>NW_024543059.1:62010000-62610000 GCF_018167655.1 Microtus oregoni | reverse complement strand
CAGGCCATCTTCCCATGCTCTAATTTATTCCAATGCAAGTCAAGTCACCTTGTTGCGATGACAGAGACAAATCCATGAATGTCAACTATAGGATCAACTATGTGTTTGTCTAGAGAGGGTTTGGGTAAAAACATTTTATTCTGCATTCTGTATTATATTTTCACAATGATTCCTGGATTCATAAGTAAATTATAAGGTTTGCCTAGAAGCAGCTATGACATGTACTTTTACTCTGTTTTATGACATAGCCATCTAACAGTGACACCATCAGATACTACGTTCATCAGATAGGATTCTGCTTTCAGAGCGATGGTCCAAAAGAACTTATACCTAGAGTTCTTTATAAGAACCATTACAATGGGATGCTATATAGAACAGATTCTATGAACACATCTTACAACAGACCTATACACTCCTTGGGGTTCTGATAAGTTATTCCTCTCTCTAACTACCCTGAGGGGCAAGTAGACCAGGCTTTTAACTCATGCTATGGCCAGACAAGCAACAGTCCACAGGGGAACAAATATGAGGAGGATCTCAAGTGACCCACATCAAACTCTTCTGGGGATTCTGATGTACAAAAGAGAGACTGAAGAAAAATACTCGTCTTTCTATATTATAGATGGTAAAAAGTATGATAAAATCAATGTCAAACGGAGAAATATCTTGTGACGTTTACAAAGTAAAAATAATGTGAACATGCCACAATGTTTTCCAAAATGACTGACTCTAAATGAATCCTTTTGGAAACTGGAGAGTTTTGCTTGGCCTGTGTGCTGTGGTCTTGGTATTTTGATCTACATATGTTTGCCTTGTTATCTAGGCAATCTTTACAATTGCGGACAGGACATTCGAATTCTGTTCCTGTTCTGTTAGTTCTATCATCTGTACAGGGCAGGGAGTAGATTAATTCATCTCCAAAAGTTTCTAAACATGTTCACTTTTATTCTATAAAGTAAGGGACAATACAGAATCCCAAATTTCCCACAAAGATACAGGAACCTCAGCTGAATATCACAGGGGAATATCATCAACAGATGGATAGAAGACTTGTCTCCCTACTCACCTTTTTAATTCCTAGCTTCATGTTGAAAAACAAAGGGCATCCAGTCCCCAGTCTCTTGCTTTTCTTCCAGTCCTTGCAGAATGTACAGGCTCTACACTGAGGGATAATAATGCAATAGTACTCTATATGACTCATAAATATAATTTAGCCTGGAAATGTCATATGATAATCCCACATAAAGCCCTATTCATCAAAGGCCTGAGCTGTCAGGTCGTGATGGTACTTTGATTATTTTACACATTATTTACACAAGGAAGAGCCAAAAGGCATATTCTATACATGGTTTAAGAAAGAAAAGGGCTCTTTAAAATTGAAGCTTTATCCTTTTCACAAATATGGCTAATTCTGAAAATGTGAGAGGTTAGGTAAGTTGAATTGGCTGGATGACGGTAAATACAATCCAACAGAACCCATGCTTGCATATAGACACACACATATAGACATTGTACATTATAGAACATGAGAATGAAGTTTATACTATTGTATAAGAATAAGAAAATAAAGCAAAATAAAATAATAGCATTTCCTCTGAGAAGTTGTGTTTGTCTAGAGCCACAGGGAGTGTTCATCAAGGATCATCCACAACTATAAGTTGATGCCACATGTGCTTAATAACCCCAGAGGTTTGGGACCAGAGGCCAAAGAGGAAGACGGAGAAGGGCAGTGAGCTTGTTGTAAAGTTGAAGGTGTCCCTTGCCACTCAGGGATAGTGAGGGCCCCCAGGAGAGCCCTGCTTGTACTCAACCCCTCCCTACACACTGTTACCGTTCTCTTGAGACAACGACAGGAAAAAGGAATACATGTGGAGAAGATGCCAAGGTATCTGAGATTTCAAAATGAAAACTGAAACAAACAAAACCCTCTTATATTTCAGTTCCTCCATTTTCTTTTCATTTTTGATGACTGGCTCATCATGAAATTTCTCTTGGAATAGATAGGAAAGATGTTCAATGTAGAACATAGAATTGACCTTGTCTTTGAGTCACACTTTCCCAGTCGGGACACAGCTGTCTTATCCTGCACATTGTTCTAAAGTTCCTTGGGTTTCCTAAACATTTCCGGGTCCCAGTATGAGATGAACTAACTAAGGAAACTTTACTACATACCTACCAGGAGTATCCAGCAAACAATATATTTTATACTATAATTATACTGTTGTGAAAAGCAACATTAAATTGAATAGGCTGCTAAGAAGTGATCTGAGATGAAGCCTTTGTCTCAAAAAGAAATTTGACTTGAAAAGTAGTAAAATGCAAACTGCAGTACAGATATTAATAAATGTTCTACAAAATGCTTATATGATATTATGTCAACCTAATTGTTAAATTTAATATTCATTAAAACTTCACTGTTTGAAAATACTTCATGAGTTTATGCTTTCTCACTTTGTAAAAATTTTAACTTCACTTTTATTATTTCTGAGAGCTCATAACAAATCGTGAATCAAGCCAGTCACTTGGAACCAGATTATTTCAAAAGCAAATTTGAAAATATCATCTCAAAACTATATAGTAATATTAGGTTTCATGTAGGTCATGTATGTGCTTTTAAACAGCGTTGCCTTGTGGGGCAGTGTAAGAGGCGTTAAAGGCCAATATAGCAAAATCCTGGGTAAAGAGTCAACTCTTTTAACAAGTAGCTTTACTGGAGCTACCGACGTTTTAGGGGACCATTTCTGGAGGATTCCTCTTGAGGCAACAAGATAGTAGGGTCTTTATTCTCAAGCCCTCTTGAGATGAAATAACACATCAGGCTGGCTAGTGACGCTGTGTGATTAGCTGAAGCCATTGCAGATGGCCCATTCTCCCTGCTGCCTCTCAACAGTTGGACACCCTGCGTTCCCTGGAATCCCATTGTAAACAACAATGATCACACTCATGGTCACGCTTTGACTCCCTAGACTCATCCCTGGGACTTTTGCAAGCTCACTCTCCTTTTGCCCTAAGTCCTACTGAGATTTTCTCCGGCATGTCTCGATGAAAATGCCTCCCCCCTGCTTCTCTCATTCCCTCTCTTACTGTGCTCCACACCCTCACTCAGGGTCTGTTCTCCTGCTCCTCACCCCCTGCCCTGTATGTCTGTCAAGTTCTCTACAGAAGCCTTAGGCTATCTCCTGCATCAACTCTTTTCAAGGCAGGAGCTTTGCCTCTTATTTTGGGTTCCCTCTTTAGTTTAATAACCCAGGATAAAACAAATGATTGGGCTCATGTTTATTCTGCCACAAGTAGAGAAAGAAAATGTGATCCTGGACGACACCAGGAGATCCAAGCTCATCTTGAGACCTAAGGCTAAGCTAGCCAGTACTGTGCTTTACATAGGATGCTCACATGTTTGAACCCAGTCCCTAGATGGCGGTGATGTTTAGGAAGGTTGTGAACTTTTAGGAGGTGGGGCCGCTATGGAGGAAGTGGGTCACTGCTGGGGTAGGTATTGCAAGGGATGCTATAGCCCAGCTTCACTTCCTGTTTGCTCTGCTTGCTAACTGAAGGTGCAGTGTGGCCAGCCAGCCTCAAGCTCCTGCCAGGCCCCCACCCCCACCGAGTGAGAGACTATGGTCCCCTAGAATGAGCCCCTCTACTCTTGATGCTCCTTGCTGGTAGTTTAATCACAGCAAAGAGAAAGAAACTAACATAGAAAGGTAATGTTTCGAACACTTACTTTGAACAACCACACGTTTGCTTGTTCTTGCTCTTAAAACTGTATTATTCTGAACTGTAGTGTGGTCTAGCCAGGAACATTTTCTGAACCTCACCAAGTGGATAATTTATGCCTCCTCCCAAGAAGATAGCATACTTAAAAACAACTCCCTGTCCTCTCCCCCGGCTGGCTCCTCCCTTTTCTCCCCAATCTTTTCCTCTACTTTAACTCGCTTTAGGGCAAATGTCCAATAGGAATCCTTGTCTTTTTCTTGTTCTCCAGGTCTTCTTTCTTCTAGAAAAATACTCATTCTTTACACATCATGATAGTCTGACAAGCTGAGGGCAATTACCTGATCAATATCAGTCCGAATGAGAAGCCCATGATGGATGCCCCCTTGGATTGAAAGGAAAGTAGCAGAGACATATTAAATTAAGCTAGTCTCATTTGGACAATCACTAGAAGATGCTGAAGCAAGGTAATTTGACCTTTAAAAAAAGCCAAGAATGGTTTGCATGATCTCAGTCAGTATGAAGGAAAGTCTCAGATGAGGTAATTACAGAATTTCAATAATCACAGGGTTTGCAACAAAGGATTTTCCTTGAGTCTTTTTGGATCTCAAACTACAAATTAAGAAAAAGTAGTGAGCCCATTTCTTCCGTTCCTGTGGTGTAGGTGGGGGTATTCCATGGACAAAGTGGGCATGAGACAAAATGGGAAATGAGGTCTTGCCAGCTACTCACAACAAGTCCTAATCCACCTTTTTTCCCAACTTGGCAGGTTAATAAACATTTTAATTATACTTTAACTTGAACATCTTCTAAAGCCAAACAGTAAATCTCTTCAGATTATGTTGTCGTTGGCTGTTAACACAGCTAACAAGGCAATAGATCTTAGATATTTAGCCATCATTACTTCTTCTTGGCTCAAATCATCAAAATCAACAGCATGCACACTCGCAAGACTTAATATAGTCTCAGTTCCCGACATAGCTGTAAAAGGGGACCTCCGCCTAGTGACTGTTTATAACCTCTAATATTTGGGTAGTTATAGAAATGAGAAATGTGTTTAAATTTTATTTAAAGTGTCTTTCCATCCCCAAGACAATATATTGGGGCACCTTTCTTCTCTTGACTTAGTCCAAAGATCAATAGCCTTTGTTGTGGTTTGAATGTGAAATGTCCCCCACAGGCTCATGTGTTTAAACAGTTGGTCCCCAGCTGGTTAAGATGTTTGGGAAGGTTGTGGAACCTTCTGGGTATGAAGCCTCGCTGAAGACTTTGTAATTCTGGCCCAGTTCCACCCTGTCTCTCCTTTTGCTTTGAGACTACTGATGGATGCAACTACCAGTCACCCTCTCTCTCGCCCCAGCTCCAAAGTCACTCTGCTGGCATGCCTCCCTGCCATGAGAGACTGTACCTCTCTAGCCAGGAGCCGCAGTAAAACTCCTTTAAGTTGCTTTTTTCTGGCACCCTGTCATAGCAGCAGGGAAAAACAAAGCAAGCAGAGAAAAATAAGACAGTCATACAGCTGTGGAAGTCTATCAATAAATAAAGCATGGCACACTGAACGTTTGGGGGTCCTGGCGTGGAAACTGCAGGGCTCTCAAGAAGCCACCTTTCTGTTCAGTATCCTTGGGTTTTCAGAGTATAAAGATACCCGGATAGCACAATCCAGCACACCATAGTAGGGGCTGAGCATATGTGTTTTTGAGAGTGTCCTTGGGTGATGTTCTTATGGTGGTCCAGGGACTCCATTGAGAAACAGTTGCATCTGGTCCTCCTGTCCATCAACCCCCGGCAGTGTGGAGAGTACAGCAGCTTAAAGTGATGAGAATCAATCACTTCTGCAAAGGCTACCATGGAAATGGACTGAGACTCATTCAGTCAAGTCAAAGAGTCCCAGGTTTGACATTCTGTCACTTGCTTATTAAGAACTGCCACTTTTCTTTCTGTAGCTATCATCTCTTTGTTTTGTTCCAGGCCATGTTGCCTGAACATATTCCACATGTGAACGCGTTCACAGAGACATCCAGGACTCTCTGCTTCATCCTTTACTATCAAATATTCCCCTGCCCCTTACACAGAGCTGACTTGAATAAGCCCGGATTCTAGTTTCCTCCTGAGCAAAGTGCACTTTATTGCCAGGAAGAAAAGGCATCCACAAATCAACCCACCTCATTCAGAATAAAAGCAACCATTTCCTGGGATGTTATCATCTCTATTTTACTTCTTGCTTGCTCTGTCTCTGGGCAGCCTTTTGAGGTCCCTTCTCCATTTCAGGATCTTTAGCCATCATATATATTCCCCTCTCCTTAATGCACTGCCTTCAAACACATTATCTAACTTACTTGAAGAATATTATTTTTTGTTGTCATTGTGTGTATTATGAATTTCATAAAAATTAGAAATTTTATTTTAAATTTATGCAGTGACTGACAGGTGGATGAGAGACTGTAGGGTGATAGCTCCCTTTCCATGTGTTTGTACCCATATACAATAAGACTGTAGGGGTGATAGCTCCCTTTCCATGTGCTTGTATCCATATACAATAAAGAGGGCTAGAAAAGGCAAAGTTTATGACAGGCAGAAATTCAGATCAAATGCACATTCACATACATTCGTATATGATTCAGAAAACACATCTGACTCTCAATTATTCAAGGTAGATCTTGACATGACTATGATAAATAATTTGCCTATTTCTTCAATCAACTGTTACAAATTCTTCCACAATTATTGATTATTGTTATTAATTGGAATGAAGACGGGGTAATTAGAAAATGTTGCTAATTACAGGGGGAAAACTGAATGATGGAGAGCCACGGTTGTCTTTATCAGTATTGTTTTGAATACATAGTGTTAGGGACTTGCTGCTACCTTGGTATTGTAGGATACATATTTTGGTTGGTGGTGGTTTTCTATTTTTTGTTTGTTGTTTGTTTCTCAGGTTTTCTGGGTAGTTCTGGATGTCTTGTAACTCACCCTGTAGACAAGGCTGACCTTGAACTCACAAATCCACTTACCTCTGCCTCCTAAGTGCTGAGATTAAAGGTGTGTGCCACAATCTTCCAGCTTTTTAGGACACATCTTAATTGCTGTTTATTTTGCCAAATTGATAGTAATAACTGCTGCCTTTAAGAAGAATTTATGATGCCTACATGTAGTTAAGTGCTTTACTATCATACCTCTATTTCTTCAAAAGTAGCCCTAATAAATGTGGTGTCAGGATTCCCTGACTCGCAAGTAACAAAAATTGCTACTCAATCTGTTCGTAATATAATCAAATAGAGGAGATAAAATGCATTAGAGAAAAAAAATGCATTACCTCTAATTGTTAAAGTAGTAAAGATATCATAAGCAAAATTAAAATGTAGTATTAACAATCTGACCATTTAAAAGAATGGAGAACAAATATTATAACAACAGTCACATACTCTAATTAGTTTAAGCCATTTTTATTTTAGTATGTTATAATATTTTGTCATTTGAAGAGTGAGTCTTTCCAATATGAATTATATTTTTATTTTTTCATGAACTTGCCTGTGTTCTCTTTTCACGTTGCATTTTAAGGCTAATAAATTTTAAATATTTTACATTTTCAGTTAAATCTTCTATATGTATCATGATATTTGAATGGGGGCACACACATGTTTTCTGTATAAGTGTTGGGACATCAATAATATCAGAGCATTTTCTGTGAAATATAAAAAAATAATCTTCAAACCTATTTTTTATATTGAAATATGTAAATAGTTTAGGCCACATATTTTCACAAGTACCATATTTTGCTTTCCCTGGCAAATATTTTTTACAAGATTAAACTCAAATGAGGTTTCTGGACCTGAATTCCTTGCAAGATATAGCTTTAATATCATCAGCTTTCTTAATTTGTTGAATTCCAACATAATAATATAGGTTGATTAAGTTAAAAGTAGGAATGTTATCGGAAAGTTCACCTCGCTCTGATTTCTGAGTGCAGTCGTCAGATCTCAGAGTTGAGCCTCAGCCATATTGGAGCCTTCATGGTTTTATCAGTTCGCCTTCTTTGTGTTGCAGGAATGCCATCGTGCTAGTCAGGCACTCTGAGTTCCTAATTGCAATTTCAAAAAGATTGAAAAGCCAAATTCTGCTGGGACTCCATTTATTTTATAATTTAATTGAAGATTTTTAAGTAATTTAAAAAAGATATAGTAAAAAAAAATTTGGTCATGGATAAAAATGTATAATAGTATCATGGGAGAAGAAGATTGATTTAAAAGCAGTCCTTCAAAGATTTAGGTATTTCTAAAATCCATTTGATGATGAAAGCAAAGAAAAAAAGCTTAAATTCCCATGTTGAATTTTTTCCCTATATTTAACATTAGTATATTTTGCCTGTTTGTAGTATGTGTGTGTATGTATGTATGGTACGTGTGTTTATGTGATTTGTATATGTGTAGTTTCATTGTGTCATGTGCAGTGTATTACATGTATGTTGTTTGTATGTGTGTGCAATGTGCATGGTGTGTGTACTGTAGGGTATTTGTTTGGTGTGTGTGTATGCTGTGCATGTTCTGTGTGGTGTGTGTCTGCATATGTGTGTGTAGTTTGTACGTATGTATTATATGTCTGGTATGGGGTCTTTGTGTGTTGTTTGTGTATGGTGCATATGCTCTGTATGGTGTGTTTGTGGTTTGTGGGGGAGAATGTTGTGTGTGGGTTTCCTTCAAGTGGGTGGTGGTGTTTGTGTGCAGGGGTCTTGTGTGTGTGTAGTTTTTATGTGTATGTCATGTGGAGTATTTATGTGGTGTGTGTGTATGGTGTGTATGTTCTCTGTGGTGCATATGTGGTTGTGGGGGGATGTATTTGGGGAGAGTTGTGTGTGTGGTATGGTGTTTTGTGTGTGTGTGTATATGTGTGTGTGATGTGGTATGTTTGGTGTATGTGTGTGTGGTATGTGTATAGAGTTACAGCTGGTATTTTCCTTGGTGGAAAATCCCAATGTCTTTGGATGTTTTTATGACTTCTGTGTACATTATATGTTTATACCATCAGAGTTTTAATTCAATAATAGTTATATTGTAACAAGAATATTGTGTTCCTCTGAATTTTTATTTTTATAAACATAGTAAATAATGTGACCTGGTGTTCTACCCCATCATTTACAGCAGGCATCACGATGATTTCAGATGCTTCATTTTTTAACAGAGTGAACTTCTACAGTTTTCCTTCGACTCAGTGAATTGGATGATAAAATTGAAGCGTTCTGAAAGTTAACTGATTCTCTACCTGGCACATATAAGAAACTAACATCGTTTTGCTGATGAACTCAACATGCTAACATCTCGGCTTCACTTTTCGTGCATGTGTAAAACAAAACGGAGTGAAAGCAAAGACAATTTAAACAATCGTCCTTTGATCTAAGGAAAAAGTCATGACTCACGGAGTGACTTGTAAACACACTCTCTCTAACTGTGGCAGTTAAATTAGCGGCGGCGGGGGGGGGCACAGACTTTAACCATGAACTTTGAAAATAGACATTGATGCTTTGTCAGGAGATTTGCATCCTCTGATTTTCGCATGTCAGTTACATCTCCCACAGCCCCCAAAGTAAATGATGGTAACCCTTATGGGCAAGTTAAGCATTGACATCAGGGATGAAAAATGTGCGTTTTCACGTTGATATAAAGTGAACTTTGGCATGTGTATGTGTGTGTGTGTGGTGTGTGCATTTGCATAGTCAAGTTCACATGTTTTTAGATACACATGGATGTGGCTACAAACACACACATGTCCATGCGGAAGCTTGATGTTGACACCAGGTATCTTCATCTACTTTAGTTCTTCAGGCAGAGTCTCCGGCAGAGCCCAGAGCTCACCACTTCTTGTTGGTCTAGTGAGTCTGTTTCCCCAAGTGCTGGAATTAAAGGCAACTACCACGCCTGCCTGGCTTTTCCATGAGTTCTGGGGACCTGAACTCCAGGCCCCGGATTTGTGACTATGCAGTTCATCCAATAAAATACAGCTCTGCAGCAAGCATTTTCCAGCTCATTGACAGTGAAATACTAACCTTGAACATTAAAGCTACATCAAAAATTAAATATATGAGTAGTGATAAGTCAACAATAAATTATAGGCGGTGTATACTTTTCATGCTGTTCAGGGAGGACAACTCAGTCTCATTTTCTACATAATTACTTAGTTCTTCTGGCCCCTTACGTCTTCTACATGGTGAGTTTATGTTTTTCACAAGCTGGGGCTCCAGCACATTTTGCTGGGTAAAAGTATGAGCATCACACGCTTCCGTTAGTGCTACCTGAGACAAAAGGAGTGAGCTTCACCTAAACATGTACATGCAAGGCTCCAACCCGGCACACCTCCTCAAAGGACAGTATTAGTGACATTGCATTGGAAAAGAAATGGCAGGTTTTCCTTTTTTTAATATTTAATCACAAATTCAGGTAAAAACTTAGTTCACTGTAAATGCTTTCTCACACACTATGATACAAAATTGTGCCCAAGTTGGAACAACAACGTGGGTGCCTGTACATCTATTGTGTTTACTTTAATGAAACTATATAAGGACTCATAGAATGAGACCAAATGAAACATCAGATCAGCTAATATGAATTTAGTTCTGAGGAAAATAGGATGGTTGCTCTAGGCTCAGGAAGCAGCGAGTGCAGAGTGAGGAACAAGGCAGTACAGGAAGGTTCAGCAGGGTAAAGTGGGCATGAGTGATGGGCAAGTGGGTAGGTAGAGTTGAGCAGAGATGGACAGCTTCTAGTTCACTTAGAGCCTTGGAGGCCTTGACAGAGGTCCTGAGTTTTACTTGCTGTAACTCAGTGAACCTTTGGGAAGACTTCATTCTGGCGGATTTTAGAATTGCAGTATTGCCTGTAGAGTGGGAATGGACAGCAGTTATGCTAGGAGCTGTTGCTGCTGTCAGGTAAAAGGTGATGGTGATTGGTTTGGGTTGAAATATGCAGATGTGGTGAGAAACGGTCCAATTTAGAAAGTATTTTAGATGTGTATCTGACAGATGTGCTGATGAATAGCGTGGGAAATGAGAGGAAGAGAGGCAGCAAAGATAAATCAGTATTTTAAGATGAGTCTCTGCAAAGAGCCTGGGCTGCGAAACGTAAAATTAAAAGGCACCATGTGTCTTAGTTACTTTTCTATTGCTGTGATAAAACACCATGACCAAGGCAACCTAGAAAAGAAAGAATTTGGTTCAGGGCTTATGGTTTCTTGCAGATATCTGTCTTAAATGAACTCATGCTCTGTCCTATTCAAAGCCCCAGGCATACTAGGGGACACCAAAGATATCTGTATTCATTTCATCACATTCTCTGGGAATGCTGCGGACACAGCACCTGAGAAGGCCAGAAAACATACATTATACTAGACCATCAACAGAGGAGCTCAGGGGCTGAGCCTCTGCTTCTGTATTCATGTGGGCATCATCTGTTGAATATGCCTCTCTTTTGCTTTCCTCTTCATGTATCCCAAAGGTCTCAAACTTGGAGTGTTTCTCCTGTCTTAGGCCCTAAATGTAGAGAAATGTAGAAATTACAGGCATGATTGCACACACACACACACACACACACACACAGATGACAATTCAAGACACAGATGGCTTATGATAAATCTTTAGATCAGATACTGGCATCCAATAGTAATTCAGAAGTCTGTCAAAATCATTAACAGTATGAAAAGGTGTCACCCGTGGGTCTTCTCTGATCAATGGATTCTGCACACTTTGAACTTCGAAATAATTCAAAGGATACATAACAGTTGACAGTTCATATTATTTACCTATTAAAAAGTTCAATGGACTGTCCCCAGTGGTCTTTGCTTTTAAAAAAAGAGTTCTTTAATACAGAGAAGTATAGGTATTATTTGAAAATAATTTTCTAATATTTTATTTTATTTGAGGTGCACGTTCTGTTTTTAAAAAAACTATTACTTTAAAACATAAAATGTTGGAGCTTTCATAAATTGTTCTTTATATGTGCTAATACAATTGTATAATTTTGGTTTTGTTGGAAAACTGTTGAAGGGTTTCAACCTTAACTGACTATATTTCTATGCGATTAGGAAGATTATTCAATAGAGATTAGCCATTCTGTAGGATATTCTCCCGTAAGAACTATGACCTTGCTAGCCCTGGTAGTTGGCTAGGTTTCCAGTATTGTGTATAACTTCACTCCTTCCTCCTCTCTTCTTGTTCTGTCTTTCATTCATTCTTTCTTTCAGTCTTTCCTTTGCTCCTTTCCCTCATTCCCTCCTCCCTTCTCTTTCTTTCTAGCCTTCAGTTCTCTATGTATTGCTGGTGTTTTCACGTCACACTTCCAGTTGTGCTCAGGAAATAAATGCACTGGGCTGCTTCACCTTCATCACAGCCAGGTACTTCAGCCCTGACAGTGGCTTGCTCTGGCTCCATCTTGTTAAACAGCCCTCATGACCTCCACCCTTTTGCTGATCAAATTCTAATGGTGGGTGGCCCACAACCTGCAGCAGAGGAATAAGTGTTGGAAATATGACCCTAGCAGAGAATTAGACAAACGACATGCAAACAAGAGGTGCAGTTGGCAGAGTTTGGTTTATTTTTAAAGGTTAAATTGGGCTTAAGTGGCATGTATAAAACTTCGTAAGTTTTGTGAACATAAGGTTTGTGATATGCGTGGAGAAGCAATAAAAGTAGGAAATCCAGAGTGTGGAGGAAGTGTTTATAGCCTCAGGAAAGAATGGGATCACTTAGAAGTGGGCATAGGTAGAGAGTACAGCTGCAGGCTAAATCCCAGGTCCTCCAGTTCTGTGTATTTATATCATCTAAGGCTAGTGGAGGCGTGTGTGTGTGTGTGTGTGTGTGTGTGTGTGTGTGTCACATGCATGCATATAAACATGCCCTGTGTAGATGTGTTTATTTGGAGGCTAGCAAAGGCTATCCATTATCTTCCTGTGTCACATTCCCTGGTCGTTTCAAATAAGGTCTCTCACTGAATGGGAGGCTCACCTTTTGTGTAAGCTTACTGACCAGTGATGTCTTGGGATCGTCCTCTCTGTCCTGCAGTTCTGGGGGTACAGACAAGCTGCAGATGTGAACTCAGATTCTCATGCTTCCAGAGCAAGTACTCTTGTTACCACTGAATATCTCCAGTCCCCTAAAAATAATTTTACATAATAAATTTATTATAATAGATGGATTAAAATTATGACATGCTGCTTAGAAAACAAAAGAAGTCACCCCTTATACTCTATAGACTTTTTTTTTTGGTTTTTCGAGACATCTATAGACTATTTTTAAGAATTAGATGGTATAAAAATAATGAGTTCAAGGGAAAGAATAGGGTACATAGCTTGCTCTTCAATTAGTCTTCTAGATTATTATAAAAATAATAGGTAAGTAACTTGCTTGTTATTTTCATTTTTAGTTCACTTACTTACTGGAAAAGACACAGAAAAATTAAATGCTATAACATTCGTGGTCTCCGATGATAATGAGAATGTGTCAAGAGAAGCATTTTCATTTTACTGGAGAGGTCCCTAAAACAAAAGCAACATTTCTTCTTCTTTTTCAGAGGGTCAAATTGGTGGTGTTCCTCAAACATACCAATTATTGACACCGCCAATCCTTCGCACAAGGGGAACCCCAGCAATTTATTAAGCATCTTGTACTGATTCACTGTTGCTGAACTAGGAAAGGTCTAAGACAAAAAGGTGAGGACCAAAACAAACCAAAAAGAGAAAAAAGTTGAAGCCACTGACTGTAGAAAGTCACATACAGGAACACTGGAGATGAAGGACCTGGCAAAGAACGAGCCACTCTGTGTGTCTAATAGTGGAAGTGGCCAACCTCAACGATCCCAAATTCCATCTCACTGATTTGGACCTCAAAAGCACCTTCTATCTGGGAGGAGAAAAACAAATGACAGAGAGCAACTTTCTGGCATACTGTCTTTCACGGTAGCAGCGCCAGGGGAGAGGCAAGGAGAAGACAAGTCAAAAAGATGGGATGAAGATGTGTCCCAGAGTAGAGCAATGGTCATAATACTAACACATGACATCTACATGGGACTTTTAACAGTGATCTTCAGTTACCCTAGCACACCTATGAGGTAGCTAGGCTATGTCTAATGATCTTCAATATTTCCCCATGATAATAAGATATAGAGAGGAAAAGCAATTGTGAAATGCTACATAGCTACAAGGAAAACAAGCATGAGCCCCCAAATTTGGTCCTTAGCAGTTACATACAAATTCAGGTGTGGTAACCCTTTCTGGTAATCCAAGAACCAGAGAGGTGAAGGCAGACTCATTGGGGTTCACTGGTCAACCAGCTTAGCCTAATTTGAGAGTCCCAGGTATAAGTAAGAGACCTTGCCTCAAAAAGTAAGGTGGGTGGGGCTCAAGCATTGCCTGAATATCCAAGAGCACTCTCTGCTCTTGCAGAGGATCCAAGTTTGGTTTCCAATAACCATGTGGCATATCACAATGATCTGTACTTCCAGGTAAGGAGAGCCAATGTGCTTTCTGACCTCCAAGGGCTTCAGGCACACACAGTACACATACATACATGGTACACATAGTACACATACATACAAGGCACATATAGTACACATAAATACATGGTACACATAGTACGCACACATACATGGTACACATAGCACACATATATACATGGGGCAAAACATTCATACATAGAAAATATAAGCACAAAAATCATATTTAACAAGATGGCTGTTTAATAATCACCCCAAGAGTTGTCCTCTGACCTCACGCAGATGTGCACATATATGCCTGCTCACCGCCCACTCCCCTAAAACACAAAAGGTTAAATACATGATCCTCACAGCTTTGAGGATGCCCTATCTTTAGAGAATGCCTGCACCCTTGTTATATTTATTTGTTTGTTTGTTTGTTTGTTTATTATTTATTAGTTCTTATTATGTGAGAACTAAATATCTGTTAGGCTTTTATTCTCTAGAGAATTTAAAGTGAGTAAACTGTTCACATGAACACATGGGCATATTGTTTTTGTAGAGAAATAGACTCCAACTTGAATGGTAGTTGAGACCTTTCTTATCACGGATGACTGAGAGCTATTTTCTTGAGTATCTGACGAAAGGCTGTGTAATGAGGGTCAACACCACATCCTATTACATAAATCCAAAATAATGCATTCATGTGTCTACTTGTCAATTAATTGACTAGACTGTATCTAGTTATGACTAATAATAAAAATATTTGTATTTTAACAACACATTATTTCTCAGTTTCATTAGTTATGTCATTAATATTTCTAGTAGTAACATTAATAACTAAACAATACATCTGTTTTTCTACTTATTTTTTGTCCATTGTATAGAATATTTTAATAGATTTTTTGATTGGCTTGTTTTTCTGGCCCTTTGTCTTATCAGTGTGTTGCCATTAGATATTTAATAAATTACTCATGAATTTTATTGATGCCTAAGAAGATAAGTGAGAAAATTAACCAACCCACTTTTTTTTTTTTTTTTTGAAGACATCCATTTATTCATGACATATTTTGAGCTTAGTGCTTTGCTGAACACTAGGAAAGCAAAGATGAGTATATAGTCCCCTGTGACTCTGCGACCCCACATTTATTTTTTTTTTTTAAATTTATTTATTTATTAAGGATTTCTGCCTCGTCCCCACAACCGCTTCCCATTTCCCTCCCCCTCCCCCGATCAATTCCCCCTCCCTCATCTGCTCGAAGAGCAATCAGGGTTCCCTGACCTGTGGGAAGCCCAAGGACTGCCCACCTCTATCCAGGTCTCGTAAGGTGAGCATCCGAACTGCCTAGGCTCCCACAAAGCCAGTACGTGCAGTAGGATCAAAAACCCACTGCAATTGTTCTTGAATTCTCAGTATTCCTCATTGTCCGCTATGTTCAGCTAGTCCGGATTTATCCCATGTTTTTTCAGACCTAGGCCAGCTGGCCTTGGTGAGATCCCAATAGAACATCCCCATTGTCTTAGTGTGTGGGTGCACCCCTCGTGGTCCTGAGTTCCTTGCTCGTGCTCCGTCTCCTTCTGCTCCTGATTTGGACCTTGAGATTTCTGTCCGGTGCTCCCGTGTGGGTCTCTGTCTCTGTCTCCTTTCATCGCCTGCTGAAGGTTAATATTCCTGAGGATGCCTATGTGTTTGTCTTTGGATTCACCTTCTTATTTAGCTTCTCTAGGAACATGAATTATAAGCTCAATGTCCTTTATTTATGGCTAGAAACCAAACCTACCCCTGGATCCAGCAATACCACTCTTGGGAATATACCCAAGAGAGGCCCTATCATACAACAAAAGTATATGCTCAACTATGTTCATGGCAGCATTGTTTGTAATAGCCAGAACCTGGAAACAACCTAGATGCCCTTCAACGGAAGAATGGATGAAGAAAGTATGGAATATATACATATTAGAGTATTACTCAGCAGTAAAAAACAAGGACTTCTTGAATTTTGCATACAAATGGATGGAAATAGAAAACACTATCCTGAGTGAGGTAAGCCAGACCCAAAAAGAGGAACATGGGATGTACTCACTCATAACCAACCCACTTTTTTCCTACTTTTCTATACCTTTTACAAGATTCCCAAATGCTATTAACTCAATTGTTAAAATTTTTATGCTCTGTGATTATAATTGTCTATAAATTGTTATAAATTGAATATAAATAAACTCATATATCATTATACTAAAACATCATTTTTAGCAAAATGAAGTGATTGGATCCACAAAGACTCAGGTATTAACCTATATCATTGAACTACACCCTCTTGGAGGAAGATGCCAAGCCACGCATTTTGCAGGCATATGCAACCTTTGGCACAGGAGCATAATGTTGTCACCTACAAAATTATCACTCAACAGCTGTATAATAGAGTTAAAGAAAATCTCAGAAGAAAATCATATTGAAGTAAGTTCACAATTTTCTGTAGGGCTGCATTCACGTTTCCACAGCTCTGCATGGCTCTAAGGCCATAGGTCAGACACACCTGATAGTGAAGAGAACATCTGTGCTCAGCTCTGCTTTGTTCTCTTTTCCACATGTTTATTTGCAGTTTTCACTACATGTATTCAAGCTAAATGCATTTATTTTCTTTTCAAGGCAGATGACTCTATCTTACCACAGAGAACTTTTACTGTCACAATTACGCAATTCACAATAGAATTGATTTGCCTATGAAAGAAATTCTTTACATTGAACTCATGAATTTGACCTACTTCTTATTAAGCTCACCACACAATCACCTTCTGTTTGCATTGCCCTATCATTCTACACTGTATTTTAATCCTACTGTGTGTATAAGGATTCTTGTTTCATTTTTCTGGAATGCATCCTGGAACCATTTATTTATTACAATTTTTAAAGAATACTTATGTAGAAGACCAGATAGGCTACAGACAGACTTTCATTGCTCTCTCCATTCCCTAAGACCCGATTCCTCAGGCTCATCCCTAATGCTGCAACAGAATACCACCCAAAGCCTCCCTACACTCTGCCCACATCTCCTGTGGATCCCACAGACCATCTCCTCCTAACCTCGCTCCTCCCAGTCTTTGCTATATCCTAGCCTTTAACTCAGACAGATGCTCCCGTTCAACTACAGGTCATGCCTTCTAAAAAAAACCAGGTGGACAACTTGTAGACCTTCTCACTCTCTCTGCTCCCCTAGACTCAATCCCTCAGCCTCTTTCCTGACACTGAAACAGATCAACTGCAGCCTCTCTTCTTCCCTGCCCACTTCTCCTGTGAATCCACAGACCATTGGGATTGGTACTTACCTCCTTCCCCTGCTATTCACTACATCCCAGGCTCACCACCAGCAGGGATTCCCTGTGAAAACACAAGTTTAGCAGTCTGTAAAACAGGGAAAACACAACCATCATACTCTCTGAAAATCTGAAGAGGAAGCAGAAGCCAAGGAAGAAAACACACACCTAAGAAGGGCAAACCTAAAAATCAGCAATCACCTCGAATCCAGATATCTAGATGCCAGTGTAAGAGCACAGTCATTAATAGCTACAGTAATGTTTCCACCAGAGCCCAACTACTACAGCAGGCCATGAATCTTCCAACACAGCTGAAGCATAAGAAAAAGACTGTAATGCAACTCTATGAAGATGGTAGAGATCCTTGAAGAGAAAATTAATAAATCCCTTAAAGAAAAATGCAAACAAACAATAGAGAAAATGAATAAATTCTGTAAAGAATATCAACAAAATCCAAACCAACAGTTGAAGGAAATGAATAAAATTGTTCAAGATAAAAAAAATTAAAATAGAAGCAAATAAGAAAACTGGGGGAATTCTAGAAATAAAAAATTTAGGAATGCAAGCAGGAACTACAGAGGCAAGATTTATCAACAAAATACAAAAGATTTTTTTAAAAAAGAACTCAGGCATTGAAAATACAATAGAAGAAATGGATAATTCATCAGAAAAAAATGTCATATCTAAAAAAAATTCTTGTTACAAACATTTGGGAGATCTGGAACATTGCAAAAATAATCAAACCCAAGAATAACAGGAATAGAGGAATGAGAAGAATCCCACCTCAAAAGTTCAGAAAATATCCTCACAAAAATCATAGAACAAAATGTTCCTAACCTAAAGAAGGATATGTCTATAAAGGTACAAAAAGTTTACAGAACAGCAAATAGACTGGACCAGAAAAGAAAGTACTCCTCACCATATAATAATCAAAATGCTAAACATAAAGAACAAAGGAAGAATATTAAAAGCTACAAAGGAAAAGGCCAAGTAACATATAAAGACAGACCTATTAGAATTACACCTGACTTCTCAATAGAGGCTCTCAAAGCCAGAGGGGCCTGGATAGATGTGCTGCACACTCTAAGAGAACACAGATGCCAGTCCAGACTACTATACCCAGCCAAACTTTCAGTCACCATAGATTGAGAATATTAAACATTCCATGAAAACGTCAAATTTAAGCAATATCTATCTACAAATTCAGCCCTACAACAGGTGCTAGAAGAAAAACTCCAACCTAAGAAGGTTGAGTACACCCATGAAACCACAGGAAAATAATCTCATACCAGCAAAAACAAAATAAAGGAATATCAATGGTCTCAATTCTGCCAACAAAAAAAAAAAGACACAAACTAACAAAGAACATGCAAAAACAGGATCCATCCATTTCCTGCATCCAAGAAAAACACTGCAATATCAAGGGAAGACTCATAAATTAATACGTTGTCCAGTTATCATTAGAGAGGTTTCCTCTGGCAGCAGATGGAAGCAGATGCAGAAACCCATAGCCAGGCATTATGCAGATAGAGACTCTAAATCAGAGGTCTCTATCTGGTCCCTCTTCTCTGAGTTCAGGGAATTCCATGGAAGATGGCATAAAAGGATTCCAGGGGACAGAGGGCATAAAGAATACCAGTCCACTGAATGAACTAGTGGTGCTCTTATGGCCTTATGCAGACTGAAACACCAAGCACAGGGCCTGCATGGATCTGCACCAGGTCCTCTGCATGTGTGTTATGACTGTTAGTTTTGTGGTTTTGTGGGACTCACTCCTAACTGTCGGAGCAGGTATATATTATTGAAAATGTTTATATTGAATATGTTTTATTGAGAGAGAGAAAGAGAGAGATAGAATGCTTATGTGAAATTACCAATGGAAACCCATGCTTGACTACAGGTTGAACAGTGCCTGCTATTTCACTTATGGTAAAAAACATGAAGCCAATCTAATGTTTGATCTTTCATCAATGATTTCAGGACTTACTTCTTATTGTTCCTAAACTGAAGATATGTCTGGGCTATCAGTTTCCATAATTGGTCATGCTTTCATATTAGACCAATTTCTTCTTTTGTCTATTTGGTCATATCTCTTATCTTTTCCTCAAGGACCATAATGAAATATTTAGCTGATTCTGGATGGTACTTGGTTGAAGACTTGGGAGATAACTCAAGCTCATTTTCAGCTATATTTATTTACTCCTGAATTCTTTTCTTGGTTATATTTTCCTTTTTGGAAATCTCAATTTCAGAAAGTATCTGCCTGTTTTCCTTATTAGTCCTCTTATAGAGAGATCTACTTGTGTTTAGCACTGTTATATATTATTTTTTTAGTGTCTCCTGGATGAGAAGTTAGATGTTCTGGGTTCAGATGCTCTTTCATGTGTCATCAGCTCCATTTTCCTTGGGCTCTATTTACCTTTCCTGTTACATGCTAGGTAACAATTAACATCAATCAATGAGGACCATATGATTAGCAACATGGTCACTCCTGTACTTGATTTACCAAAGGACCTCTCTCTTCCTGTAAAGCTCCCTAGTAGACTATGCTTCAGATATTCAGCCTTCTATGTTCAGTGAGTAGGTAGGGAATAGGCAGGCAGGTTCAGAACTTCCAGCACAACCAATCGAATAAGCATTTACTCGGAGGCCAGCATGACTGGCTTCAGTGTTAGGCCTGTCTACGGTCTGCAGCTGTCTGTTTAGACACGTTTAGACTCCCCTTTGTGTAGACTTATCTTTAGCTTCTTCTTCCCAGACCCAGAGCTTTTGTAAGGACCTTCTAAATACAGTGCTTTGTTTAGAAATCAGGTTTCAACAACCCAATTAGGCTGTGTATTTGCTGACTTTTGAGAAATTCTCCCCTAAATTCAGGGTGCCCTTTCTCCATATACAAATACAACTCTTAAAAGTCTAATTTATTATCAATTTAAAAAAACACAAGGTGGGGGAAGGTAAGCCTCTAGAAGGAAAAAAAAGCTAAGAAATCAAGCGGCGGTAGAAATTTTCTTTGATAAATGAAAGCATAGAAGGGATATCAAGGTGCACATCCTCCGTAGACCCACCTGGTCCAGACACTGATGGAGGATTTTCTTTACATTTGTTTCCTTTTTACATTGTGTGTGTGTGTGAGTGTGTGTGTGTGTGTGTGTGTGTGTGCGCGAGAGAGAGAGAGAGAGAGAGACCGAGAGAGAGAAAGAGAGAGAAAGACGGGTGGAGAGAAAGAAACAATGCAAGAAAAAATAAAGAAAAACCATCCATCAAAATACATACTTACTCTTGGCCTAACAGAATTAGCAACACAGATTATATCTGGTCCTCTAAGTTACTGGCCAGCCTTACCCCACAGAAGCTGCCACAGATAGCTTTTTTTCTCCGACTCTTCTGGATATGTTTCCTGTGACAGACATGGTCATTGTGAGCTCCAAAGGCTCCCACAACACCCCCACAATTAGGAAAGTGTGCATGTTTCTTCAAACAATGAATGAAGCTTGGGGTTTCAGCATTAAGAAAGAAGAAAGATGACCCAGTACAATAGAGTAGCAGATGCTTGCTCCTGTCTTTTAATTGGAAAGGAACATGCAAGGATAATATATAATAACCATTCATCAGGGTGCTAACATTGTTTGAAATTCTATTAGGTGACATGATGAGGAAGTTCAAGATGGATGGAGTTGTTATATATTTGGTTTCTTGACTGTGCCTGCCAGAGCCTTTAAATCGGTTTAGTATCCTATTAATGTGTCCATTATGAACCCAATTTCTTACCTTAGTCATTTTAAATCTCATCTGTCTATAACTTAGTATACGTTATTAGCCCAAATTCAAATATTTTATATCAACTATAATTCGTAGTTGTTAAACTGGTTTTGACTTATTGGTCTCACATTAAAACCTTAATAGGTAGAGTAATTGGTAATCTTAACTCCAGGGGGTAAAAGGACTCCACGAGTGAGCACTGTTTCCAAATACCTGAAAGGCTGTGCCCTGAGAGCCCCCCCCCCCCCCTTGCCCTCTGCTGTTCCTCTCCACCCTGTAGATTCCATGCTTTCGGGATTTGGTTTCCCAAACTGTCCGAATTACATGCCCCAAAGAGCCTGGCATACCTCCGAGGAATCCCCGTCACTTCTCACAGGGGAACCTCTCTCCACAAGCAGCCAATATCTATGCTGTGTCTATAAAACCACGGGCTTTCAAATGTTCTTACTCCATAGAGGCAAGCTTGAGAACATCCCTAGAAAGAAAAGTGGATTGCCAGACCCTCTGAGAAACCCGTGCTCCAAATCCTGCTTCACATTGTAGCAAACTCATTGCATCCCACCATCCCTTCGATGCCGTAACAGCCTCACCTTGGCTCACTCTGAGCAAAGACAGTCAGTTTCCTCCTCCCTAACAGAGCTGGCTCCCAGGCACAGGTCTCCTCGAATTGTAATCTCCCAGGCCAGCATCAAGCAGGGCAATGCGTGTCTAAGTGCTAAAGGATCAGATATCATGATGTTGGGTTCATGAACCTGTTTACCCCTTCCCGCCTACCAGCAAAGTCTCTGGTGCCTCCTGGATATCTTCGAGTGCTTCTCCCCTCTCTAATTGAGAGAAGCAAAACCTTCTGGGGTGCAATAAAATTGCATTAGGAAGTCAAGGAACAGATGGGAAAGAAATGGGTTCAGGTGCTCCAGGGAAACAAGTACTACTGCAGTAGGGCAGCAGCGGGGCATCTCGGCAGCAAAGCAATGCTGCAGGTCTGTCTTTTTAGGTTGGCACTGGAGCAGAGACGGTTTCAAGGTGAGGAGTCAGATTTCCTCTCGTTGGTACAAGTGATTCATTGGCTAGGTCTGGTTAAATCCACTTGCTCCCTAGATGCCTGGAGGAATTTTCTGGTGGCTCTAACTGGTGCACAGGGAAGGTAGGCACTGCACCCGATTCCCAGGGAAGCAGGCACTATGCCTGGTTCCCTCTTTTGAGGACTTGTTTGTAGTTGGAAGAGGGTCTTCAAAGAAGTCAAGAGGGAGACCAAATCTAATACTGATTGCTCTCTCATCCTGTGCAAATCGCTTACAATCCCAGAGCCTCCGTTTCCTGAATACCAACCAGGGCTAAGAAAAACTATGACCATGGTTGTGGAAGTAGGCAAGCATGTACACTTGAGGCAACTATTAGGAGAGCTTCACAAGCCTGAGGTCTGCAGTTGCCCACACTAAGGCCCATCTGCCCAGCTGAGGTGTAAACAGGTCAGTTTGGGACGACTCATTTTGCCAAGGAGTCGAAAGGCACAATAACTGACGGCCTTGTCAGATGTGCCGCATGCAAGCCACCACAGATGCTAACCGGTGCTGATTTGGGTGCCCATTGTGAGCTTGTATCACTGACTTGATACCTCATTTAGTTGCCCATCTCTCAAAACGCTACAAGGAACGATGCTATTTTTACTCCCACTTTACAGACGAGTGAAGCAAGATGGAAAGGGTTCTGAGTGACTCACCTGAGACTCTTACAGGTAGAGGAGCCCAGACAATCAAGCCGGGCTGATGTCTTCAGCATCCATTCACGTCTATCACTAGGAAAGGCTGAATTTGAAACAAAGAAAGGACATTTGTTCTGGCCTCCTGCGCTTGCTACAGAAGTATAAATCTAACCTCATGTGGAGCAACAGGTCCAATAGAGTTTTACTGATACACCCTTTGTGCTATAACTTATATACAATGGCTTGAGGCAACTGGGGAACACATCCGCTGAGGTTTATTGCCTGGCAGTCTGAGATTTATAACCTACACATGGTGGTGGTATGTTTTTCACAGGCCCCCTCATGTATATTTTCTTTGTGAGATAGTGAGTTTCTTAGAGGTTGGTGGATGGCTTTTTCCTTCTCTTGCACAACCCCTTCTTATGACTCTTTGGGGCTCAGTAAATGGTTTTGATTGACTGCCTGAATTTCAGTGACTCTGCATGGTGGTCACAATGGCTAAATTTGCAAACTGTAGTGGGGCTTGGGGACATGGTTCAGTTGTTTAGGAATTTCACTGGACGCCTTGCGACTCTGTACCTTAACTTGGTTTTATGGCACCAACCTGAGACTTACTGTAGAGGGTTTTTTTGTTGTTGTTGTTTTGTTTTGTTTTTTGAGTGTTCATCATCATTCAAGACCAATCACTGTTAGATACTAGGAGAACAAGGCGGAGATGGCTCTTACCTTTCAGGAACTCACAGTTCGTGAAACTTAAGTCAAATAATATAGCACTCCAAATGGAAGGCTGTTCAGTGTTTCCCGGAGGAGAACACAACAATGAAGCAATGATGGCTCAAGAATTCTTCACTCGCTGGTGAACAGAATCCATCCTGAGTTGGTCCAGCCGCCTTAAGAGAAAGTGGCCTTACTCTTACACAGAAACACTAGTGGAACAGTTCCCACCCCGGAAATCACTCCATGGAGTTTAACAGAAGTGGAACACTCTCACAGTTTGAGATGGAGATGGAAGAATGCAGTTGCTGAATGCCGTGTGCATGGAAAGAAGTATGGTTCCAGGTTGAAAACTTGCAGCTGGTGCCTGGGTGGTAGCTTTCGTCTGCATTGCTAGCATTAAGGTACCTGGAAGGAAGATTGTGACTTCAGAAGTGAGCATGGGTGACATATGGTGCTCTCTTTTATAAGAGCAATTGTATTCTGTCACCCTTGCAATGACTACACATGAGACTTAAGGAACAGGAGAAACTGAGTCTCAGAAAGTAACATGTCTATCACCATGAAGGTAGTAACAGGCGGAGCTAAACTTCAAACTCTGAGTTGATTCCAAAGTTCATGTTTTGTGTAAGATGTCTTGTTTGAGAAATTACAAAAGTCTCATCATGCTGCAGGTCCTTGTTTATTCTTCTCCGTGAACACTGCATTCACAGAAAAATTAAAAAATAGCTCAACATTAGAAGTTTACTTTTCTTCAATGTCTATCAAAGTTTCACAGTGGTTGCCTATTTTCTCTTTTTCCACAAAGTTTTCTTTTATAGTTTTTTTTTTTTACTAGAACTTTTCAACCTTCTGTGATCTCTTTATAATTCCCCTTAGAATGCATAATTGTGCTCGATCAATTTGTTAGAGGCTTTTGAAGTGTTAAAAAAACTACATTAAAATTATTTTCTTTCAGGTTTTATGTTAATGAACATAGGTGCTATTCAGAGTGAAGTCAGCGTGTCAAGGGAACTTTAGTTAAAGTTATTCATACATAAACTAAAAAAGGAAACATCTTTAGTAGAGGAAAAATACATTTAATGAGTAAGTACGGCACACAATTCCTCCTTTCAGAAATGTCAGCTCACATTGAGCCTCCATTCCAGATATCTCACAATTACTTTGTCAACAGAAGGTAGAGTTGTGATGGATGACGCGCTGGTTCTGGAAACCAAACTTTCTCTGAGTTACTTAGGCTGAAACTAAGTGCTTTTACATCCCACTCTTATTGATGAGAGTGGTTTTATATTTATCACCCTGTCATTTCAGTTGACTGTATCAGGCTCTTCACTGGAAGAATATGGACACTAATGGAGGTGTGTCCTCAGTGCCCTAGAGGGTCACAGATTCTCTCCTGAGCAAAGTCAGGACACAAACCAGATTGCAAGGAAGCTCGCACATAGCTTTACCCGTTGCAAAAATGGACCAGGGAGGACTGTCTTAAAAGGAAATTGGGTTCTTATTGGCAGCCTGTTGACCAGGACCCACCCTTGTAGCATTGTGTACAGATGTGTTTTGGGCTCACACTAATGGAGCGTTACTATTTTGAAGCCTCTCCTATAATAGGAAGAATTCTACCAGGACCTTGGCAAGTCCAGGGCCTGATTGCAACACTTTATTTATAAGAAATTCTGTCAAGAATCAATAATAGTCTTGGGTCTCAAGTTCTTTCTTTAATAATACTTTGATATGATTTGTCACAAGCTAGCCCAGAGTATCCACCAGATTTTATTACTTAGCTTGCAGCATAGTGTCTTATCTTTGAGTCATGAGATCAGCCACAGGGAGACCTTTAAAAAGCTATATTCTTTACTGTTTGGTTATTACAGAAAGTCTATATTACTCAATAATACCTTTTATAGGGTGTGCTGTCACATCTCCACATAGATGTTTAACCCCAATGTAGATATACTGGATGCCTGGAGGCCATTTCAGTGACATGGACATTGTTTCTCATGATTGGATGGCTGATGTATCAATAGCAAGGAGAACAGAAAACAAACAGAACTGTATGAAGAAATAAGAAAAGGAACTACCACCAAAACAAAACAAAACAAAAAAAACTGCTGACTTATTTTCCCAGGCTGATGTTGTTGACTAGATTTCATGTTAACCATCCATTTTGATGGAGATTTGGTTTAGAGTCTGGA
Organism: Microtus oregoni; assembly: GCF_018167655.1. NCBI lineage: Eukaryota > Metazoa > Chordata > Mammalia > Rodentia > Cricetidae > Microtus > Microtus oregoni. The sequence continues at coordinate 62,584,150 of NW_024543059.1, read as the reverse complement.
GTGTTAGGTTTTTATTACCTAAAAGCACTGAAAATTTGGGGAAGTCAATTTAGATGCTCTCTCTCTCAGACACACAATCAGCTTCTTGGGTTTCGCTGTGTACATCTCAATAAACATGACCCTGTGACATCAGAGGCATGCTGTAAAGTAGCGCTGTAAATATGTTTTATACTGCTCAGCCTTGGAATTCATATTGTTATAGCTAATACCTGTTGGTAAATGCTTGTGTCGTTCCATGTTGTATTTACAAAACTATATACCGTCAGCTGAGAGTTTTCTCTCTCCAATCTGTTTTCTTTTGCAGGGAAATAACAGAAATGTACTGATACACATTATAGGCAAACACACACACAAACACACACACACACACAGATGCCCCCAAAACACACTCACTTGCATATATACACACAGAGCGAGATTTTAAAAATGGTAATCACTTTGAATTTTGAAATTAGAGGAAATGTAGGAGAAGCATTCCTTGGGAAGTTATTATTTTAGATCTTTCATCAATCTCCAAATTGGTGCTATTTTTTCTGTGTAGATTTAAGAGAATTATTGGCATATGAGCAAACATTTTATTTAAAGCTTTTGTTGTTTGGTTTGGTTTTGTTCTTGCAGCGGTGACTGCTGTTGCCGAAGAAGGCTGTCCTTAGGGAAGCAGCTCATGTCCCTCTCAGGGTTCATCCTGGCTTTCTGAGCCCTTGGTCTCAGCATGTACTGGGTCACCACTGCCAAGAAGACATCCTGACATTGAGAGCTGACCTTGTTCATCATGAACAGAGACAACAAAACTAAGAGGCAGTGATGTCTGGCTTGACAGGCTATTGAGAGATTTCTCTACCTCTTCTTGCAAGGCCAGGCATGCTTTCCATTCCTGAGCCTCTACACGGCTCCCACTGCCTTCTAAATCAGGTGCCATCCTCACACTGGACCTTTGCTGTACCCGAGGGCTGAGGGCTGATAAATCTGTTCTCCCACACTGCACCTGAACACAGTGAGACTATGAAATTGCATGCTTGAATTTGACTCAAGAATTGCTGGTTTCTCCGTGGGGCTATACACAAGGGCAGGAAAAAGAATACCATTTGCTAAAGGCTTCACTTACTTCTCTTATCTATTCCACAAAATACCGTGCCCCAGGACACACTGAGGAAACTCACATTCAGTGATTAGAGATGCTGTTGCACATTGATGAGAGTGTAGGATTCACTAGCAGACAAAAAGAGGCCAGGCTCACAATTTACACATTCTGTTTAAAATCATTCCACCAAAATTCCAAAGGCACACTGTTAGCTTCTTCCATGCTAGCACACATGGTTCTTCCTTTGAGATCCTGAAGAGCCTTCTCTCTAGAAGCCTCAGGACACCTTCCAAATACCTACCTTGTCTCCTATACAAAGCTGGCCTTCTTCCAAGGCTGCCAGTGACAAGCCTGGCACTCCTGAGATACTAGAGATTCAGCAGTGAAACACATTGCCATTTTTGTCATTCTTAAGAATAGTGATACTCACTGCTCTTCAGGTATGTTTTACCTATGCCCCGATCATAGTGATAGAACAGAGGCTGCCTGAAAACAGAGTCTCTCTCACAAGTCTGCTGTCTTCACAAAACTTAGACAACTCAGGTAAGTGGGGAGAGGAGTCCTCTATTCAACATGGCACCTATTCGAAGGATTCCATTGTTAACCCAGGAAAAAGTAGAGAAATTCCTGGACAAACCGAAGCATGTGGCCCTTTACATAGTTTTACTGACCTTGCTTGCCAACCCAATGGGAATCTTTCTTGGATTTCATATTTTAGGAACAACAACTTCATTGGCAAGCCAAGCATCCTATTGACAATGAAAGATTTTTATGGCTACTGATGCACACAGGAAACTTCAGAAGACCAAATGGACTTAGCTCATGATTTATTTGGGCATAATATCAAAGGAAATTCATTCTCAAACTGATGACTCTCTCCCATATATATAGCACATTTCACTCTCTGCCCATCATTCAGAGAAGAGAATACCAAACCCAACAGGAAATTGACTGCTCTACAGTATAAATAAACTTGGACTTTGCAGGTTGTTTGGCTCTGCTCTCTTTGGTTGGGATTATGAAGGAATAAATCATCCCTGCCATGACGGGGTGATATGCCATTATGAATCAACACGTTCATATGTCAGGTAGAAAATGTTGCTTTTAGCAATATACATAGAGAACAATGAAGGATTAGAACACATTAATGAATTAAGTGGCTCTCCAAGGTTCTGTGAAGACTCTGGGAAATAAAAAATTTCAGGGTATAAAGCAAAAAATAAAGAATCACCTTATGGTTTTTCTAGCAGATTCTTTCATATACTTTTTATTCACTTGCCATTTGTTTTGAAGAATCTGAATATAGTGTTCCAGGAAAAAATTGTTAAAGACTTAGTAGGAAAAATAAAACATTTTTAATCCGTGAATTATCATAATTTTGCCTTAGAAGGAAATCAGTATGTCTGCCAAGCCCTAGAAGGAAAACCTCACAAGAACAGTACAAAAGCCATGAAGTTGAGGGAGAGGAGGTTCAACCCAGGAGAATGATTCTAAATTGCAATAGCCAGAGATTTGTTACTGAAGATCTTGCTTGAATTGCCAAGTTGATTGTTTTGATTCTTTACAATTGTGAGTCAGAATATGGCACCTGGTTTTGGGTGGGCGCATTCTTCGTGCTTTGTGATAAACATCCTACATTCCAGATTCCTTGTTGGATAATTAGCTATGACTAACTGGACTGATTGGGTTTTTTATTTGTGAGAGGGGAAGTTATCATGATTTTCTCTGCAAAAACTTAACGTGCATTTAATCTTTCCAGTATTTAAATGATGGCAATATTACTGATACCTCCATTTCTAAGGATTAGAATAGAAAGATAGAAAAAGCCTATATCACACCAAACACTGAGTTACCTTTCTTAAACTTGTCTAGCTATAGTTGCTTTAGGTGTAGATTTTGTTTGTTCATTTTAATCCTACCTGAAAAAACAACCTATTGGGATTAAAAAATTGTTATGTAAATTGCAAATTGAATGTAATTATTCATATCTTGGTTATATTTTAAAATGACATTTATCTCATCGTTGCTGGCTATACAGACTCACAGACAGGTTAGCTTACGTTAATAATGAGGGCTTTGAAATACAGTAAAATTGAAGATCATAGGTGTTGTGTTTAAGTACATCCCTTTCTACTTCCACAACCCTGGGTTCAAAGAATGCTATATATAGTGCAGACTCGGGTAGTAAGAGCCTGTGGCTGGCTGTTTTGCTTTTCTGATCTTCAGATTGTACCCTAATGTATGAGCCTGACATTTTATTAATCATGTTACAACTATATTTCCCTGGGATACAGAAGCAAAATTTAAAGTTCTCTTTACTCCCTTCTCTGCAACTATACAAGGTGACTGTAGAAGGAAAAGAGAGAAAATAAGTGGATTCATTACAGTTTAAAGAAAGGGTGATTTGACTGATGTCTTCTTCTCCACTAGCTCTACAAATGGGTGGACCTGACCCAAGAGCAGTAGAACTTTCCACAAACCAAAACCAATGTAAGAGAATACCCACAATGATCTCACAGTACATTAGGGGCAGGAGAGAATTGGGAGCAGTAGGAACTACAAAATCAAGGGTAGATATTGGTGATGTGACCTTCTCTCAACTCCTCACCTGTATAATTCCCGAGTTTAACTCCAGATATTGGTAGCAAAGGGGGCTTAAAGGGTCATTATTCATAGATTAAACAGCTACAGTCCCACAGATTGCAAAAGTTGGATGGGATGGTGAAAGCTCAACTGGGTACCTTTTATTCTACTGAGTTTAATGTTTAAAGTGACACGAACCATGGTTTCCCACCAATTCTTTGATGTTTAGACACAAACACAGGGACTCAAGTCATCAAACTCTTTAATAATGAGAAGTTAGCCAAAAGCCAGAACTTTGGAGAAAGGGAAGGGAAAAAAAAACCTTTCTATTGCATGTGTGTGTATTTATGAGTGTGTCCAATGTGTGTATTATTGCATAAGCATATTTGTACATAAAAGTAGAGGTGAGCACATGATACACTGACATGTGTCCAAAGACACCTGTAGATGTCTGTCTTCAATCTCAACCTTGTTTGTCATGGTCCCTTTGTTGTTGGTTGTTGTACATATCAGGCTAGCTGGCCCTTGACTTCTAGAGACTATCTGGCTTGGTTTCTTATCTCACTGTAAATAGGCTAGGATTACATACATATGTTGTTAGACAGGTTTTATGTAAGTCCTGGAGATTTGAACACAAGTCTTCATGTTTGTATGACAAACACCTTATTATGAGCCATCTCTTTATCCTAGAGTAAGTAGTTTTGAAGGGTCATCAATAATTCAATAGAATGCTGCCAAAAGAGAGATAGAACATTGATTCTTGCTATAAATGATAGCTTCCCTAACTGTGAGTTATGAAAACTAAATAAAAAACCAAAAATATTCTTAATATTTATCAGCCAAAGTCATAATAAATTTTTGAGATGATTCAGTGGAAAATCCTAGAAAAAAATCAAAACAGTAAGAGATAAGAAGATAGAAAATATTTTTTTTTAAATTTCTTGATTAGGACTGCCAAATAAAGTCTAATCTGTAAGTGACAGGCATTCTTGGAAGAAAGAACACAGGAATAACATATTAAAGAATACAAGAAAGTTTCTCAAAACTGAAGATTTCCAAAATGAAAGAGTCTTCCCTTGTCTAGCGCGACCAGGGTGTGTAAAGATGAAGCCCCGGGGAGAAGTATACAGCATTAAACCTCTACAGTTCAACATTACATCCCAGAAAAGAGCAAAATCATCAGTCAAGGCTTTAGGATGTGATATTTCGAAGTTCACGCTTTTACCTGGAAAGTTCGAATGGCTGTGCCTCAGCACCACAGCGCTGGCTTGTGAAAGGACTGATGTGATGCTAGAGAAAGGTAAAGTCTCAGGATGACTCAGACATTGGAGACAATTACCATGTAACAGGACAGGAAGTTAACAGAATAGAATAAGCTGGGGTGGGGGGACTCCAGGAGTATTGATAGGGAAACAGCTTCACTGCTTCTTAGATTCACCAGGGTGGGAAACTGAGTTAGGAAGTATGAATAATTTACGTTTTCGCACTCATGATCCCATTAGTTAAAAAAAAAAAAAAAACAACTAATCTCTGTTTTAGGTATATAGAATACATACAAATCAAAGAGTTACTGATCATTAATTTGTTTTAAAACTATTCACCATACATTTAATCTTATTACTTATTAAAAATTATAATGCAATTTCATACTACTGAGATTGATGTGCTTATTTATTTTTAGATAAAGAATTAAATCTTGGCTTAAAACTTAGTATTTGTGGGCACTAGGTACCTTCAACACATTTCATAGTTGATTGATATTTTGATTTTATAATTATATATGATAAGAACATTACTTGGCATAACTATGTAACAGGAAATGACCATTTTAGATTGTTGAAAAGTCTATCCTAATTTAAAACAAAATTCAAAAATTATTTTTCAATGAAATTTACGACAGTATCTCAAACAGTCATTTTTGACAGGGTCTCACTATATATCCCTGGATGACATAGAACTCACTGCATAGACCAGATCAGACTGGGTTAGAACTCAGAGATCCACGTGTTTCTGCTTCACAAATGCTGGGATTATAGGTGTGCACCCAATACCTTTAATAATCAGTAATTATTAAAATCAAAAATTATAGCATAATACAATCCAGAGATCAACTGATTTGATATTTACTTGCTTAGGGATGATAGTAGAAAAAATATTTCTTCATTTTTCTGTAATTAAATCATTATGTTGCTAGAAGAGCAGAACTTTACATGTATAGAAAAAATGTAATTTGTAACATACAATAGTCTTTAATGTGAACCAAGATGCTTCGGGACTATTTTTTGGCATAGCAGCAAATACAGCACACAGAGCACTGTATGGAATAGCGTCTGTGTAACCAGGGCTGCAGGGGACTTGTGTGACCCAACACATGGGCGCACTATCAGAAAAAACCTCAGATTCACTACCTGTTTGATTTTTCAATAGTCTTTGGTTGGCATGCTTTGAGAAGACTTATTAATGCCATTGTTTCATGATTTTTCTCTCTTTCCCTTGTGGGAGCATGACTCACAGTTGGAGGAACTGTGCTTTATGGAAAGGCTCAGTGATACTAAAAGAAGAAAAGGAAATTATGTAGTGTATAAAGAAAATACATTGGATAAGAAAATAGATGTTGGTATTAGGGAGCTAGTTAGTAATGCTATATAAGTTAGTAAATGCTTAATATATGGGCACAAGGACCTGATTTAATCCTCAGCACCCACATAAAAATCTAGGTATGGTGATTACAACAGTAATGCCAGTGTTGGTGAGGTAGAGATGGGAAGATCCCTGAAGCTTGCTGTCCCAACCATTTAACAAATAGGTGAATGGTAGGCTCAGTAAGGGACCCTGTCTCAAATAATAAAGTTGAGAGAAACTGAGGAAGAAAGTGGGCATCAACCTCTGGCATCCAATGCGTGTGTGTGTGTGTGTGTGTGTGTGTGTGTGTGTGCGCGCGCACGCGCGCATGTGCACATATGCACACACACACAACATACACAGATACACGAAAAGAAATATGTATGCTTGCATTCATCACACACACAGTGAAAGAAAATATGCATAAGCCGAGTCCACTGGTTTGCTTGCAGAGAAAATATATATATGTCTAGCTCAGCATTGCAGACAGGATCTTAATTCCAAATTGAAAAACTATTAAATGAATAAAAATCATTGCAGGAAGGGGAGGAGATTATATGCATGCATCTATATGTGTAGAAGCTAAAATCATCATCCTCTGTTATCAGAGATCAATGGTGCTTAAAACTGATCAGTCATAGTAGAGGTGGGTGTTAGCAGAAGCATTGAGGAGTATTGGAAATGGGCTTTTCCCCTTGCTCTGTGAGCTGGCGAGCACAGGCAGACAAGATTTTCTTCTTGCTTGTTTTCATACAGAGTCATTTTACGAATGTCTAACTCCTTAAGCTATGTAGTCATATTGCCTTGAATTTTTTAAAGTTTGCTTAAAAACTGTGCCTCAGTGCTGCTTGGCCACCCCTTTCTACTAGGCCCACCTCAGCTTGGCGATGCTGCAGGGTTCTATACCAAAATCGCCCTTCAGTAATCCACAACAGGCTAAGTCGGTGCTGCACACACTCATGTTTCCTAGAAAGCTAAAAATGCATCTTCCTTGTGCTGCTGCCGTTTTCAATTCTGAGCACAAGGGTGACATGTTATATAACTCGGAGTTTCAACAAACACCTGGAAATCAGGCTGTGCGTGTCGCTCAGATGAGACCAGACATGAAGAGATTGGTAGTGACAAGTGTTGCCACTTCTCTCTCTGACAGCGGGCAAGTGGTACGCTGTATATACAAGGCCTGATACCACACTCTCACCATCGGAGAAAAAGAAAAGCAAGTGAAAAATAATGCTTCAGCTAGAGCTATCTGGGAAAATAGTGGCAAATTGCACATGATTTAGCTTTGCTCTTAGCTTTTATAAAGACCCAAGAACTACAAACTGAGTGGTTGAGCCCTAATTAAGTCTCTTCTTGATCATCTGCATGGCAAACCCAATTCTCAGGCTGGTTTTTAAAAGGGCATCATTCACCCTCTAATTTAACTGTTCTTTTTCCTGTCTGTCCTTTTTTTTTGATTCTTTATTTTTTTTTCCAGAATAAAAGGGAGGCTAATGTGATCCATTAAGAATTAAAAAAACAATTACGCAATAAAAAATAGTTTAAATGAATTTACTTAGAGCTCAATGTAATGGGATTTGAATCCAGCACACTGGAAATGCATAGCAAGAACTTTAGCCATTAAGTCTCATGGCCGTTGATTAAACTCAGTGGGAATTTAGGAAGATTATTTTGACTACCTGAAGATACCATGTTTTTTTCCATTAATGTCAGAGAAATATATTGAAGGACTAAAATATTACTAATAAGAATAAATGCGAAGGTTGTAAATCTCAAACAATGAAAGTGCAAAGTCTATACCTGGACTTTATAGCGAGTAGGTGGCATTTCATTAAAACTAAAGCTGAAAACATGCGATATTATGTGTGACCTCTTTAGAAAAGAAACCTAAACGTTTCCACAATTTGTCATCCTTTAGAATATAACAACAATAAACCAGAGACCATGAAATGGGCTGCTGTAGGCTAAGAGACAATCATGGAGATGTTGCAGCCAGGGGTCAGACATGCTTTCTAGCATCCTTGGTCACCCCGCTGCCTCCCAGTGGTTTGCGTTTCATCCAGAATATGGGGACGGTGGAGTGTACCAATTTGAATCAGAGACAATAACTAAGCTGGCTAACTGAAAGCAACACATGCATCAAACTTTCTCCAAAATGGGAAGGTATGTTAAAAGTGAGGCTGAATTCCTGAAGAGATTGGACCTTATTATCTCTCAGTAAGTGATTCCATGTTGAACCACTAGGCCACAAGGCCCTAAGAGAGACCCCTGTCTTTCATAAAAGCTCAGTCAGCCACTGGAGGGAGCCAGCAGGACTCACAGTGTAGCTGAGTATGATCATCCAGGAGGGAAAGATAATTTTAAAACGGCATGTAAAGATGACAGAATTTGAACAAAATCCCTTTTATTTATTTATGCCAAAATCTGTGTGAATGTAAAATGCCATCTCCATCATGCTTTATTTATGGAGTGGCTTTTTCTTTAGAAGAAGAGAAAGAGAGATGGGGGAGGCAGGAGGATGGAAGAAAGAAAGAATTTTGACTACAGGCTGTCCTGAACCCATAGCAAGAGACAGAGTGGATATCCAGCTCAAAAGAGAGTGTTGGTCTCAGGGTTCACCTTGCTTATGGCACCCCCATCCCCTGACTCAGCTTGCTTGCCCTATCCGGGCAGGTTTGAAAACCCTTGTTTGCCACTTCCTGCAGCTAGAAATCAAGCCAGTGCTCTCCCCATGAACAGAGGAATGGGCAATATGTAAAATTCCTAAGGACAATTTTTATTTATTGCTGTTGCAAACAATGTTTATACAAAGTTTATTAAATATGTCACCCACATTGATTTATCCCAACCAGTCTCTTCAATCACTAATATTTATGTGATGGGTTCAGTTGCAACAATTATTTTATATGCTGTAGAGTATGTTATAACTAGGGATTCACCCTGGCAATTATATCAAAGATAAAATGCTTCCCAAGGACCTCGGGGCAGGCCAGGAAGTATATTATCGGACACAAGGTGGTTTAAACTGAATACCACAACACTAAATTTAGAGCAAGGGATGTGCAGCATCTGAGGCTTAAAAATTAAAACGGGCTTCTTGGGGTTTCAGGAGTTCCCTCATTTCTGGGAAGGTAGCGATGCCTCTTGAGTTCATTTTCTTTCCCACATGGAAACCTGAGGTCTGGAAACGCTTCAATGTCATTGCTGAATTTCTGTGGGCTGCACCTCTCGGAGGCCTTCACCTAGTGCCCAAAGCGGGCAGAAGAGCTACCATTGGCTCTTACAAACACCCACAAAGGGAACCAGACACACGCCATTTGTAGCAAGGAATTGGCATCTGCTGAGTGGGAGGCAGAAGCATTGTTAACAAAGAAACCAGGGTTCACTAAAAAGCCTAAGATAACCATTGAAACCATAAGATGATAAACCCAACAGAAAGAGAGAGAGAAAGAGAGAGAGAGACGTAACCACAGTTGAATGCTACTTCTGTTTCCTAAGAAAGCCTAAATAGCCTTTTGTTTGGCCAAATTAACTTGACAGACCTGCTGTAGTTCAGAATGTAAGGCCTGGGGCAAGATAGGAAGGTTGAAGCAAAACCAAGAGGCAGTTACAAAGTTCTGTAAAGGAGCTGACTGTATTTGGAGGGGTGAGGTCCCTGGAGGAAGAGAAGGGGAAAAATCTGGGACTTAGGAAGAGGAAAGAGCTAGCACTAGAGGAGAGGAATGGAGGACCAAGAAGGTACCCTGTAGGGGGCAAGGGTAGGGGTTGTGACCTTTGGGCATATGCCTGTGTTTATCTCATTTTGGAAAGTTGTCCTGTCTTCTAAAGTCAGCCTTTGTTAGTCTTATTTCCCAAGTCTTTTCCAAATTGGAAGTCTAAACTGAAATAAACAGTTACAAGGAAGTAAATCATTAGCATGAGCAAACTGAACAGTAACTGTGGAATCTGGAATAAATGCACAGAAAATGCAGCTGTTTGATCCATGATCTCCTTGGCCCTTAGGGTGTCTGACAAGACCAGAAAAGATGTCCACAAGAGTCTGGGCTCTACTTGGAAATAATCCAAGTCTCAGAGAAGAAAGTGAACACCACCACCTGAAGGAAGAGATTAAAGTCTCCAGGAGGTGTGGAGACAGCTGATGTCATGATGACCTGGGCCAATGAGAGACAGTACAACATTACAGATTGGTACCACCCCTGAGTCCCAGGTTGGGGTATAAGAGGCCTGCCCATCTCCTCAATAAACAAGCAGCTTTTGCTTCTTACCTGGCTCTCTGAATTTGTGCCGTTGATTCTGCACCTTCTCACCCCCTCCCTGGAGAGGTTACTCACTTGGGCTTTGTCCCCTACCACTTCTAGCACCCAATGTGGGGCTTGAACCCATGACCCTGAGATTAACAGTCTCATGCTGTCTGAGCTTAGTGAGGGTATGGACAGGTCTCTTATACTCCCTCTCAGGACCCGGGGTGGTGCCTACCTGGACTGACACGGTGTTTCTCTCATTCACCGAGGCCGTCAGGATGTCAGCAGTCTCCAGGCCTCCCGTCCAATTTATAGTTGGTTCATAGGGAAGTTACTAATGCACATGCCGGTTTACTGCCGGTTTTCCTCAGTTGTTGGTCTCCTCCTACAATTGCCATTACTGCTGTTGGTTTCAAAACAATGCTCTCATTTAGAAGGGAATCAAAAACAATTCATTCTGAAGCAAAATTTGAGTGACTATAGTCTTAGAAACACACATTTAGGTTACTCCTAGTTCCGGGTTCAAACATGGAAACAGTTTCATGGAACTTTTATTATAACAGCCAAATTCAAAATTAAGACATTTTAGCAAATAAAGGTGTATAACAGGAGGCAGGTTACAAGAATTCAGAGGCATCTTGGCTGTAGGCCTCTGATGCTTCCTCAGGGTATATTTCGCCAATTGATTCATAGAGAATAAGGTTTTCAAATGTTTCTGTTTTTATCAGGCAATAAATTTTGGTGCGGAGGTGGGCAAGGAATGGCTCTTTAGGGGAACTAAAGATAACCCCAAGAAACTATAATTAGGCTTTGTATCGGCAACATCCCAACCTCTCCACAGTCACTGAAGTTTTAGTCAGTCGGTTAGCCTTTGTAGACACAGCTTCTTCCCAGACATTCTCACTCCCATCACCTAAGAGCTACGTGACATTGCCACAGAATAAGTTCTGCTTGCACCTGTGTTGTCTTCGAATCCAACCCCCGTCTATTTGCTTTGTTGAGGAAGCGTTTCTATTTCTGCCAATCGAGGTCTAAAGATTGTTTTAGGCACACACTGCATCTTTTCATTGCATGTCACTGGGGCTCAGTTCCAAGGCCCTCATGTTTTACAACTCCTTCTGGTGCTTAATAGTAGAGCTACAGACATTGAGCATCTTGGGTTGGTGAACATTAGCTAGTTTAAAAAGTGACTTGTTTTCACATACAGCGCTGTGAAACTGACTTTTTCGTGGCCACCTCTGCTTAGAAAAGCCATTTCTCAGGAGCTTCATGGATCTGAGAACCATTTATTGAGTCAGTATAGCCCTAAGCTTACAGTTGTCTGCAAGAACACAGGATGCACTGTCTACATTGTTATAAGGGGAACTCAAAAGCCAGCAGAGACAGATGCTAATCTTCCCAGTTTACCTCATCATCTGGTAAAAGGTTGGACTTCTACTTGCCCTTCAGTGTTTGAATTTTTCCCTTATATACTCAGAGAACTCAGTTTTCCATGAGAGACATTTCACAGAACTGGAAAAATTCAAGGGTCTCATTGTGTCTACAAAAGGTAGATGTTTGTGAACAAAGGTATCCTTTTTATAGTCTTTTTGTATGAGTCTTGATTTGCAACCATTAATATAGACTGCCCATTCAGTGGAACAAAGCACCCCAGGACCAAATTTAGGATAATATTGCTAATGGAGTAAGATTCTCCAAATGTCTGAGCCCTATAGATCTATGATGACAGGGCATTTGGAGCCCAATTTATACAATGCCTTTAAATTTCAGGATACATTGAGTCAAAAGTCTGCATTGCTATCTAATTCCCATGAGTTCTTGATATATGACATCTGGGTGGAATTTTCTTGGAATTATATATCTTAAGCCATGATAGGATTCAATGATTTCCAGATGTCTTGATAATGATAGTCCACTACCTCAGGACTCCCCACAGACTCCTTCCCCTTTGCCTTGTCATTGTTTTGCATGGAACCTGCCTGTCTGCCACAGTCTCTGAATGAGGCTTTCACCACTTACCCAAAAGGAATCATGTATTCTTTTTATTGACACAGACAAATGTGAATGACACCTGCCAAGTGCCCAGAAAAATCAAATCAGTTCCTATTAGGCAACCAATCTAAAGCCCAGACTGAGTATTTCATGCACTAGAGACTCACCCCCCTTCTTCTCATGGACACAGTGAACAGGGAGAAGTGGTCACAGGGTGTCCAGACCTCACTGTACCATACCAGGCAGGGCTCTTCCTGTCCAAGTGGCCCTTGATCTTTCTGCTGCTGCCCTATATTTGATCTCAGATGCAGCACCCTAGACCGTCACAAAACTAATTGTTCATGTGATTTCCTTTCTGAGCCACTGCAGATGTCCCTTTCTGTAACAATTTAATTAACACTTTAAAATAATGATGCATTAATTAATGCCAAATTACAATGAAAATCCTGGAGAATTACACTTTATATCAACATTAATGCAAAATGAGTTCCTCCTGGATAATTTTTCTTACAACGAATACAAAAAGAGATAATACTAATTAGGCCATCAATTTAAATTTACCATCATTTCAATCCATGTCATTTATCTGTTCCCTTGCACAAAACAATTGTGGCCTACGAGACGTTTGTGCAGGCAACAGGGATACTTGCCTAGCAACCAGACCTTGGCCATCCTTAGGATACTGGGATACAAGTTGGAAGTTTGCATTCTGATTCTAAGTTATTAAAAACAGTTCATGTGTGTGTGTTTGTGTTGAGAGGAAGAGAGAAAAGGCTTTAGTGAATTAAAATTCTCTGGTCTGAATAAAGTAGAATACGCAGTCCTGCAATGTGCATGGCATAGGCGTCAGGTTCTGCATGTTAGGTTGCATCTAATTTGGTTTATCTCTGCTCTCAGGGTCAGGACCCGGGAGTCAGAAGGCTTCTAACCTCCACGGGGTCATTTCTTCCTGATCAGACATAAATCACACCGTCTCATCTCCCAAAGTGACACCATTTGAACCTGTTGCAGGTCATTTTCGCTGTTTCTATTACCGGATGCCAGCAAAGGAGAAGGGCTTCAAAGGTTAATTTTGCAATGTTTCCTGAAGAAAGAAGACTGGATGATGAGCCCTCTTGTGCAGCTGTCTTCTTTCCATAGCAGCCATTTATATTTGCCTTTCAAATTAACACACACACACACACACACACACACACACGGGATCTAGAACACCCTGGATCTGAAAAATTTGTTATTTCTAAGTCAAAACACCCTTGACTAAATTCTTTCATGAAATCATAAAGATTTTGACCTTGGATAGCCTTTGAATCCTGTGTTTGTGGGCATTATATTTCATTTATTCTCTATGAGTGTCCTCTCTCTCTCTCTCTCTCTCTCTCTCTCTCTCTCGCTCTTGCTCTCGCTCGCTCTCGCTCTCGCTCTAGCTATCACCTTTTCTGTCTTTCTTTCTTTTGACAAGAAACTTCATGATGATAGGATATTTTTTTTACCTTTTGTGTTTAATAATTCTGACACATATTTTGCCATGTATTTAATGAGGTGGACATTTACAGTAGTTGAATGGGAATGGAAACTTGTTGACCAGACCCAACATCTTCCAAAACAAGAATCTCCAGTTCCAGGCAGGGAAGTGACAGCCAAATATGGTCATGATCTGTGCACCTCCAGGACATTTTAGTCGATCTGTTTCTCTCCTTAGCCAATTAGAGCTATCGCCTTTTAAGATCTTTATGGTTTTGTTTTTCCTTGTTCTGAATCAGCTATGGAAATTTCTGCTTGGCCAGGTGGTCTCCAAGTAAGTAGGCAAAGAGCCTAAATGAAGTCTGGCAGAAAGAAATTAATTTTAAAAAATCAATAAACTCTGCCTTTGTTTTTATTCAGCTTTAGGGGAATACATATCAGTGACATTTACCTTGGACTATGTCTCCAGGCCTGTAAAAACAAGAGGGTGGCAAAGCAGATCAGGTGGCACAAGCCATCCCTTCCACTTCCTTGATCTGGTTGATGGCCAGACAGGAGATGATAGAGATCATTGAACACTTGCCCTGAAAATACTGTCTGGCAGCTTATAAGGAGCTACCAGGACGTCAGAATTAGGCAACTCAATGTATGCTCTCGAGATGCACCTGTGAATTTTGTTTGGTGATCGTCATATTTGATTAGATACTTCAGATTACTTTGAGCAGTAGCAGAGATTAGACAGGACTCAACTCATTATGTCAAGTGATGTTGTAGTAGAATTATTTTTCTTCAGCACCAGATTGCCACCCTGCCCACTACCAGGGAATAGTGAAGATGCTATATATGCTAAAGGGTAATTAAAGGTGGGACTGATAAATGGGTGCATGGTTAGGTCATTTGTGGAGAATGAATGTTTCCAAGCCCACTCTGTTATAGCCTCTCAACAAGATTACTATAAAAAGAGGAGGGGCACGTAGGTTATTTCTCACAATAAATACAATTTAATCCTCTAAGTTTCAGGATTATTTTGGAATAGCTAGACAGTGAATACTAGCAAATACTAGCAGCTTCTAAAGAAAAATGTCAATCTTCTTTATTGATTAATATTTCCAAGTTTCTACAAGAAACTCTAGGTCAGAGTGATCAAATCTCTGGAGCTCACAGGAATTGTCATCCTAGCATTAAGTTGGGCAAGCTTCCTGTCCATCTCTAGAACTCTAGTGGTCTCATTCCCGAACACGATAACGTGCGTGATGTTAAGAGTTGAATAAAAGTGCTTAAAAGTGTCTTACACACTTCATCTGGGCTCTGTAAAGGATTTGAAATTTTATTGGTTTATTATGTCAATATAGATGGCCAGTCTCACGGGCCTGGAAAGAAAGGATGACCAGAAACAATCTCTACCCAGAAGAAAGTCACAGGGTAGGGGGATCCTTCAGATATAAAAGTAGGCAATTAAAGCTTACTGTACTTAAATATATCTATGACCAAAATGCTGTACAATGGAACTAACAAAATATAAACGGATAGTGACTGAGGTTCAGGAGAAGCATCTATAATACATAAGGAAATCTCAAAGAACAAAAAATGAAAGAAAGAAAGGAAGGAAGGATAAAAAAAGCCAGAAAAAATTAAATAGTAAAAACTAGAAAAGAACAAAGACATTGCCAATTTAAGCAGCAAGGACAGAGATTGAAAAAAGGTGGCTTTGTTATCAGAGAAATAATCCAGTATGGTTGTATATGGCACAGTAGATTTCATAACAGTCTCTTTATGAAGACATTGAAATGGACAAACAAGATTAGGGAGTAAAGATTGATCAATATGTTTATTTAATGTATAATTCTGACCATTTGGCAAGCCCTAGTGACAGCCTTACTCTAAGCATTTATCTCAGAGAATCTGGCATGGATGTGAATCAATATGGCATTTTCAGCTTCCATATTCCATCAAGATGGAAAACAAGAAGGACTACTGGACATTCTGCAAAACATCAGTCCTAGCGACAACAAGAGAAAAATGGAAACAGGCTCCAGGGACAAACAGCACCACAATACAGTGGGACACCAGTGTGGGAACATGCAGGAGATCTGACTTTTGGGTCTGTGTAATTGGCTGGATACATACAAAGAGTGTGAGTGACATCACCAAAAGGTCCAGGGTGATTGGATATGAATGTGAACACATGAGCTGGGGGTGAAAGTCTTAATTTTTGTTTTTATATTTCCTGCTACCATGTACGGGCCATGAGCACCTGTCATTTAGCTGTTGGAACAGATTTGGGTATTTGGATCCAAAATGTAAGACCAAGGTGAGAGAACAAATGTTTCCAGGGGATAAAGAATAATGGGTGGACAGAATCTGCCCAGCAGCATTCTTTGCTCAGCTATGTGCACTTCTTTCTGATCCACGGGCCTGATGGACTGTGATGCTGGGCTCTTCCACTGGCTTTCCTACTAAGTGAAGACTTTCTAAGAGAGCTTTTGTTGGAGGCAACACCAATAGTGTGTTCGTTTTTAGTTCCATTCTAGGATCATACTTCCCTTTCTCCTTAGACTTTCCTAGCATGGCTGAAGGAGGACTTGAGCACTGCAGTTCTTCCCCTGCTCAGACAACAGCAGAGTGGCAGATGCACAGAAGAGGATGTACACTTGGGGTCTATAAGAATGTGTCTAACTTTTGCACTCATCAGCTTCATAGAATATATGCATTGCAGTGGGCAGCACGTAGCTCTGCGAATGCATGCATAGGAGAGACGAGTAAGCTAACACATGGTGAGAAAAGTCCATGTGTTGGGGAAATAGTGACTAGGGTGGTGGTAATTAGAGTTCGATGGGCACAGTCAAAGTTAATGAACTAAAGATCAGACTGAGAAACTCTCCCAGAAGGCAGAAGAAAAGAATGAAGAGGTGGTACCCAAGAAAACAAAGTGGCATAGAAGACAGAGCTGCCATTATCTAAAGTCCCCGGAGGAAGAGAAAATTATGAACTATTTTAAAAAAAAATAATGGAGAGAAATGTTCCAGCTGTTTTGAAAAGTGAGAGACCCAAGAATGAGTAATTATAGAACACCAAACGAAAGAAGTAAAGAAAACTCACACGGGAAGTAAATCATTCAGCAAAAAGTAAATTCTACTTTCCAAGCTGCTCCCTTGTCAGGAGGACGAGACTGGGGTAGACAGCAGGTCCCTCTCGGCTACTTTGGAAACAAACAAAAAAGCACCATTTTAAAATAATGAAAGGGAAAAAATGAAAATTAATTATGAAGGTGTTTTTTGTGGTATTGTTTGTAATAGCAAAATATTGCAAATGACCCATGCACACATATCATGGCACATAGGCAAACTTTCTCATGAAGGAATATCTAAGACGACACACAAACAAATTTACAATAAAACACTGTCCTGGAAATGGCAGAGAATCTGCACAGAAGCAGGATGATCCCATTTTCACTTAAGTGGAACAACTGGGAGAAAAAAAAGAAATGGCTTAGCTTTTCTTTCAAGAACTATGGGGTAAAATGATTTTGCATACTCTATCATCCACATCTTCTCTATTGCTTTTCCTGTTCTATTTGGGTGGAGGAGATAAACAATTATACTTAGCAAGTACAATTCTTCATTAATTCAAGAATAAACTACTAATTGGGAGTGATTTTAGATTCCAGGAAGCTCCTACAGAGGTCTTGGTGCTGTGTCATAACTCTGCCTAATGTATTGAATGGACACACAAGAAAAATGCCCAGAAACCTGTTAGCAATCAGGCAGCAGATATGCCAAGGATGTCTCTGAAGTTTCTGGCTTCACTGCCCTGTGAATTATCAATTCCTAAATTTGGTCTTGAAAGCACCGTGAGTTCTTCCCTTCTAGAGAGATGTTGTGATACAAAAGGCAGATATTTATACCATGCATCCAGCGGCTCCGGCTATGAAAGCACTTCTGAGCCGATTTGTAGGTTTGTTCCTGTGCCCACATGGTGAGCCACAGATATTTTATTTTCAAGAAAAACATGTTCTACAAATTCTTTTCCCACCTGTGTCATTAAGCAAAAGTAACTCTGCTTTATTCACCACTAACCTCTGCCTGAGTTCTTTTGAATACAGGTTCAAAGGCACATTCCATGAATATAGCTTTTCCCCATGTGTGTTGAAACCTGCTGGCAAAATATGTGTTATTTCATACTCCTATGGAAAAATGGGCCCAGCCTAGACAATTCACAATAGAAACACCGAAGCAATATCACTATGAAAAAGTGCTCAAACCATAAAAAATAAATCTACTTCCAAATTGTCAAATACTCTTCTATAAAAACGGTGCATGTCCCTGTAAGAATGTTGGTAAGATAGACATCTTCCTATAGGGCCAGTAAGCTTTACGGAAAACGTCATCACCAAGTACACAGAAATAAAATACAGTCCTTCTCTTCCAGCCCAGATTGGTAGAAATCTACACTAAAGTAATTGCTAGGTTTGTAGTTAAAGGCTTCGTTGATGTTTAAAAAATGAGAGAATAACTAAAGAAACTGTACACTACTAAAATGCATTTAAAAATCATTTAATGGGACTGATGAGTTGGTTTAGTGGGTTAGCCTACTTGCTGCCAAGCCTGATCACCTGTGTTTGTTCTCTGGAATCTATGGAGTGAACACAGAGAACCAGTTCCTGAGAGTAATTCTCTGACATCCATGTGCATGCCTTAGTGTGCCTACATGCATTATTTTTTAATCGTATTAAAATATTTGTAATGATACTTTTTAAAATTTTATTTCCTTTATGTCCTAGATGCAGTTACCCTTTCTTTCTCTCCTCCCAGTCTACCCCCTCCTCCCCACTATGTTCCCAGCCCCAATTCACTCCTCTGTTTCTGTGTAAGAAACAGGTTTGCCCTAAGTATCAACAAAACATGGCATATCAATTTACAGTTAGACACAAATCTAACATATAGACTGAGTGCCTAGGTCAGTCACATGCCGACTTCCTGGTTGTTACTTCAGTCTCTGTGAGCCCCTAATAACCCAGGTTAAGTGAGTCTGTGATTTGTGTAGCTTGGTCCTCTTGCAGAACCCCTAGCAGTAGTAACAGAGGCTGTCTCCAATTCTTTTACTGGTTTTTAGGATCCTACTCCTCATACTGGGTCTCCTTGCCCAGATTTAATACACTGGGAGGTGTTTAGTCTTATATCCCCTAAAGATGGGGTTTGAGGGGGCTATGAGCTGCTGCAGCTCAATCCCCTGAAGAATAGTAAGTGTATTTAGCTGAGCTATCTCTCCAGCTCCTCAAAAGTTTTATTATTTTAAACATCTAATGATATGGGATAGCAATGCTAAGTACTATGAGATAATAATGGCAAAACTAGAGCCATAAGGTTTTCATTTTTAAACTATTTGACATTTAGGAAGAGGACCAAGAATAAACACCTGAACTATGAACAGTGATTGTCTCTGTATGGTGCTCATTACTGTTAAAATTGTTGTTCTGAATTTTTTCATATTCTCTTAAGTGAAATAGTTATTTTTGTTAAAAAAGAATGAATTTCTTAAATTCCTTTAGTGACATATTGGGTTATCAGATAGCCTGATATTAAAACTTATACACTGTATCATACTACATGGCTATGTAACACACACACGCAGAGGGAGAGAGCAAAGGATGCCTGCCACCTATATGAAAATCAATTCT
This sequence comes from Microtus oregoni, assembly GCF_018167655.1. Taxonomy (NCBI): domain Eukaryota; kingdom Metazoa; phylum Chordata; class Mammalia; order Rodentia; family Cricetidae; genus Microtus; species Microtus oregoni. The sequence goes on along the minus strand of NW_024543059.1, from coordinate 62,564,493 downwards.
ATAATTTAAAAACATGATTACATAGCTTAGACTTACCTGTTTATTTTACTATGAAGCTGCACAACATTTGGTCCATGACTATGAGGAAGCAGGAATTAGAATCGAGAAAGACTGAGAAGTATTTGTTAAATTCCTGTTTCACTGGTCGGCTTGGTGTGTGGGAGACTCACTGCTCCCTGGATCAGTTTCGCCCACCCTGTTGCTCTTGGCTTCTTCTGCTGTTCTGATCTGTCAAATACTAACTCTGAAAAAGGTTATTGCTCCACTGTTCCTGTGTTCTGAACATTCTGCCTTTTCTGCATGTTGCAGTTAGGGACTTTCCGCCTGACCATTAGACCATGGTTAGGTTGCCTAGTAAGTTGTTTAGTTACCCATATACACAAGAAGAACTTCTTCCTTTCCCTTACCCTATATTTCCCTTGGGTAAATGAGACTTGATCAGAATCCTGTCTTGTCTCCATCTCTTGTGTCTCTTGTCCCATCCTGTTCTCACTTCTTATCCAAGCACTGGGGCATTGGTGACCATTTCCTTTTACTGGAAGCCAATGGGAAGCCATTGTAGCTCTCAAACTCAAGAGGTACGAGAACTAGATAATTTGAGTGTCTGTCAGAGTCTGAGTGGTGAGGTGATAGTGGAAAATAAGATATTCAGATAGAAGTCTACTTAAATAATCTAGAGAGAGTGACCTAGGACTGAGTTGAGGTTATGGGCTGGAATGCAGATGAGGTTCAGGAAGATATTTAGGCAGACTTGACAAAGTGGAGTAGATCAATTATGGTGAGAAGGATTTACATATATGTTAGTTTTCGGGATTAGGTACCTGGAAACGTGATGTTAGTGGCCAAGATTAGCTACCCAAAGCTTTCCCAGTCTCACCACACTGCACTTTTACTCTGTGGTGCACCACACTGTGCTTTCACTAAATGTGCTCATTGGTGAATTGGCCTGTTTCCTCTTTCTGAGGACACACGTTTAGATCAATACGCTAGTTTCATTCTGTTTGGGGAAATTACACAGAAGCCACACACTCACAAAATCTAGCTAGTTTAAGCATGCATGGCCTGTGTCACTTTTATCTGGTCCATCATGTGCAAGCAGGAACAGAAGAAGTAAATTCTAGAATAATGGAAGGACTTTGAAGTTTCCTACTTTCTATCAGAGACCAAATCTAAATGATTAAGGGAGAAGTTGGATGATATTTCTGGTCCAGTCACCAGCTGTAATTAGTTGCTTTTCAGCCAATATATTTTCCTCCTTTCTTTGGGCTCCATATGTTCTCGACTGAGAAAGGAATTTATGCCTTCACTGAGACCTACTAACCAGGCACAACCATAGAGTGTGCCTCTCTGTAGACATCGTATGCATGTGAGAGAGAGTTTGGGGAAAAGAAACTTACAACAGCAAAGGATAGAAGAGTGAATCCTTCTATTATTAAAATTCCCATGCTTTTTCCCACCTCAGCATTCCACCACTCTTTTTTTTTTTTTTTTTTGGTTTTTCGAGACAGGGTTTCTCTGTGGTTTTGGAGCCTGTCCTGGAACTAGCTCTTGTAGACCAGGCTGGTCTCGAACTCACAGAGATCCGCCTGCCTCTGCCTCCCGAGTGCTGGGATTAAAGGCGTGCGCCACCTCCACCACTCTTAAAAGTATGAGACTCTAGCCTGCTTTTAGTGCTTCTGCTGGACTCTGACTAGTGTAAGAGTAATACTGCAAAAACAGCTATATCATATATATCACAAATAATTTATAGCTAAAGAATAGGACTCTAAGGTATAAGATACAAATAAGATATGATTCACATGTATAGCATATATAATATATATGTAAAATTATAAATTGTATGTGTATTATTAAATAATTTATGACATATACAGTTATATATTATTGTATATAACATATTTATATCATTAAATAACTATACAATATATCATGAATATATATGTAGTTATTTGTATTTGTAATATAATCATTTATTAATATATATTTGATTGTAATTTTTAATAATACCTTTTAGTCAACTAACATTGCCTTATGAAGCCAACCCCCCATTTTGTACATTAGTTCTTTAATTACTAAGATCCTTCTTTGCTTTTAACATGAACTGATTCACTCTTTTCCCTTTAAATTCTGTTATTTTGGGGGGAATTTCTTTTTTCTGAATGTGTGATGGTTTGGTTTATATGTCTATTTTAAAACATAAGTTTATTTAAGTTATGAACATAGGAGCCTCCATAACAAATCTTTAACTCGATGAAAAGCTATTCAAAGCACCGTTTGGAGCTGGGAAAATAGCGTAGTGAGTTAGGTACCTGGAACACAGGCATAAGAACTGAGTTCAGCTACATAGCACCACATAGAAGCCCAGGGCTAAGAATATGTGTCGTCTGTAACCCCAGCACACATAATGGTAGAGTGGGGTAGAGACAAGCCAATTGCAGGAGCAGGTTGACTACCTTAGCCTAATCAGTGGGCCTTCAGCTTGGTGAGAGACTCTGCCTCAGAAAACAAGGTGGAGAATCACTCAGGAAGACTTCTAATGTTGACCACTTGTCTTCACATGGATGTCCATATACTCACATGCACATCCACATTCACACATGAACATGTACATAACAAGAACAGCACATTTTAGAGAAAGGTATCAGAAGGGATCTTCTTGTCTTAAGATGTGTTTTCTGCTAAATTTTTCTAGCCAGAAGCTGGAGTCATCTATCAAAATTGTGTTCCCTACTGTGTTAGTTCAGGTTCTTCAATAAACAGATGCCAAAACAGAATTGCAAGCACACAAAATTTATGAATGTGTAGACAGGTGATGGTGGGAAACTCTGAAGAGCATGAATAACACCTGAGAAAGAGGAAGGTGAAAGATAGGAAGTCTAGTGAGGCAAGGATCAGCCTCTCTCACTGCACATAGACACAGAAAATGGGTAATTGGGTGTGATCAATCAGAAGGTATGCTACCTTCTGGATTTTGCTCTCATAAGACAAAAATTTTCTGGAATTCTCTACAACGTTTTGAGGCAAAAAGAAACAAAAAGCCCTTCCCTGCCCCAAAACATGTGTTATTATAATTTAATCCCAGCACTCAGGAGGCAGAGGCAGGCGGATCTCTGGGAGTTCGAGACCAGCCTGGTCTACAGAGCTAGTTCCAGGACAGGCTCCAAAGCCACAGAGAAACCCTGTCTCGAAAAAAAAAAAAAAAATGAGGGTCAACTTGGGAGAGTAAAAACTTAGAGATAGTTCGAGCAGAATTTTTTGATAATGATATCCTATTCCTTATGAAACTAAGAATTTATAGCTAAAGAATAAAACTCTAAGGTGTAAGATACAAATAAGATATGATTCATATGCCTAGTATATATAATACATATGTAAAATTAAAAAATAAATTGTATATATATATTACAAATGCATGTGATATTTAATAATACATCCAAAAACAATATCATATATTTGTTTCATATCATTAATAACATTTTTTTTATTTATACAAACTCTTAATCCAAGTAACAGAAATATCTCACCAAAGTGAATTTGGCCAAATGGATTATAAAGAAGATTCTGCTTACAGACTTGTTTTTTTTTCCTTGTTATACTTTTTTTATTATTGATTTTTATTGATTTCTACATTTTTCTCTGCTCTCCTCCCTGCTTCTCCCCTCCCCTTCAATCCTCCCCCAAGGTCCTCATGCCTGCTTACAGACGTGGAAGCGCTCCGTCAAAGAAGCAGAAGACCTCCTTGATCTGGGCAGTATACACTTCACATCCCTTCTGATTTCAGTGTCAACCTCAGACCCAACAAGTCCTGAGGCTTTCCCAGATAATGTCACGCTCCAGTGCAGACCTAGTGTGTGTGTGTGTGTGTGTCTTCCACTCTCTGCTCTAACTTCTCATTCACAGAAGCTGGGAGGAACACAGCTTCGGAAATCTGAAGGTGACCAGGAATTGATACTTTCCAGGGTGTCTTTTCATGAGTGGGGAACAGAAGCTGAAAAGACTCGATTCTTTGAGATAGTCCATTGTCAAGTTATTCTGAAGGCGATATTCTACACCCCTCAGGATGGTCTCAGTGTTATGAGCCACCTTCATCCTCCAGGGGGTCCTACACAGTACACACTTCTATTGTATTCTTTATTAATGCCCCTTTCCTGTTTGTCTTTCCTGCTCCCTGTAATGAACTCTAAAGTTACTTACATGATGCTGGTGTTTGACATCTGATAAAACACTATTTTTAATTAATATTAAACAAAGAGAAGTGCTGCAAGAGGAAATGGCAAGAACCCAAAAGCATTAGTGAATTTGGAGTAGGATGGAGGAAATGGGGTCTGATGGAGCTTTTCCCATGTTTCTTCGTCATCTTCACTTTGGAAGCAAGAGATGCTAACTGTTGAGAAAACGATGTCATTCTGCCCCCTTCACCCTTGCTTTTCCATCTCAAGTTACTCCAGTCTTGAGTTCATTATTCTGAAGTTCAAAAGACTAAAGCAAACACACACGTATTTGTTCATGAGAACACATACTGCCTATCCATCTATTCTCTGCCTATCAACTATCTATCATCCATAAATAGTAATATCTAAAAGTTTATTTTATACATAGTTAATATACATATACATGTTTATTTATTATTTAGGGTCTTGAAATTACCTTTTAACATTTATTTATTATGTATTTCGCCATTAATTTGTTAGTTTATTTTTATTTATTTATGTGGGTGTGCTGGTGTCATGGTGAGTGTGTGGAGGTTGGAGGCCAACTAGAGGGAGTGGCTTCTCTCCTTCTGTCACATGGGATCCAGGTCATACTCAGATCATCAGGGATGGAAGCAAGCCTATCAGCTGAAGCATCTTACCAGACCCTTTTTTAGTTTTCCCTTTTTTCTGTTTCTATGAAGTATATTCCAAGTCATTTCTATATACCTTTAACACTGAGCAGTGAAGGGCATTTCTCTCTATGGTAAACACCCCTTTTATTCATACATTTCTATTTACTTTTGGCTGATTTTGAACTTACCTGGTTTCTTACTTTTTAATTCTTTTAGATTGATGGGTTATTTTTTTTAGCTGTCTTTTTTTGTTTCCCCTTGAGACTTATTTTGAAAAAAAATTCAATTTAACAAAACATTTCTTTAACACCTTGCTATGATTAATAATTTTTAGACTTTGGATAAGCAAGTTTCATTCTAGTGCCTCTTAACACAGAAGAAACCTCTTTACTAGTGCAGTTTTGGAATTCTGAGAGTTTTTAAAAGGAGTATTGCTTTTGTTTTTAGCAGAGGAGAAATCTGAGACTAAAGAGTTCAATTGCTTTGCTAAAAACACAGTTGGCTTCCTTCCTCCAAACCCCATCACCTCTGAATAGTACATTCAGATTCTTTTAAATCAGTCAAGCATGTCCATTCATTCAATATCAAATGGAATTTTAGGTAGTCAGCATAGAGAGAGCACAAAAAGTAAAACTATCCAGTATCCTGGATCTTCAGTACTATTGGAGCAAAAGGGATAAAACATAACATAAATCAAACAGGTGTGTTAAATCATGTGATAAGCTGAAGATCGTTGCTTAAAGGTAAACAAATTGTTAGAATATTCTAAAGTATGTGTCTCCCTCTGGTAATCTTTTTCCATCTTCTTAGTTTGGATCTCTATTATAAAATCTAGAAACTCTAATTCATTGTATTTTTTTCCCTAATATTTTTGTTGTTGCTTTACTTTTCTCCTCCTCCTCTTTGACATAAGATCTCATAATGCAGCACGTATCCCAGGCTGGCCTGGAACTCATAAGCTTCTTGCTTCAGACTTCTCAGTGCCAATTGCATTCGTGACTGAAAATTTCCTCTAATTTTAAATTGCATTTCACCTTTTCAACATCTTATAAATATTTTCCAACCATAGTTGAATATCTTTTACTCAAAAATATAAAAGCTTAATTTTGGTCATTTTCACCTTCCCTTCCCTACCCTCCCTCATTTCACGTCCTTTCCCACAGAAATCTTTCTTCTAAATAAGCCCTCTCCTATTTTAAAAAATATTTTACTTTTATTTTATATGTATGAGTATTTGCCCACATGTATGCACATGTAAATGCACATACAATGCCCACAGAAACCAGAAGAGGGAATGAATTCTCCGAAACTGGAGTTCCAGATAATAATAATGGCTTTTGGGAATGGAAGCCAGGTCTTCTGCAGGAGTAGCCAGTGCTGTTAACTGCTGAGTCATCTCTCCAGCCTCCTCTCTTAAAGTGACACCACTTCCCTTTAATCAATTGAGATTAAGTAGTTAAAGTTGCTTTCTTAATCCTGAGAAGGGTTTTTTGTTATTGTTGTCGTTTTGTTTTGTTTTTGGCATAGCAACTTAAATAGTCACTGCACCACTAAAGGCAATGACACCCATTAGCTTCAGTATCCCTCAGGTGTTGGAGTCTGCCACAGTTTATGGCTTGGTTGTTTTATGGATTTTTGCAGCAACAATTAGCATTTTTTCTATTCCAACCTTGTATAATATGTCTGTGTTTATGCCTCAATTGTTAAAAAGTAACATTTTAAAAATAATGGAAATCCATTTACTCATTCACAATGATAAATTTATTTCGTGGCAAAAGCAAAAGAGCACAAAGATGAAGATAAAAAGATGAGTATCTTCTTACACTCGGAGTACCACACAAACATTATGTGTATGCATCTGTACATGTAGAAACCTATGCATCTGTGCACACACTTCTGTGGAGGCCAAAAGTCAACCTCCAGCATCTTCTTCGGTCACTCTTCACTTCTTTTGTTGAGACAGTGTCTCTTGATGCACCTTCTTCAGCTCACTGACTTGAGCAGGATGTAGCTAGTGAGCTCCATGGATCTGCCTGTCTCTGTCCCTCAAGTTTTAGGATTACAGTATGTGCTACCATGCCTGGCTTTGTTTTTCTAAGTAGATGCTTGGGATTCAAACTCAGGACTTTACTGGTACAACAGTTTACTGACTCACCCATGTCTCCAGACAAAGCAAATAACACGTTCTGTAACAATTCTCTATGCCATCCTGATCTAGTCATTTGTGGAATCCAAATTTACATATGTTGGTTGCTTTTTTCTCTCTCTGTCTCTTACACCTTAATCTTTCCTGTTTTCTTATATTTGAGTAGAAACATTTCTACTTAAGTCACTGAGTGTGAGAACAGCCAGGATTAGACTTCATCTGCACAGCAGGCCAAGACACTCCTGAGCCCCAAAGCTTTAGAATCTACAGGACAGATTTGGGGCCAGGTTATTGGCCTTGGGAAAATTGCATTTAATCATTTCTTCCTTCATTTCTTTGAATTGGGAATTTCTTTTCCTTCAACTTTCTCTTTTGTATGGAGTCAATTGGAAGAAGAAGGAGAAGAGGCATTAGCAGCTCATCAAGTTAACGGGGACTCTGGAGCTCGTGGAATATGGGAACAACCAGAAACTGTTGGCAGAACACTCTTGCTGGTGCATTTGCCTTTAAAAATGAGCCTTGGCCCAGAGGAAATCTGTGATAATGGCATAGAAGAAAAAACAGCTACAGTCAGTTGTTGAAATGGTCTATCTGATAAGAGATTTAAGGGAGGAACACGAAGAAGGCAGTGAACTGGGGTCTTTAGTCCTGACCCAGGAGAGGGAGGCTGGCACTGTTCCTTCCATGGCTACAATATCAGTCTGTGCATAATGGATGTGCAGAATGTGGCTTTTTAAGATAAGTGCATTTTTGTGTAGGACTGTGCTAATTATTGGTCATTCAAATCCCAAAGGAGAAATTTCCCTGAGTGTAAAGTTTGGAAAGTCTGATTTCCCATCTTTTTTTTTTTTTTTAATCAGTAAAAGTAATACATGGGGTAAAGTTGAAGAATTGTGTAGGGAGCACTATTGTGTATTTTCAATCGACATTTCATTGTACTTGTTTTCAATTGTTTGTAATTGCTAATCTGGTCATACAAATATTCATCCTTTTCTTTTACTCTTTGAAAAGGCTCACATATCTATGACTTCCTAAATATTTCACTATCTGTGGCATTGACAATTGTCAATATTTTCAGCACATTTAAATGTAAAATTAATGTAGAAGGCGATTCATTGATCTTAAATAAAAATATTTTCTGGATTTTTTACTTTCTCTGTGCAGTTCAAGTCCTTATTGAAACATGAACCATAACAAACTCTGAGAACTTATCAGTTAATTCCTACATTTATGATCCAAGGGCTGAAGTTGCTCCTGGACATTCATCACATTCTCCTTCTTTGTTTAAATCTCTACGTACGAGAATTTTTTTCATTGTGTTAGCTGCCTCTCATGTACTGTATTATAATATTCGCCCATGTTGTGTGTCACAACAACTGGCTGTTTAAATTGCTAAACAGTTTTCTATGAACATAGCACATTGACTGTGTTCTGTTTCTTCACACCTGGCTATTTTTATCGTTTGGATACTGTGAATAAATCTAAAATCCAAACCTGTAATATTTTGGTAAGCATTTCTGAATATTTGCTCATGAGGGAGATTAATCTGTAACTGTAACTGTCTTTTAATATCTTTGTCAGCAAGGACTGCCCTGGCCTCACTGAGCAAGCATTCTGCTTCTGTATACATTCTGCGAGGCTTCTGCTTACATAGTGGATTGAGTGCAATCGAAACCATCAAGACTTCGAGTTTTCTTTGGGAGAAAAGCTTTTGATAGCTGCTTGAGTTTGTTTCTCAGGCCTAAGATGATTCAGATCTTCATGATTCTAAGACACTTTGAGAAAAGTGCCCTACTCCCTCCCAGACCTTTGCTTCCAGGCCTTTTCTGCTTTATGTGTGTTTTTCAATCTTTTGGGTCAAGTTGTTTGTTTTATTAATTTCCCTTTTATTTTGCTGTCTTTGTACATTTTTAGTAATTGTTATATAGAAAATATACAGACTTGCTTAACTTTTCATAATGAGATTAGGATTAATATTGCATCCTTTCACAAGGATTTAATAAAACTTGCAACTGTAAGGTCTGTATAGTGTGTGTGTGTGTGTGTGTGTGTGTGTGTGTGTGTGTGTGTGTTCAGTGTGTTCATACTCCTTTCATAACACATTTTATTCTCCTTGTCAGCATCTATTTTGGTTGTATATACTACATAAACCACAAGAGGCACTGCTATAATTGAGCTTTAAGTAGTCACAAGAAGTTTTCAGAAATTCAGAGAAAAAAATGAGAGTCTTTTAACATATATTTTCCACCTTCAATGGACTTCCTTGTTCCTTCCAGTGGATAGACGTTTCAGCTATCTTCATTTCTTCTCAACCTCAAAGCTTCCTTCCACAATTCTTTTCTTTTATGTCTGCTTGTAACTGACTTTCTTCTACCCTTTTCATCCAAGATTGTAGCTTTACTAATGTTTAGATATAAAAGACTTGGTTGACATGTTTTTGTTTTTATTGTGTTGTTCTTGTTTTTCTTAACACTTTCATGACATTTGACCAGAAATTTTATGATTCCCAACTTCTAATGATAAAATTATTATTATTTTTAATCATTTCCCAACAATATTGAATTGGGGTTTCTGGTCACCGTCAACATGCTCCTCTGCCTTTGGCTTTGGGCAGTTCTGTCTGTTGTTCTGTCTGTTATGCCTGCGTGTCAGTCTCTTCATTTCTTTCCCTTCGCTGACTCTCTGAGCTCTATCCACCTCTCAGGACAAAATATTATTCATCAAATTCGGCTTCATTAGTCCTCAGGTCAAAATCCATTCAATTCAAAGTTCACCTTATGGAAGTCACAGTTCTAGTATATTTTTAACTGGAAATCAGTTTGCATTTTTATTTGTTTTCTCTTAATTTTGTGTTTTTCTCTCTTTACCTTTTATTTTTTAACAATCTGTCTACTTTTACTGACTTCACTTGAAGTAGACTTTTTCCTTTACTTTTGTATTAACAGACATTGAGCTGATATATTTTGCATTGCCAGTCTGAGAGAATTTACCTCTCAGGAACCAGGATCCATTTCAAGTTATTTATTTTTGTCTTACATGCTAGTATTTTTTAAAGGTGCCATGAACTTCAATAAATTTCTAGCAGTTTTATTGAGACGCAATCATAGATCATAAAATTTGCCCTCTAAGAGGGTATGATTCAGCAAGTTATATAACAATAAACACTGTTAGGTTTTCTGTGATAATTATTTGGTACATATTCATCACCCTAAGCAGTCCTCTCCCTGAGCAACTATTGCCTCCAACTCCCGGAGATGTCTAACTAGTTTCTGGTTATATGGCGTTCCCTGTCTCAAATATTTTATGAAGATGAAACAGTGGGCTATGTTCTTCTGTGATAGGATCCTTACATTTGGTATAATGTTTACAAAATTTATCTGTTTTTCTGGGTATCAGTACTTCATATGTTTTTTACTGCTAAATGATACTCCTGTGTATAGACATACCATAGTCTTTAGTCATATTCCTTAGTTAACGATAAACATGTAGATTGATCTAGCTTTGTTGTTGTTGTTGATAGAAATTATGTCTTTATAATATATAAGATGTGGACAAATATTTTTATGTCTCTTATTATATGGCTAGGGATGGAGAGATGGGGTCATATCCTATGTTAACTCTGTGTTTAACATTTGGAAAGTCTTCTAATCTTTTAAGAAGGGCTCATTGTTTTACATACTCACCAGCAATATAGTATAATTCCATTTTCCCATGGTTTTTGCAATACTCTTTTTAAATTTCCATTTAGCATGTAAGAAGGATCTCTTATTGTGCTTTTAATTTGTATTTTCCTAAAGCCTGAGGATGATAATATTCACATGCCTGGTGGCCATTTACATATCTTCTTTGAGAAATTTCTACATAATCATTGGCTTATTTTTAAACTGTGGTAATTTTCACTTGATTATTAAATTGCAAGGGTTTGTTGTATATCCGAGATATGTACTCTTATCAGCGCTGTCTTCTGAAGCTTTTTTCACATTCTGCAGGCTGTCTTTGCATGATATTGCTGATACATTTTATAGGACCTAAGTGACTTTAGAGCATTTTGACAGAGTCCAATTTACCGTTTGCCAATTCACTTTTAGTATCTTATTTAAAAGCATTAGCTGGCTCAAGAACAGTAAAGGCTCAATCTGGTTTCTTCGAAGGATTTTAAAGTTCAAATCTTATATCTTGGATGGCAACCCAGTTTGATTTGATTTGTATATATCGTATAAAGTTGGAAATTCAGGATTTTTTTTTTGCATGAAGGTATATAGTTCTTCCAGCACAATTTCTTGACAAGATCACACAGAATCTCATGTCTGACCTGACATGGATAAGAATAGAAAGGAGTTAAGAATTTTCTTAACATTTACACCGCTTTACCCATGCAGGTGACATCCTGGGTTTCCTGGGAGATATATATATATATATATATATATATATATATATATATATATATATATATGTCAGAACTGTACAAACTCTTCTATGGAGGACCCAGAATTTTTATTTTCTTTTTTTTTTTTTAATTTGGGGCTTTTGATAATTCCAAGTGACCTGAACACTCTAGATATAAGATGTTTATCAATTACCTTTAATTATTTTGTATATACAGATGCCCAAACTTACAACTTTCTTTGACCCTTGACAGTTAAATAATCACATACAGGTTCTGATAATAGAGATTTTCCAAGTGACTCTGAGGCAGGCCTGATGATGACAGTTCTGGAGTAATAGGGCTCTGGGTCCGGGCGGGGGTGGGGGGGGAATTCCAAATTTTCTCCACCTTCTGGTGGCTTCTCTGTCACTGTTTCATACCTAGCATCCTTCTGAAACTTCCTGCTCTTCTGTGCTCTGGCGATGGGAAGAGTGAGGCAGGACTAGGGCAAGCTTCAATGTTACAAAGCTGCGTGACACCACTGAAAGTCAACCAGTTTTTTTTTTAATAAACCCTTTCTAGATATTGCAAGCATTTGGTTAATTTCCAGCGCATTTAAAAAGATGACTTCGACAACTGCTTAGCAGCGTTCTTGTTAATTTTAGGGAAAAAATGGAGTTTTGACAAACCTTGCTTCACCGATACTGCCTTCCAATAACTTGAATATTTATTTAATTTACAAATATGTTGGGAACAGTGAGAACCCAGTTCCTGAATTTCTTATAATCCCCTGATCTGAGTACCTACAGCTGCTCTGCGCACGAGATCTTCAGGAGTTCCTGATGGCAGGAGAGTGGTTTCTGGTGGGTTTGGCTGGGACGTGGCTATCTCTATATAATCTGCCCCTGAACACAATAAAGAGGGCATTTTTGGGGAATTCAAGGATGACCCGTGTCGCTGTCTCTCTGTCTGTGTGTGTTTGTGTATTTTAACCTCCAATTCCCTTGCCCGAAGCTCGCGAACTCGGTGCCAGCTCACAGAGCGCAAACACGGGGGCGCGGTGCGTGGCACAAATATGTTCAACCCCTGTAATACAGATACTTGAAGTATGTCATAAAGCATTTGAAATGGAAGATTGAGAAAACGTGTTGCAAGATAAATATAAAATTTTCTATTTTTCTCCATTCTGTCTCAATTGGTCTTTACATCTTATTTGAAACCTTCCTAAGAACTTCAGAAATTTAGGAAATTTCTGTCAAATCTTACTTCTGCAGTAACTAAGAATGACACACCAGCACTGATAAGCTTAATTGATATAAATTCTGATAATAAATGTAATTATTGGAGTATATTTAAAGCTTATCATTTATAAGAATACAATTTGAAGCTTTCAAACATCAGAGCCATTGAGACAGTCTGTGTTTTTAAACTGAGGGAAATAAACAATAATTCTCCAATGTTTGTCCCTCACAAGTCAAAAGAGAAATCAGCAACATAAATTTGTGGATAGAATCCCCATCTTGCCATGCCCGTTTTTCTTTTTTAAACTTCCCTCTTAAATATAAAGGTGTTAGTTGAGCAAACAGAGGTACAGGAGAAGTTGAACATCTTAGACTTTCTCGGACCTTGGAAAAACATTAGTATCATTAAGTATGCTTGCAAATTGTGAGTGGATAAAACAGCAAGATTAGTGTTGATTCCCTCTGGGTTTTCCCCCTGGACGCCTATGGTTAAGTGGCTCTACCTATCCAGTCTTCTGTGATTTTCTCTCAGTCACTACCTCTCTCCTTCCTTCACATGCAGAAGAAAGTCTCATCATTAATTAGAATGTATTATTCCTTAGAAGATTTAACAATACCCTTTGTAGTTGTCATAGACCTTACTCTCCTCTTTGTAAATATTTTCATTTTCAACTCTTCTAAATTATATTCATTTAGTATGTCAGTTTCTTTCCCATTAGAGAGCTAATTATTGTCTTAAGATAGTCTACCTTTTTCCTTCACATGGGAATCTCACAGTGTTGTCTAGACTGTCTCAAGGTGCTAAATCCAAGCAATGCTCCTGTCTCAGTTTTCTGAGTTGCCGGTGCTACTGTTATTTGCCCATATTCAGTTTCGCCCCTTCCATTCTCAGATCTATACTTCTGTCCACACTAAACTCCTCCTCAAAAATACTCTCTCTCAGTTCATGAAATCTTATAATTTAATAACTTCACTTTTTGTCTCAATATTCAGGTAGTGATAAAAATCATCACTAGTTCAGGGCTAAGAATAATGCTTGCAGAGACTAACGGGAGTCATCCTGGTGGATTGATCTTTGTGTGTACTTGTATAGCCAGCAGACTTTGAGGACAGTGCCAGCCCTCATGCTCTTGGCTGTTTTCTAACTTCTAGGCACTCTGATTCCCTACAAAGTTCCAAGTTCACAGCAAGTATAGGATTTGAAGGACCACAAATATGTCGCTTCTCTCTATGTAGTGACCTTAAATTCTTGGAAGAAAGACATTTTCAGGTACAATTGCTAAATAAGAGACTAATAGTGGATTTAGGCTCCTCCAAATTGGGCTTCATTTTGAGAACATCCTATGGCACTCTTCCACTGCTCTTGTGACTGTGGTCACACCTGTTGACACCAACATGCAATTCTATACTGAAAAGAGATCTTCTTCAACCTCCTTTTAAATCACATTGCCTTACAGCCGTCAGTCTGAGCTACAGAAGAAAAATGAACCTGAAGTATGTGACAGAGCATGTCCCTTTGACAGGACAGCATGTTATATACACTATTGGCCTGCATAATACACACATTTCTTCTCTGTGAAAGTTCTCTGCATCTTGATTAAGGATGAACACAAGTAGGCTTTTCAAAATTTCCCTATAGATAATTGACTCATAATTGCTTTTTATGGGATTGCTCATCAGAAATCTGTCATTAAGTCTTCTCCAGAGAGCACAATGCAAGCCATCAGAAATAAACTACTGTTATTATTGTGGTCATATGAAGATATGTGCTTATTTGTATAATTACCTCAACCCTATGTATGTTATTTTTGTGAATCAAAGTTAACTTTAAATGTAATATCTCTTTATAAAAAGGACATTGATTTAAGAAAGGAAGAAAAATAATAGATTGACAGATTTGCATTTCCAACTTTAGGGCCTTAAACTCTTTGATTTTTTGGAGAATAAGTAGGATATGGTGCATGCTCATTTTGTCTGTGTTTCCCTAAAAGACTGGTGAAACATTAATAAACATACTGTTGTAGGGGGTTGCTTGTTTGTCCCAGTACAAATTGGTGCACCAGCATGGTAGACTATATCTATGTAAAACCTGAGAAAACTTGAAAACCCTAGATACAAAAGAACAGAGTTAAGCATGGTTTGGTAGCAGCGTTTTCTTGGGTGGGCTCTGATGGCTAGAAGCAAGCAGAGGCATGACTCCTTTAAGAGAGGTCTTCCTGATTCAGTGGTAGCAGGAAAAAAGCTGCACACCCATTTTGAAATGCTGTCTTTCTGTGCTGTGCTGCCAGTATGAATTCTGTCAAGGTCTTGCTACGGAGCATTTAATTGATTTTGTGAGCAGAGTGCTACAACTGCTTAATGGCTCAATATAGACCTGCTGCCTACTTGGAACTGGGGCAGTGTGTGCAGCTCAGAGGCAGTGAATGGACTCCTCTGCCATCTTGGACTGGGCATAGCAAGCAGGCAGGCTGTATATACCCTGGTAATGGCACAGCTTGAGTTTTAAAGAAGTGCTTAGCATTTTAAGAAATGCTTTTGAACAGTAAAGAATTACAGATACACAATAGGACAGATTCAGACATAAAAGATATCTAAATGAGTCACAGTGTTGGATAAATGTATATTGACATGGGAGAGAGGAGAAAAAGAGTATAGAGAGTTATAAAAAGAAATAAATGCTTTTTAAAAAACAAAACAGTTATAGATTAAAGGAGTAAAGATAAAAATAAAAATTAAAAAGTAATAGAGTAAAAATAAATAAGCCACATAAAGATGGGATATACACAGAGAGTCTGGATTATATATATTATTGTGTCTTTGAATTTTTTGACTGTGAAGGAGCTAAGTACAGAGAGACATTTCATTATATGGACTGCTAAGCTAATCCAGCATGTATATTATAAAGGTATCTTGATTTCAGAATTTAGGTCTAAGGATCTGTTGCTCTGGAAAATAATTTCTTCTTTTGTTTCCACAGAGTATGAAAACCTGTAGAATCTTTCCAGATTGACGTGGTGTGATGGACCAAGTCCCCCTAAAAGGTTGCCTTGAATACCTCTCAAAAAATTACTTCACCCAATAAATAACAGAAAATAGTTTGGACAGAACTATGCCCATATTTTCAATTATTGTCTATAAATATTTGTTTACATTTAAAGGAGAATATGCTATAGAGATTTGGATTGGTATGGATCTTGGTTTATTGATACTAATTTAAGGTCAATTTTGTTATATGTATATTTCTGCTCATGATTAAGGTATTGTGTTTGTGCAGTTCATTTAAAAAGGTAATGTATAATTAAGAAATATAGGTTAATAGATAATCATTTATAATAGTCAAGCTTGTAGTCATGTTAGTTAGGTTTTCTAGATATACAGTTAGATAGGTATTCTTCAAATCTTTGAGAGACCTTCAGAATATGGCATTTAAAATATTTTAAGCGTTTAAGACTTTTCATGACAGTGAGACACATCTGCTCCTGGCAGCACCAATTAACTTCAAGAGGAAGACAGGCATCAAAGAGGCTCCTTATAGAGTTTGTTAACCATTTGGGCAAGAAACTGCTCTTGCCTGGACTGATGAACTGGACATACTGAACTTGCCTAAAGGTGAGATGGTCCTTCGGGGTTCCTGCTTCATGAAAGAGTCTGCAAGACATTCTACAGGATACAGAAGAAAGTGACTGGCAAACTGCCAGTATAGGCAGAACTGTCTTTGAAATTTCCTGTTTCATGGAAAAGTCTTCTGGATACTAAGGGCCTGTAGGCTGAAGATGGATGCCCCAACAGTACAGAAGAACTTTGGGTGACTGTCCAGGCAGAAAGATGTCTCTGTCATTTCTAGAGTTTTGGAAGTTGCTAACAATGCACTTCCTGTTTATTTAGGCACTATTACATCCTTCTGGAGTCTTTGATGGAGTTGAAGAATTTATAGTTATGGTTATAGTTTTAAATATTGTAACTATAATTCTTACTTGATACCTGGTTTGTTATACGTAATTTTACTATTTTAAAGTTAGAACGTTCCTTTTTTACATAAACAGAAAAGGGGAGGTGATGTGGGATTTACCTCTATATGCTGTGAATACCATTGGTTAATAAAAAAAAAAACTGCCTTGACATGATAGAGTAGAGCTTAGGTATGTGGGGAAAACTAAACTGAATGTTGGCAAAAAGAAGGGCGGAGTCAGAAAGAAGCCATGTAGCCCCACAGTCTTTACTTACCTTACTTTACCTGGTAAGCCGCAGTCATGTGGTGATACACAAATTAACAGAAATGGGTTAAATTAATATGTAAGGTTCGGTCAATAAGAATTTAGAACTAATGGGCCAAGCAAGGATTTAAATAATACAGTTTGTGTGATTATTTTGGTTCTGGAAGGCTGGGATGAACAAGTAGCTCCCTACAACAACATACCAAAGGAAGAGTTCTATGAACCCCAGGTAAATGTGGATCATTAGTATTCATTGGTGATTTAATGTTTCCTTTGCCATTACTAGATGGTACAAAAATTATTACTCCAAAAATATAAACAGAGCTATGGCAAAAACTCAATAGAGAAAGTGTAAACATGGGGACTTAAGCTTGCTTCTCTAAAATCACATAAAAATGCTGAGGACAATGACATCCACTGTAACCAGAGAGCTGGGGAAGGGAAGACAGCAGATTGCTAGAGTTTGCTGGCTGCCCTTGTACTCTAGTCATTGAGTCTCAGGCCAAAGAGAACAAAGTGAATGATTTATGAGGAAAGGACCTGAGGTTTACTCACCTCTGGTCTCCATATCCATGCACACAAGCACATCCAGGAGTACTACTTACCAGGAGGATAGAATTGTCAAAATAGCTATCTGAATTAGCAGGTAGCAGTTTGTAACTACACTTTAAACTTTCTGTTTTAGATCACACTGACTCTCTCTCTCTCTCTTTCTCTCTCTCTCTCACACACACATGCGTGTGCACGCGTGCGTGCACATGAAACAGTGAGTATATAAGGTTTTCTAAAATTAAGCTGTCATAAGTAATAACGATGCTGACCTCACTAATGATAATAATTTGTAAACACCATGATAGCTAAATCATCTAGGTTATGACCACTCTGTATGTTATGGAAACTTATGATAATATTTCATAAACACCATGATAGCTAAATCACCTAGGTTATGACCACTCTGTATGTTATGAAATCTTCTAAGAAGTTTTTGCTCAATTCTCAGAGAAAATCCATGACTGACCTTCTACCAGTATTTCTATATCACAGAGGAAGAAACAGAGGCAAGGAAATTTAAGCAAAGGCTCAGTGGGGGGATTATGGGTCTTGAATTTAGAAGAGAATAACCTACATGTAGAAAAAATAAAAGGCTGCTGTTCTGATTAAAAGAGTAACCATTGCATTGTATATTTACATAACATGGTGATCTGTGATCTGTTAATACATCCTGCCTTCTGGTTTCTGGTTAGGACATTAGCTATCAGCCTTTTAAGAAATACCACTACGGTTTCCAGAGGACTCCTAAGACTTACATTGCATCCAGAAATGCTTTGTAGCCTTGACTGGATGTTTTCGGCTTCTCCACATCTTCAAAATAAAGATGATTTTAGTCATACACCAGGTGAGTTGCTCATCAGAAATTTGAGAATTTATATATTTTTAATTTCCTTGGAGGAAAGCCCTACTATAAAAACAAAATTGGGATAGTCTAACGATAAGTGTGTGAGTGTACATTAATTTCTCCCTTATGTTCTTATTGCCAGCAGATGGAGGTCGAAATTGAATTGCTGCTGACTGTTGTCCCTTGTTATGGCCTGTGGAGATATGACAATTGAGGAAGAACTTAAAAGAATTGCCAAGTAACAGAGCATGCAGCAGTGGGTGTGACCAATGCCTTAGACATTTTATGGCTGATAGTATTTGGCAAGGAAAAAAAGACATCCTCGACTGTAGCTTTGCAAAATAAATTCCACCAGCAACCATGCCTCAACACCTGTAATTGATTTGTCCTATAATTTATGCATTTTCCAAATCACAGTGTTCTTAGATTAACCGTCTTCACATTTCCCCTAACAAGAGATCTAAATAATTACACTACCTTAGAAGAAATTTCTTTATTTCATTGGGAATTTGGGTGCATAAAATTGAATCCATACATATTCAGCTTCTTGTCTGACTTACTTTGGATTCCTTTTGGGCTTGTTCTGGGTTGTGCATGGCACTAGCTCAGGTCTTCCCCTTAAGAGAGAGTCTGTAGCTCTTTGTAAGATTCTTGAAGGAACTTAAGACTTTAGAAAGCTTACAGATTTCTGTTTTGGATCTTTGGTTTATGGGGCAGTGTAACTACGCATGTTTACTTTATTGATTGAGACAGAGCATTTAATGCAAATAAGAACGACAGAGTGGTGGAGAAAACAGCTTGAAGGACATTATCACCTTTCCCAATCCTCATTTCTTGTCATGAATTATTAATCATGAGGTAGAACCTCATCTGATGCTTTGAACACTCTCCCCCTGGTAAGAACAGGCTAATTGAATTGGAGGAAGTGGAGCAGGAAAAACTAAATGTGGATGTTGATGGTTACACCAAGAGCAATTATCCACCCTTCAGCCTTCTCCACCTGTTGGAAAACCCAAGGCTCACTAATTCTTGTGCCATGAGGGAAGAAGTGGGAATGTAGAGGAAGATGTTAAACTGGTGCATTTCCAGTACATCTTTCTTGAGAGCAATTCATTTGACTAAGAGGTGTATGGGGGCATAAGAAGGAGCAGGGCATGCAAGAGGTCTGACACACCAGAGATAAGAATGCAAACCAGCCCAGTACCTGCAGGTATCTGTGCAATTTGTCAGTGCAACAAAAGCTTTAACTTAGGTAGTAACTCCACCTAGCAACTCCCTCATGAGCAGGTTTATTTTGGCAATTCATAGATATGCAAATATTTAAAAGAATTCACATGCATAATAAAATATAGGGCCATCATTAGTGTCGGATAAAATCATTTTATAAGAAATTATAATTTGATATATTTTTATCAAAAGAAAACTTATAAACCAATAAATATGAGCAGAGAAAGTAAAATAATTACGCATTCATGAGAAATGTAACACTAAGGGTTTAGGGGACACATGCCTTAAGTCACATATATATGATATAAACAATGAGAGACAACCTGGAATGATACACATTGTAATAAAAATTTACCTCTGTAAATGGTAAATAATAGGTTTTTTCATTTGTTTGTTTTATTAATTTTCATTATTTTCCCTTTAAAAAGCATATGCTATTTTGCCATTAAAATACTAATGAAGCTTTTAACAATATCTTTCTTTTGATATTATACTCTCCAAGTCCACATGATCAGTTATATCAGCAAATATTTGATGCTTGACAACCCCCAGCCCAGAATCTGGTGACTGAGGTAGCAAAGAGTTTCCTTCTACTATCACAAAGCAAACAAAGGGTCTGTGACTTATTTTTAAAGGAATGAACCCTTTCTCTACCTATATTACAGGTCAAGTCAAGAGAATCTGAGCTAAATTAAATTGAATATGCACAATCATTTAAGAAAAAGCAAAGTAGATTACACCCTGGCAAAACACTGTACTTCATGCCTCTTACATTCCTTACCTTTCTAACGATCGCCACCTTACCCTGGTTGTGGGGTTATGTACATTGAACAGGAATAATCTGTTTGTTTGGGGGATGAAGACTCATAGGCTTTTGGGTTCTATTGTATCTCTGAATGTACCACAACATTCAGTCTCTAGTTGTTGGATGACTGGTTCAAGAAAAGCAGAAGTGAAGATCACGAGGAAAGGCCAACTCAGCCTCCTGGCTTTCATCCTGAACTAAACTGAAGGAAACCCAAGACTAGGTGGCAGATACTTCCTCAAAAGTAACCAGAGGCGAACCAAGCATTCTGGGCTGAAGATGCTGAGAATCAGACATGTAGGCTTTGGAAGGACTGAGATAAAAGAAGGACTTCTGGGAAAATAGCTGAAGCTAGAGAGCAAAGGCAGAATCTTTGCAGGTATGTTCTGCCATCAGGGCCGCAGTGCTGCGGGGAAAGAGGAACAAAGGTTGTTTAGTTTGCAGAGAAGTGGATTCCTGAATGAGCGACAATTAAATCTGCTGGAGGATTGGAGGGGAGACTTGGCATACGGCATGATTTTAGCCACATAAACAAGAATGGTCGTAGGCAATGATTTCTATTCAACCCCCTGGCTTCCTGGACTAAGCTGATTATTATTAAGCATTTATGTGGCATTTCATATGTATAAGTACTTTACAATCATTTATTATTTATTCCTCACAACGTGAGAAAGCCACAAATCAAGGACAGGAATAAAGTTAATACAATTTTATTAAGCAAGAGGGGCGTGCCTATCAGCAGGGTCAGCTACAGCCAGAGAGTGTGACCTCACAGGAGATAAACAATGTGACAATTAGTTGTTTAACCTTTTTGTGTTGCAATTTATACTTTTAATCAGTTGTAAGTCAGGTGACCTTGCACACCTGGAAGAACTCCTGGGAGCTTGGCAACCTGGTGTGCCAACTCAAGGGGAAAGCTGCCTGGGAATCTGACATTTCTGTCACCAGTGACTTCCTCCCTCCCCCCTCCTTTTCTGCCTCCTGCCTTCTCACATCTGTTTTCTGTTTCTTCTCTCCATTCCCCTTTCTTCCTTTAATGTATCCCATGTATTCTTTCCTTTTATCTCTTTCTCTCTCACCCCCATTTTATTTCTTTCCTGTGCCCCATTTTACTTTAACTTTATTCTCTTCTTGTCTCCCTGCCTTCCTGTTTCTGCCTCTGATTTTCACATAGACAGATAGAGGGGCATGTACACAGGTACACACACACATGCACACACTCACAGACACACACACATGCATACACACACACAAATAGACACGGGAAAACGCAGGATCTAATTGCGAGCATAGGCAGAAGGTCACTTCCTCTGTGAGCTGCCTTCTTCATGGCCTTCTTCTGAGACCTGACACAGAGAAAACTCTAACTTGATTTGTCCAGGGAGAATAATGCCCGTGTTAATCTAAGCTGCCTGGAAGGTCATTTAAAAACCATTCCAGGTTGTTTTACTCCCACTGCTAGTGTTCTCCAGGCACTTCTCATAAATGCTAATGAATTATTCACCTTGATGGTGTAGACAAACACAGACTGGTGATGTTATTTGGAAATCATTCAAATTGACTAATTAGTTATTTCCTTTAGATTTTATTTAAAAAAGCAAAAGAGTTTGAGATAGTTGGTGAATCATATATCATTACATTCCTGAAAACATAATAGTTAATCTTAATTTGTGCAAGGGCTGACCTAATTTATATTTTAAAAAAATCTCACAGTTTGCAATGTTTAAAAATGATGCATAAGCTTACTATATTCCCAGTAGAATTTCATTAAACAGTGAACAAAATTATCTTAGTTGAAGGTTTCACTCTCTAGTTTTGAGAATTAGAATCATTTGTTATTAGCAACAAAATCAGAAACAAATAATAATACCCCGAGCCTGCCCCTCCCAGGTCTCTTGAATGTATGTATTTGTTCATGACCAGATGCTCTATAGTAGCTGCACTGTTGTGAATGCTGAGTAGAAAAGTGAGCAGAAAAAAATCCATGCTTCTCAGAAATTCTAGTGGGGATATTTGACATAGTTAGAGAAAATAATTGTTAGATTAGATATGCAGCCAGATAAATGAAAGGTAAACACATGTGAAAGAGTAATATAGGCTATATAGGTGATAGATAGATAGATGCTACACATATTATATGATAAATATAAATAATAGGTAGATATAGTTGAAAATACTAATTATACAATAAGATAGATAGATAAATGGATGATGGGTCAGATAGAGACAATGTAGATAGACGATAGAAGATAGATAGATAGATAGATAGATAGATAGATAGATAGATAGATAGATATAGAAAAACAATAGGTAGGTGGTAGAAAAATAGATATAGATATAGACAGATATCATTAGCTTGTTGATAAAGAAGCTAAATGAATTTTTAATGATGGTAGATGCTAGGTAGAAAATAAAAAAATAACTGTGTACACTGGAGTATTTAAGAAATAATTTTAGGTAGAAAGACAGGAAAACCCTTCCGAAAAGGTGGTAGAGCAGAGGGTATCATGCTGAAGTGCAAAGTTTTCAAGGAGTCAGATAAATGAGATGTAAGAACCTTAAGGTAGGACCAAGCTTATTGGACTGAAATTCTGTGTGCACCTTAGCCTAGTGAGCAAATGGGTGGGGGTGGGGGAAAGGACAGTGTGGGCAGTGGCAACAATGTAGTTTGTGCCTTTGCTTTGTCAGAGCAAATAATGAGATTTACACACTAGTAGCAGAATTAATTACAGTTCTCAAAGACTGATAAGAAGAACATTAGTTTGTAAAATTCTGAGCAATATATCTTTTCATGGTACTAATTTGATTTTGACTTCATTTCTCTTATTCAGGTCATAAACTTGAGTCTCCACAATACCAATGAAGACAAAATTTAGAGACCAAAGAAGTCATGTTCTTGCCTACTCAGTTCAGGAAGCAGTAAAGAATAACTAAAATAAGCTATAACAAACACAATCTTTGGTTTCCTATCTGAGATGCTAATTCAATCCTTTTAGCTGAGTAAATAGAAGATTCTGCACCTACTTAAGAAGAAAGGGGCCGGGCGGTGGTGGCACACGCCTTTAATCCCAGCACTCGGGAGGCAGAGGCAGGCGGATCTCTGTGAGTTTGAGGCCAGCCTGGTCTACAAGAGCTAGTTCCAGGACAGGAACCAAAAGCTACGGAGAAACCCTGTCTCGAAAAATCAAAAAAAAAAAAAAAAGAAGAAGAAGAAAGGGGCAAGGGGTCCTGACATGACTATTAATATCTTTGGTACTGTGGTCACTGGCAGGTTTTTTTTTATATTATTATTATTACCTTAGGAGATGAGAGTCTGTCCAGTTAAAGTTGGTGCCATTATCAGCTTGTTCTGGAACATTGCATGACTTTTCCTAAGAGATAGGAATAAACATCAAATAAACCTCAAATAGACCACGAAAGCCAAATCAAAGAAACAATGACTGTTTATTGGGTTAGTCGTTGGCATATAGGTGAGAGGTTACTCACAAGCCCCCAGACAGCTGCATCACTATAAATGGTGCATCTTTAGAGTCCCTTGAGAACCATGTAGTCACTTTCACCTGACAGTCTTTTCTCTCCAGCAACTTTTTACCACTCTGTGACTTTGGAGAGGAGAATTATGAATCCTTGTGAGTTTTGAGAGCTTCCTGTGTTGACTTCATTACCTTCATGAACTTTCTTCCTTTCTTCATCGAGGAAATGTTCCAGTTCCATGTTGTAGCAACACTACATGGGATCACCAGTTGTTCATGTTGTTCAAGTGAGTTAGTTAGTTAGTTAGTTAGTTAGTTAGTTAGTTAGTTTGCACCAGAACAGGCTGGTGATTGTGCCATAGAGCCACAACTGTGCCCTATTCTTACATAAAAGTTCATATCCTTTCAAGCATGCTAATAGTCACCCATGCCAGAGTTACCTTGGAAGAGGATCTCAAATGAGAAAATGCCTCCTTCTGATTGGCCTATTGGCAAGTCTATAGAGCATTTTACTGATTAACCATTAATGTGAGAAGGCCAAGCCCATTGACACTCTCTAGAAAACAGTCCTGGGCTATGTAAGAAAGCAAGCTGAGCAGGCTGTGAAGAGCAAGTCAGTAAGCACCATTTCTCTGTGACCTCTGCTTCAGTTTCTGCCTCCAAGTTCCTGCCTTGAGTTCCTGCTCTGGCTTCCATTCATGATGAGTTATGGCCTGTTAGATGAAGTAAACCTTTCCCTCCTCAACGTACTGTTGGTAAGAATGTCTTATCACCAACTAGGATAGCAGCCAAGCCTCTGAGATGATAGCACCTAGATGTAGTGAGAGATACAGCTCAAGAGATATCGTGGAACCATATGAGAACAGATCTTGAAAGCAATGTTGGCTTAAATATTAAGGCTTTGATTTTAAGAAATATCCCAGAATATCAGAGATTAAATCAGGGTTGGAGATTTCCTTTCTCTCTTTTAGACTCCTTTGTTTTCTTTTTCTACTGAATTCTAAGAACAGGTTATAATGGAACATTGGGACCAAGAGGTAAAAAACAAAAATGTTCGGATCAAATTGTCTAGTCTAAGTGTCTAGTTTCCTTAGGGCTACCTTGTTTGTGTCTCACTAGAAATGGGATTTTTTTTCAACCTTTCTTTCTTCATGCTCCTAGATTTGGAGATCAAAGGCTCCTCTTCCACATAGGTTACTGCTTTGGCTACATTCTCACTACATTCTCTGACTCTGATCACCTGGGCAGTTGTTTGATTTTCATGCCAGATCACATTACTGAACACTGGCATGACCTCTTAAAACATCAGATACTGACAGTTAAGAAGAATTTATGAGTAGCTGAGTCATAGACAAAGTGGTGGAAAGGTGGATAACTCACACTGTGCTATGGTCTGCTTTTAAAAGAAACATCAATCTCTTGGTTGTTAAATGCCTTAATTATTAGCAACACTAGAAAGCATCTAGCCGTGCTTTTGGCCTAGTTTTACCCATTAAGCTTCCCTCTGCTCTACACCCTTCCTCAGTCTTGTTTTCCCTTTGATTTCATGGGAAGAATTGCTTCCCCTATTTCCTCTCCTCACGTCCAAGTCAACAGAGTTTTCACAAAAGATGCTGATGTTAAACCCACCAGTGCAAGAAGGAAGATCACAGCCATGAACTGAGGCCAAGTTAAAGCAAGCTTTATTCTGGTTGCACCAGAACAGGCTGATGATTGTGCCATAGAGCCACAACTGTGCCCTATTCTTACATAAAAGTTCATATCCTTTCAAGCATGCTAATAGTCATCACAGATATGTCAATGGGACATATGGCATTTAATTCATTGATAACTTCTGTTTTTTAATGTGGGAACCTCAACAGACAACATGGAGAGGAGACTAGTGTCATTCTTTCCTCGCTCTTGCCATACTGCTCCAAAGAGAACTTCTGTGTGGTGTCTCTGAAGAATTGTTTTACCCGTCTTCCTTAAAACCAGGGATGGACTTTTCATGGGAAATGAAATCGATTGAGGAAAAGTACATTTCACCGTCTGAAAAAGTATGGTTAAGGCTGGTGAGGATCTCTGGATTGCTTTTAACAATATTGTACTATGATGAAAACTTATGGGAAGAAAGAACAGATAAATCAAACCCTGTAATTTCATAGAATAATTTAAACTGTGAAATGCCATAGCACTAGCAAGTTCACTGCCTTACTAAGTAAAAAAAAAAAGTGACATATACTCTACTTATATTTGGTCTCATGGTTTCTGTTGCATGTACATTCTCTGATGCAAAGTGGACAGAAGTATATACTAGAGATTCCTTGTTCTTATTTTCAAAATTTGAATCTTCTATTTGTATATAATTCTCTGTGACTATTAGTAGACATAAGTGTAGTTAAAATTGAATGCACACATTTATACACATATAATATATATATATACACTTTGATACAGCTATGTACATATATATGCATATGCGCATATATGCACAACAATTCGAGTTTGCAAACCAGAGCATAATAGAACCTTCATAGGCCTGCAACTTCCCCCTTGTGCCACCCTTTCATGATGTCTTGTAAACTTTCAAAGCAGAGGAAATTATATACATATCAATACAGAATAAATAATCTGCAAAGGTTTTATAAATAGCTGTATACCACAGCCATCAAAAGGTACTTCTCTAATAATAATAAACTCAGGAAGAGCCACTGATTCCTAAATGGTCCAACACACCAACACACATATACACACACAGACACACACACATAGACACACATACACACAGACACATACACACAGACACACAATTATTCACCTCACCGTGTCAATCATGCTTCAGTTTATGACCCGTGGGCTTCTTGAGGTCAGTATGTTGTTGGTCTTTGTGTCTAAGAAGACGATGCAGTTCCCGGGTCAGAGTTATGTGTAGCAAAGACACATGCCTGTCTCACAGTGTGTCCCTTGACTGTGAAATGAAAGACGCCAGGTCACTTTGTGTAGCAAAGAACAGGAAGCTCTATTTTAGGGGTTCCAATAATGTGCTATTTCTCTTTTTCAAATTCAGTTTGATAACTGTTGCATTATCAAATTAAATATAATGCTCTTCATTTATTCGATAAATTATAACAGTTTTTCATAGTGTTTAAAATTGTAGGTGCTTCATTGACATAAGATGTTTGAATGATTAGGATCTTAGACCTGTCAAACAATTAATATTAAAATCATTGAAAATTTTTTATTATTTTAATATGTTTCAAATTAGAAATTAAAGAGAAAACGTGGATATGAAGAAGTAATGAGATTAAAACAATCTTGTAATCAAAATTGCAGCTTCTTTATTCTGCCTTCTATATTAAGTAATGGAGAAAATGTGAAGATAATTATAAGAACAAGAGGTTTAATAGATTCTAAAATCACAGGGTTGAAAATTGCCTCCCAAGATCCCCCCTTGTGAGCAGTTTGAATGAAATATGGCTCAGATTTGCTGTTGAATAAAGAAGATACAAAACAACCAGGTTTCTGGCTAGTTGGGAGAAGAGTCTGGGCAAGACCGTCAGTAATGGATACCATCAGATAACCATTTTTAATGTGCTTTGAAAATCCTCATTGCATTCATTTAAAATTTTTTTGTAATAGCACAAAAGCATTTGACAAGAGAGCAACTTTGTGTCAGGTTAGAGACACTGTTAGTTTTTGTCTAAGGAAACATTGTTCTGTGGTGTGTTGTTATACATACTAGAAGCTTCCATTTGATGAGCAAGTGTTTAGAAAAGAAACAGACAAGTATTTTTTGAACATTTTTGAAGTGATTACAAGGAGTTTCTGAAATTTCAGCAAAGGTGGTTGTGGGATTGCCCTCTGTGTGCTGTGAATATGTTTTATTACCATTGGTTAAAAAGGTAGCTGCTTTGGCCTATGGTAGGTCAGAATATTGCAAGGTAGGAAAACTAAACTAAATACAGGGAGAAAGAAGGCAGAGCCAGGCAGACACTATGTAGCCACCCAAGATGCAATATGTGTGAGGTAACAAACCACAAGCCTTATGGTGAAATATAAACTAATAGAAATGGGTGAATTTTAGATGTAATAGCTAGCTAGGAAAATGCCTGAGCCGTTGGCCAAACAGTTTTTTAATTAATAAAGTTTTCTGTGATTATTCGGGTCTGGGTGGCTAGGAAACAAAGATCCAGTCTCCATTTGTAGTGGAGTTTCTCCTATTGCTTTTTCTGGTCCTATGCAATGGAAAGAAAGAAAGAAATACATATATTTTAGAAGACTACAAGAATATTTGTCTCTGTTTTCCACAAATGTGAAAGCAGAGTTATCCTAATAACTGACCCAGTAGAATTTATGGTTAGTCAGAAAAACATTGGGGGCAGACTTGACACAAATATCAGATGTAGACAAAACTCCAGAGAAGATTTAAACTCAGGCTTGATCAATTTAGAAGGGCAGCTCTTAGTCAGGTTCTGCATATATCATTAAAAATGGAATATATAAAATAATCAAGATTTACTGAGAAAAATAAACGTATTTATGTGTAAATAAAACGTTCCTTAAATTTATATGCTTAATAGGTGCTTTGAGTTATTTAGACATTTGAGTTATGATTTTTATTTAAAATATTAATTCATGTTAATTTTTATATCATCTATAATGTATCTCTGTGCATGTGTGTAAGCGAATGCACATGAACTTGCACATACCACACACATATAAGACTTTGTATGATGTGTTCTGAGGCCATGGTAATTATGGTTACTTGTGTGAAAACACAACTAATGAGATCATATATGAGAGAGACTATTTCTTCAACATCAGACCCAGGTGTGGGTATTTAGGAGAGAGGAATCTTGCAGGCAGCAAAGCTGAAAGGGTAAAACAAGATACAAGCCCTTCCACTTCAGACTTGAAGTCAAGAGGTTTGGAGTTTGTCCTGCTGGGTTTCACTCTTGCTTTCGTCCAATGGTACTGTGAGTTCTGTGCCACTGCATGCCATAAGGCTGTATGTAATTTGCTCTTGATTTTATAGCAGTTATGATTAAGAGATTAACTAAGTCTCAGAAAAGATGTATTCTGAGCTTTAAAAGGCTATTGAGACTGAAAAAGACCATGGGGACTTTTGAAGGTGAACTAAATGTGTTAAACATTAGGCTATGACCATGAGACTATGGGGACTGGGGAGTAGGATGTGGCAGCTTGAAGGAGAATGGCTCCTGTAGGTTCATAGGTTTGAACACTTGGTTTCCATTTGATGCTTTTTATGGAAGGTAGGGCCTTGCTGGAGAATGTGTTTTCCTGAGGTCAGGTTTTGAAATTTGAAGACTTGTGCTATTTTGAGTCAAGATGTGACTACTTAGTTGTTCATGATTTCATGCCTTTGCTTTGCCTTCATGGAATTCTACCCACTGAAACCGTAAGCTCAGTAAAATTCAACTTATTTTCTTCAGTTTGGGCAATGCATTAGATCTTGTCTGCAATAAAAAGTAAGCTTCCAGAGGACAAGAACCACACACACTTTCATTCACCTCTATACTGTACACAACAGCTGGTAAGAGCCTCACATACAAATCAATGGCTGGACTGAATCAACACAACAGCTGAATTTACATGAGGGGAAGGACAGAGAATGCAAATGATAATTTGCTTAATTTTTCTATTATCTCAGGAAATAGAACTGGAGCCACTTTATAAACTGCAGAGCAATTTAAATGCCATTATTGCTCTTTTAGTGAAAATAATGGAAGTAAGTATCTTCTATATGCCACTCATTAGTCTCCAAATAAGGGAGATGATGATGATGAATGAGCCACACCACATGGAGCTGAAATCACTACATGGGATTTCACCCTAGAGACTGCCCACAGATACGACCAGCTATGCTGTAAAGCCATGGAATTTTCACATTGCAAAGCTATTGCTAATATCTTGACTTTGACATATCCCTCAGAAGGCATTGGCACGGCCATCGCAATGATGATGACTATAAACCAGCCCTTAAATTGAGCTTACTCTGTGACAAATATTCTAATAAGAGTTTAACATACATTAATCCAATCTACTTTCTGTCTAGTTAAAGAAGTAATCACTGTCTATTATAGAAAACTTAAAATTATAAAAATTTCTGAGTGTTAATGACTCTTCCATTTTAACACATATGGAATTATTTTGTTATATGATGATGGAACTAACTTCTCTACCTATCACTCTCAGAAGTTTCATATTGGTAAGACACAAAATGTATTGACATATTGTGTTAGCTACTTGTTGCAATAAAATCCCTGATAATAGCAGTTCAGAAAGGACGTGTTCATTTCAGCTCACAGCTCAGCGGTACAAATCATTGTGGAAAGGCAATCCTGGAGTCAGAAGCTAAGGCAGTTGATAAGATGGCATCCACAGTCAGGAAGCTCAGTAATCAGTGTTGAGAAACCACATATTTTTTGTTGTTGTTTTGTCCAGGATTTCAGCTCATAGGATGCTGCCTATTCTCAGCTCTAGTAACTTAATCAAGAAAAACTTTTCTGAAAATTATTCAGAGTCTACTCTAATCTAGATGAGCCTCAAGGGCATGCCCAGAGGTTTGCTTTTTGGGTGGTTCTATATCTTGTCACATTCATAATTAATATCACACATTTGTTTATGTGATGAGTGTGGTTGGTCTTGTACTTTTCACATTTTGTGAATTTTGCTTTGTTTCCTACCTTGGTGTTTTCTTTCGTTGTCTCTATAGATAAGATACATTTTTGTAAGCTTCTTTATTTTTTTGAAATAATTTCATTTTAATGGTAGCATTGATTTATTTTCATGTTTAGGTATATGTCGTTAATTTGTATTTATTCAATCAGTGATGATTAACATAAAGGGACAATGTTCATTCTTTTTGATATTTAGAAGACTATTTTAGGATTGGCCAATGACAACTTGTATCTTAATCTTGGTTAAATAATTATATCTATAATTTCAAGATGTCATTCTCTTTTTTTCAATGAAGCTTTACATAACTATTTTTGAGGTTATCATTGAAATTCATAACCTTTATGACAAAATTAATTCTCACCTTGATCTGTGAGCATATTTTATTACTTAAGGCTCACATCAGAGTATTAGCAATAGTAATAACTGAGTCAGATATCTACTGAGAGTGCCCTTATATACCAAATATAATGCTACATAACATTGTTATAAAAATCATTGTATATTTCCATCTTTATTTTTCATAGACAAAAACCTGAAATTCAAATATAATTGGTAATTTGCTCAGGTGAGTCATTAAACCAGTTAAGTACCAGCTGGCTAAACCCAGCCAGCCATTTTGGTTTAAGAAAGCCTGAACTCTTAAACCAGATCTGTCATCATATAAATATTTTATTTATCTACCTGTTTTAATGACACATTTCAATTTTTACACACAGTTACAAAACATGTAAGATAAGTCACTGTCCTTATTACCTAAACTAGGTTGTTAATGGAAGTCAAAGAAAGCAGGATGCTCAGATGTAGTCAACATTATGATAGGAGGACTGTTAAATGCTATGCAGTCTGTAACTTGCTCATCCTTGGGAAATCAAGGTAGGCTTTGCGGAGAGAGGAAGTGTTCTGGTAAACACTTCAAAGGTAGTGAGATTGGTAGCTAGGAAGTGGAAAGAGATAAATGCAACCAGGGATATAGATTGTTTGTCATTTTTATAATAAAAAAGGAAAATTAATGTTTGAGGTAAAAGGTAGGCTGAGAGATGAGAATGATTATAAATTAGGGGTTAATTGATACTTAGATATGACCTAAAGTCTTACTTCTAATGACAAATTTAATTATATAAATTTGCAGAGGTGCTGTGCATTTTTATGTTTATTTTTGTCCATCAGTTTGAACACATGATTTTTAAAGCAGTCTCATTGGACACTGGAAATTTGCTGCTGGGCTTCTGTGAAATGTATAAAGAAAACTTAACTTCTCAAATAATTTGCTATGTTGAGAAGGCAATTTCAAGATGGCAGCTCTGAGTTATATTTGTTGAGCAACTGGAAAAATGGGAAGCTTGGTTGAGTTTGAGTTGTCAAGTTACGAGAATGTTCCTATTGGTTCTTGAGGGCTAGTCTCTGAAAAAGCCATTGGAATAAAAATGTACATTTTATGATGAGATAGAAACCCTACAACTAGAACAAAAAACATGTATTAACCAAAAATAATGGTTGAGTACAATTTACATGACTACTAAAATATTATTCTGGTTTTCATTAAGTTGAAAAGTGAAATGGATATCTTGTAAAGAGGTAAATGGAGCTGAGCCCAGTTACATTGGTTTAGAAGAAGTACCAGTCCCTCTTTTTCATTTTCTACCATCAAAATTGGAAAACTGAATCTAAAAATCTATGATACTAAACATTTTAGCTAAGAGTGCTTGTACCACAAATATTACTAGGAGAAAATGATCAATATAGTCCAAATAGAACTTATGGTGTATAAACATTATATAAACACAATGATTTAACAAAGGTAGAAATGGCAGATCCTTAACAGTTTTAGAGACTCAAAGGCAATAAAGGTAATGGGTAGAGTGGCATCTCTCACTTTCAGATATAGAAATATAATTTAGCTTTTAACCGAGTTTATAGATACAAGCCATGAAAGCTTTACCAGAGAAATGATGTAAACAGTAAGGAAATGTATATCATATCATAATGAAAACCATAGGCATGCTTGTATTATATCTATATTATACCCTATCAAAACCTAAACCCAAAGTCTCCTTATTCTTCAGGAAACAATGAGAGCATTTTTGTTGGGCGGATGAAAATGGAAGTGCACAATTACACTCATATCTAAAGGAGTTTAAAAACAGAGGCATTAGATGAAATATTTTTCCGGGAGATAGATAGCATAAGAATTTGTGGAAGATTTACAACTTTTTTCTTAGAATATTAATATGTGCCCTTGGGGAGGGGTGCTTTAAATAAAATAAAATTTGTTTTACTGAGAGTGCACCAGGCATGAGAAAGTCACTAAATCAAAAGTGGGGAGGTGATTAAGATCATAGGCTCTGGGTTTAAGCACCCTGGGGTCCAGGCTCTGCCATTTGCCAGTGAGCACTTTGCCTTCCCATTTCAGGTTTCTCGTGTGCTGAGACAGAAGTGAAGAAAGTAGATGGTTTGGATGGTTGCCAAGCTGAGAACCGGTGTGTGTGTGTGTGTGTGTGTGTGTGTGTGTGTGTGTGTGTGTGCAGCTGTGGCTTCAATGGCTCCTGTAGAATTTACTAGAAAAGATTAGACAAAGAAGACACCAACAGTGGCTATGTAATGACACTGATGGCATGGGGGAAAAAACCTCTATTAAGTGAATATCTAATCATCTCTTTTCTTAAAATGGTTGTTTAATAATACTATTCTTTAGTTGGAAGCAAATGTGAACTAGAAGTTGTTGGCCTGGGAGAACAGTAAAGGAACTACATGGGGACTGACCAGGAACCCTGGGAAAAAATGAGCCGTAGGCTGCTGTGAGAGAATTCACCTCAAGGAACTGAGTCTTGGGTTGTTACATCTGAGATGTCTCCTTTCTTCCCTCCTGCTCTCTGAAAGACAGTGGCTGTTTAGCTGGCTCTAAATCCTCCTTCTCCCAGACCAGTTTCTCTAAACAACTTTCCCAGCATTCTTCTCTGCTTTTCTTCTAACCCTGCTGTCTGCTGGTTTGCAGTTATAGGGATGCTCCCAATCTCCAAGTGGAGAAACATCTTTCTGTTCCCTTCCAAGAATCTCCTTTTCTTCACTCTTCACTCCCTCCCTCATAAACTTATCAGGTCTTTTAATGAGTGTTAGACCTGAAAGCCTCCTTAGTTACAGCCTTGATTTGTCCCTGTAACTCCGGATCCCTACATCCTGAGATCCATATTCCAACGGTGTGATTATATCCCAGGATGTTCAATTCCAAATTGTGTAATTAGCATCTCATTCTCACACAGGAAAGTCAGTTCCACCTTAAACATATCCCCTCCCCACCTTCTCTTCTAGGATTATTGAATTCCAAATTCACTATTCATTCACTGAAGTCCCAAAACCAAGATTCATCCTTGTTTGGAGTTTCATTTTCTCATGATGTACAACATTGACCAAAAAACAGTTTTTATTAACTCTGTGTCCAAGTAGAACCACCACTGCTTTAATCAGTTCCACGTCACCTCCCACCTAAGAGGTGTGGCCCAGGCCATCATCTCTTCTATTTGGGATATATTTCCCACAGTACTTGAATGGGTTCCTGTCTGTCATGTTTCCCATTGCCATCTACTCTCAAGCAGCAGCTTGCAATTATGTATCTCAAGCTGGCCTTCCCCTTGATGTTCTCCATGCCCTCTCCTGCTTCCAATGGCTGGGGTTACAGGAATGTACCATAGCACTTGGATCTGAGCATCTTTTAAAAGGTAAGTTGTAGTTTCGGGGATTGGGAGAGTACGTACCTGAATATAAAGCTTGTTGGTTCAAAGTAAGCACTTAATATGTACACAAAAGAACTTGAGTTTAGGTCCAAGCAGCACATAAGAAGCCACACTTTGCCAAGGCATATCATTCTGGCCTTCTCTGGTATCCATGCCATTGACACCCATGTCATCACATGTTGCTTACACACTTCTGTGTGCATGTGGTACGTATCTGTGTGCATGTATATTATGTGACATGTGTGGAATGCATGTCAGGAACTGCTACATGCCTACTTGCGGGATTCTTTTTTCCAAATTTGCGCACAGTGGAAAATAGATACATCTTTCCTGGGAGAGATTGTAAAGATTGAAAGAAGTGAGGATCCCAAGAGCAAGCTCTCACTAATGGTAGATGGGAAGTGAGTAACCAAGAGCCAAGTTAGTGATAAGCTTATAAGTGGCTTTTATGAAACAGCATAGGGCTCATTCCATCTACCCTCTGTCCTGTAGATTGGAGAATTAGTTTGGTTATAAAATAAGACAAATCTGAATTTAGCTTTTGTATTTGCTAGTAGTCTGGTGTGAATGCATTTACATATACTTTTTTCCGTTTTATTCTTCAGGAGGGTCTATGATGTTATGAAGGTTTTGGTGAGTCTGTGGCAAATCTCCCCAAGAGTTCACAAAAGCAATTAGTGAATATATTTCTGGGGCCTCTCATTCCTTAAACCACAGAGAAGAGATCCCATGGTTTCTCAGGGTCTTGACTCTTCAATGCCTGTCGTGGAGAATGCGAGATAACTCTAAAATTCTGCTCCCCCCACCCTGCCCTTTGAATACACAGTTAGACACTATTTCCCAGACTACCTTTCATTCAGTATGATCAAATGATTATCATCTCTTTAATGATGCCTGACCTTGAAGGATGATCAGACCAGCTGGACATCTAAAGGATGCCCTGAGCAATGAGCAGTCTTCTTTTCAATGTTCACTGAAGGATCGGGTCTATGCTGCTGCAAAATAGTATATTCCATTTTAATGAATTCAGCTTATGCTGGTCTTCAAATCCTTGTGCCTAAAGCCTTAACATGCTGTTTACCCCTTTAGATACTGTTAGCGAAGACAGTTCAATAACAGGGTTAAAACAATCCACATTATCTGCTTATCTTGTCTTCACATCCCAGCCAGACACCTCCCCATATTATAGTCATCCCATGCTTGCCTAAAAGGTACAAACCAAGCTGGAGTTGGGGGGGGGGGGGTTAGCCTGGGATTCTGATTCTATCAGGCAGGAGCAAGTGAGAGGAAGTGTTGGGCGCATTATTGATTCTCAAGGTCATGTGCAGTATTAGATTGTGCATGCATTTTCCATCTTTAAAAATGTGGTGTGACTGAACATGCGCCATTGTACCCCTACTTCCTTTCAGGCTGTCATATCTCCGTGCCTCCCAGTATAATTAATGAGAGCCTTAGCATCCTTTTAAGATCTGACAACTTTATCTTACTTACTCACTTTCCTTTTCTTTCTAATTAAGCATTTGGGATCTAAGTGATCTGAGGAATATTTTTCCCTCTAATATTCTAACTTTTATTTTGTCAGCATATCTCTCATAGCTCTTGAAGTCCTTTGTTTAATTTATTAATGTTCTTACCGATGCTTTGAAGATTTCCTTAACACGCTGTTTACCCCTTTAGATACTATTAGCGAAGACAGTTCAATAACGAAGTTAAACTGATCCCCCATTATCTGATTATCCAGTCTTCACATCCCAAACAGATACCTCCCATATTACAGCCATCCCATATTTCCTGTATTCAAATATTTAAGATCTACATATTCATCCAATTTAAATTAATTTAGCTATCAAGATTTCGCAAGTTGCTGCACCCAGCACTTTATTGTTTGCACTATCGGGACCCAAGATCAAATCATCATCGAACAATCTAGCCTTTGGCCAATGTCATCTTTGTGATTTCAGCCAAAAGTTTCCAGTTTGTATAATCTGTTTTATTTTTGTGAATCTAGGCTGTTTTCTCAAAGTTGGATCCTCTCCTAGGAAAGGTCCAGATAAATTTTCTTCAATATGAGACTAAGAATGTAATATCGAGATGGCCAGGAATATATCAGGAACAACCTGAGCCAAGAGAGGTAGTGTAAGTCAAATAATATTAATCAATCAATCACCAAGTTTTATTGAAACAACTCTGTTCTCAGCAGTCTTTAGTGTAAAGAGACATACAGGCACTTAAAACAGGCGTCCACAGTGAGATTCTTCGGGTTACAAGGCACAGAAGCATAGCTCAGGCTAGTTAAAGCACCAGAAGAGAATTTATTGGCAGGCTCTGGGTTAGCTCACAGAACGGAAGGAAATGATACTGCAAACATAGACATCAAGAGTGGGATA
Organism: Microtus oregoni; assembly: GCF_018167655.1. NCBI lineage: Eukaryota > Metazoa > Chordata > Mammalia > Rodentia > Cricetidae > Microtus > Microtus oregoni. The sequence goes on along the minus strand of NW_024543059.1, from coordinate 62,528,001 downwards.
GCATCTTAAGGCACGGTATACTGAAGTTACATTTTTCCTTTTTTTCTGCCTCTTTAGGTGTCAGTTTTATTCATTATCCATTTTCTTATTTGGAAAGGAGTCACAAGGTTGTGGATACATGGAGGCTTGCAGAAGGCTGAGACCAGGGGTAGAGAATGGCTTTGTCTCATTCTGAGGCTAAAACCTAGCAGGACTGATCCAGTTCCAGAAGGAAGGCTGATAGGATCGAGACCAAGGAGGAGCTGGAATCTCAATCTCACCAAGGGAAGGAAACAGAGACAACATTTGAACCCAAGGGTAGTGAGGCAGAAGAATCACTCAAAGGACCTTTCGGGTTTCATCAAAACTTTGATTCTTTGTATGGTAACCACTCAAATTTCGGAGGGCAAACACTTTTACCTAAACTACCAATTAAAATGATAATCTAACAAAAAAGAAATCTCATGGAAACGTCCACTAAAAATGTTTGACTACAGAGATGGAGAAATGGCTCAGTTCCATCCCCAGAATCCCCATTTGAAAAGCTGAATATAATGGTGCTTTCTTGCAATCCCAGCACTGGAGAATAAAGGTCAGACAGATGCCGGGGCTCACTGACTAGCTGGCCTAGGCTCTTTAGTTAGTTCCAGTCCAAAATGTTTGTAAGCTATTTAGCATAGAAGACTCTGTCTCAAAAAAAATATTAAGGAAAGCTACCTCTGCAGAACAACTGATGTTATCTTCCTTGGTTTCGTATGTTTGTGCTCATACACACATGTGCTCACCATGCATGCACGCCTGCACACACAGGACACACACAGTGTTTGATCAAATGTCTATGTGCTCTGTGTTGATACACAGTGTTTCTCACCAGAGATATGCCTATTGTCAACTGAGAAGTTCCATCCTAATGACAGGAACCAAACAAACAGGATGTCTTCTCTTCCTTCCCATCTTCCACTTGGCTAATTCTAGAGAGAGACACTTGTTAGTCATCCTGGGGGCAAGCCACCATGATAGGCAGGGGTTGGTAACGAATGTAGTAATTGAGATCTGGCTACCCAGTTATTTCTTTGTGAGAAGGGATGGAGTAAATATTTTAACTAGCAACCTCGATTTCCAACAGAAACATATAGCTACAGTTGGCAAGAGGCCCTTCCTTCAAAGCATGAGGATGAGGCAATAAATTGAAGCCAACATAATAGCCACCACACGGATCAGGCTCTCAAAGAGTTTGCAAGCTATTTAGAGGAGCAAAGTCAACACAGTGATTCATTTACAGCTTATAATGATGCACCCCACATTGAGACATTCCAAAAGTGCACAGTGGTGCATTGAATAGAACAGTCCAGAAAGCTGGTTATAATCAGGGAGTGTTTCATAACAGAACTATGACTCAAACTGGGCCTTGAAAGATTTAGACATAGGTAGAAATATTAGCTGAGCCTTTAGAGGGGAGAGCAATGAGGTCAGAATGAGCATTGCCATGAGATTGAGGGGAGTTTCCAGAGCAAACATAAAGATCCTAGTATTGTGCAGACACCATGGAGGCATGTGTGGAAACGCATGCACAAACATATTCCCAGAACATCTCCTAGGCAAACAGCTCCATAATTGCACTTTGAAAAGTCTTACTTATTTTTTACATTATTTTGTGTGCATTTGTGAGTGCCTAAATGTATGTACCATATACAATCCCAGTGGCCATGGAGATCAGAAGAGGGTTTCAGGTCTCCTGGCACTGGAAGTACAGGCAGTTTTGAGTAACATTGTGGGTTCTGGGAACAAAATACAGATCCTCTTCAAGAGCAGCAAGTGCTCTTGACTTCTGAGTCATCTCTCCAGTCCCACTACATCTTGAATCTACACACAAAATACATTTTCTATCTCCTTTGTTACCTGAAACTTAAGTGAGTCTTAAAAATTCACTTTCTATTTCACTGGGATGACTTTGTGTTTTATTTATTTTCTAGGCTTGGGATACCTCTGACTTAAACTGGGAATGGGTTTTGTATTCTCAATTTCTGTGTGTCTTGTCAATCAATATTCCTTTATTCTCAGTAAAACCTCCTGGTCTTTTGAGGTCATGAGCATCACTGGCTTTTATAGTGTGCTTCTCCTTGGATCATGGCCACTAGAAACATTGAAATAATTCTTCAATCCTTTCCCGTTTGCCGCCCAATTTAGGACTGTTTTGAGTTTATGTACAGCACTCATGAAAATATACAGAACTCATTACTTATTCCTGTGACAACTTCCTCTTTTTCTAATTGTGAGAAGCCATTTTCAGGGTCCTTGCTCTTTAAGCCCTGAGAAACATCCATCATTAAAATCTTTATGTATTCTTCTGTTAGCTCCTCTCTTATATAGCTCAGTACACCTGTCTAAGGATGCTTCTGGCCAATGGTGGCTGAGCCCTCCTGCATCAACTGATAATCAACAGCACTCCAGACTTGGCCACAAGTCAATCTGATTTAGACAATTCTTCAGCTGAGGCTTTCCTCTCTGATAACTCTAGACTGCAGCCAGTTGACAAGTAAAGCTAACGAGGACAATTGCCTTTCCCCAGAACAACCATAATAACCTTCTAAATGGTTTCCTAGTCTTCGTTTTATCCACTGACTCATCATCAAACTTACCTTTCATGTAGTAAATGAACATGTTTGTCTAAAATCCATGTTGTTACCTCCTCATTTTCCGTTTTAATATCTAGCAATGACTTTTTTCCAATGCCTTTGTGTAGAATAACTTAATTTTCCTTAGCAGTAGATACCAAAACTTCCCTCAGTGATGACCATAGCTAGTTACATAATAATCTCCCCAAATTCATTTTTTATAAAATCTCTGATTGAACCTCAGCGAGCTGCAGGAATTTCTCCATGCCGCACAATTAATACTTGCCCAAACTGAAGTTCTATTTGTGTTGCCGTCCAATGCCTGCTGCCCCTCTGTGGTCTCTTTCAGTTAGGACCTATCTGAAGGGGAGGAACACTTCCAGCGGCTATGACAGCCTTGCCTGTTCCAAGGACGGTGAGAAGAAATAACATGTGCTGCTCCCACACAGAGGATTTAGGGACCCTCCTATGGTTGGTTGCTTTATAGCACTCTTCTGTTTACCACCGGGGTGACAAGCTCCCAAAGAGAAGCTGCATATTCATTCAAGAGTGGAGAGTGTATGCAGAATCAGGCAATCTCCAGGCAACATTTAGCATGAGCAAGACGCTACCTTTTGCTGGGCAAGCCAGTTAGGCTTCAGGGCTGTTGATTGTGTTAGTGCAACCCAGTAACAAATGATGAAGCTAAAGGCTAAAGAACCTACAAATCTACTGAAACACCAATTATCCTGGAATCTGGGGCTCTGTAAGGAATCTGAGTCACAGACAAGCTCTACGTGGTCTTCATATGATAGTGATTTATATGAAACTCTTTCTGTTTTTATGGTTCTTTGACCAGATCCAAGAACCTTAAAAAGGAGAATGAGGAATTGGTGGTAGAGAAGAGCTTTGCTTCTGGTTCAGATAGTCAGAAACCTGTCAACCCCTGTGCCATGGAGAGGAGAGCGGGAAGCGTTCCCGCTAGAAGTAGATCTAAGCCGATGACTATCGCACTAGGAAAGGGACATGGCATTTCCCAAAGACAAAGAAGATGCTGGCATCAAGATGAAGAGAAGAAAGGGCATTCTTAACAGCAATCCATTGAAATGACAGTGATTATTTATCAAGGGTAAGCCTGCTTTCTCCCTTCCCCTCATAGCAACACAAAACCACCTATTCCTCTCCGCCTTCCAGAGCATCTTTACCAGAACTGCTTTACTTGGTAGTGCTCGGCTTCTCCGTCCCCTCTGCTCAGATCAATAGGAAAAAGTAAAGATAATCTGCATTAATTTGGTTGCAGTTGTTTTAACATCCCCTGAAACCTTGAAGTTCAGCAGTACTGGGCCAGCTTGAAGAAAACCTTCTGACAGGAAAGCGAGTTTCAAGAAAAAAAAATAATAATGTTCCCCAGTTTGCTAGGCTTATAAGCCTAGGGCAAGTTTAATTAAACTCAATGGAGCATTTTAAAGTGAAGAAAAAATTAGGACAGCAAGAAAAACGTGTTGATTGTTTCCTAATTATGCTGTGGACTTTCTCCCTAACGCAACCCCTCCTTTCTCTCCCGAAAGAAAACAACCGGCACATTAAGTTTGTACATAGAAGACTATATCTCAATCACGCGTCCTGCACAGTGTTCCCCTTCCCTGCTGGGCTTCACTTTCAGAGGTGTTCCTGGGGTGTTGTTGTTGTTGTTGTTTGTGGAGTTGTTTAAGCAAATAAAAAAGAAAAAGAAAATTTGAACAACACATTAGACTCCAAAAGTTGCTGGCCTTTTTTTCAGAGAGAGAGAGAGAAAGAGAGAGAGAGTCCCTTTGATTATCCCCTCTTCCAACATGGACTCCATCTGTAAACGATGGAGTCTATTGAGCGATCTGTGTTTTTAAAGACATGATTATTATATTCCATTTTCATTCATAGACAAGATGCATTAACAAAATGTAGTCTTCACTGTAGAATAGCTTCACCACAATGCTGATGTAATTCTTCCCCAAAGTAAAGGAATAGACAAGCAATTGTAACCCACCGATTTCACTGATGGTGATCTTCTAAATGCCTGGCACCAAAGGGGTAATTTTATTATAAGGCAATGGGTGATTCATATTGACTCTTGAGAAATAAACTTATGGTTATTGAGGAATGTTAAGCCCCTGATTGGGAGTCTGTGTTCTAGAGTGGGTATGTGAACATTAAACCTACCTAAGATTTTAGAGCCATTCTGCAGAAGGCTCTATAAATGAAAGGAAAGAATGGCTACACATAAAATTTTCCAGTGAGAGTCCCTGTGGATCAAGTATAAAGATCAATATATCTCCAAGTGTCTCACCAAATTCTACTGAAATCAATGATAATTAATTACTGGATATACTTGTTGTGTGCCGGCTACTGCTTTAAGTAGTTTGTCCCTATTACCTGATTTTTATCATCTCACCATTCCTGTAAGGCACAGGCAAGTTATGGAGTGAATTTGTTTATACAGCTTCACTTTGAATATAGAAGACAGCTAATTAAGTATGGACTAATAGAGGAGAGCCAGGGGTGCCCAACTTCTTCACCATCAAGAACAGCCCTGTTTCTTTTTGTCTACCTGAATTTCAGCACTTTGAATAGTTTAGAGGTATTGCATGAGACAAGGTGGGAAGAGGGAACTCGAAATCAATTTAATTTAACTTCATGTGTGCGTCAGTGCATCAGGGCATAGAATTTTGGAAGACTCTGAAAGACCCTATGTCGAGAACATATGCGCAGAGTAGAAAAGAGATAAAACTAGCCCCCCAACTTGAGGATGGCAGGAATAGTCATGCTAGAATCTGGGCGTTCAAGCCTACATGACTTCTCTCAACTGTGCTTTCACTCAGTGGCCACTGGCTAAAGTCGGGATTCGTAAGCACTTTTGTAAGAACAGTTTGGAAAGCCCACAGGGCACGCATCAGAATCCATGGTGTGTGTGCTGAATTAGAAGATCATCTGTTGACAATTCTGGAAAGTGTTCTGCTGATTGGAGATGCAGCTGCTCCCCCGACACCAACTTCTCTATCTCATCTACTGGAGCAGGGGAGAATGGCTAAACTAGGCTCCCCAGGTCCTGCCAATGACCTCCTGGATAATTCATGTAGATACCATCAATGAGTATGGATCATGGCCAAACAAGACAACACAATTAAAGTGTTTAACATGTAGATGGCAGTGTCCTGGAGTCAGTAAGAGAACCAGAGAAACCACAGAACTGTTGCACTCTGACTTAGGTATGAAATGCCCACTGAAGTTCAAATTTTGCAGGCTTCATTCCAACCCATGGGAATTCCCAGTGTTGAGAAGTGAGCGGATTGTGAGGGCCTAACCTCTTCAGTGGATGGTTTCATAACTTGATCCCCTTTTATGGGAAAGAATTAGAAAGTGGGAATTGAGACCTCGTTGGAGGAAGTAGGTCACTGGAAGGATGTTCTGGAAGGTTGTATCTTGTTCCTGGCTCTTTCTCCTTTTGTCTGTCCTTTAGCTACCATGAAGTGAACAGTTTTCTTCCACCACCCTTCCTTGCTTCATACAGACCTAAAGCAATGGAGTCAACTGAACATGGGCTGAAGCCACGTGCCAGAATATACTTTCCATCTTTAACTTGATTTGTTCATATACTTTTATCATAGCAATTAAATAGATCAAATAGCACAGGTTAAAAGGAAAGAGTAATCTCAAATCTTGTATACCAGACTCTTTCTGTGTGGCCAGCTCACAAACCTTCCCTGGACTTTGACATCCTCACCTGCCACATACAGATATCCGATTAAAAGCTGCCTACCTGCCCCCCTATTTTCAAATATAAAGTTATTTTGGCACTGAAGTGTATTATTTAATTTGGCTTTCACCAGATTGAGGGCTTAAATGAATAAACTCTGACAAGGAAAGGGTAACTTCTTCAGCTTGGATTTGAGTCCTGGAAAATCCTCTTTCCTTCTTCTCCCTACTTTTTCATCTTGCTCCTCAAATGATTCTGGTTTATTTACTGTTGTGGCTCCTCCTAGACCAAAGCACATTTTAAAAACTACACTTCTTCTTCCTTTTGCTAGAACGTTATTCCCTTCCTGTAACTCTATTTCCATCTTTCAAAATCCCATCCACATTTCCAGCGTAGTTAAATGCTACTTTCCTCTTTAGACCTCAGATTAGATTCGACCTTGGAACAGAATGCGCCCCTCACTCCTACCATCTTTTCCTATCACCCTCTCACAGCAAATGTAATTTGCGATGCCCACTTAGCAAGGTTACCAACCCTGGTACTGCAATATTGGAGGCTAAATAGTCCTTTGTTGCAGGAGATTTTCCTCTGGGCTGTAGGGAAATGTCTAGTAGGTTATTGAGAGAAAGGACATAGGCTTCAACACAAATGACAGGTTCCAACATGACTTCCTGGAATCCTCAAGTGGGGATAATTTTATCTCTGTATTATTATGAACATGCTATCCTGATGAAATCTTCCAGAGTTTTCCAAATTTCTGGGTAGTGTGTTCATGTGCAAATGAAATCACATTATGTTAACTTTGAGTTCCTTGTTCCTACATACTCCCAAACCTTTCAAAGTGCTAGAGTTCAGGTAGGCAAAAAGAAAGGAATATTCCTGGTGTTGAAGAAGTTGGGAACCCCTATCTCTCATGGGCTTCCCATGGTTTCCTCTACTAGGCTACGTTTAATCAATGCCTTTGCTTTTTAGGTGCCAGTCACATTCACCAATCAGCAGTAACAACCAAAATTTTCTCTGGACTTTGCAAAGTATCCTATGGGTACAAAACTGCACTCTGGTTAGAACCATGTATTTGTGCATCGATTTCAACTTCTCTCTCTCTCCCTCTGGGACTTAGGACAGTACCTGCTGTGATAAATATTTGCAGTGTGAATGAATTAATAAATCATTGTTGAATAATTATTTGCATAATGAATGAATTTCTGTCAAATCTTTACAGTTTTTCTATCTGTTCTATTAAGTTCTGAGCAAAAGGGAGAGGCAAACATTTGTGGCAGTCAGCCTGAAAGAGGACATGGAAGGTTGATATTTACCTAAAGTTCCTCTCAAACTTGCACTCCGCCTGAACTTCATGCCAAAGAATAAGCAGCTTGAAGGTGTCCTGTGTTTTCTCTTTGTGTCCCCACTAACTTGTCTCTTTTAGTTGTCCATACAGTGAGGAAAGGTGGCCTCGTCACTAAGAGATAGGTCTATATTTATGGTGCTGGCCAGGGCTGAAAACACCATGAGGAAGTAACCGCCATGGGAGAAAGGAAGGACAGAGAGGAAAAATACTGGAACTCAGAGATTCAAAAGAAAAGTCCACATTTAAGCCATGAATGCTGGGTATCTTGATGGAGCAATCTGAAAACATGGATAGAACATATAGTACTATGTACTAAGTAGGACCTACAGGAAAACTAGAATTCTATTTTTTCCCAGGAATGTCTACAGTTATTATACTTGCTAAAGGAGATTTATTTATCTCTGTAGGTTAGACCCCTTAACATATGATGAGGTATTAAAAAGGAAGCTTTGTCTTAGGATGGACAGACTTGCTGGCCCTAAAATAATGTGTTAGGCAACTAAGGTAATCATTTGAGTAAGAGAGTAGCTGAGAAATGGGTGTGGGGTTGAGTCTCAATAAATCCCTCTCATGGCTCAGACCTAAGGGCCTCTGTGACAGTGGTGTGGATAGTTTCAGGATGGTTAAGTTCTCTGAGATGGAGATGAGTTCCAGGAACCTTCCAGCAACCAGGGCCAGGACCAGAGCCAAGAGAGAGAGCAGAATCTGACAAATTGTGTGTCTATGCCTCTTATGAGATTTCAATTAGAAACAAAACGGCAGCTTGTTGAGTCAGCTGCTGTTTTAGATGCTTCTTCTCCCCTCTATTAGCCAAGACAACTGAGGGCTGACTTAATATCCTTGCAGCAAGATTGATGCCTGCTTCAAATCCATTACACCTTTGCCTTTGGGCTTCAAGCTCATTCACTATTCACCTCATCCATCTATTAGTTCTCTCAACTTAAAACTGCATGGGCCAGTCTTAGTCATCTTCAGTATTGGCATGCCCAACCCTTCTATATGAATAAGAATATAATAACAAAAATAGCTATCCCTGCCTTGAAAACAAGTAAAATTATCAGAGAATGTCTTCAGTATTGTGCTCAACATTTACTTATATTGTTAATCCCAATAGTAATCCTCAAACCATTATGCCTATTTATTTTCTCATTTATTTTGTGGGAGTGCGCACACAGCAGCAGAGGTGTAGAGGTCAGAGAGTGGGGAGTAGAGATCCATTCTCTCTTCCCATCACGTGACTCCTAGAACTCAAACTCAGGTCATCAGTATTGGTGACAAGAGCCTTTCCTGTTGAGTCGTCTCAGTAGGCAAACAGTACATTCATCTGGAGGATAAAGACAAGAAGGTGTAAATAGTTTAAGTGATGATATCTGATACAATACAGCTGATAACTAGGATGATGTGGAATGTGGAGCTAGATCTAACTGATTCTAGAAACTGTCCTCATAACCCAAACATGCCATTTCCCATTGTTCCTGACTTGACGTCTTTGATAGGCAATGATCAATTACCTTGGGAAGGAGGTAATCCCAGAAGGCAGAGAGTGATAGCTCACTATAGTTTGACTCAGAAGGCTCTACCATGATTATACTCTATATGAATTAGAGTTTATTCCCACTTCCGTGTGTGTAAGGGTGGAGCAGGCGGTGGTCATCATAAGATCTAGTGTCCAGGCACTAAATCCTTAAAACATTGAAATGCAAGAAGATTTGTAATATGCTTTGTCAAGAACTTTGATTCTTTGCTCAAGTTTCAGACATTGCTAGTTTTCTACAACAGGAAAATAAGCACTATGGATTTCTTGAGGCTTCCTGGCTTCTGAAGAGAAAAAGAGACCTTGAGAGAGTAAGAGTTCCGGGAGACAGTGAGGGGTAGCAGCCCTCATAAACCACGCTTGTCTCCAGTCTGACCTTTGTCCCAATCCTGGAATCAGCATCCGTGGCGCACTTCTTTGGTTCTTGCTTTGAATCGGGCCCAGGTCAATAGCCAGTAAAAGGAAATTGTGCTGAATTATCAGAAATTTTATTTGTGCTGACTTATTGGAAATCAGGCAAGACAGATGCGTTGTAGCATCTGCACACTTGATTGCCCCCTTCCCTGTTTTTATTTTCTGCGGACTTCATTTTGGATCTCTGTGCTACAGAGCTTTCGCTCTAACTCTGGGCACTGAATCATGCTCCGGTGTCCCATCAAGCATCCCGGTAATGTGATAAATCCATCCGAAGTCTCACAGAACCGGTCCTGCACCTGACAGATGCAGAAACATACCAGGCGCGGAAAGATACCCATCTTAGGCACAGACTCCCTCTGCTGATGGCAAGTGTTTCTTCTCTCTCTGAAAACCCATTCACTGAATAGATAATTGGTGAATCCCGGTGGGAACAAAACTTGATTCTGTCTGAGCAGAGGTTACCAAGTGTGCCGCTATGAAATAATTGATTTTGTGATGTGTTAAGTGGGGACGTGCTCAAGCCTCCTGAACTTTTCACTTAGGGCCTCCGGCTGAAGTTGAACTAGGATCCCAAAGGTGAGGAACCCATGCATGACACAGGCAGGGCTTCGTGCTCCATCAGTCAATTTAACTTTCATTTTCTTTATTAATCTAATATGTTCTACCTTTCACCAGGACGTGACGTGCGGGGAGTTTCATTAAAACGGTTCAGTTGTTAGTGGAGATAATCACCGAAAGATCGTGTGGCAAAACTGGGGAAAAATTTGAATTTTTTTTTTTATGTGTGCTTGTTGTTTTAGGGAAGAGGCTTCAGATGCGATAGGAAAGTCGGTCTAGCTACAGGGCGAATTTAATTGCATTTTTAGAAACTTCTTTTAATCCTATAATAACAAAAAATTAAATCAGTGCTGACATTTTTTGTTGCCAGAAGAAGGTAGTAAAAGGGTAAAGAAATAATTGTTAGTTCTGAGAATATAATTAGCAACTTTAATGCTTTAATCTGAAAAATGCATATTTTGAGCCCGGGTGAATGATTAAAGAAAAGATATTGAAAGTCTTTGAAACTTCTAACTGTGTTTGTTTTTAATTGTGAGTTGTGATCATATAATTAGCTCATTTAATGCATTTATAATGTAAACAAATAGAATTTCCACAAGTTTGGGGATATTTGGGGGCAACTAAGATAGACATCCTGACCTCTGGTTTACCGTTGAAGCCATTCTCTTAAGTCTGGCAGGAGTTTATCCTTCCCTTTGGAGAGACAGAGATCCAGGAAGGTTCAGAGTTTAGACTTTCACTCTGGGAGCCCACTGGCAAGGTTGGGGCATGTGTGCAAGCTTGCTCTCAAGGTGTGGTGACTGAGATAGGCTCTCCTGACTGTCCTTCCCACAGGCCTTCTTGCGGAGAACCCACACGTGGAGTCCTAGACAGAAGCTTGCGAGAAAGCACGGGTCACAGAAGCAGGGAGCTCTCTGGTTCAGAGGTTCTGTCTCCACAAACCATCAGCCCTCATTACTATTCACCAGAAAAGGGGGAAAGGAGGGGAAAACTCAGAGGGATCCAAGGAATGAACTTTTGGGGGGTCTTATTTCTCTCAGAGGTGCACATTAAAATTCTCTCTTTCATTCATTAATGTGAGTGTGAGCTTCCTGATAAAATAGCTGGCGGGACCTCCCTTAATGAATAGCGGGCTTTGCTGCGCTCTGGGGGCTTAAAATTGGGTTTCATCCCAAAGAGGATTCCTTGCCTTGCTTTCTGCTTTCCTCTTCTTAACTCTGCATGTTTAGTTATGTTTCTAGGACTCACCCAGGCTGTGACCTGCTACATTTTGTTCTAATCGCTCATATGATTAGCTCAGGCCACCCACAGGTAGGCGGGAGGGGTTCTTGTCAAGAGGTTCCCAGGAGTTCAGGGACTTTTTTTTTCCCAACATTATTTGAAAGTTTCAACTTTGTCAATTCCATGCACTCAAACTTGCCTTCCTAAAGTTCCTTCCTCTACTTAGTTTTGAATAGGCTGGTTATGAATATAAAACTCTTCTCCGGTTCCTCTTTCTTGTCTTTCCCCCTTTCTCTTCCTCCCCTACCTAGTTCTTGGAGCTGCTTCACAGTTCTATTTCACTGCAGTTCTAGTTTCAACTTCCTGGTGCTTCTCCCGTATTCTAGGACGCTGTCTTCACAGCCCCACTGCATCTCATTCGTGCCCTCCTTGTGACCCCGCCATTGGGGCCTACATCATGCATTTGGACTGTGTGAATGAGTTATGGATTTTATGTTGCCAGTTTTCTTCTTGTGCTCATTTGTAAGTTTTCTAAGAATGTGTTTTGTGCTTCCTATGTGTGTATGATACCTCTAGTAGAAGTTTAATTTAGATTTGTGTGACTGTGTGTCTGAGTATATGTGTGTGTGTTGGGAGAAAGAGAAAGGAGGGGGAGATATGCATGCATGGATGCTATGCATGTGTGTGTGTATTCAACTGTCTGTGTGAGGCTGCGTGTGTATGAGCTCATGTGAAGGTTGGAGATTGATTTCCGGAGACTTTTAATTGCTACCTACCTTATTTAGAGGGAAGGTCTCTCAACTGAACTCAGATCTCCATAATAAAAGCTGTGGCTGGTAAGCTTGTTGTGGGATCCCATCCGTGGAGCAAAGTCATCAGGTTAGGAACACAGACAGGCTCATTAGGGGATGCTCACCCTGTTTCCCCCAAGGTTGAGATGGGAAAGGCATGTGAAAGTCTAGTCTAAAGGATGCTGGCATTTTGTTGTGTTTTTTTTTTCTTAAGAATTCTTTTAACTTGTGGTATTTAATTTACTTTTATTGCTTCTCATATATTTTAAGTACAAACAAATAAAAAACCCCAGTGTATCATATTATGTAGGACAGGATTAATTAGCAAGGTGAAAATAGAGAGGCAGAAAGGTATGTAAGCTTAGAAAAAAAGTGCGTGTGGGGGGCAAGTCAGTAAAGCATTAAAAATGTGATATTAAATGAGGCTCCAAAGCAGCCCCGAAGCATGCACAGCTCATTTATTTAGTATTTATTTAGCGCCTACTATGTCCCTTGTTAGGTTGGGCACTTTCTTCCATTTATAAATAAGTAAAATCTGTAGTCTCACAGACTAGCCCATATATTGGACCATTTAAAACTTCTGTGGCATATTCATAATCATGATATTCTGGACTCTAAGCTATTGATAGAGGACTACTTTGTAATTAATTGTAAACCAATTTGCTGGCAGGCTTTTAAAAGCCAGGGAAGAGAACCCCGATTGGATGTCAATAGCAAGTAGTTAGCTCTGACGTCACACAAGGTAACATTATACAGATTTGGCAGGTTATTTCTATGGGTTTAGAAACATACCCACCGACACATACACAGGTAACAACAACAAAGGAAAAAGAGGCCACACATTTAAAAGAGAGCAAGAGGAGAGGGGAACATGGGAGGGTTAGGCAGGTGGTAAAGGCAGGGATAATGGATGGGAATATAATCCCCCAAAATTGTTTTTGATAGAAGCCAGATTCTTCTGAGGACTAAGAACAATTTGGAGACCAGAGCACCAAGCAGGTAGTTTGTTTTAATTAGTGGTTAAAGGCCTACTTGGGGCACACATGCTACTCTCTCTCTGAATCAAACATCAGGCTGTTTGGATGCAGCCCATGCAGCGTAATTAATACTGTACAGCCCACGTCCACACACTGATAAAAAAAACATTAGAAAAAAAAGGCAGTGCTCGCTCCATAGGGCCAGATCTGCTGCCTGTTATTTGCTTGCTCTGCTGGTGAAGAAGAAAAATAAGTCTTAGATATTACAGCTGTCACCATGACATCTGTTCTTTCGGGATCCATGGCTGCCTCATTCACCACCTGACCCGGGTCCTCACCATGACATTCTGTCCACTATTAAACTGTGAAAGGCGCACACCCTCCAGGTGGGACTTCAAGGTTGACATACCAAGGTGTTTGTCTCTGTCCCCCTGACTGCCACTCAATTGAAAAACACAGCCTCACTTGGTGTGGAATTGATGGCAACCCGGGTCTCCCCGGGGTCAAGGGGAGCAGCTGAGAGCACGCATTCTTGAGGCATGGTCCTGCTCTGTGTTTAATCACTTGTCACAGCTCCGCAGGGCCTCAGCCCCTTTGGAGGTGGCGCCTTTTGTTCTTGGCTGGTGGTGGCTACCCTCTTCCTTCAGACAGATGACTCAAGGTAAGAAAACAACAGGAGGGGCACACACTCTTGCAAAACAGATTCTGGTGAGGTCATTAGTCACAAGGAGAATGTGTGACTTTTAGAGACACAATTCCCTCTCTGGTTGCCTATTATTAGTTCAGATGGTTAGTGAGGTGAGAGAAGGCTTACTCCGAGTGCTGACGTCACAAGATAGTAAAGGATCCTGTGGGTTGCTCAAATAAGCCCCTCCTAGCCTCTTACTGGAAGAGAATGTGTATGTAAATCTAGGAGCTTTGCTTCTATGAAGAGCTCTTCTTCCCAGGATTCATCCTTACCTTTTCTGCTTGCCCATTCTTTCATTCAGAATCTATTCACTGAGAAAGTGTATCGGGAGCTGACTGACTACTGAGGTAGAGAAGGAGGATATAGACAAAATTCCTTCTTCCCTGAAGTTGAGCTCAACAACAAAAGCCAAGACCCACAGTTGTTTGGGGGCTAAATGTTTCCTTGTAGTTGTGTGTGTGTGGGGGGGGGGGGGGGAGACTAACTATACTTGACCTCCTAGCCATTCAATAGCCAGCGAAAGATGGTTCAATTTCAGTGTCTCCTGCAACAATGGTTTAACCCATGCTTGGGCAACTAGAAGGGGAAAGAAAATGCTAAAACTCAATTTTTTTAATTTATACCTTTTCAGTAATACACATAAGTCTAATATTTAATAAATTAATAAATATCAGCAATTATATAACAATAGTAAAGAAAATAAAATTGGACAAAGCTGAAAGAAATGAAGTCAGTATGTAACCCACGATTAGCTTTCCTTATAAAAATTGTGACCTTGGCATTCATTATTACTCTTGGCCCTTTCTTTGCGTTAACTTCCCTACCAAACAGTTCATAGTCTGAGGTCTTTGTTGTGTTTCAGACAACACGGAATCAAAAGACAGTCTTTAGAAACACAGGCTTCTCAAGTAGCAGGGCAGAGTTTAAAGGGAGTTCAGTCATAGGTCAGAAGGGGTCAACATTCTAGAACACATTTTTGGAAATGTTTTCTGAGAGTAGAAATTGGGAAAGAGCTGTCTGTTTACTACTGAGATGGTCCCTACTTCGTAAGGCTGCTTCCATAGCTGACCTTCTAGGCAATTTGATGCTGTACAACGACTTTTTTTGTACTGATGGAGGTTAAACATCACATTCATGGACCATATTTTTTTCTCCTAGGGAAGCAATTACAGAGATGCTTCCATTATTTTGCGATTGGGGTGCGTAGGAAGAGAATGTAGAAAGCATATGTTCTGAGAATTTAATATATGTCTTAAAGTTTGTACTTAAAAGCTACCCGCAGCATTCTTGATTACCTCATGGTGAGGGCTGAGCTGTTTGCAGTGACGGGTCTGTCAGGTTGAACACATAGCAGGAGGCCCAGAGAGGAACACCAGCCCAAAGACAAACTCCACAAAGCCATGGGTTGGTGAAAGTCTGTAGGGAGCGGCCAGAGACCAGAGGAACTAATCCCAGGCCTCGAGAAAACACGGTCACAGAATATGACAGTATGCTTTGCTTTTTACCTTCCCTGGCAAGAGCCCTTACTCCTTGCATGTGCTGATCGGTACTTTCGTGGACCCACATGAAGAAAGCAGGCATCTTAAATGAAGAGGACTTTCTGTTCTCAGAGTAAACACTGAGATATATCAGGTTTACCTCACTGGAGCCTGCAAGGGCCTGTTGTTACATGATAGGTCCCTGGCTTTCCTCAGACCTTCCAGGGTGTGTGGAGTTTTGAAGCACATGGAGCTGATAGGAAAGTGGTAGCGTTGATAGATGCCAAAGCTAATAAAACCAAGAATGAAATCAGCTCAACTTCTGAAAGAATTAGGAAGGTCTGAGTATGTGCAGAGCTGTGCTGTTACTATGCTATAATCACACTCAGCCCGAGAAGTGGCACCCGCCTCAAATGAGAAGGCTGTTTATACAAAACACAAAACCAACCTTTAAGTCTCTTATTTAAAAAAGAACCTACCTCAGTAAAATTTGTAATCAGTTATATATTAAAATAACGCTCTTTTTTAGGATACAGTCAGATAACATACTGCTAAAATTAATTTCATCTGCAACTTTTAATGTTTGGAGGCCACAGAAAATGTACAATGCATGTGCAACTGGCCCTTGTGATGTGAGATATGAATCCGATTTCTGACAGTGTCCGCCGAACTACAGAAATTTTGCCAGCGGAAGGCTGACTAGGGGAGCAGACAAGATGGGTACTTGTGAGAGTGATTTTAAAGCAAGCTTCCATGGTGTGCTTTATTATTGCTCAGACTGGGCAATGCCAGAGTCCTAGGGCACGTCCTAAACACTAATAAGGTTTTCTGTAAAGTCCTATTCACCACAGTGATTTGGAATAGAAACATTGTGTACCTGACAACATAAAAGGGAAGGAATTAGAGGAGCGTGGTTGACACTGGGGAATAGACAATTCGCTCAATATTAAAGGTACTTTTCAACAGCTCCTACAATTAGAGAAATTCAGAACAATTAAAGGGTTTGGAAGTCCCCCGAGGATTCCCTTTAAGAAAGCCTATTGTCTTAAAGAAACTCTCGAGAGAATCAAAGGCATGTGCTGTTTTAATGGGATTCCTCTGTGTGAGGACTGTGTTCTGGGATTTCCAGCATGCTGAACCTTCCCCTCCATTTTATTCTAGAAGAAGTTCTACACCCAAACTGGACCACGAGAGAGAGAGAGAGAGAGAGAGAGAGAGAGAGAGAGAGAGAGAGAGAAATTTGTATTCTTGTTTGAAGCCACATCAGACACATCAGACATAAAGGACAACTTGGAAGACCTGGCTAAATCGTTCCACCCTCATTGCTCTTTGCTTCCCAAGATGTTTTTCAGTCCCAGTGTAATTATCTCCATCATGGAGGAGGCTCCGGGTGCATTTATTCACCCTTCCCTGTGACTGGAAAATGTATTCCATATTCAGAAGTCAGTAATTAAAATCAGCTAATCTGCATTCAACTTTGAAAGCACAGGCTACGCCTCCCCTGCCACAGCCTGGGAGGTAGGCACGCTGACGGTCCTCACCCTCCACGCATCATTCTGATTGGCTGCTGAGCAGTTAGGACAGGTGCAATAATCTAATCTGGAATATTGCTCTCCTCACCTTTTTTAATAAACATTTTGCCTCTGCACAGACCTTAATATAACGGCAGTAAAGGCAAAGGAGGAAATTGGAAACACGGCCAGGAGGGTGCCTTATGGTTCATAACAACCCTAAATTGTGACTGTTTATTAAAACTAACACCCTTTTGTGAGGGCGTGGATCAAAATAGCCACTGATTTCTCTTCTTTGATACTTCCTTTAAAAAAAAATAGTGCTGAGTTTACGTTTCAGTTTTAGGATTTAATTAACTTTCCAAAATTGCTTCTGACTTAAACATTGACCTAAAAAAGTCACTTGCTCCCTATCACGTATCCCCCATCAAATCTTTCCATCATTTATTTCAATACATTGGAGATGTTTGTGCGTGAATTGCCCCTTGGACCACAGGGATGAGAAAGAGTTAAGTCAGGTAAAGGAAGGCAGAGTAGGATGGCCAGGGAACTGCCTCACAAAATACAATTAAGGGCCTTTCCCAGGCCTGGGGCTCTCTGGAGCTGCCTGGGGACAGAGGGCTGAGCACAATGTCCTCCTTGTCCTCAAACCTCCCTTTTGTTTCAGCAGCACTTTGGCTCCCACACATGCAGAAGTTTGAATTTCCTGTTGGCTCTGAGGTGAGATTTATAACATTTATTAAGGTTGCTATTCATTGTGAGTTTACTGGGCAATAAGCCTACAAGCTTTCAGGGGCTTAATTGCCTATGTTTATGGGGGGTTGCAAAGCTCCCTGCAGTGTCACTGTCAGGCAGGTTGGCCAAATGTGGACTTCTTGGGGTGTCCAGGGAGCATGTCCTGGTCCAAAGGGAGGGTCAAGTGGAGGCCGGAGGCCTGAAAGGGAGGCACTTACCTTCATGTGCTAGACTGAACTTTCTGGCTATTTTGGTCCTCTTCCCATAGGCTCTTTTTACCTCATCCTGTCTTTCTTTGAAGACATACATGGATGTTCCAATTTCTCCAGAAACAAGAAGGAGAAATTATTTGAAATAATGTGGGTGGAGGTGAGGTGGTAGGAATGGAGGTGAACGTGTGTAGCAAAATAAGGTGAACTAAACAGGTGTTTCTTGGGCGCTGTCAGGTGCAATCTTAACAGAAGTGCAGTATTACTACCCCTCATTTGATAAAGGAGGAGGTTAAGACTTCAATACATCCAGTAATTTGCTGAAATAGAAACAGCTAGCCAACAGAGGATGGGAATGTATTTATATTCTTTTGTTTGTATTGTGTGTGTATGTCTGTTCATGTCTATGTGTGTACTGTATACATGTGTATGTGTGCATGTACTTACCTATGCATGCCTCTGTGGAAGCTAGCGCTTGTCTGTCCCTGGTATCTTTCTCTTTGCTATCCACCTAATATTTTGAGACAGGGTCTCTCACTGACCCTGGAGCTCATTCATTCATCTAGGCTGGCTGGCTGGCCAGTAAGCCATGGAGATACCCCTGTCTTTGCCTGTCTCCAACCCGGCACTAGAGTTGTGGGTATATACCATCATAGTCAACTTTTACATGGGTGTCAGGGATCTGGATGCAGGCCTCATGCTTGCACTTCACCTACTGACTAGTATTAAATAGACTTGTGAGTCTTCTTTTGTTGGTCTGCTTTATGGTACTGGAGCCACAACTGAAAAATCAGGAGTTTAAAGGGAAAGAAGTTGTTCTTTCTTTACAGGGTGACACAGGAATCTGGGAAAGTCATCTTGACTCCTGAGAGAAGATTAGAGACACAAGTCCTGAGGTTTCTTCTGTGCTTTCAGTCACTCCCTTATTAGCAGCAGTTTGTCAGCCCCTGTGTGCTGGGTGGAATGCATGGCGAATGCTATGCCTTGCTCCTTTGTTCCCTTCAGCTACCTGGAGGTAGACCAGATGCTGCTGCACTGTGCTGTGTCTCTTATCAGTGCTCTCACGATTCCTGTAGGTCTGCCATGGTGACCAGTTTCCCAGATTGCTTCCTGAAGATAGTTCTAACCCAAAGAAGAGACAAATGAGCAGGAGGAAAGTCAAAGAACCGAGGAGGAGGCTGTGTATGTCTCATATGAAATAACTCAATTAAATAATACTACACACATATGGATTACATGTGTATGCATGTATTTATCACTCTGATAGCCTTGTCCAAATTGTCTTTATGGATTTGCAGCTAGACTTCTAACAGCAGACAGCCTACTGGCATAAGGGACTGAGCATTTGGGCCACTGCTGTTAGAGATGTATTGTTCAGGACACTTGCTAATTTATTGACGCAGCAGCAGAGGTGGAATCAGATTCAGTTGAAGAATAAATTGGAATATTTTGTGCATTTCTTTCTTTTCTTTTTTTTTAAAAAAAGCCACTTTAAAACCTATGTATTAAAATGACAAAAATCTTAAATAGGGGTTCTCTTTTTCTAAACAAAGGATATGCAAATTGCAATTCAAGATTTATATTATGATAAAAACTGAAATACAAAAGAGTCATTATCCTGCGAAATGTAAAAGTGCAGTTGCTTCATGAGTAGGTGATGCTATAATGGGGTGTTGATGTAGTAAGAAGTGTCAGAAGAAAGACAATGACCTCAAAATTTTAAGTCAGACACGGAAGAATTAAACAGCAAGTATCTAGCGACCCTCCTAACTATCCATCTAGCTATTGAATGTTGCAATTCTGAGACTCTGAGATAGAGAAAGTCTATGTTTATCTCCTTATCATGTAGCCATAGAGGATGGAAGGAGGGTTAGGGAATTAATTTTCATATAGCCCACCCCAACTCTTAAACAGGATAGATTTGCCTTGAATTATAGTTTTGTAGGCCTGTTTTTCATAAAAGAAAAAAAAATCCGTGATGTTTAGTTAGGGGGATTGGAGAGCATTTCAAATATAGGCACAAGGCCAGCGCCCTAACCCCAGGGGATAAGGACTCCAAGGCACCTTGCATAAGAACCACTTGCTGTTAGTATAGGATGTCCTTTCTCTTTCTTTTAGCTTTCTAAAGGTATTTGCATGAGACCCCAGGCAGCAACCTTTCTGCCTCAGTTTCCTGAGTGCAGAATTACAGGTATGTACCACCATGCCTGGTCATAGGATAATAGAAATGGTTTCCACCTGGGCCCTTCTGCATCCTTGAAGTATACAGGCTGTGTCAGAAGAGAATAGCTTCTACTAAACGATATCACAGGCCAAGTACAGAAAACTGGTACTTAGGTTTGACATTATTCTACCTGGTATTTTTATAACATAGTTCTCTCTCTCTTTCTCTTTCTCTTTCTCTCTCTCTCTCTCTCTCTCTCTCTCTCTCTCTTTCTGGTGTGTGTGTGTGTGTGTGTGTGTGTGTGTGTGTATGGTTGCATGTACGTGTGCCTGCACATGCACACACATATGCATTTCCAGTGGAGACATGGTTTAAGTGACCACATGTGAAGCAGATGTACAGATTGTTCCTACTCCTAAGCAGAGCAGAAGGCCTGCTTTAGCTTTATTTGGCAGGAATTTATATACTTGCTTCACCATTTGATCTGAATTTAAACAAAGGACTTGGTTTTAGCCACCACTGATTTCAGGACCACAGCTCTGTCTTATTTCTGCAGGGAACTGGAGTTGTGTCACTTGGACAATCAGAGGGCTGCACAGTGTGGAAGAATCTCCAGTGTTTATTTATTGTTTCAGTGAGCCGGCCCTTGTTTTGTAGGGTTTTGGGTGTGTAATTGGTTGCACCATGAGCTTCAGGCAGAAGGATCATACTATCATACAGATGTCAGAACCTTGGCAAAGCCTTCCCAAATTAAAGGACAAATCCCATACACAAGCCTGGGACTGCAACTGAGGGCTAAGAAAATACTCTACCAGCTCCTGGTTGCCTTCCAGTTCAGAAAGTTGCCTAGGGACTTCTGTCAGGGTGAGCGCATGGTTTATGATTTTTGAGCCTTTGCAATGTTCCTTTCTATTTCATCTTGACTTAATGTCATTAGTCTCCTTCAGAGAAACCGGAGTGTTCATTTTCTAATCTATCTAGATGATACGCTGACAGCATTTCCCCTGATCCAGACTTTACCATTGATGTCTCTGCCTCTGTTAATCATTTTCAGAAATGAGATTTATGGTAAAAAAAAGAATTAAATCAATTCTGACTACCTCCAAATTTCTAGGACTTTGAGGCTTCTTGATGAACACGGAAACCATAGCCCCTTGGAGAAGCTCTGCTGAGGAGATTGTTCTCGCCTTTGTCTGCTCGCCTTTGGAGCTGGTCTGTTCTCTGTGGATCACAGAAAGTCAACTGCTCCATGGTTTGTTTGGCAACCATATCGCTGGAGCTGCCCTCCAAGCAGCTCGAGCTGGTTTTGATTGGAAATAGATGAGTGAGATATCAATCTTTCTCTGCTTCATTTTCCACCTTTCCTTCGTTGCCTTCAATCCCATCCTAAAATGACTACCCTTAGGAAAGGTGTCAACCTATTTCAATTAAGTGTTTGTCTTTTGAGCTTCTCATCACAGGGTAAATTATGGCATTTTTATCACCCAGAGCCAAAGAGAAAAATTGCACCGGTCCAAATTAAATCAACGCTTATTTTCTTTCTAATTTCTCTAATGTTCAATTGACTTCAAGTAATTTCACTAGCATATACAGGGCCTTGTGCACTAGAAAGGCTTTCCTCACAGTCACCAGCTTGCTTTGTCTCCCATTCGTCTTTGCTCCTCTTTCTTTATCCGTATTTCCTTTCACCATTAGCTCCACTGAGTAGATTTTTACCTTTACCCTTAGTGACCCAAGATCACCTCCCCTCTCATTCCTTGGGAGTAAGGACATGGGTTGCATTCCCTGACTTTTCTTTCTCCCATGAGGGGCATTGCCTCTGCAAAAGGAAAATGACCACACTATTTTATCCCTCATCCTGTATCTAGGGAACCAGACTCTGGTGCCTTTAAATTCAACTGAATTCATCAGTATTTGGCCTAAATGCCTTCCAGTCTGTCCTTCCTGTGTTCAGTCTTGAGCATATACACATCACAGTCAACTCTGCAGAGCAGATTCATCTCCTTGCTCTAGGAAAGCCTTTTGAGTTTGCAAGCATTTCCTTTCTGGCTGCGTAGATGCTGGGTCCTGGGATATAAGCTGCAGATCCGCTGGACTCATAACCAGCATATGCTCCCAGTCTTTCGTCATACCATCCTACCTGGTCATCACAGGGTTTGGAGCATAGAGAAGTAGAGTCAGCAATGGGGCAAGCCTTTTTTTTTTTTTCTCTTTTCTCTCTTTGCTGTTATCAGGGTGAGCAAGCCTGGGTTACATGTTCCCAAATCACTGTTTGTGAATCTCTTTGTTTTGCTGGTGAGGGCTAAGTGTTCACATATGTAAGACTTGGATCCTGTACACACAAAATATGCAGTGTTCGGAATCCATGGCTTCACACATCAGAAAGCATCTTTGTGGCAGATATATAAAGAGGAGATAGAGCATCTTCTGCTTCCTTGGACTGAAGTCATGTACAGAAGTTTTATGCATATTAGAAAAGCAAGGACTGTAGATGTAAAATTTTTCCATAATAAAATAATAAATACTAACCAGGGCACATTGTTTCTTTGTTAATTGATTAAAAAGGGTTTTGTGAACTGGGAGTGGACTAACAAATATTAACATCTAGTTTAAGGGATTCCTTAAGTCAGGTCATAAGCCTGGGTACATAAGGGTGCAACTAACACCTTTATCCCAAAGTTATTTGCCTTGTAAGCACAATACTGGCTAATCCATTGAAGATGAAGAAAGGATATAAAATGTTATAAAAGACAGTCTTCCTAGCCTTGTATAAATCATAGAACAGGGTTTAACTCTTTTTTTTTTTTTTTTTTTTTTTTTGGTTTTTCGAGACAGGGTTTCTCTGTAGCTTTGGAGCCTGTCCTGGAACTCCCTTGGTAGACCAGGCTGGCCTTGAACTCACAGAAATCCACCTGTCTCTGCCTCCCAAGTGCTGGGATTACAGGCGTGTGCCACCACCGCCCGGCCAGGGTTTAACTCTTAAGTACTGATAATGTTCTAAGGGGAGCTCCCTGATTTGCAGCCAAAACAGCTGCAACAGAACTTGAGCTAGGGTCATTGGTTACTCCCAGTGTGGCCTGTCACAGAGCTGCAGAGGACCTCATACCTATTACCCACCTTGATGTTGCCATCTTGAAATTCTAAATAATGTGATAATTAATTTGTGCTTTTAAGTGAGTTCTAAAGGGTAAAAACCACTTGTGCATGTGCAGAGAAGAGTTGTGTAGGACAAGATAGCTCATGTCCATTTTCGCGGGCTTGATGCCCAATGTGCATGACTGTATAAAGAACCAGATGTGTGGAAGTAAAGGAAATTTCAGGAAAAGCAAGGCAAAGGTGCTGCATGTAGGACTGAGTTATTTGTGGAGGGAAGTATGAGGGAAATGGGACACCAGTATTACTGTGATGCTGTACTTTCTACTCTAGCAAGAATGGCTTTGGGGCTGTAGAGATGGTTCCATGCTTTGCAGAGGAGCCAAGTTCAGTTCCTAGTACCTAAGTCAGGCTCACAATTATCTGTAACTTCAGTTTCAGAGAATATGACTTCATTTGGCTTCCTCAGACACCCACACTCACATATACACATACACAAACAAATGAACAAAAACACACATAAATATAATAAATAGTAATAATTCTATGTTGGACTTATGCAGACCACAGAAAAAAACATGGAATTCCAACAAGAGTAAATAATCAAGGAACTCTGTCATCTCTGTTTACATTTCTGTGTGTTATGCAATCATTAATACTGGTAATTATGGATAAATATGGCAGCCCATACATAGTTCCTGTTCCTTTGAATCCTGATGTATTGGAAATCTCAAAGCAGAGTGTTAATAGAAAGTGCTAGAAAATAAAGACAGTTGGGTTTCTACCAACTGTTGTCCTAATGAAATATACATGAATGTTAGAGTCACAACTGCACAGCTTCAGAAGTTCCACATGCAATGTAGAGGCTCTACTAGTAACATTCAGAACTAGCGTCACAGAGTATAAAGATGAGTAGAATACATGCCAGTGGTTGAAATGGCTAGTTTCCCTTTATTTGTTAACAATGGCATCAAATAGAAAGTTAAAAACATCATGTCCATATACTAGAGTTGCCGAAGAGAATGGGAATGAGCACATTTAATGATAATTTTTCCTGTTCTTTGAACAAAAGTCTCCAAATTTTCTTTTCACAATGAGCATTACAAATTTCGCAGCACCTAAGTGACTTGAAAGACCCAGAGAAACCAAGAGTGTCTATTGAAGGTAATATCTATGTGACTGGAAATCAATTTCCTGATTTAGCTCAAAGGCATCAAAATGAAAATGTGAATACTCAAACATATTTGTTCAATGCCATTATATATTAATATCCTCCTACTGAGTATAGGCTTAGAAAAGTAAACTTGCCCCAAATGCTTGATAAATTCTCAATTTTTTTCCTGGTTACACTATGCTCTTTAATTTTCTGAGTATTTGACTCTTAAATACTCACCTGCAATTGACTTTGGGGTAAAATGCAAAAATTAATCTTTTCCCAAACTGTTGCATTTTGCTTCACATAGCTGTCTGCTATATTACACCAAGATTACTGTGCTCTTTGTGAACTCCATGAAAACATTTTGACTCACACCATCATCTGTCTCTTGGTTGATTGTTGGGCCTGAACAACACTGCTGTGTCTACTTTATGTCTTCCTGGGGTCTCAAATCACCTCAAAATCATTATGGAAGTTGTCTCTTCTACATCATTAATGTCACACACCAACAACATTTCTTTGTAATCTGTCTCTGTCTCTTGTCTCTCTCTCTGTCTCTCTGTCTCTGTGTGTGTGCGTGCGTGAGTGCGTGTGCGTGTGCATGCGCATTTAGAGGCCAGAGGTCAGCATCAGGTGCTCCCAAGTTACTTTTCGAGACAGGGAACCCATCAGTTGGCTACACTCTGGCCAGCAGTCCCCAGGAAATCCACCCATCTCTACCTCCATTCTACCACCATCAGCGTGCTTACATGCCCAGGCGTTATACCTCCATTCTTACCACCACTGGTACAACATAATTATTCCTGTTATTCAAATTTTCTATCTATCTATATCTATATATATGTATGTTATATATTATTAAATAATGTAATTTCTTAAGGTTTAGTTTGTGCCTGGCACTATTCTAAACTCCCTCAATGCATATATATATATATATATATATATATATATATATATATATATATATATATATATGTGTGTGTGTGTGTGTGTGTACTCATATATGTGTTTTTTGAGAGCTATATGCACACACACTTATACATACACAGTGTGTATGTGTGCATATTGCTCTCAAAAATACATGAATTCATTTGAGGCTTCTCAACAAATCATTAAGGGTGTTACATGCACCATCTTTTACAGATGATAAAACACAGACACAGAGAGGTCAAGTAAAGTGTCAAAGAGTGGTATGCACAGAAGTTGAATTCCAACACAGTAATTTTCCTTTCACCTTTGTAAGAAAAGATATTGGGCACTTCCTAGCATCACACTTTAGTATGATTTAATATCGGCAAACGAACACGTATTTAAAGAGGCTTGACTTCCATGCCAAGAGGGAAGGGAAGCAGCAGTTAGTGACATGCACACGGAGAGGTGCCTGTCAGCACAATCCACCCACTCTCTGCTTTTATGGTTATGTCCCATTTGGTTTGGTCATTGGTTTTGCTTTTGCAAAGCAGGTTTCTCTTGGAAATTCGTCTTTTATTCGGTTTTCCACCTAGGACTGAACCACGAAAGCCTGCATGCTTTGTTCACTCTCCCAGATGCTGGTCCTATTGGTGTGACCAGTAGCCCAAGGGACTGTACTGTGATCCACGGGGAATTTCCTGGTGTACCACCCATGAAGAGAGAACAGTGCTGAATACTGGCCAGCTGTTCACATGAACTTTGGAGCTTGCCCAAGTGGACAGTATCTGTTTTCTGCCATCAGATGAGCCTGTATGCCCCCTTAAAAATGCCCACCATACAATCTAGACGTGTTTGGGGGCTCAAGTCTTAACTATTTTCCATACGTGTAGGCTTTTTCTTCCCAGAACTAGGGCAGGAGATAGTTTCTGTCTGACAGGAGCCGGGTGCTGTCTGCTGCTTGTGGTCCAAGGAAGGCAGCTGTAATTCTGGAAACACGGTCAGCCAGACTCCAAATGTGCTGATCCCCAGATAGCCCACATTCAAAGAGCTGCTCTCTCCTACAGAGACTTTCCATTGAATCATATCCTACGCACTATCTCTGGCTTCTCAGAGAGGAACACAGAGCTTGTGAGGGAAACAACATGTCCTTAAGACCCTTGCCGATATCTTTTGTGGACACGTAAGTTCATGCCTTGCCACCATCCCAAGAGGGCATTTGGCAATAGTAAGAATCAAAAGCCTTTTATTTTTTCTTTTGCCAGAAGAATAACAGTATCCAGAAGAGATGACTTGCAGGGTGAGAGTGTCTGTGGAAGCAAGGATATCACTCACTCCAGGGAGCAGACTTCTCCTAGCAGGTTATCTTACCTCTACGATTTCCTAACACAGATCCCTTATTCTTTTTTTCTCGCCTTTTTTTTAAAAAAAATTTAGAGAGCTCATGATTTAAGGACTCTCCAAAGTGGGTCACTTTATGTAGTAAGGGGAGTGATTACGCCTTAGTCCAAATGCCTCGCAATAAGCTCAGTCTTTCAAGGACTAACTTGCTCTAGATTAAGGGCAGACTGAGGAATCCTCCCCGTCCCTTCTGCTTTGTCCTTTTAACTAGGTCATGCAGGCCTCTGTTGCACGCTGCACACAAGAGCAGGGAATGGGAGAGAAGCCACGCCTAAGGACAAATGTCACTGCAGCCGAGGCTAGCCCCTTGTTTTTTAGGCAGAAATCATAACATATTTTGAGATGTGGCGTTGGGTGGGAAAACATGTCCATTGTGTTGGTGCTGTATGCCAAGCATTCCACCAATGTCAAAGCAGGCAGGGAGGAAGGGGACGTGTTAACAATGAAAGGATTGTCTTCATCTACCAGGCTTCGCATTGCTTTATTTGCAAATCATATATATATATATATGTATATATATACATAATATATACATATATGTCCATATATGTATAATAATATATATCCAGTTAAATGTGAATTTCATATAAAAATATTTTTAGTTTAAGTTTATTCCACTCAATATTTCAGAAAGGCTTATCTAACTAGGCATCTTAGTTTAATCTGGAATTTTGCTTATAATCCCGAAGAGGAATCATTATTCTCAATTTATCTTTGAGGAAAGAAAAAAGACTTGACAAAATTAAGAAAGGTCTGATGGGTTTGATGGTGACTTGTGGCAGAGTGTGAATTGCAGATTGTTTCTATTTGGTTGTAAGTATTCGTGTGTGTGTGTGTGTGTGTGTGTGTGTGTGTGTGTGCTCTCGCGCGCGTGCGCTGTGGGAGTGGGTACTCGTGTACTTGAGTGAATATAAATGTGGTATCCAGAGGTTACATCAGGAATCTTTCTCAGTTGTTGACTACCATATTTTCGAGACACTGAACCTGAAGTTAACCAGTTCGGGTCATTTGTCTATCCAGGGAACCCCAAGAATTTGCTAATCTGACCTTCCCAGTACTGGGGTTACAGTTGTATGTTGCCATGCCTGGCTTTTTACATGAATGCTGGGAATTCAAACTCAGGCTGTCATACTTGTGAAGCAATCTCTTTCCTGCCCCAGCCCTGATTCTAAGCATTTTACAGAAGTGTCTAGAGTCATAGACCATAGCGTCATTCATTCTTAGTGCATATTTAGAGGTAGCTTTTATTTAAACTTTTACTTAGTTCAATAAGTTGCCTCAAGAGAAAAAGTTAATTTCAGTTTTAATACTAAATAGTTATGAATCAGGCACCAGATACAAAGCCCTTTATTAGGACGAAAGAAATAAAAGAGTGTATTTCCAAGTGAACTTGAGAAAGCAGGAGTCAGGGAGTGGAGGTGGAGGTGGTTTCGATGAGAGACAGAAAAGATAAACTATCCTCCATGTCTCTAAGGAGGATCTATTCCTACAGGCCACATCTTCCTGTCTGGTGTTCCCAGCATCTTCATTTAGGTTCATGACTGCAGGTCACCCCATGACCTTTCGGTGTCTGCAGTGCCTCAATGGCTAGCCTCACTAATGGCCACAATGCCCTTGGTCAATGTGTCCAGTAATGAAGCTGCCCTTTTTTTTCTGAGCTACTCGTGGCTGCCAGCTTACATCAGAAGGATTATTTAGAAAAATAAACAAATAAAGGCAGCATCTAAGGTCACAAGTATTAGACTATCAAAAAATAAACAACAAACAAAAGCATAGTATAATGTCACAGGCCTACTTTGCACCAAGCAGGACAGCAGAGGCCTCATCGGTTCCGGACACCACAAGGAAATCTAGAACTACCATCTCCAACTTACAGATGGGAGCCATGAGGCCCAGAGACACAGGAGACTAGCTGAAGGCTTTGGGGAAGAGCTACCTGCTCAGAAACTGCTGTCTGCAGCCCTTCCCCCAAAACAAAGGGAACTCAGCTTCTTCCCCCTAAATAGGCAGGGCCTTCCCACCCCACAGGAAGCAAAAACAAAGTCTACCTTGGACCTTAATGCAGAAAGACAGGGTAGAATCTGATACTGTTTGCTTATCTCTTAATTGAAGCCAGTTGTTCACATGCCCACTATTGTAGCTAACGTCAAAAATAGAAATAGTCACTGCACTAATGCATATCTAATAGTTGAAGCAAGCCATTGTCCGATCCCTTTCTCTGTGACATAGAAAACGGAAAAGACTGGGGAAGAGACTCAGACGTGGACGCACGCGCAGAGCGCATATTTGAGCGTGGGGCCCTTTCAGGAGTTGAAGTTCTGGTGGAGGAGAGGACGGTTTTACAAAAGCTGTTTCTGCAGCACCATATATGTGAATTCACAATCCACTCCTTCCTCTGCTTTGCTGCTTCTACGTCACAATGCCAACTTTCCTTTGAGATCTTCCAACCTTAACCTTCTGTTTCTGAAAATTATCCATTAAAATTTTATCAATTTTGTATTTTGGTGAGACAGTATGAGGAAATGCCAT
This sequence comes from Microtus oregoni, assembly GCF_018167655.1. Taxonomy (NCBI): domain Eukaryota; kingdom Metazoa; phylum Chordata; class Mammalia; order Rodentia; family Cricetidae; genus Microtus; species Microtus oregoni. The sequence continues at coordinate 62,498,979 of NW_024543059.1, read as the reverse complement.
CATGAAATTAGATTTTTTCTTTGACATCAGGCGCCCAGTCAGCAATCCAATCCCATGTATTTCTATTGAGACATTAGGGTTTGATATAATTTTGGGCAGAAAACATTTTAAAAATGAAACAATTGAATTTTCTAGATGGTCTTGGGGACCACTTAGCTTAAGAGAATACACTTCCAAATCAAAAGCCTTTCAATCATTTTAAATATTATTTGGATGATATTTGCTGTGTGTAGTAGCAGTTTGAATTTGTATTGAATGTTTGACCGGCTCATGCACACATAGATGATGTATGAAATTATTATTTCATATTTTTCTAGTGTTTGCATTGCAAGTGACATCTGGCTGACAGGAACTTGGAGAAATGGAATCCGAAGTGAATGCTGCAGTTACCACAAGCCTCGTATTTATCAAAGGTTTAAGGTTGGTCTGTCTTTGTTTAACTTAAGAAGCTGGGAACCCTGACGGGGAAGCGCTGAACTTTAGTGTTGCCTGTATTTCCTTAGCTGATTTGTTTAGGAAAAGAGTGGGCAAAAAAGAAACACTAATTGTATCATTTGTTCTTCTCATGAAACTAAATATTTTGCATCTAAGAAAGAACACTTAATTAGTTCTGATGTGATTTCCATACATATTCCTTGTATTCAGAAAATTTACAGATTTTGTGTTAGACCAACATACACATTGAGAACTGTTCATCATTATTCAGAAAAGGCAATGTGGGAGGAAAAACAGCTCACCACATTTTAAATTTTATTTTCTAATTTGTACATGTGCAAAACTGAAGTAAGGCATGAAAACATGTCACACAGTATTTGCAAGCTCTGACTCAGTTGCCATACACACAGACTCACACGCACACACACACAAATACATGCATTTTTTTCTTTCCTCCATTTTCTTGGAGATCATGGTATTATTCTTAATTCTGCAGTGAGAATATTATTTATTTAGCAAAGATTTATGAACTCACAACAGACCATGAACTAGTCAGGTGCCAGGGAGAAGCTAGGAGTGAGACAAGGCATGTGCATTAAGTTTATACTCTACGAGCAGGCAAGACCAATATGAAATGACTACAGTACAGAAATATAGATACTATGATAAATGTGGAGAACAGCTGACAGAGCTGAAGCCAAACAGGGACTGTGGTCTGCCTCCTGCAACAGATATGGAAGCATAAATGGAAACACGGAAGTCATTGTGAAAGCTTCAATATATCCAGGTGATCCTGACTCATTTCCTGAAATTTGAAATTTCAGTAAAATAGAAAGATAGGAAAGATTATCCTACTTTCCTATCTTGAAGACAAATACCATGAATATTTATGTCCAGCAGTTCTGAATGCCTTTTTCAGTTTTGAAAGCGTTGGGTTGATAATTCTGCAAATATACAAATACATTTAAAATGCCACACGATCCCTTTCACATAAAAGAAACACAACGTCACTACTAGATGCACGCCCATGGTATTTAAACTACTCCTAAGCATAGTTAGCAAAGACTGTGTAGCAATCTGATTGATTTCTATACATAAATTTGCCCTCATTCTATTGGGATACTTGCTTTCTTCTCCAATTTCTCTTGGTCAACATGGTATTAGTGTCTTCTAAGAAAACAACATTCAGAAGAAGAAAGATGACCCTCTAGGAGCGAGACCCCTTGGCATCAGAATAAGATGTAAAGAAGGCAAGGAACATTTATTTGGAGTCTGACACCATACTATATTCCTTACATGAGCTGTTTTTTTTTATTGCCACAAAATCCTGACTCCAGTGGGATGCAAGGACGTAGGCTGTGGATTCGCCATGCCTGAGTTCTCATCTAACTCTCTGCTTTGTCCAGGTGGGTGATGCTCAGAAATTGGTCCACCCTGCTGATCCAATATCCTCACTTAGTATCAGGGTGACACGATCTCCCATTCATTGAGTAATATTAAAGTGCCACTGTATGAAGGTGGATTGGCGGGCGTGGAGGACACAAGAGAAGTATGGCAAGTGTCATGTCTTTGAGCCTAGGTGTAGAGGCAGACATGGGGGTGTTGTCTGAGAGGTCCCGGGAGACACATTCTTCCAGGTAGAACTACATTTGTGCTGAATATTAAATGGTGAGAAGAGTGTTCCAACTTGTGATGGTCTCCTACTAACCAAGCAGCCCAGTGTCCTCTTTCCTGCCATATTGATGCCTACCAGCTAGTTTCAGGCCTAGTGCTCTGAAGACTAAGGCATCTGTCATAAAGCCTGCTGTACTCACAGATGTACTATTTGCCTATGATAATCAACAAGAGATTGGATTCTCCCAGGGTCCTTTATTCTAAAAGATCTACCAGTGTTTGTGAACAGGTAGCCCTTTATCCTCACTAGCGACCTGTGACATTGGATTTTATAACCTACTAATATGACTAAAGCTATTACTAAAATGACTATTTTTTTGTTTTTTTTGTTTTTACAAATGAACTATATTGTTAAAGATGTACAGACCTTTTCTGTAATCAAATTTGGGTCTTCACAGACTAAGTCCTTCTCTACAAATCAAAAATCAAAACCAGAATACTCAGAGCTAATGGCAGCCCCAAAGGTTGACCATTTATCAACTAAAGTGCTTCAAACATCATCACAACTGCCATTTTGAGCTAGAAAGAAAATTTGAGCCAATTCTTATTTTCTTTCATTTACTAAAATTTTACCATAACATGAGTATGACGTTCCATCAAATGTAGACTAGTAAGTACATTTAAAAATGTTAACTTTCAGACTTCAATTTCATTAAGCAATTTGCACTTCCTTCTTTCTGTTGTAAACAAATACTGTATCAGTCAGCTATTGGTATACAAATACTGCATAACATATACTCAAAACAGTGGTTTAAAATTATCATTTATTTATCTTTTAAATGCTGTCTTAACTGGGATTTTGGCTATCCTAGATTGGCCATGGCTAGTGTTGTTCTGCCCCAGGTGTCCTTTATCATGCTCTTGGAGCCTATAAACTGGTTTAGTTACATTGGACTTTTATGGCTAGTTAGGGGCATTCAGAGGCAGAAGCTAACTCTTATCCTTGGATTCTGGTTGGATGTTTTTATTTTTACTATGGAATTAAGCTTTGAAACTTTCCCTTGTAAAATTTATGAACAGTAAGGACAATAAATATTTATCTTATTTAATCTTACTTTACAAATGAAACTGATGCAAAGAGGGGTGATTTTCCATGGGTTATCATCCTGCTAATTATAAAATTAAAGACACTAGAACAAGGGTTTCTTGAATCGTCATTTCTCTATTATGCTGTATGTGTTAGTCACTGGGCATACATTCACTGAATATCTGATTCATTCCAGAGCCTATGCGAAACTAAACCTCTGTTGCTAAAGAACTAAGCAGATTACTGAAATGAAGAAAAAGGGAAGGTCATATGGTACTGAGCAAGGGACTCAATGGGTGCTCAACCTCCACATTTACCAAAACCAAGATTCTGACTCCTTTAACTACTTACTTCTATTCATATATAGGACAGATTTTCTCTTTGGCATTGACCACATTGCCCATTTCTGGGAGACTGGGTTGGCCCAGGAGGATGCAGGGCAGCTGTGTGGGCAGCCAGAGTCCCACGGCTGAGGGAAAGGTGAGCATCTAGCATGGTTTGGCAGCTGTGCAATAATGCTGAAATCATACCGTTGCCAGGTCCCAGCTGTATTAGAGCTGACCTTAAGATGAATTTTGAAAACCATTCAAATAGATCTCTCCTTCTGGAAAGTTTTCAGAATGAAAAAGGAGGAAACAATGAAACATCTGCAATTCGAGCCCCCTACTCCCTGAGATACACTGCATGCAGCCTCTACACTCTCCCGAGCATCAAGTCATTATCCCCAGTTGGTCTTGCCAATCCAAGGCTAGTGGGAAAGGAGGAAAATGTAGCCTTAAGCTCCTTACATGGCAACAAAACTGGTTTCTGCATGGTGCGGGGCTCGTTGGGAAGAGGCAGGCACTTGTCAGAAGAAGTTAGAGTCCAACCTGAGTGGGCACAAGAGGTGACTGGCACAAGTCACTCACCAGGCATTTTTCCTTCAACACAAAAAGAACAAAGCAGACTAAGGCCTGGCACATAGGAGATGCTCCATAAGTACATATTGAGAGAATGGGACCTTAGTTATCTAATAGTGTTTTTGTTGATTTTGGAGAAAAAAACTTACCAGGACCTGGCATCATATCAGTAATAAAGCTTTAGTCTTTGTATTCAGCCAGCATGTTTGAGAGTTCACTACACCAAAGCATTATGAATGTGGTTAAAAATCCTATGTAATTGTTACTGTTCCAAGGCTTCCATTCTAAAGACAGAAGTAACCCAGTAACTCCTTTACTGTGGGTGAATTATATCTTTGATTTTTGGTGTTCTTGTGTGTGAAAGAAGAAAAATGACTTGTGTGGGAAGTCCTTCTGTACATGTGTTGCTTTTATTGGTTGATGAATAAAGCTGTTTTGGTCAATGGCTTAGCAGAATAAAGTCAGGTGAGAAATTCGAGCAGAGATATAGAGAGAGTAGGCAGAGTCAGGGAGATACCATGTGGCTGCTAAAGGAGATGAACGCTAGAACCTTGCTGGTAGGCCACAGCCTTGTGGTGATACACAGATTAATAGAAATGGGTTAATTTAAGATATAAGAGCTAGCTAGAGATACACCTAAACTATTGACCAAACAGTGTTGGAATTAATATAGTTTCTGTGTTATTTAAGTCTGGGTGGCTGGGAAACAAATAGGCAGTCTCTGCTTGCATTATTGTCTATGAAAGAGGAAAAACGATAGCCTATGACATACATGAAACCCTTGGAATATTATCTTCCACTTAATAAGCAGTGTATAAAATGTTTGTGTGGTATATTTTTGCTGTGAGGAGGCTGCGTAAAAAGGCTCATACACAACTGATCATGGGGCTGGGGAAATGGTTCTATTGAGTGGATGTATAAAGACTGAATTCAGCTCCTGAGACCCCACTGAAATGCTGCCCGAGAATGGCAACCTTCCTAGAATTCCAATAATTGCTAGATAGAAACAGGAGTTCCCTGGGGCGAGCTGAGTAACTACAGCAGCTAAGTCCTCAAACTCCAAGTCCAAGTGAAAGATTCTTGGAAAGTAATCTAGGAAGACACTAGAGATCTATTTCTGGCCTCCACGTATACCAGCACAACCCTGCCTACCCACATGGACATACACACATTTTCCCCTCCTCCCTACAACGCACAGATGACCCTGGGTTTTTTTATTTTTTTGCAACTAAAAATCTAGTTTCTTATTCTCAGCTTGAATCAATCTCTCTCTCTCTCTCTCTCTCTCTCTCTCTCTCTCTCTCTCTCACACACACACACACACACACACACACACACACAAACACACACACACACACACACACACCACAAACTTTACAAGACTTTAAAGGGAATGTTTAGGAGAAGTGCCTTGACTCTCATGCTGACTTGACTTGAATAAAAAATGTCCCCCACAGGCTCATGAATTTGAACACTTAGTTGTCAATTGGTGGCACTATTTGAGAAGGTTATGGGACCTTTAGGACCTGGAGTCTTGCTAGAGGAAGTATGTCGCTGAGGTCTGGCTTTTGGGTTTTATAGCTGACTTCTGTTCCCGCTCTCTTTATTTGTTTCCTGCATGGGCATGGAATTATGAGCAGCCAGCTTCCGCTCATGCTGCCATGCTTCCCCTGCCTGTTGCCAGGCCAGGACCACCATGATGGATTCCAGGCAGCTCCACCTGGAAGCAAAAAGAAACCCTTTCTCCTAGAAGTCGCTTTTGGTCACGTAATTTTATTACAGTGACACAAAGGAAGCTAATGTAACCTCTTAAACGAGTTTCCTAAATGCTGGTACCTATCACTCTGCATCCCAATCCATTGTCAGGCAACAGTCATTCCGTAGAATCGGCCCAATAGAAATGCATCTGAGGGGGTTTCTCCAGAAGGCCAGGGAAGGTGCCATGCCAACTAGGATGCTTCAGGCACCAGCCACGCAGCTTCTCTTTCCTCCGTGTTTCTTCCCCTTCCATAGAAGCTGTCAACATTTGCAGAATGATACATTTTCCCTCACACGCGTGCTCTTTTTCTACATCAAGTGCTTCTTACTCAGCTTGTTCGCTCCTTTGGATGCAGTGAAGCCACTGGGGATCTGCCATTAATCATTCTTAATTTGATCCCCTTCCTCCTTTCCCACTGGACTTGTGTTCAGGCCTCTCCTGCTCAACATAATCACTCCAACCTGCGATTTCTCCTTCTCTGTGAGCTTCTTCCCCCCATTTAAGCAGCTCGCTCATAAACAGCATCATTGAGACTGAAGATAAGTAGATGTACGAGTGCCTCTGCACTTGAAGCTTCCCATCAGGCAAATCCTCATCCTCTCACGGACGTGTGCCGAGGACCGAAGTTTCCGCAGCCCTCTTCACTACAAGAGGAGCGTCTGCTCGCTTTCCCCTCTGCTTGTGAAGCCCTAAGCATGGCTCACAGGAGCTCACAGTCGAGCTTCCGAAGGGCCCCATCCCAGCAGCCAACCCTGTCCATGCCTGTGATGGCAGCATGGGAGAGGAAGAAGAGGGCAGGTGACACTAACGACATTGGAATACACATTGTAAGGGTCACAGCTTTGAGAGATTTAATAAAGAATGAGTATAAACAAGAAAAGTTACTACAGCTAAAGTCCAAAGTATTGTTTTCTACTTTCACAAGATTCAGAAGCGAGAGGGTGCTTAATCTGTAGGAAGAGAGTGTTGTACTAAATATACAAAAGTGTTCCAAGGCAGTGGAGGTGTAAACCCAGGGAGAAGCAACCAAATTAGTTTCTGAAGATGCCTTACAAAATGAAAGACAGCAATTTGTTCGAAATGTGCAGAAAGAGACTTTCTCTGAGATGCGGTTTGGAGTGGAGCGGACGTGGATGACATGTGTCCAACACAGACGGTCTAGGAACCGGAGAGGACGTGAGGGGTCCAGAGTCTCTGCTTCACGGAAGAGATGCAGCATGAATGCAGCCGAGTTTACAAGGCTAAAGAGAGCTTGACATTTCCATCTGCAAGTCCAGCCTCCCAACTTAATCTAGAGCTCCGGTTTGAGCTCACTTTGAGGAGGAAACCGAGGAAAGAGAGTAAAACAAACAAAAGTGAGAGCTGATTGGTTCAGAATTATTGATCTGGGAAATCCAGGATGAGTCGGTGATAACCCTCTGCCCTGGACAGAAGAAAGAGTTCACTGCTGCCATTAGCCCTGAAACTGGACATCAACCAGTGCCTAGAAGTTTGCAGGGTTCCCTTGATTGTGTTGTTTAACTGACTGTGTTCCGCAGGCAGGGAAGAGGAGCTACACTGAAGAGAGACACTCACCATTTGCTCCTCCAAACACATTCTGTAGGAAGGCGTGGGATTTCACAGCACTCAGAGCGAAACTATTCCCAGCGGTACCATATGCTCCCACCATCAGGAGCGGCCGCACTGGTCACTGTGCTTGGCAGGCGAATCAACTGAGTGGAAGTTTGAAGACCACAATAGAGTAAAATCTTCAATCTGTTCCACAGGCAGAAATCAAAGTGAAAAAATAATTCTATACAAATCCTCTATGTGTAACATGTACACACACACACACACACACACACACACACACACACACACCACCACACACAGAATATGAGGGCATACATATGTGTTCCTTCTAGAATGCTTAAGGAGAAACAAAGGCAGAATATTTATCTTGTAGACAGTCCCATGGAGACCCAAGGTCACACCGTGAGGGTCAAGAGAAAGTCTTAGAACATAGAATGAGGAGAAGGGTTATTTTTGGATTAAATTTCATGTTTTCAGTGGCTTTTTCTCCCCTCTGAGGGGGGAAAAAGTAAGATTGAGAAGAATTTCGCAAATGCCAAGAGCATTTAATAGTAGAATTACAAGTGACGGTAAATGCAGCCCTCTTAACGCTTGTCCTTTCTCTGCTATTAACTTTGTTCTTTTGCTTGTGCCAGAGAAAGCACAAGAGATAGAAATTGGCAGAAATGTGGGTCTGAAGAACAGAAATTCAACACAAATGAAAATACCATGAAAACCTCTAGTTAAAATAAAGTCTTCTGTTTAGTGGCAAAACTTTCACCGCCGAGAAAAGGGTTACTTGAATTTAAAGTAAAATTTAGGACAGTCTGTTATCTAATCGTTATTAATTCTACACACACACACACACACACACACACACACACACACACGGGATGTTTTCTATTTCCAAAGTGGTTCACAATCATTAGTTAATCCCCTCAGCATGCTTAGTCTAAATTGTTATATGCATTTAACAGATAAGAAGGGTTGCTGATGTACAGGCAGCAGGACGTGGCGGAGAGACAGACTAACCCGGAGCCAGCCCTCCTCATCTTAACCACTCAGCTGGTTACTCTGTGCTGGGCACCAGGCCTGTACCCACAGGACCTTTCAGACAAGGACTCCATTTGTTTCAAAAATAAGTACATATGTTCCATAAAATAAAATCTCCAACAACTGTCTGAAAGCTCCAAGTTTTGATTTTCCAGCAACTCTAATTTTCACCTCATGTAGTCTCAGTTTCGCTTCCGGGTAAAGTCCTTCTTTTAAAGGGCTAGTCTTTCTGTAAACATGGGCATGCAAAGTCAGCATTAGAGCAAAGGTGGACGTGATGCCCTCTACCGTGTACGTTAACACGAGGAAACTGTCCAGAGAGTGTGAATGCCTTGTGATGAATCTGTGACTTTCCCTCCCCTCCTTCCTTCCCACCCCCTCCCCAACCCTTCCTCACCCCTCCCCTCCCCGTCCCCTCCGGTTCTCTCTTCTCTATCACTCCTCCCCCCCTCCTTCTCCACTAATTTCAATTTCAGTTCCTTTTCTTTTCTGTCCTTTTGGCCATCAGCCACCTCATATGTCCTACTCCATGAAGTTTGCCAGTTTTACTCTTACTGCTTGAAGAGGGGACTCCTCCAAGGAAGGTGCCTCTTGTGAGTGCTCCAACGCAAACCGAATGCTGGTGCCCAGCACAGCTATCTCCATCCTGCCTAAATTAAATTGCATGGCTTTCCTTTATTTTCATTTGTCTGGACCCACTCTAGCCAAACAAATTAATTTGTGGTTCAGATAATATATGCCATATGTTTAATTAGCCATTACGTGAAGTATAAAGAGGCCAAGCTTTGAAATTGGATGCTGCTTTTCTTCTAGTTTCTTGTCTTTTAAAACTCACGTTTTTGGGGGGTTGTGTTTGTTTGTTTAATTCTCTTAAGAGTAAAATTATCTAGCTGTTTTGATTTTTAGATTTTCTTTTTAATATTAACTATTAATTTCCTCTGCAGATAGATCAGTTTAATTCAGCCCAGGATGCATAATATACTCATTATTCAATAAACAGGTACTTAAATGAACTAGCGCTAAGGAGCATCCTTTTATATTTCAATTGTACTTAAATGTTCACAAATTCCCAGTGTCTTCTTGAATTGTTTACTGGGTCATATTTCAGTGTATTGAAAGCTATCTTATTTGTCTTTACTATGTTGTATTGTTGTCAAAAAGAAAAATAATACTAGAGGAAATTCAGGAAATTTTGCATGGATTGACTCCTGGAAATAGCATCCCCTGAAATGCCTCCACAGAGGACTTGGGGATCTGCTGTGGCGTCACAAGAAGACATGACGAAGGCCAGGCCTCTCAAGTGCCAGTGCCAGTGCTTGCCTCGGCAGTGAGAAAGCACTGGGGTTACAACGGAGTGATAATCTGGCTGGAGGCTGGGAGCCGGCTGAGTCTGCCCAGGATGTCTGGCTGCCGGCTGGCAGAAGGAGCCCTTTCTTCACCTTGGATCTGCCGGGCTAAGGAGGCTTTCATGGTAATTTTCCGATGTCTTCCTTGATCAGTAGACTGCAGCGTTTTATCATTTTGCAGATTTTGTTTTCTTCATGGGTTATTACTTCCACTGAACTACACTTAACATCTATTAGCTTAGGTCTCCAGAAGATCAAAGTCCCCCTGTATCTGATTATTCTGCTCCCTGCAATTTGTATCTCAGCCTCACCCTGCCCCTCCCCGCCAATCCAGGGGCCTTGCACATTCAGAGATTAGGTTTCAGTGACTTCTCCTAAACAATTTATAGACATAAAAGCATCATAAAGAGGACCCTGTGCCTCTGGAAAGAATATAAGACAGAAAAAAAATGTGAAGATAGCAATGGAGATTCTTGTAATGTTTCTGTCTCAATAGGAACCTTTTAAAAGTCATGTTTTAAAATTGTTTTTGAAATGGACTGGGTGAGGAAGACAGAAAAAAAAAAAGTGCAGTTCCAGTTAGATTCATTCCCCTTTCTAAAGCATCTACTCTGCTTGCTCCTTTTCCTCCAAAGCCCTGTCCTGTCTCCCTACTTTTTACCCGACACCATTTACATTGTGTTTTGAAACCTGTTCTCAGGGCCAGCCTTCCACTCATCTTCGGGTTACTGTTAACCTTAAGGCCTGGGTTCTGAAGGAGGATTGCTTTTCATTCTGAGCCCTTAGTAAACAGCAATCATCCTCCACATTGGCTCTCACAGCTGTGATGTTCCAAAGATCCTTTGTCAAAGTTAGCCCAGTCCCAACAGGAGACGAGAGCCTGCCTGAGGGCCTCTGCACCAGACCTGTGAGGAATATTTTTAGAGTCTCTTTAAGAGGCCCCTTGTGGTCTGTCACCACACATGAAGAGGGTGTTCGTGAGTTGAGACAGGCATTAGAAAGTCAGACTAAGGCTTGGCAGCTGAAAAAAAAATTAATTTAAAGGGATTTCAATCTGAAGGGATTATTGAAACCGAGACATGAACTCCCCTCCCCCCACTTTTTGCAAGGATATATCCTTGTCAGATATGTCCAAGGAACCATCTGTAGTATATGGAATCAAAGAACCATAGGAAAAAGAAGAAAATGGAGGGAACAAAAGAGAGACTGGGAGAGAGATCTTCTCAAACTGGAGGCTGTGCAGATGACATGGGGATTTTGTTCAAATGAAGACTATAATCTAGAAGGTCTGGGTAGAACTCGAGTCTTTACTCTGGCTATGATCTCAGGATGACATACAGAAGGTGAGAATGTTTCCGTGACCCACGGCTGCTCTGACACTACCATAGGATGTTCCCTTTGTGTGGCTCTTTTCCCCCTCTGGAGACTTTGGACTCTGCAGGATGGTGATGAGATCTTTAGCAATGGCCTTAAACTTGGCAGCAGGTGATAATTCCTTGGGAATGTTGAAAACTCTCAAGCCATAGCCCAGGATAATTAAATCTTCAAGAATCAATAGTTTCAAAAATTCTGTTAATGGCGCCAATGTATACCCATGACTGAGAACAAAAGCTTTAAGAAAAACGGCGTTGGTAGAGCTCAAAATAACTAGATTTTTGGCTGCTTCTCTGTCAGTACCTGTCCTTGTCTTAGTCTTCTGTCTTTTTTTCCATACACAATAAATTCCACTTTCGGAGCTGAAACATAAAGCGTAGGCTGTTTAGTGCCCTTAGGTTAAGCTGGTGGGAAGGATAGTAGAAGACAGTGAGAACAGTGTCCCCTAAAGTCAGCAAAGGAGCAAAGAACTCTGGGTGTCACTTCCGTGTAAATGCAAATTTTGCTGCTGCTGGTCTGTTTGATTCTAATCAATAGTTTGGTGGTATCATTGTAAAAATTTAGCCCCCTATCTTGTCCCTCTCTCACCAGCAAACAGGCAGTCCACGACTGCCTGAGTCCTTCCCTGGCTTTCCTCAGACTCACCGTCTACTGATTGCCTACTACTGAGGGTTCCTGGAGCTGCCTTCTCTTGCCCTTAACTGGGCAGCAGGGGGAGCTGCAGCTACCATGAAAGCACCCAGCGTGACCTGCCCCTAGAGAACGTTTTCACATTCTGTTCTGAAAATGTTTTCCCTAACAGCTCTTCAAATCAAGGCTAATGCTTAGTGCTTCTAACCCCAGAACTGGGCCATCTGTGTCTGCCAGAAAAGGAATCAGGTAAAAAAAAAAGAAAAAAGAAAAGAAAAGGTATCAGGTTTTTGTGGGGTTCATACATGAAGAAGCAACAGGGAAGACAAAGGATGAAATGGTTCACAGAACCAAGTTCACTTCAGAGAGACACCATAGATAGTCAGCTGCATTCTCGTGGATGATACTCCTCGTTCAAAAAGACTGAGCCACTATAACAAAATGAATGCATCAGATATAAACTCAGCTGCCTGATTTGACTCTGAGCAATGACAGGGATAGGAATTGTTGTATCAGTCCCCAACTTTCCCTGCCTTAAGTGGATACTGATCAGATCAACCGAAGTGCCTATAACTTGGGTTGTAACTATGTTGGAGGACATTGGTTGAATGAGAACAGTAATATAACCATGGCTCAAGAGTTTAGGAGAAATTTCAAAACTGCTGGAGAAAATTCATTCAAATTCACTCTTCCTTGAAACACAAATTCATAGTGGCTACTTTCCAAGCCTGAGAAGAATTTCAAAATTGCTGAGGTTGAGCCCCTCAGATAGGATGCTCTCCAAAGAAATCAAGCCATGTCATTATTACTCTTTAAGGTGTCTCAGCGTAGCTGGAAGTTTCTCTCCTGCCTGCCAGTTTCCTATAACCACTCTGAGGCTTAATATTAATTACAAACTGTTTGGCCTATTAGCTCAGGCTTATTATTAACTAGTTTTTACAACTTAAATCAACCCATTTCTATTATTTTATATTTTACCTTGAGGCTCATGACATCTTGCTTCCCCAGTGACTGCTGGTCTCTCCCTGACTCCACCTTCTTCCTCTCCATATCTCTGTTTTGATTTTCTACCTACCTCTATTCTGCCCTGCCATAGACCAAAAGAGCTTTACTCACCAACCAATAAAAGGAACACATGTTCACAGCATACAGAAAGACATCAGTCATCGTTTCAGTGTAACTCATTCCGTAACAAATCATTGTTTTCCCCTCTGGTCTCAATGGTACCTCCATCCACCATCCCTTCTTGGCACTGATGTAGAAAGGCCTGAATGCTCTTTCCCATTCACAGTATGTGTGCTTTTAGAACTCTTGCTCTGGAATTATCCATATGTCATCTATGGGAGGAATCAAAGGGTAGTGGAATCAGTACCTTTAGACAAGTTTGGCCACCGTAATGCCAAAGGGCTATAATGTGTCACTATTACTGATAAAAACTCTGCGGAAAAAAACTTCATGAGATATCAAGGATTCTCTGATGGATGTTCAAACTAAGAGCTATATGCCTTTGAGTTACTGAAGGAAGGGGTAGCAATATGATGTGAAAAATAGATTTTGTCCTTATTAATTTTGTACCTTAGTTTCTCTTACTGTGTTGTTCCCAAATGTGTCCTAATTCTGGGTGAGCTTGCTTTCCTTCTCCTGGCTACAATCAGTTTAGCAAAGGAGCTGGGCTATTGCATTACACACAGACAGATTGGTAGTGGCACAAATGCATGCAAAAATACACAGACAAGGCTCCATTCTGTAGTCAGAACCTGCCTGGTAATTCTCCTGCCCTTGAAATTGAGTTGCCAGTTCCCTTAGACCAGTTCAAGAGTCTCTGTTTCTCCTCACCACGCTCTGTCTGCAGCCCACATGTTCCCCTGTGCAGCTCTAGCAGGGATCCTGGACTGGACTGGGATATTTGTAAATACACGTATACAAGTGTATCACCAGGAAACCAAGTCTTTGGAAGAAAGGAGAAGTGACAGTCTTCCTAGGAAGCTGGCTTTTTTTAAAATAGATTTTCTATTTCTTTTTGAATCTCTGGGACTATAGAAGCTTACATAATGGAATAAGCACAGGGAAGACAGGGAGTCTCTCCTGCCAAGCCCAGTGTAAACTGGTCAGGAAGAAAAAGTGATGGACTCGACCTGGAGCTAGTCTGCTTCTCTAGGAATACAGCAATGCTATGTGTCTCCTTTTCAGGTTTTAAAAAGAAGGTAGTTGGCAGCTTCCCCCACTATAGGATAGCGGAGGATATCAACTATAGGATATACATAGCATGAGGCATTAACTTATTATTTGATCACCTAAAAGGAGAAATTGAGACCCAACTGAAATTTGATGGAGAAATTATTCTATTGATTCCCTGCTTTCTTGTTATAGGCAGAGGCAACATCTCGGCAGGACCCTTCACAGAACTGCTGAACACTGAATGTGTCATTCAACAAGAAAATTCAGAGTGCTTGCTCATATGACCAGTTCTGAGTCGTTGGCCCCAAAATGCTGGGTCAGTACCCTTTCAAGGATACCACACAGCATATAATTTGATTCTGGTTTTCTGTACTTATTTTCTCATTTTAACACATGATAGTAAATAAGTTAAAAAGGGTCAGAGTCTAGCAAGGCTTCATCAGGGGTTGGCTTGCCCTTTTGGATTTCAGTGTAGCTTTCTTGTCCCATTAAGTCTTTACTTTTTGTTCTAAGTCAAGTCCCCCAGCTAGATAAAGAAATGAAATTTTCTTATATCTGTGGGGATGGCTAGATTCTCATAAATATAAACCATAGAAAGGGAAGACTGTACCTCAAAGAACAAAAGAACAGGACTGGAAATATAGCTCAGTGGTAGAACACTAGGCTAGCATGCATTAGGCCCTAAGTTCAATTCTCAGCCCCCAAACCAGCTAAACAGAAAGCTTCCATTGAACAAGCAAATTTCCAAGTGAAAGCTAACCCAGCCTTAGCTCCAGATTCATCTTTGACCATCCAGTTCCCCAAAATGATTCACTTCCCTGATCTTGTTTGGCAGCCCAACCACTATGACCCACTGAGCCTCTGCCTCCAGCCATGTTGTACTGTGGAGGCTGGAAGAACTCCAGGATGCTTTCCTTGGCCTGTCTGTGGGCTTCAGCTATGTCCACAACTGTCTACCACAGTCACACCCCTGCCTCGGAGGACATGGGAAAAAATGCAGCTGGTACCAACTCTTCTGGCTTCCTTCCTGCTCTGTGTAGAGATGATATATCCTAAAAACAGCTATCTAGCCATGAGGAAATCAGAGTGGACATCTAAGAAATCCTAGAATCTTAGTAGGTCACTGTAGCTCTGTGAGTCTGGTGGGGATGGGGCAGGACATGAGTGGGCTCATCTTTGGTTGTGTGACATACATAGAACACACACCCACACACTTACAAATTACACCTACAATAATATAATCATCAGAAACACCAGCTTCATGCAAGCCTAGCATGCCTCTAAGTAGCATAAGTCATAGAAAAACAAAATCAAAGCCACCCCATCCCCTAAATATCCCCCAATAAACAAATAACTGCATTTCCAGAATTGTGTAAAATGAAGGAGTTACATGATCATGACTGTTGTCTTGGCATTTTTGCCATTTTACAGATAATGTAAACTGAAGATTGAGAACAGAAGGCAGTGCTACCAAGGTCATACAGTAAGCTGCCCATGCTGGGTACCAGAGTCAAAAACTCACTAATCCCTAGGCGAGGCCTCCTCAGCTCCGTCTCTCCTACTCAGCTGGCAAAATGTCAAAGGATTTATCAAAAATAGCCTGAAGCTAGATTAGGTATTTTAATACCCAAAGCACTTAATTACTAATACAGTTTAAGGTACATTAACCTAATTGGAAAGTTTCTGCATATGGCATAGGGTTTTTTTTTCCCTTTGAAAAAAAAAACAATATTGGTGTTTTTAAACTTTTTTTGTGGGTCTTTTTCATCTGTATGTGCTATTATTGGTTTTCAAATTTACAACAAAAAAGAGGCCACTGCCAACAACTGAGTTAATGATATTTTCGCCTATAAAAGAAAGATAAATAGAATAAATATAATAAAATAATAAGAGGAAATGAACAATCAAATTTTACCTGATAATTGCATGTCACACCACTTAGCCGGCTAGGAGGCTGGCGGCATGCCATCGTCAGAACCCAGGGGACATCTCTAGCTGCTGTTTCTGCCATACATCCCACCTTTCTCGCTCTCCAGCCTTCTCTGGGTCACTAAAGTGACCACATAGCTAGTCTCTCCTGTTGCAAAATATTTCTCAGACTACAATTAGAAAGACCTTGATAAAATGCCAATCAGACTTGTTGGTCCCATTTAAACCCTTCAGGGGCTCCCATTGGCCCTCAGGAGAAAGCCGAGACCCCTTGACAGTCTCAAGATGCTCCCCACGTCATTTGTCTTTGCCTGTTTTTCCAGTCGTACACTAATACCCCAGCCATACTGAATGACCTGCAATTCCCCAGCCTGGCACCGATTTTCTGCCATTCCATGTCTTTGCAGAAACTTCTGAGAACCTCCCCTGGCTTTCTTCCTCCTTTCTCTCCCTCCCACAAATTCCCAATTTAAGGCTTTATCATCTCCTACTGTCCAAGCACCACTTCTTCCTGAATCCTGCCCTGCCCATCTCCACCCCAGACTGGGTTAAGTGCCTCTTTTGTGTGTTCCCATAGCAACTTGGCATAGAGTGTACTAGGATGACCTGTGAAGTATTTGCTTAAGGTATCTGTTTTCCCAGGGACAACTTGAGAGCAAGGAAGGCATTCTCTTAGTTTTGCATCATCACCACCCAGCACGGTAATGTTTACAAAACAGGTAGTTAATAAAAACAATTGTTGCCTGAACAAAAGAAGCAGTGAACTGAACTTGTGTGAGGCCCTGTGCAAAGGAGGAACAGGTGTGAGGCCCGCAGAACAGCAAGGCTGTGTGGTAAGGCTGGGAGAGGGACTTCAAAGTCAGTGCAGGCACAGAGGTTTCCTTCACAGCTCACACTGGTTCTTGGTGGGGAAACCACAGGTCAGACACTAACTGATAGGCTGGGGAAGAGGCTGGGCTTCACCAGAAACAATACAAAAGGAGAGAAGCGGCAGAGTTGTAAGCTACCCATGCAGTACGAGAAAGTACGGTGTTCACCTACCCTTAAAGACCCTTAACCTACAGTGTGGGTACTGGATGAGCTAAGAAGGAATTTCCAGCATCCTGTTTTGAGCTGTTCTTTCCCCTTGCCCTATTTTCTTCCTTCTCATCATTCCTCTCTGCTAATGTCATTAGTTGGCGATTTTAGAGAAGAGGCGCCTAGGGAACACAATTCTCCCCCTTTTTACAAGGTGCTAACTTCATAGGTGATCCACACAGAGACAGCCTGGGAGGGTATTTCATCCTAGAAGAGTTTGTATGAAAAAGTATCAGATGGAGAACTGACATCACCTCCCCGGACAGCCTTTCCTAATGTTCCACCTCTAAGTAACAAAGTAGCTGGCACAGTCTAAGCTGATGGTCCCTCTACTTAGGGTTGTCCTACATAGAAACGGATACTCTGGTTTCTCTTCAGCATGGATAAATCTTTTGCCTTTTAGAAACACAAATGAGAAATCTGGTTGGAAATTTCTATTCATGGCACCCTTGGTGTCTTTGTGCTTTTCCTCAGAATCACAAGAGCTCAGGAGGCCACTATGTCTTTACCAATGTATGTGGGAGTGGCAGCTTGTGTGCATGGTTGCCCAGTTTGGAGAGGATTGCCTCCGTTTCAGGAAAGTTGTGCTTCTTCTAAAGAAATAGGCTAACTGCCTCCGAGACCCCAGCAGAGAAAAAACTCCATATTAGCACAACAAGTGAATAAGAACGAGGCATCTTCTGCTCATCTTTAAATTCTCCATCACTGGCCATCGCCAACTTGGGAGAAAAGTTGGCGTGTAGGGAGGTGGTCTCCAACAACTATCCCAAAAGGCTGAGATATAATCCAAACAAGTGATTAGATGGCTCTTAAAAGCAATATAAAAAGAAGAGGAAAGCAGTGGACGTGGTGGCTGCAAGGGGACACAAAGTCTCTGTGTCTAGAACTTGCCTCTCAGCCACTCAATAAACATTTATGGAAGGAACAGAGAGAACATAACATTCCAGGCTGTGTGTATTCCCCAAAGCCAGTTACCCCAGCTCTGCCTTCTGAGGGCTTCCACCTTATTGTGGGTGATAAGAAATCTAAAATATAAATTCGAATAGAGTAAAATTGCATCTATAGAGCAATGGAATAGAGAGGGAGCCAGGAAAACGGGACAATTACTTGGTTGGAGGATCACCTGGGATCTCTGAAATCCCGAGCAGGCTCTGAAGCTTCATATAGGTAATGGAGTCACAACTGGCACCCGTACAGGTGGTGGAGTTGCTACTGGGAACAGTTCCCAAAATTCCTGGGTCCCACCCACCTCATACTTAGGAACAATGTCTAAACAAACAAGTAAGCCGAATCATTTTCATATCAGCCACTTAAAGATGTGTGGAAACAATGGCCAACTTTTAGTGACTTTAATGAAATTTTGTGACACTGGACACTCCATAATCTTTTATGTTCCCGTCAGGTCAAACAATTCCTGCCTGAGGCAAAGTTTCGGTCCTATCTCACAAAAAGTGAAGAGACTTTTCTCCCCACTTAAAAGGTATCTGCCAAGGAAGTCTAGGCAAAATGGTGCTTTTCCAAGGTCACTGTGGAATGGTTTTATGTGCAAAAGACAGATGCTATTTGCACTGTAAGCCTAATTTTAGGGATTGTTTCTTAATTCTGCTTTCCTGTTAAACTTAAGTTCCTTTTACCTTCTGTCTGATTTATGTTGTTTTATATTTTTTTTTCACTATACAGCATGTTAAATCATTTGCCAACCTTGGAAGCCCTTTGCACTCATCTTGAAAGGGTTTGTTCTTTAATCCCTCATAGAAAGCTGCTAGTCATGAATACCTTCTCTCCAAATTGCTTCTCTTTCCTAGATACATTTCTAGCTCATGGGATGCAAAAGCTTGGCATTTCTCTCAAAATCTTACTTGTCTGATATCACACACACACACACACACACACACACAGAGAGAGAGAGAGAGAGAGAGAGAGAGAGAGAGAGAGAGAGAGAGAGAGAGACTTCATCTAGGGATGGGAACTGAATTAGAATTGATGGGAAACAACCTTATTAGTGAGCACCTTGACGGGAAGCTAAGAGGCCACAGCAAAGCTACGGAGCATGTTGAAGGACGTTGGCATGGCAATTCAGTGCCCATTTAGTGACACAGTTTCAGCTTCAGGGTGGAGTTAGCAACCATACCCACCTGCCTCATACGTCACAAGAGTAAAGATGTGAAAAGGCCCAAGAACAAGGCACATTGGGTATATCACACAGGTGTTTGGGAAATGAATAGAACAGCCAGGTCAATGGAGAGCCCAACATCCCATCTGCATGTCTAAAGTAGTCCCTTCTTTGCTATTGCTCTGAACATCCTTCACCTCTTTTAAGAAGCCACGCACCCAGATTTCCTTTAGTAAACAGCTTTTGGGTTTTGCTGGCACTCAGCTCACACCTTTCCCATGTGGTACTGCTTTTTGAAATGTCCAGCTAAATAATTAAATTACAGGTACTGCCCGCATCAAGAATGGGTGGCATTGCCCATCCTAAAGTTAGCCAAAGCCATCTTATGAAGGTAGAAAGACATCAGTATTGTCACTGGATATGGAGCACCACTGAGTTGCAAACTTTTTTCTAGTGTAACCTACATTAAAGTAATAATAATAATAATAATAACAATAGTAATACTGTGTTTTCTACTGTAATCCAGGACCTAGGGGCATGCATTTATGCCTGAAGAAAGCTTCCCAAGGCAATTACCTATGCTACATACAAGAAGCTCAGATTGTCTCCCTGTCTTCTATTTCATGTTTTAAATACTGCTTATAACCATTAAATTGATTTCATAGCCCACCAATGGGTCATGATTTGTAGTTTGACCAACACTGAGTCAGACCAAAAGTATCTTTAGGAATTGGCTACTAACAAGTAATGGGATCCTATAAAAGACCCTAAAAGTTCTTTAATGGAAGAAAGATGACTATTGATTTGGTCTGTGTACCCGTGTTTCATTCTCCTTGAGAATTTAAATTGCAAAGATAAATTCTCAGCTTCAGGTGTGGTGAAGAAAGATGCCATTGCCTCGTAAAACAAGAGTTCCGATAATGACATATTGGGCAGCACTCTGGGGCACACAGGTTCCTGGAGAACAAGTAATTATTGTGGAGATTATCCAATTGAACTCAAAATAGGCATAACTGTGTGGAGAGCATGGTGGAAACAGGGATCCAATTGCTTCTCTTTGGCTCAAATCCTAAGTCACAAAGCTCTTAGAAATATAGAGACATGTTATATTCTTCGAAATCTTTTGGCAACTGATAGGGACACTCAGGACTGAGACCCACTCCTACTGGACAAGTTGCATGGCATTCTGATTTCCTATATAACAAACACCAGTAATCCTTTACTTTTGTAGTGCACTTGACAATTTATGAAGTGTTTTAATGCATATTATCTTAAGCTCATAACAATTCTGCGAGATATACTGGGCAGGTATTATTATACATTATATTTATGACTCTAATGTCATTCAAGACTTGAATGTTTCCATTTTTAATCATAAAGAGGGATCATTTTGAAACATGCTGTTGGCTCATAGCAAAGGGTACCAGTGTGTAAAAAACACGTGGTAGCACCACAGAGCATGAGCTAAGAGCTGTGCTAAATACCAGCTGTATGCCCTTGAGAATAACTCCTAGACTCCACTCCCCTAGTCAGTTATCTAAGTGGGGACTTGTAAGCCATTATCATTTAAGAAGGAATTAATACTTTTGGAAGTAACGTGACCTTCAGTGTCAGAGAGAACTGGATTCAAATCTTGGCTTTGACACATACTCTATGAACTCAGACGACTCATTGGTTCTATATTTTCTTCATTTATGACATCAATATCCATTGGAATATTCTTCCAATTAATGTACTGCATTTGCTTCCAACTTCTTCTAATTTATTCTAATAAAACCCTTGCAAAAAGTAAATCTGTGTCAATTTTCGTTAAGATTTTCCATACTTCTCATCACACTTGACGTGCATTAAAACCTTTGATTTGCATATGAGCCCCAACAGGACAGGATTCCTCCATCTCCCCAGCCTCACTTCCTTCTATTCTCTTTCCTTCCATCACAGGCATGTAGCCAATACTGGTTTCCACTGAATTTTTCCTTGCCCTTGGAGCCTGTGCCGTCTATTTCTCCTGTCTGATGATATTTCCCACTGGCATGCACTCTTATCCAATTTGTCTTATTGTAAACATTACCACTTTGAAAAAGATATTCTTGATCTTTTTAGGCTCCTAAGAAAATCCTTTATAGAAGGTCAGGGTTCATGTTCTGTAGCACAGAGGGAGCCTCTTCTTGGTCCTTAGAGCCACTGTGGCAGACAGTAAATATTTATTTGAATAACTATTTGGGTTTTTAAATTTTCCTTCAGAATTTCATGTATGTATAAAGTGAATTATATGCATCCACATTTCCCTCCTCCAACTCCCCACACACCCACCCACTCCCAACTTCATATCACTGTTGATGAGTTCTTTCCATGTGACCGTAAACTCTAAGGGGATAGGAATGGTGGCCATTTTGTTCATGACTAGAACCTGAGAACCGGGCCTCTGGAGTCAGGCTCTTCTCCTTCCATCATTTCTATACAGGTAAACTTGGAATAGATACCTCCTCTTCCATGTCTCACTTTTTCTCAGAAAAGTGGGGCCACTGAAAGTGTGCACCCTACAGAATTATGTAAAGAAAAACAGAAAATACGTAGTGAAGTGCTGGAGTTCAGCTCTGATGATGGAGGGGCCGATAGATGGTTGTGGGTGAAGCGCTAGAAACAATACGTGAACCTGTTGTTTAAGTGATAACAAAACTCATAAAGAACACCATGAATATGAGGCTTCGAGCAATAGTAGAGAATGAACATTGGTCTATTCTTCTTTCATTCTTGAAGGGATCCTCGAAGAAAGCTGTCACACAGAAGTTGAAGGAAGCATTGCATATACACAGTCACAAGGTGAAAAAAAATACTACTAGTTAGTCTTCTCTGAGGGATGGAATACTACAGACTGTAATTAGTGTGCGAATCCCAGCAATGGATTTAGAGAGGGAAGAAACCTAAGGTGGAGTGAGGTACTGGAGAGTAGGTTTGTGTATTGTTAGCGCAAAGGAGGGTGTGTGGGGGTGCCTAGGGACTTAGTGACTGATATAAATGAAGCCTTGAAAAAGAAGCAGTAGAAAGATCTGGGGAACCCCGAAGATCTTGAAAGATTGGGCTAGGAAGGAAACAAGTTCCTAAGGGAGTTTTAAGAACAGGACATAAAGGTAATGGAAAGTCTTCATCTCTTGCTGACAGTCCCATAAAAGAAAGATGTTTCTTACGACCAGAAAAAAAAAAAAAGTGCAGACTCAGGAAAGAAACCCATGCAGACTGAGCTACCAGAGACTTTCATTTTGCAACAGGAGATAACAACGCATAGTATAGAAATTAAAAAGAAATTGCATACGTTTCCAGGCTGTTCAGATGCAGGCACACTGAGACGGAGAGAGTCTGACAGCAGGAGTCACTGAGGGCTTCTATGGAAGATCATGAAGATCATATATAGCTCATAGAGGCTGGGTTGGGGTGTGGAGGTGGAACCCAGGAGTCCCCATTGAGATGAGTGCTTCAAGAGGAAGCTATGCATAAATAAAGAACAATAGACATTTGTCAAAAATATAAGAGAGCAGAAGAAGGGTCTTTGAAATTCTATTCAAGATTCAATGTTAATGCTCACACATCACTTCACCCTGGGAGGATGATGTGGACCTAGTAAATGTAGACCTGGTAAAATACACATTTCTTTCTCCGATTTTCCTACCTGGCCACAAGCTCTTTATCTCTACCCAAGGCCCTAAAACTTGACAGTTCAAGTAGAAGGCACTCTTTGGCAGCTGGGAAGGAAGGAGTTAAAGAAATGTCCTTTGTGGCACAGCTGGGAGCCATTAACAATTAGGTTCTCGGGCAGAAACCCAGCAGGAAACTGAGTAGGCCTGTGGCCTCTGAAAGCAGAGCTTGCTTCCCAGTGAATGAGCCGCCTTTAGTAGTGAGTCCTCTGCAGAACCCAGATCCCTCATGAAGAATGAATAGTAGGTATTAGAGAAGCCTGAACCACCACACCTCGCTATAAATCATGGCTCTTAATAAAGGAGACTATGAGAACCATAGTAATTTCTAGAAATAGATTTTTTAACACTGCACACGGTAAGGGAGTGATACTGAACTGATTTAAAAATCCTACTTGATGAGGCAACACACCCAGCTCAGAGCTGTCAGCCCTTTGTCCCCAGTGTCCTGTATTTCTGATGGCGAGAATTTTCTCCTTTGAAGGCATCCTTGTGAGTGCAGTACTAGGAGTTATCTCATCGCAGACAGTTGTGATTCCCCGTTTTTCCTTCCTCTTTATTTGTTCCCTGGCATCAAGAGTCCACTTCCCTACCCATTTCTGTTGTTTCCTTCCTACTGCTACCAAATACTCATGGTCTCTTCATGTCCTATGGCAGAACTCAGGTAATGCCAGATCTGAAGAAATTTATGGGCTGCTCTACATAGCTCCTCAGTAATATTCTATGAGAACTTTTTGCAAGACTCTGGCCAATCTTCATTAGTTCTTGTGAGTAAGTTACAGCTTTACCATCCCCACAGACGTGAGCAGATCGTCTTTATTTAGCATCTTGTTTTATGTTGTCCTTGAGTTTTTCTGACATCTGATGTATAAAGTATTGCTTTCTACAAAATATTAGAGATCATTTGATGTCAGGGACATGGACCGTGATTCACTACAAACCTCCACATTACTGTACCACAGACCCTTTAATGCCAGTAACTTTACATGAAACTGAACTGAGAACCTCCTGAGAAAGCTACTCCGGCTGTCTTAGAAGGTAGTAGGCAGAAGGAGCAACAGGATGCTGATATATAAAGCAAGAGATCTAGTCAAAAAGTTATTTCTGAATAAGAGCCTCAAGAAGACACACTAAATAAACAACCAAATAAAGGGACATGAATTCAATCCATATAATTATTAGTATTTTCAGAGACAACACTAAATGACCATGTGGATGGGAACCATTTCCTAATTTGATTACCATCACAGCTGGCTAGCACAATGCTTCAGTCAGTAGAGGAGTTCAGCCTTGTGGTCGATGAATAAATAGAAGGGAAGGATTAGTCAAGGATCCATGATGATACTAATAATCTGCTAGATTATTCAGGGAATATGTTCCAAATAAATTGGGTATTAATTGAATGATAAAATGCCTAACATGAAAAGTAACACTGTTTAACCAAAACTTATGACTTAATTCACCTTAGAGAAGAAAAAGGAAGCAGAGGTATTTTCTTGTTTAGAGTCCAGGTTAAGAAATGATGAGAGAAGGAGTGCCCACGAGTTCATAATTGAAGACACTGGTGAGTTCCACAAAGGCAGATACAAAATAGGCTTAGAGTAGAGAAGAATCTATGTTGATACAATTAGAAGTCTGAGAGGCCATCAGGAGGTTATTGCAACTACAGGTGAAACAAACACAAATATAGTATTTGCTAGTCATAGAGAAGTGAGCAGGTGTGGGAAACAAGGCCCATTGTGGGTAAATATTGTTAGATTATATTAGAAGACATTTTACTGCCTTCATAGAGGAAGTGAACCTATTGACCTCAAAGCCTAGCAAGGGATTACTTTGTTGTTTCCTTAATGATAAAGAATGTCCCAAAAGAAAAGAATATGCAAATATAGATGCTTAGACTGAGTTGAGTAAGTTTTGCAAAATGGTTGGTCCAGATGATGATTGGACCTTAGACACTTGTGCTAAGCCCCTAAATAACCAAGCAACGTGGTCTGACCATTTCCCAGGACTAACTGAACATGAGTTTAAAAGTTCTGAAGAAGGGTCCTCCTATGATCAGGCCATGACAGGAATGAAACCCTAGGCAAGGAGCCATATTATACTAAGGATCAAGAATTACCTCAACCCAGTGACTCTGTAAATTAGAATTTTGTGATGTCTATAGATGATGCTGCATCAATTCACGTTGACTACCAATTCATAAAAACAGTAATGATATTCTACAAGAAGAATAAGCACGGTAGAAATGGAGGGCTTATATAAAGACGAAAACCTCAACAGGACCCTTTAGCTGGCAGGAAAAGATGAAGACCCCATCTCTATCAATTATGAGCCACATTAATTTCCTTTCTGAAATTGACATACATTTTTCAAGTGAAAATATTTCACAGAAACATTTCTTAATGCTGTAGGTAGGAATTAGCACTTCTTTCTAATTAGACCCTATAAAAAGCCATTTCCCACATGCAGGAACACTCCCTTGAGTTACCAATAGCAGGCCCCATAGGAATGCTGGGAAATTCAGGCAGTTTCGATGAGGCTAATCTCATGCCATCTGCTCAGCATCCTCAAAAAATTCTATTCCAGGAGGCAGATCTTCAAGTTCTTAAACATCTTTTTGACTTGACTCAATGTGGCCGATAAAAATAAACTTTATATTTTGAATCACAATCCTTTGCACACTTTCTTAAGAAAACAACAAAAAAAAAGTTTGACCAAAATTTGTCAGTGCTATAGTCTCAGTTGTTGTCCCCCAAAGCATACTTTACTCCAAGACCCAACTCTCCTTTCCTATTGGCTGTTTTTAAGAGGCATTGTCACCTTGTCAGAGAGTAAACTCAGAAGTTGTCTCTCTCTGCTCACTTCTCTTCTATTTCTATCAAGTTTAGAGGAGGAGCAGTCTTTACCATACTCACGGTGAATAGAAACATTCTGGGTATTTGAGGAAGAGCAATGTCTTTAACTATTTAATACTTGCTCACAGTAACCTCACCTCAAGTGAAGAAAGTGGCAAGCAAAATGCAAGGTATTGACTTGCGAAGAAGACGCCTAGTGTGTTCTCAGAAGAGAACACATTCCTTATCAAGGCCTGGGAAAGCGTCCTTTTCTTTTATTCCTTTTGCATATAAAATATTTACTTGTTAGGCAGCCTTTGCAGTAACCACTTTCCACAGTGCTATAGTGACCAGGCCCATCAGTGGGCTGGTTAATTAAGTGTGACCTAAACCAACTTGACTTGAGCTCTGCACTAAATGCACAAAACCCATTTGAGCTGACCAGCAGCAGAAGTGGTACTCAGAGAAATTGGAAAGGATTTCTCCCAAATGCTTTCTACTTACTTATAGCACTCAAGTAATGGTTGAAGATTAGCATATGACATGACAGATTACATTAAGTCATGTCTTCCCAGGGCTTTATGACAGCACTCTCACATTAGCTTCTTAGCGCGGGCACGTCGAGGCATGCAAATGTTTTCCGACCCTCTTATTCAAATCTACAAGCTGACATGGCAGCCCTGATATGATTATTAGTCATTTGAGAGACTTTAATTCACGTCATCAGATAACAGGCTCTGGTAAAAGGTTAGAGAAACTGTCTGCTTTTAATGAAGCTCTCAAAAAAAAAAAAAAGACCCTCAAAAACTCTGCTGCACACCAAGACGCTGATTTGACTTTATTGACAAGATCCCTCTAAAAATGAACTTGAGTGGAATAATTAAATAGGCCTCTAGACATGGGAAATATTGTCTACTTTTCGAGAAAATCACGTTGAATGGTTTTGTTTGCCCCCCTCCTCCTGTGCCAATTTTAACTAGACTGTGTCCTCTAGTAAAAGCATGGCTGACCCTCAGACATTTTTAGAATCTGATATCCAGTATGTGTCTAACTGTCAGGAGGGTCATTATTTCTAGAACATTCATTATTGTTTGGGCACACTCACTATCAGAGTTTACAATAATAGGTTAATGGCCATGTGTGATTTTACTGAAGGGACGACAGGATTGAAAAATCTCAATGCTTATCATCTGGAGTTTGCTGGGATCCTGTTTTGTAGTTGAAGGTTATGTTTTATGATGTGGTGGTCTGTATTTGAAACTCTTTTTAAAAAGTTTCAACACAGATCCATACAGGTCTGCAACCATCAATGTCTGGTGAGAATGAGGGAGGTGGCACAAGAAATTAAATTGCCAGGTGAGCAAAGAGCCAGAGAGACCTTTGGTGAGCAGATCAGAAAGAAATAAGACGATGGAACGAAGAGCCGTATCCTCAAACCTGGAAGACTGGATGCAAACCCTCTCTTTCCCTCTTTCTCTACCTCCATTTTCTTCCTTCACTTCCCTTTTTTCCTCTCCTCTTCCTTTTGATTAAGTTCTAAGCAGTGACTACAGAAAATCAACTGCTGGGAAAATGTCTTAAGATCAAAGGGTAGGGACTAGAGACATGGCTCAAAGGTATCTCAGGACTGCATGCAACTCCAGCTTCAGGGACATCAACACCTCTGGCCTCCCCAGGCACCTGAATTCTCTTGTTCACATATCTCCCTTCCCAGCATAAAATTAAAATGATAATAATAAAGCAAGCACAAAAATACAGTGATGTGCCCAAAAGTCAAGTTGTTTTTTGTCACCTAACTTATGTTGACATGAAAGAAATGTATACTATTTTATGATCAGTCTACTATCTATTAAAGCATTCAAAATTATTAGCCTGTATTGGTTTCAATTTTTTCCCCACATAGATGTGTGCTACCTTTAGCCTAACTGAATTAAATATGATTTAATAAGTGTCCTGTTTCTAGTCCTCTAACTTTGTTTTCCTTTTTACCTGTCAGCTCTTCTTGTGATCTTGTGTATGCTCTATTTTCGTTCCTATAGCCTTTCTTCTACTCAATTATGAACTTTTCTAACATAATCTTGGCTAAAAGAGAAAATAAACTACTGAATGTTGCAAATATAAAAGGGCCTTGATAATGACATCATAGATAAGTTCTTATTTACTTAACAATCGCATTTAAAAAACGCACAAGAAACAAAGTATTCCATTGTAGACCTCAGTCTGTGTGCTTCCTTCCTCTGTTCTCTCTCTCTCTCTCTTTGCATGTCCTTCCCTGCCAGCTGTGATCATGGACGCTGGTTGAGCAGGCTCATGCCGCACGTCAGACAGAAGCTGGAGTTCTAGTGAAGGCTAGTGCCCACCAGGGAGATTCTACACATTTCCCCATCCTTACTCATCATCACCAGACCCACTGCAGAAGATCTGATTGAAGATCCTAGTTCTGTCTTGCAGAGGAAAAGTCTGTCCTGAACTAGATTCTCACTGCTCAGTGCTCAGAACTCAGGCCAGCTCCACAGCTATGTTTGCTGAAGCCTTCTGCATCTGGCCTGAAACACAAGGAAGTTGGGCAATGCTTATGTAGGCTGATTTGCTTCTATGAAAACCCTAGCTCTTTCATATTTTAAAAGATATAATAAGTTCCCCATTTGTTTCCCCGAGCACACTTCCTAGAATGGTTTGACATCTCTTCCTGCATTTGAATACTTTCAAACACACTTCAGTTTTCATTTCTTAATCAGAACCACTCCCGCAAAGTATTCCTCTTTCTAGTGTGCTTTTCCCCTTAGAATACAACTCCTCTAGATTCTAAGCAACTCAAGGAAGGTTAGTAGCAGGGCCTTGTTGATGTTCTATAACCACTCTGTCTGTATAGTACCGGGTGTATGTATGATTTGTGTTCAGTAACTTCTAGTCACTGAATGAATGAGTAAATAGAAAAATAACATCGAAAATTATCAAAACAATACAGAGGACTGTATTCTTGGTCTCCTTACTTTTGCCTCATGGGTCACTGTAGTATTTCCACACTGTGGATCTTTTTGATGCCCCGGGATCATCGCTAATTCACTTCTGTCTTTATAAATGCATGGATATAAATACATATGCTGTACACTGAGTTCAGTCTTGTTTCTTCTACATCACTCATTGGGAACTTATAAATTGTTTTTAATTTTATATTTGCAGGCACTTGCCCCATGAACTGAAGGTAATTATAAACATCACACAATCAGCTCTTATTGGTACCTTAGTCTCCTTCACCTCCTCAGTATCGTAGGCACCACTGAGCCTATCTTCCTGTACAAACTCACCTCAGGTGCAGACACCCAAGCTTTCCAAAGGCTTTCAAATAAAGATCTCACAAATGTTCTGAAAATGTCCTTGGCTCTTGTGCCTCATCTATGGCCTCCAGAGACCAAAATCATGGATCTTTGGGATCCAAAGCATATACAGAATATACAATAATCTAAAAATAACATTTGGATGTCAACATCTAACCTCCCATAAAATTTGCTTGGGCTTAAGCTAATTTCCCAGTTCAATGTTCTGCCATTTCTGTTCTTTTCTGACTCCAGGCTTTAAAAGAAAACAAATATCTCCACACATAGATTAGAGCCCTCCCATAAACACATGTTCCTATCAAAACCAATCAAAGCGGAAAAAGGAAAGAACAGGATCCCGCACATTTCTCCTTAGATCTGATGTCTGATTTTCATTAGGTTTAACCTTATTTCTTTTAGATCTTAGGCATTGACCCGTCATTTATTTTCCTGGCTGGGCCTTGTTCTTGCCAATATTTCACTCTGACTCCTGAAGACTTTGCAGGAGGAGTTCAAGGCTCTCCCAGTCCCTCTTCCCTTCTGCTGCCCCTTGGAGACACACATTTGTCACTTGAATCTTCCATTCCATCTTAGAGCAAGCTCTGACCACTCACTCCCTTCCTCCTATCCACCGCTTCTTAATCCCCCCCCTCTTCTGACTTGATTCATGACAAAATAATTTGTTCATCACATCATGAGTTTCTAACTCAGGTTTTTGTAGTAATGTAAGCAAGGCCCAGATGCTTTCTGCTGCTGCCTCCCTTTACATGAATCTATGAACTTTCCAGGACAACTAATAGCATGAAAAAAAAGTGCTGAAAATGAAAGCTGTATTGCACCATCTTTGCTCCTTTTGAGCAAAATATAGCTTGGCATCTCCCATGTGGTATAAGACATTCTTTAATTTTGCAAGACTTCCTATATATGCATATGTACTTTTTTTCTGAAACTCAAACATTTTTAACGTGAACAATGAATTAACATTAACACAGGCTTTCAGATCCAGTATGCTTGTTACATTACAGCCAAATCATTCCTAAAATTAAAGTCATCACAAAAGGAGCTCAAACCAGATAACAATTAGCTCATTTTCAGAGGGCATTCTGGGTTAAACCTGTTGAATCTGTTTGTACGGTTCATATGAAAGGAAACATAGGTTAAATATAAGGACCAGAAAAATCTCAATATGAAAACTGGACTCGAAGACAGGACTAGCCTTTCTGAGTTCAGATTCCCTTGAAGAGAAAACAAATATGAAGCCCACATCTAAATTTGCCTGCGCTGTGAAAAGGAACAAAGAAATTCAAGGGAAACCTTTTATAAATGGAAAATAAGTGAACAAAATGTTAACAAACATTATTTAAAAAGAAAACTTTCAAGTAATCACACTCTTTGTTCTTGTTTCAAAGACTATTGTGTGTGTCTGGTTAACTTCCATAAAAGTTTTCGGTAACCTTTGCATTAACAAATAATATGTCATACGATGGTGGCGCATGCCTTTAATCCCAGCACTCGGGAGGCAGAGGCAGGCGGATCTCTGTGAGTTCAAGGCCAGCCTGGTCTACAGAGCTAGTTCCAGGACAGGCTCCAAAACCACAGAGAAACCCTGTCTTGAAAATAAATAAATAAACAAACAAATAATATGTCATGTCAGCTTAAAGACACCAATGAATTGGCATCCAGCTAGTACTGGCATTTCCAAACAAGGTCTTGAAATAGTATCTTTGGCTTTCTATATCCAAAAAATAGTACAACAAAAAAAAAATAGTCCAGTCGTTTGATGATCCTTCGTAGGCTACAGCAGACTGAATGCAATGGATTTTGCCTCCCTGGGCCATGTAGGCCTAATATTCACAATAGTTACCTATCCCATCACTATGAGAATATGTAAGAGAAAGCAAATGAAAGTAGAATAATTGGTTTCACCCAGGGGACAGGAAGACATGCCTGACTGGGGGAGATTGAAGCAGCTCATGCCACTGTGACCACAGGCAGAAAACAAAGAAAAAAATCACTGCTGGTGTCTCTCAAAATGAGCTTTGGGTTCAGTCCAGGACCCCAGCCTATGGGATGATTCCATTCATACTCAGGATGGGTGGTGCCTCCTCATTAATCTCTGTAAATACCATCATACAGTCATAGACATGCCCAGAAGCGTGTCTCCTCAGTGAGAATAAGTACAATAAAGTTGATACTACAGGTTAATCATCACATCCTTAAACTGCCTAACTTCTTGTTTAGAAGGGGAACAGGAAGGCCAAGTCCAGCAAGAAGCCTGAGATAGCAGTGGAGCTGGACCTCCATTACCACCAGCAGCAGCGCAACATCTGTCCCCTTTCTCTGGGATTCAGTGGGAAAAAAGGAACTGAATCATGGCTTCCTAAATTCCTTATCAAAAGAAATGAATTATATACAACCTATGTGAGAGTCTACGGTAAAAAGCCGATTTTAACCATTTGGGTTGAGAATGAGGTGAATATCCAACATCCAACACATTGTATCTACTAAGGGCTTCCCAGCTCATCCGTGTCAGCCAGTCACTTAAGGCCTCTTGAAACCTTTGGTGGAATGACTTGTCATTTTCCTTCCAACTTCTTTCTCTGGGTTCTAGGTCATCTAGTTCTTCAGTTCATGTCCCCCCATCTAAAGCCTCCCTCCCAATCCTTCTTGAGAAATATAAGATTTGAAAAACAGCAAATGCCACTTATTATTACAAACAACTTTCATTATCCTTTTGTGTATGTTTGTAGGCAAATGTTCCTGTGTGTATATGCATGTGTGCAAGCATGTGTGTGTAAGAGGAGCAGTGGAAAACTTCAGAAGTTGTTTCACAATAACTAGCCACCTTGTTTTCAAAGGCAAGCTCTCTTACTGACCTGAAACTCTCCGAATAGGCTAGGCTAGCAGGCCAGCAAGCCCCAGGCCCTTCCCTGTCTCTGACTCCTCCGTACTGGGACTGGAACAATGTGGCATTGTTCCTGGTGCTTTTACAAAGATTCTAGGATTGAACTCAGATCCTCCTGCTTGTGTGAAAGCATTTTACTGACTAAACTATCTCCTTAGTCCCTACTATTAATATTCCTTAGAAATAATACTTTACATATAATAACATAAATTATATAAAATGGATACTCACATATTTACTACCTATATTAACTATTAAATGGTTATGTTTCTCTCCAGAAGCAATCATTACTATTAATTTTCTGTCACCCTCTTCCAGGTTTTCATTAAAAAGCAAAGTGAAACTTAATATATGCTTTCACAAATGATAAATGGAAATATTTGCTATGATTCTAAAATGGATGAAAAGTTTCTTTTTCTTGTTTTCCTTCTGCTCAGGGGGCGAATAATATGCAAATGAGGCATAAACAGGTTGATTACTTTTTGAAAAAATTATAGTATTTGTCATATGAATATTTTACATGTGCTTTGTTACGTGTTTCTCTGAGCTTCTAGGTAATTACTTCTCCCCTTTGAAATAATCTTAACATGGACTGTGATAGCTGTCTTACCAACTCTTCTTATGAAAGACTCTACCTTATGTACATACGAAACATTGCTGAACACTAAGCTATGTACTTTTGCCAATGCCTATGAATCTATAATTAAATAAAAATAAAAATTCTAAGCTACTGAGTACTTAGGGAGATTTCTATTGCATTCTTCCCATGCTTTATAAAAACACAACTTCTGTCCTTCTGTCATTGGCTCCACTTTCCTACTTCTGGCAGGGGAAAGGACTTCATGTGTTCTATCATCCAGCTACTCAATTCTTTCTTCAACTCCATCTTCTCAGTAGTCTCTTCTCATATTTTAAGTGACCACATTATTTCTATTTCCATTTGGTTCTTCTTTATGTCATCATTTATTTTTATTTTATACCTTGATTCTTCCATGTTATCTCATACTCCAAACCTCCTGGGAATTGACTTTCTGCATTGATACACATCCTCTCGTTAATAGCAGACTCCCTCCTGTCTGAAGAGTGTTTTCTCCTAGGCATGACCTAGATGATAGCGGTCCAGTATGGACTACTTTTGCCATAGCTACATCATCAATCTTACAGTGTTCTAATTAATGATTCTGCTGTGCGCATTTCTATGCGGTATAACTCAAATTCAGCCTAATTCCCAAATGCGGATTTCCATCTGTTACAGACTATTTATATTTAAGGGCCCAACTGGGCAGCTAACTTTAGGTGTGAACTACAGTGGAAGGTAGAGATGTCTAAGCTCCTCTGTATGAATCAGCCTTTTCTCAGCTCTGAAAACGAGACACAAGATCCTTGTTTTGCCTCCTTCCATTTGCTGGCTGCGGTTTGAGCCATTATCAGCATGTGCATGTTAAGACCATACCCTAAAATGTTCTTTCATGAATTGTTTGGTTTTCAGTTATTACTAAAATTCCTTAACTTCAGATAGAAACACACATTCCTATATATGAAATATTATTTTACTTGGTATTTCTAACTACTTGGAACAGAAAGCAGGGTGTTTTATGTCTTTAACATTACTAGTTTCCCCCAGAATCCTCTTATATATTACTTTCTATCATCTATTCCTGGATTTATCTGAGTTCTCTTTAATCTTTGAAGGCAGTTACCCTAGCTCATTAAACTTTGAATCCCTCATGACACCCATAATATTCTTGGCCTCAGAGAAGATTGAAAGATTATATGACTGGATAAGCATTTTTCTTACCACACCTTACTTTTGATAAATATCTCTATTTAGACATATAATTCATGCAAGATTTATTATCTCTAGGTGTCTGAGATTCTGTTAATCACCTTGTCTAGTACCCAAGATGGATAGTGGTGAGCACAAACACAACAACACATTTAGGAAGTTATTAATTTTATCCGCTGCCCCGTCTATACCACAGACCAGCATGTCCCTAACTTTTCTGAGAGCAACCTAGGGAAAGCATTGCTTGTGTTAACAGTAGATTCTACAGGTCATGGCTCTACAAACTTGGAGGATAAGGCCTCTAAATTGATGAAGGAGGAGCACAAAGCAACAAAATGAAGAAAAAAACTTTGCTTCTTCTAAGGGTTGAGAAATTTATCCTGAACAGCTATTGTTCCGCATATGGCAGTTCCTGAAGGAGTCTGTCTTTCAAACATTCATTTTCAGGAATTACAGGAACCCTTCAGTTTTGCCCCTGTGCTCAAGTCCTTTTCTACTACCAGTCATTTTGCTCTCTAGAATCATCCTTAGGAAGTTCAGGATTGCTCTGAACCATGCAAGGCCTTTTCTCCTGACTCAGGAAACCACATTTACCTGCTGTTCATTAAAGCTACTCTGTTCTTATATCCCGTTCTTAAAACTGACTGGGGAAGCGAGGCATCTTCACCTTGTGTATTCCACACTAGAAATGCCTTGCCATATCTGCCTGGAAACTACATACCCAAATTGCAAAGCCAGGCACCAGCTTATCCACTTTTATTGTGTCTACAAAAGGGTAAGTGTTTTTTCAAGAATCTCCCCAAAATAAATGTTCATTAACTTTGAATCTCCCCTAACTTAACTTTGAGGTGAAATAAACTTAACAATTAGAAGTTTAAACAGAGTTTTGTGTCTTTGTTGAACAGTTGACAAGAAAAGTTTAAAGGCAGATACTTTTCAAGGCAGATTTGATACCTGACCAATACCTCAAACATTTGATGAGATATTAACACTTCCAGAAACATACCAGTAACCTTTGTTGTTGTTGTGATTGGTAGATTGATTGACAAAATAACTCAAGGGATGGAGGATTTATCTTGGCTCCAGGTATGAGGGAATGAATTCCATCATGGCAGATGGGGTGTGTTACTGAGAATGTATTAGCCACTGGTTGCACTATGTAGGCAGGCAGAAAACAGTAAATGGGTATTCTAGTATTCATTTCTTCTTTTTCTTTTTCCTCTTCAGCCCGAGAGCTCTGGGTGTAATGTCTCCCATCCTCAAAGTGGGCCGTGCCTCCCTTGGTTCATCCTCTGCACGCATTGTTTTCACGGGTATACGGAAAACTGCAGACATGCCTTATTACCGCCTTAGAAAGACTTTGAATCCAATCAGGTGAACGATCACAATTAACCATTACATTTATAACGCAAGGGCATTTGTCCATTATCTGACCTTCTAATGAATACGTGATTGACTCGGACCTGATCATTAAGACCCCTCAGTATGAGGGCTACTCAGCTTCCTTCAGTGGGAGTTCATTGCCTGATGCCTACATCTGCTTCACTGCCTTGGCTGACAAGTGACTATTTGGGCTATTACTGGAACGACTATACCATCTATCACAGAGCTAATAATTATGCCAACAGGTATAAACTGGAATTGTCCCAGTCAAACTGGGATGTATGACCACTCTAGCTATTGATTGCTTAACCTAGTATTTTTGCCTGATATTTATAGCCCAGTATTTTTCTAACTGAAGGTCATATTCTTTAGTAATAACCACCACTTACAGTGCACCCATTATAGAGTTGACTCTGTAATAAACTGCTTTTTGACAGATGAGGAAATCAAGGCTGATAAATTAGATGGCTTAGCCAAGACCACCCAGCTTCAGCTCAGTGGGTTTAGGATTTGGACGTCTCCCTGGCCACAATACAACTTTGCTTTTTGGTCTTGCAGTTCTTATTCCAAACCACACCAACATGTTATATGAAGTCCATTTCTGCAAACCACTTTTGTGATGTGACATCCACCTTAATATAAGGGAGCACCTGCTGTGGTTTAAAGATGCTTAGAGGAACAGGAGAGATGTCCTGTGAGTTTTCACTTGGACAGCTTGGATTTTTTTTCTCACAGGCGTTTTCTGCCCATTGCACATGCCTTTTAGTGCCTTTTATTCCTTTCACTATATGACTCCCTCATCCCTTTTATCCTTCCCCATCCACTGTTCCCTCACTGTGCAAAGCCCTTTGCATGCCTCAGTGGGAGGAGGCTGCTGAGGTGTTGATTCAGCTTTTCCC
Organism: Microtus oregoni; assembly: GCF_018167655.1. Taxonomy (NCBI): domain Eukaryota; kingdom Metazoa; phylum Chordata; class Mammalia; order Rodentia; family Cricetidae; genus Microtus; species Microtus oregoni. Next base: position 62,463,118 of record NW_024543059.1, on the reverse strand, counting down.
TATGTTAATGTACAGCGCTCACAGCGATCTGACACTCCACACCTGATGACTTCTGAGGTTTCTTGAATTGCAGTTGTTATGTTTCCCCAGGTCAATGTAAGGTTTAGCACTTACAGACAAGTGTAGAACTCCAGAGATCAGGCTAGTTTTTCTAGGGGTTAGAGAACCTCCAGGCTTGCTTTAGATTAATCCTCCCTGTTAGCAGCACTTACTACTCTCAGGAGCAGGGCAGCCTCCAGCACCAGGGCTGCCCACCAACGGGGAAGAGCTCAGGGGCCTGACTCCAGTGACTACAAATTCCAGTAGCAATATGGGTGTGTGTCCAAGATAAGAGACAATGAACGCGGTAGGAACTGTGAAAAATCTTTTGTATGGGGGGTGAGAGGGGAGAGATAAACTCAGTAAGCTGCCAGCTCATTTTCTTACTGCACTATCATGAGCTTTAACTGGAAAAAAAAAATCTGTTTGATCTCCTGTGTTGGAGATGTATTTCAAGGCCCGTATCTGTCACTGGGATCTACAAAGTGTGCTTCAGCTATAAATCTCCGCCTTGAATGTACACACGCAATTATCTCAGAGAGATCTGGTTTCCATAAAAATGACAATTGTCATTCCTGATCTTGCTTTCCTTCTTATAAATACAATGTTTATGTTTAAAAATACTTTCGAGTGATAAGTAACAGAGAAATTTATGCCATTATCACATTGAATGTCACATCCTTTAATGTCGGTTAGTAGTCAGGAAAGAACAATCCTTTCACTTTAACTTTATGTCTTCTAGGAAGGCTGCTCTCAAGATTCCCAGTGGAGCCCTTTTGTGGGTTAAAGGTGCTCAGAGCCTGTAGGTGGGAAGCAATGTGGACTCATGTACCATCACTATGATGCCATGTTCAGTTATTAAACAGATTTTCCCTCTAGCTTGACCCACTGGGGTCAAGAATTACATCACTCAGCCACTGGAAGATAGGGTTTTCCAAGTCATCTCAAGTTCTTAATTGCTGCCTGTCTCTATGATGGAGAATGGACATTGAGTTCCAAATGTCAACTTTATCAGTATAATATGGTGATTTCCCTCAGAGGATATTTTTTTCCTGTAAGTCTGACCATGTGTAGAACCATGTCTTGCTTATTCTGTGACTCATTGTAGGTGCCCAGTAAGCATTCACTCATGAAATTGCTGCCAGTCATATTAATAATAATCACAGGTTAATGTACTCATGAGGCTGAAACTCTTCCCAGTTATGGAGATGCACATTTTATTTTTTTTCTCATTAAGCTCTGAAGATGATACTGCAAATAAGGATGCTGAAGCCCAGAGTAGCTTTAGTAACCAACCAGAACCTTCAGATGACCTAGGCGATGGATCAAGCCTTTGAACAACTGTTATGTCAATACAAAACCCATTCTTTCGATTACTGATGTGCAGCCACTAAATGTCTTCATGGTTTTAGGTAAACTTATTTCCAGCATTATAACTTGGGTTTCAGGTTGGTGACAGTATGTTTTGGACTTGTTATTCTGAGTCAAGCTGGGCAAAGTTCCCTTGTCACTCTCCCCTCATCTTCTCCAAGATCAGAGATGTTATTATTTTGATGATGATAATTAGGAAACAAACCACCAAAGAAACAAGGAATAAGCAAATAAGTTCCAGGTCATATGGCACTAGGTGTTCCAATCAGACAGTCTGAAGGAAGGTCTATCATGTTTCATAGGCTCTTCCCTTCATATTTCACTTAGTTTGACTACATCTGTGTAAATGAACCCATGGGTAGAATTTGTTATTGTTTTTTTTTTGGATTTTCGAGACAGGGTTTCTCAGTAGCTTTTTGGTTCTTGTCCTGGAACTAGCTCTTGTAGACCAGGCTGGCCTTGAACTCACAGAGATCCGCCTGCCTCTGCCTCCCTAGTGCTGGGATTAAAGGCGTGTGCCACCACCGTCCAGCCCTTGTTATTGTTTGTTATTTCTTGTGAAAGATTGTGTGTTGGAGAAGGCCTTTGTTGGTTCCCAGCTGCCAGGCTAGCTTAGACACAAAATAATTACACGAGACTGTATTCATTAAATCACTGCTTGGCCTATTAGCTCTAGCTTCTTATTGACTAACTTTTATATTAATTTAACCCATTTCTATTAATCTATATATTGGCACATAGCTGTGGTTTACCTGGTAAAGTTCCCAGCATCTATCTCTGTGGCTCCATGGCTTCTCCCTAACTCTACCTTCCTCCTCCCATGCCATAGGCCAAGCCAGTTTATTTATTCTTTAACCAATAAAAGCAACATATAGACAGAAGGACCTTTCACACCAATTGTGTGTGTGTGTGTACATGTGTATGTATGTGTATTGCTGTGTGAGAGGTCACAGGACTTTAGATATCATTATCTGTAGATTTCCACCTTACCCCCTGGAGACACTGAACCTGGATCCCACTGTTTAGTCAGCTAGGCCAGTTGGCCAGTGAGCTCTAGCGATCCCCCTGTCATAGAGACACAGAGCCGTACCTCACTTTGTCAACCTCCTAAAAACTAATCGCCAAGAATGAGAAGGGTTTTGAAATGTCTACATCATCAATGCCGTCTACAATGAAAACCCTTTTCAAGATTCTGCACAGGAAACGAACCTGTGAGGCACCCACCCTTCAGAGAGAGAGGGGAGGAGAAGGGGGGGAGATGAACAGATACACACACACACACACACACACACACACACACACACACGAATGTTTTATCAAACTGCCTTATGCTATTGTGGGAGGATGGCAAGTCTGAAATTTTAGGGCTGGCTCCCTGGATGGCCAAGAATTTGGCAAGGAGTTAATTGGTGTCTTCAGGCAGAGATAATTAGATTGATTATAAAGATTTGCTCTTGTTATCCAATGTGTCCCAACAAACTGCTTTCAAAAGAGACCCCTGAGGATATATAAGGATGATTTTTACTTTGTATAGTCAATACTGTTCAGATTTGAGCAAAAGAAGATTAGGGCCAGTATCTACTTCTCTGACCACCTTGGCTCAGTGGCTGTAACCTTCCACCAGAGACTTACTGCCGGCAATATGTGGAGCTGAAAGGCTGGCACCAGGAGGACCTTTTGTCCTTGAACTTCTCCAAAAATAACAGTCTGCACCTGTCTTTTCCCCCTAAGTTTTATTTCCAAAGGATGTAACAGAAGACCAGTTAGCTGAGACCATGGCAAGGATCTCCAGGGATTGATAAAGTGTCTAGAGGCTCATATGAATCCTCGCTGTGGGGAATCGAGCTAGGGTAGGTTTCTGTTGGGCTAGCACAGAGACAGGAGAATCTTCAGTTTCCTGCTTGGCACACCCATGCCTAGGAATCCATCCTCTCTGGAAAGAGCACACATTCACAACCACTGCTGCTCTCCGTCTCCCACAGGCCTGCTTTCCTTGTGGACCCTGTGTCGGCCATGATCTCCTGAATCTCTCTCTTCTCCCCTGCATCTTTTCCCATCCTCCTGACCATATGCAGCCCAGCCTGACATCCACTTCCTCCAAAGCTCTGTGGCTCATTCATACCCTGGCCTCTGTTATCTTTTTCTCATCCCACAGTTCAAGTTCAAGAGTTCAGTTTCATCCCTGCAGGGTGGTGACTGAGTATACTTGGGTGTGTGCCTCCTTGCTATGAGGATCTTTGAATGATCCCGAGCTCTTGGTGTGTGACTTTTACAGTCCAGATAGAGGGCAACTCCATGACATGAGGAACTCTATAGTGTGGGTCCTAGGATAGCAGAGAAGCAATGCACAGAGCAGGAACTTTGAGTGTAGCAAACGTAACCTGTACAGGGAACTTTGATACCAGTTTATTGAGTTCAGGACACTGCATACTACCATGTCTGCAAATGTAAGTAGGTAAACAGGACTAATTATGTGTTAGAGAAAATTGCTGATTATCATAGATGCTAGGGTCTAACAGCAAAAAAAAGAACAATTGAAAGGTATAATTTTGCTATGTAAGAAGAATACCCATTATGGCAATTACAATACGTCATTTGGTTTCTTACTAAAATAATTTTCTATTTTTTCATGAATAGTTTATATTACAAGTTTTATATTTAATATGATTAGACTAATTTTTTTGGTTTGTTTTCATAGAGCATTGCTCATTTTTAAACATAAAATGATTAATTTCCCTTCACTTCCAAACACCTTGAAAACAGTCTACATTTTGTGACAATTCACCATATCCATGGCAACACCATATATGTAGTACATAGTTCATATATATATATATATATTCATAAATAATTCATATATATGCATTTAATTTCATAATATTTGGCCTAAATACATTAAACTTTGTACAATATATTAAAGTAGTTCATCAGAGAATAAGCTTGCTTTCTGAATTTGTCCTTGGATTAAAGATGAGTTGGTGGACCACAGGGAATGGTAAGTAGGACCAACATGGTGGTTCAGCAGATAAATGTGTGTGACGCCAAGCCTAGTGACCTATGTTTGCTCATAGTAGAAAGAGAGAAGCAACTCCTACGAATTGTTCTTTGACCTTCACAGGCATGTCATGGCATCTATACTCATAAACATGCACATATGCACACACATACACACATATGCACACACATACACACATATGCACACATACACAAGTAAGTACAATATAATTTTTTAAAGAAAATATTTAAAAAGAAGGTGAATAATTAAATTTTATCACTATGTTCCACATATATATATATATGCACACACACACACACACACACACACACACACATATATATATATATATATATATATATTAATAGAACCTTTCCTTTCTTGAAGAATGAAGTGGCTAATTAGAGAAGTTCTAAGTGTATAGTGTTCAAAAGCAGTGATTCAGAGCCTTCTGAGTTCAAATCTCCCCTTGTCACTAACTGAACAAATTTCATAACCACATTGTGCTTGAGTCTCTGGAGTTACAAAAGGTAATGCTGCAACTGATGTCATCAGGTATTTTAAGGGCTAAACTTCTTTTTACTTTCTATATTTACTAGTCCATGTTTGTCTTTCCCCAAATAAAGGATGGAGAGGTGGAGTTAGGTAGCATGGAAGCTGTTTGATAATTCTAGAAAGAGTACATTTTACCATATTTGTGATGAGTCATAAGCTGAGACCAGTGGAATCCCAAAGAAAGGGTGCTTAAGTTTAAAACAAAGTTTCCCAATGCTGTACTCAGCAGGTGTCCATATACCCAGGACGGTTCCAAGTTTAAATTCAAATTTAATGCAAACCTTGTTTTCGTTTTTAGCAGAAGACCCAGGTTGATCTTGGCTACAATTGTATGTTAATTCACGTTGTTGCTTTTACAGATTATCTGCAACCTGATGAGTTACAAAGAAGAACAGAAATGGTTCAAGAGGCCAGGATCTCGAAGGTCAAGGGGCTATGTCTAGCCAAGTTTCCTTTCTGAGTTATCCCAAGACAGGAGAACAGAAGGCAGAGGGAGAGCAAGAAATGGAAGGGGAGGGGAAGAAGAAAGGAGACAGAACCTAACTTTCCCTCTTCGGCCTGCAATCTGCTCACGATAGCTCTCCCAGTCTTGCAGCGATGACGTTAGTTCCTTCTTGACGGCAATGCTCTTGTGACTCAACCAGCTCTTACAAGCCCCAACTTCCAGCATTGTGACACTGCACACATAGTTTCTGACATGAACTTTGGAGGACATCTTTAAACCGTGTCAGATGATTCCCACTAGCATTACCTACAAATTAGTACTACATCTCCTTAAGTTATAACAATGTATTATATATACGTACTCACTTTTTAAAACAGAAGCAATGCATATAAATGTAAGCATATGTAAACATACATGACACAGATATATGCACATGTGTGGGTGCCCACAAACGTACACAGCGAGAAGCAGAAATAAAAATCAGAGAGTCGATTTGAGAAACCTATCGTTTATGCAGAAGAGCAGACTGTGTAGTGTAGGCACCAGCATTCGCCTGGTGTCAGGCACCCAAAATGCAGTGTGGTATCTAAAAGACAAGAAATAGCCTTACCTATCCAAACTTGGCAAACAAAACCTGAAAGCAATGACTGTGTCACTTTCCTAGCAACTCCACAGACTTCCTCCAGTGTTCCGAATCCAATGAGAACACCAGACTACTAGACTCTCACCCTGTCTCAGAGCGCTTCTGTGGCCTCCACCTCTCTGCGTCTCTGCTTGCTCACAAAGATGGCTTCTAAGTGATTTTCACACTAAGACTATATGAACAAATTGTCTCTGTGAGGAGTTTGAAGGAATATGGGGACAAACCAGTTTCGGCAGGAAACAGAATTCTAAAAGAACTAATTGCCCCCAAAGTTCACATCAGAAGCTAAAAGTGCAGGGTCACAATGTTGAAGGGTGGGTCTCCTAAGAGCTGATTGAGTCAATGAGCTGCAAGCAGGGTGCGCTCTCATGCACAGATTGCAGGCATAAAAGGGTAAGTTAGGTTCTCTGTGTCTCTTTTTTTCTTTCCCCTCCCCTTCCTTTTCCTGCTCTTCCTCTGCCTTCTGCTCTCCTATCTTGGAAAAACTCAGATAGAGAATTTTGCCAGATATGGCCCCTTGACCTTGGAGTTCTTGGCCTCTTGAACCATTTCACTTTACCATATAAAATCATTTTGAAATCTTACATTTTAACTTCTAGAACTCGAAAGCTGTGTTCTTCTATCCAGTAATTCTCAGTTTTGTGTATATATTTTTTCAGTAATATATAAAAAATATAAAGAGCTTTATAAAATATGAATAGTTGTTATCTTTCATATAATATCGACTACTTCTCATTGTGTGTATGTAAAGTAAAAATAAAGAGATTTTGCTTATCTTCAATGCTGTATTCTGATAGCAAAAAATCAAAGGGTATTTTTTTTTTTTTTTTTTGGTTTTTCGAGACAGGGTTTCTCTGTGGTTTTGGAGCCTGTCCTGGAACTAGCTCTTGTAAACCAGGCTGATTTCGAACTCACAGAGATCCGCCTGCCTCTGCCTCCCAAGTGCTGGGATTAAAGGCGTGTGCCAACACCGCCCGGCTTTTTTTTTTAAAAAAGATTTATTTATTTATTTATTATGTATACAACATTTCTTCCATTTATGCTTGCATGCCAAAAGAGGGCACCAGATCTCATTATAGATGGCTATGAGCCACCATGTGGTTGCTGGGAATTGAACTCAGGACCTCTGAAAGAGCAGTCAGTGCTCTTAACCTCTGAGCCATCTCTCCAGTCCCCTCAAAGGGAATTTTTAGGCTTGGTTAATCTTCAAACTTATCTTTGTGGCTAGAGTTTGTCAAATTTCTGGAGTTTTAATGATTTTGTAAATCTGCTTCTTGTTAAACAATCAAAATACTGCAGTTTTACATACAATGATGGTTTATTATCCCAATTACTGTGATACTACTTGTGTGTGAGACATGACACACAGCAGCTTTTAGGCATTGCTTCACTTCTTTTTAAAATTATCCCTTTTCTAGGAGGACCTACAAAACCATTTTACAGTTGAGAAGTGTAGGCTGAAGAAACTTTAGTCACAGGGTTGACAACGGTGACACGGAATTCTAACAGACTTTAAAATTCTAAAATGATTTTAATTATGCATATATGTGTGTTAGGGAGTATGTGTACATGAGCACATGCCCCTAACAGCACATGTTCCCTGAGAGTCCAGAAGAGGCCATCGGATTTGTTGGAGCTGGAGTCACAGGCAATGGTGCATCTGAGTTGGGTTGTGGGCACTGAACTTTGGTCTTGTGCGAGAAAAGCTGAGCCTCTCTCCAGTTTCTTTAAGCATCATTGGTGAGTCTCTCCTCGCTCATTTCCTAATACTTTATTTTGAATATTGACCATGGTAGTAGAATAGTTCAGAGCTAATGGCTTCACTCTTTTGTTCGCTCTGTGTATTCTGTGTAGCTGTGACGCTTTTGAAACTGATGAGATGATGACACAGTGACCAACATCCCAAGAGTGTTTCCCTTAACAGATACCTAAATGCTTTTCATATGCCAGACACTAAACCTTTACAGACAAAACCTAAATTTGCTTCATTCTAGTTAAAAGAATAAGGGCTATTAGTACCCCCAAATTTTACAGAAGAGGACATCAAACTGCAGAAAAGGTTTTGGTAAATGCTCAGTGCCATCTACTAGGTAGCACCTGGCACAGAAACCCCTAGGTCCAGCAACTCAGATTTCAACTAACTCATTGTGAGTGAGTTCTTGATGAGGGGATTGTGTCTGTCTGTTTTGTTTGTTTGTGCTGACTTTCAATACTGTCTTGAGCCTAGATTGACTGCTCTGGTTCCTGACATCTGTTTTCTATCTCTCTCAGGTGTCTCTAGTGAGATGGCAACGGAACAGCCCAGCTTGGAAGGTTGCTGTACCCTAGCCACCGTACTTAGGCTGTAAATACAAGTTGAAGAGAAAGTAAATGTGGGGGATTGTGGCGTTTTTAATTGTGTTATATTATCTTTACTGTGCACACAGTTAGCTTGTGTGTGTGTGTGTGTGTGTGTCTGTGTATGCATGTGATCTTTTGACAGTTTTGCTGTGAGAAGAATCCTAGGGTTGAAGGTAGCAAGCATGGAACTCAATGTAGACCAATCCAGAAAGTCAGCCTTTCCAAGCATGGCAGCATTTGTCCAAGACTTACATTTGAATGTGAAGGCATTGGCTCCCATCAGTAGATGAGCTCCTGAGTTTAGAAAGCTTAGCAAAGGCAAAGGCCATCAGCACACTGCTGGGTGGGGGGCAGTCCTGAAACGGGAAGGGGGGAATTTGGCAATATGCCTATGCCATCAATTATATACCCTCACTTTTCCTACCTCCTGCCTTTTCTGCTCCCCACAGGGTGCCTACGAAAACAATCATGTTATATTAACTTAGCTTTATGGAAAAAACTCAGCTACCATATTTAACACACTGGTTATGGGTTCATTAAAAACTGCCTTAAAAAGTTGGCCCCGATGCTGAGCAATATGAAGAGGAAGAAGCAAATTGTATTGAAAACTCGGGAATTTCCAGCTGTTACAATGAAACACCCCAAGGGCTGCGGAGATGTAATGTCTCAAGACTAAAAAGAAAGTGCTGACTGTGACCATTTTTGACTGCACCCACAGTTAGCAGACACGCAGGTGATCCTGATGAGCTAAAGCTTCCTTCCCAGTCGGGGGACAGACGCTGCAACTGTAGTAATAATGGGTGCATAAAGAGACCCCAGCAAGAGTGTAAGTGAAAGGGATGGAGCTTTCCCAAAGACATGAATATCAAAGACGGATGCAGGGATAGGACACAGTCAATCAGCTTAGCTGGTGATGGCAAGCTCCCGCTGTGATAAAAAATACGAGGCAAAATAGGAGACAAATCTGATAAAATGCATGTTTTTAAACTGCTGTTCTAGGGACAGCATGGTTTAGTGTTTGGGCTCTCTGCACAGCTCAGCTTCAAGCAGCTGTGGCTCCCAGTGCCTCTCCCTGCTCTGGAAGGCTGCTCCTCAAAGACAGGGCGTACATTTTTGGCATGGTAGCCCGCAGAAGTTTGCCTTGGCACCTTTGCATTGAAACAGGACTCTGGATAAACAAAGTTCGGCAGTTCCCAGTACCGCCAGACCTTCAAACTCCATAAATACTAGTATTCAAATCCCCACCCTCCGGAGTGCAAAGGAAAAGAAATGCAACTGCCCTGAAATTGTTTCCCTTGAATAAACACCAAACATGCTATATATATGAAAAAAAAAAAAAGAGCAAAGAGCAAAGCTGTTGTCCATTCTGATATTAAACCAAGTAATTATTCTGGAAACCTATGCCTATAAATTCTAATCTGAGAAGATAAACTGTAGAGAGGGAGAAACTCAGGAAAAAGGAAAATGTAAAAATGTGTCCTCCCTACCCCTGGATAGAGTATTCTGTTTGAATGCTCTTCGGCACAATACACAGCTCACTCTACTGCAGGGAAAATCATTACACCCCACTGTTTCTACAAGGTACCTCCCTTTCAGACTCAGAATTCCTGACTGAAAGCAGAAGCATTGGAGGTAGAAGGAAATCGATGCCCTCCAATGCGTTAGGGTTTGTTTTCTGAGTCTGAGAATGTGTTTCCCCGCGATTTCTGAGCTGATGGAATCTTTGAAAGTAGATGCCAGGTCTGTGGCATCCTGTTGGAAAAGTAACCCTTTCACCAGGAGGTTAAGCGTCTGTGCAGGGTATGCTGCTCTCAGAGCAGACCCAGTTTCTCGTGGTCTGTTCAGGTGACCACTGTCCTCCCAATTGAAATAATATCATTCAGCTCTCCTCCCCTCACTGGCTAGTGACTCTCTTCCTGTGGTCACTCAGGGTGAAACCAGGATAGTAGCAACCTACAGTATATGTGCAAACGGTGGGAAGAATGTGTGTGTGTGTGTGTGTGTGTGTGTGTGTGCATGCGTGTGTGCTCTCATATGAGTGTGAGCATGCTTGTGGGGACCAGAAGTCAACTCTAGGTGTCATTCTCTAGTACACAGTTCCCTGAGCTCTCTCACTGGCCTCACACTCTGTAACCTCAGGTCTGAGATTACAAGTACATGCCATCACACTGGGCAGAATTTCTCATCAGTTCTAGGACTCAAACTCAGCTCCTCGCACACAGCAACACAGCAATCACTTTACCAACTGAGCCTTCTCTTTAGCCCTGGGGGGAATAAAAGGAGAGTTGTTTGTTTTGTATTTGCCTCTTTATCTTAACTACACTGCTTTCTCCAAGCAGCATTGATTCTTCAATTACCAAAGAAAACCCCTGCTTTTGGTGTACAATTCCGTTATTTGATTTAATGTTTTAGTATTTTAAAAAGGTTCAGAATAGCTTAGATTTCTAAAAAGTTACACTTTTTAAACTAACAATCTTTTCGCACTTTCAATAAAAGCAGATCTCATTCTATTTAATATATTGTCCTTCATAGCATAGAATAAAGAGACAATACAGCAACAGAGTAAATGAACTTGTCACCCAATTGGCCAAATTTTTCTTGCAGTACTGGCTTTTCTCAACTTTTTATTTAATGAAAACTTGTCTACTCTTCTGGGTGTTTCTTTGTACTTTTGTCCTTCTCTCCAATCTATTCTATTAACAATATCTTTCTCTCTCTTTTTTCAGAGAGATGTGATTAGGTTCTAATCTTGCTTTTTTAATGTCTTTCTGCTTCTTTAATTTAGGTCACAACTACAGCTGTGACAACCAGGGCTTTGTCCTGGACCATCTTGCCACATCTGTAGATGCCGCTGCTTGCTGGACCACAAGGTCAATGCCTCCGAGCCCTATGTGGGGCATTCCCTTTGACTGACCCAAATTGGAAACAATTTAGACTTTGCTTGTGGCCTTCTCTATCCTCCCCCATTCTATTTCTGTGTATTCTCAAGTTCCCTTCCCCTCAGGCAAAGATAGATGAGAGTTACCATTTTTTTATTGTCGTGGTGCCACAGGGTGTTTTATCCTGCCGGTGACAGGCTTTCACACACCTGTGAACACACAGAGAAACACGGCAGCACATAAAACTCCTTTCTTCATGGCTGAGATGTTGCAGAGACCCCGCCATGTGGGGCTGTGGGCTCCCATCCCAGGAAAGCTTCCTTCACTCTTTCCCCCAACTGCTTGTGTAGTAAAGTGTCATTTTAATGTTTGATTTTTACAATTGTTTATTAAATTCAGTGTGAAAATGACATACTACAGAGTCCATCTTGAGAGCCAACGCAGAGCAAAATAATCAGCCCACACTGAAATTAGCCAAGTTCTGAGGTTGAATCGCACAGCAGAGTGCTAGCTCTCAGATGGGCACGTGTTTATAAAGTGACAGCGACACTATCATGAACCCTCTAGTTATGTGGGAAAGCAACAGCAGAAATGGCAAGTGTAATTTTTAAGAACTATGTTGGCCAATTGACAATTCTGCATTTGGATGATGGACAAGGAAGTAAGTTATCACAGAGATCAGAAATTGGGCAACACAGAAGAGTGAGTGAAAGAGACAGAAGGAGTAAATGCCTGCAAGAGCTCAGGTTTTGGAATTCTCTAGGCCATAGCATGTTTATTCAGTAAATTTCCACTAAATCACCAAGTGTTTATTTGACAGATAACCAAGAGTGAGATGTTTGAAGCATCTTATTTTTGGCGACACTCTAAGGGGCTTGGGATATCTGAGAGTCCCTGGAGCTCTTCCTGGATAGAGTGTCTATGATGTCACCTATCACATGAATAGTATGCTCGTAGCTAAGCTGCTGAACTTTGACAGCAAGCCTCAGTTCACTTCCGGAACCCTTTCCCCAGACTCTTCACCAGGCCTCACAGAGCACTTTGCATGTTGCAAGTTGAGCACCCAGCTCACCCTATTATTTCAAATCTATTTCTAGGTTGTAAACTCTCGACTGGTAGGAAACCATCTCTTCAATAATAAATCATACAAAGCCAGCAAGCTTAAAGTTAAGACATATATTAAATGTCTAACAAGTATTTGAATATGAATGAAGTGAGGTTAATGGCTTCTTGCTTAAAATGGGAAGAAGAATAGAAAAATGTATAACTAGGGAATATAACTCAGTACTAGAGTACCTAACAGGCATGCATAAGGTCCCAAGTTCAATTCTTGATACAGGAAATAAAATGCAGCAGGGCTTGAAGACATGGTTCTGTGGTCAAAAACACAGATTGCTCTCCTAGAAGGCCCAGGTTTCACTCCCAGCACACCCACATGGCAGTTCACAACTACCTAACTCCAGTTTATGGGGATCTGATGCCCTCTACTAGCCTCCATGGCCACTGCCCCCCCCCCTCTCTCTCTCTCTCTCTCTCTCTCACACACACACACACACACACACACACACACACACGTATGTATGTATGTATGTATGTATGTATGTATATGCGGTAACCATCAAATTGAGGTGTATTAGCAACACTTCTGAACTGGGGAGTGAGAAGAATACTTTCTGCCAAGCCTGATGACCTGAGTTCAATCTTTAGAACCCACCAAATGTACAGCAAGACTGAGTTGTCTTCTGACCATACCTGCACAATGGCATGTGTACAAACACACATAAGCATATGCACACAGATAGATGATAGATATATAGATGATAAATAAATAGAGTAAAATCAGAAAAGAAAGCTGTGAGATATTCATGCTTGTACAAACAAAAAAATGGTCAGAAAGTTCTCAGAATGAATTCAAGAGCATGGCATAAGCAATAAAAGAGGAGAGAGGATAACATAATTTCAAATTTCATATCTCATCAAGAAGAATCAAAAAGAAACTACAAACTATGAAATGAGCCAATAGAAACTACAATTATTGAAATGAAAGTTGCCTAATGTTCAATACAAGATTTGGTACTGACAAAAGAAAAAAAAATCAGTGAATTTGAAAACAAATAAGAGGAAAATGTTTCAAACTTTTTGATGGGGAAGCGTTGTCTTAATACAAAAGCTAAGAATTAAAATAAGAAAGCTTATAAATATTATTATTAAAATTTTCAGCAATAACAGTTAACAGCTTTAAAAAGGCAAAAAAGTGAGGAGCATCTGTTGATGGAGGCAGCTTATTTGTTCCCTACTGCTTAGACCTGAAAAAATCACACAGAAACCTTATTAATTAAAACACTGCTTGGCCCATTAGCCCTAGCTTCTTATTGTCTAACTCTTTTATATTAACTTAATCCATTTCTATTAATCTGTGTATTACCACATGGTAGTGGCTTACCAGGTAATGTTCCCAGCATCTATCTCAGGCAAAGATCCATGACTTCTCTCTGACTCTGCCCTTCTTTCTCCCAGCATACAGCCTAGCTTTTTCTACCTAATTCTGTGCTGCCATTGCCACAGGCTCAAAGCAGTTCTTTATTCATTAACCAATTAAAGCAACACACATACAGAAGGGTCTCCCACACCAAACCTGAATCTTGACTCTGAGAGCTTATAACTGATAATTCTCATGTCTTGGTAGAAAGCAGAGAGCTCAGTACAAAAACAAAAATAGATATCTCCTTTAAGGTCAGCCTCCATGGAGTCCATCTCTTCCAGTAATGTTCCAAAGGCTCTACAACTTCCACGACCAAGTAAATTTTATCCTATAAATTTCGTGTGTTTCAACATATAAGAGTCATCAGTGTAGTGTAACACAGGAAGAATACATGCTTTCCATACACTCTTTCGTGATAAAAACTCAGTAGTCAGAAATAAAATGGGACTCTATCAACCTGTGAAAGTTGTGTATGTGAGAAAGAAAGATGATTATGGATTAAATGTACAATTTTTCCTACAGGCCTGTGTATTTAACACTGGAATCCCAGATTGTGGTGCTGTTTTGGGGGTTTATAAAGTCTTGAGGACAGCATAATGGTTGGCACAGAGGGGTCAAGGGAAGCTGGTTTTGAGGGAAATATCTCCTTTTGTTTCTGGACTGAATATTCAGTTTTTCACTAGATATGAGAAGCATCTGTCACAATCTCTCATAGGAAAGAATTGTGTTCTTTTAGTCTCTATGCCTCACTTTTATGATGGACTGCGCCCTGTAAACGGGGAGCCAAAAGAGTCAAAATAAACTGGTTCTCCTTTACTTTGCCACGTCAGGTGTTTGTCATATCAATAAGACAAGCAAGCAACTATTACTATAAATAATGTTAGCTGTTATTATTAGTTATATAAAATATATATCATAATAATCATATAATTGTTATATAATTGCAAATATAAGTAGAAAATTGCAAACCCACATACATGATAAAAAACTGAAAATTTATTTTCCTAAAATCAAGAAATCAAGAATAAGACAAGTATGTCGACTTTCTTCAATTCTGTTCAATATCCTATTAAGAACTCACAACATAAAAAAATTTAAGCAAGGAAAAGAAACAGTAGGACCCTGTTTCAGAGAGGCTTATAAAACAATCTCTATTCATATATAATAGTGTCATATGCAAAAATTCCGAAGAACCATAGAACCAAAATTCAAAGTAACAAAGCTCAATTAAGTTGCCAGATACAAGTAAAATATACCAAAACAATAACATTCTTATTTATATAGATTAGCAATGACCTATCTAAGATATGGAACTGGAAGGGTATTCATCAATGACATGGGATCAAAAGTCCAGAAAGCAACTTTCCTTTGTTGGCCAGCTAATTTCCAACAAGGGTGCCAAACCATTCACTAAGGGAAAGAAGAGTCTCGTAAACAAGGAGTCTGGGACAACCAAGTACTGCCATCTGGAAAAGCAAAGTTGGATCCGTACTTAATATCATATACAAAAAGTAACTCAAAATGGATCACATCATGCCATCATTCAAAGGGTCTTAAGAGCTTTTGAAGAGTACCTAGGTACACACATGGATTAAACAGTGACTTGAAGTCAGTTACTCTATCTCTTGTTCTTACTACTGTGTTTGTCAAGGAGTAGGAGCTCAGAAATGTCTTCTAGATAAATCGAAGAAGTCTTCACAGTTTAGGTGTGTGTACCTTTACATCTTTCTACTGGTGAATAATTTTACATTAGGATATAACCCACATACCATAATATTAATTTTAAAAAGTACATGATACAGTGAATTTTACTATGTTCACAGAGCTACACAGTCACCATCACAGTCAGAACACCCAGGATTCCCCTTATACTATCCTAAAGTCGTAGTGTATCTTCACCATCCCTGCTGCCAGTCCTTAATGGGTTTTCATTTATTTTCTATCTTTATCAATTTACTATTCTGCTACCTTTGTTTCTGGCTTCTTCCTGCTACTGAGTGCCTTCAACACCAAATGCGTAAGCTTCAAAAGAAACAATATTTAAAATGGATTCCAAAATCAAAAGTAATTTTAAAACAAAAATAGGAAAAAATATGCGCCTTACTAAGAAAATAGAAGACAGCCCACAGAGTGGAAGAAATATTTACACAATGAATTTTATCTAGGATATATCAGGTACTCTTATAGAAGCCAGATAATCCACTTGACAAATGGGCAAAGGATATAAGCAGACACCTATACAATGAAAAGTGTTTGGCATTACTATGATATTTAATATTGTGTCAACTTGACAGAATCTAGAATCACGTAGAAGCAGAGCATCTGGAAGTGCCTATGCATATTAAGTTAATTACCCACCCTAAATGTGGGTGGCACCTTCATTCTGAAGAGAGCAAAAAGAAAAAACTAGCAGAGCATCAACATGCATTGCTTTCTCCAGCCCGACTGTGAGTGTGATATGATCAGCCACCTTCCCTTCCTTCTACCATGACAGAACAAAAGAGATGAGTGGCTGCCTTCAACTACAGTGAAGATGACAAATAGAGAGATGGTGACCAAGGAAGCAGTAGCACAGAACAGGATGCTTCATGTACTTGTGGGGAAACATACTTTTCTGTTCTTCCTCCTCCGCACAGGGAATATGCAAACTTACCTATAAATGTCAGAATTAATGCACTGTGAAAATACTGCTATAGGCAATTGTGTAAAAAAGGTCTTCCTGTGGGAGGGGCATGGGTATCAGAGATAACTGTGCAGAGATGTTGAAACAGATTGGTAGGTAAGAACTGAGAGTTTATGTGAAATAATTGCCAGTGGTGAAGGATGCATGGTTACTATGACG
The DNA here is from genome assembly GCF_018167655.1 of Microtus oregoni. Taxonomy (NCBI): domain Eukaryota; kingdom Metazoa; phylum Chordata; class Mammalia; order Rodentia; family Cricetidae; genus Microtus; species Microtus oregoni. The sequence continues at coordinate 62,446,527 of NW_024543059.1, read as the reverse complement.
GGTTGAAAAACAAGGTGTTCAAAAGACATGAGACCAGAGGCCAGCAACTGCCTTCATTATTTAACAAGTACTTGCCTGCATCCTTCAATGCTCACAAGAATTCTGAGAGTTAGGTATCATTGTTAATTTTTATTTTACTGATAAAAATAATCTAGGTATAAACTAAGTGATTTGGCTGTGGCCAAATAGACTACCCATAAGAGTAACAGAGTTAGTATTTAAAGCTAGTTAGCCCAAGGGCCCTGTTTTAAATCACTTCACTAAGGGATATCTGCTATATGGAGTTAGATGTTCTATTATAACACTACTTGGTCCTGGCATGTCTTTTGTATAAGATTAGAGAGATTAAAAGCAGATTACAAAAATAATAGGTAGTGGTAATTTTGTCAATGCTCTGTATAGGTCAAGCTAAGGTGACATTAGCGCTCTGCCACTCTTTGGCATGTCTTTTAGCTCTAACTTGGAATTTGTGGACATTTTTATGTCTTCTGGACTGAAGCACATTTCTCATTCTGATATTATTTTAAGCAGCAAACTATCAGCCTCAAGTCAGGTTTTTCACATTCACAACTGTTCATTGAGCACTTACTAGGTTCTCTGACCTCACACATGGTTTTCACAGGCTATTCTTTTGAATGAATACATTCCTAGCAATTATGAACTTGTGGGCTAATAGTAGAGACCAAAACAAAATAATATATAAGGGAAACACTCTACTACAACTAATGTTCTGAGTGGTAATGGGTAAGAGATAGGGAAGAGGTCAGAAGGTAGTAACAAAGGCATCAATGGGGGCTTAACCATGCACCATCCGTGCTGTGAATCAATAGCAGGGACAACCTACTCATGGCTTTTTCCCATTCATAACTATTCACTGGCCCCAAAGATCCCTCACTCCAAGAATTATGGGAATATCTCAAGCAACATCCTTTCAGATATCGAAGGATATCTCGTCTCAAAATTGTGTGTTGAGTCAGAACCTAGAAATAAATAGATTCTCTACTGGGTGAGTATACCAAGAATTGGCTGGTTAACCGAATGTGTTGTTAACTCTCAGTGAATAATACAGACTGTCTGGGTTTGGAACCCATCATTTTAAAGTGGTCTTTGGATTCTAACCATAATCTTTTTTCTTCCCACCTAATCAAGTTGTCATTTACTTTATCAGATACATATGTGTTTGTTCCAATCTGTCCCCCTAAGTCAGTCCCTTCAGACCAATGATCAATTGTCTGTACATCTTTGAACACCCACTAATTTATCTTTATCAAGTAGCTATGAAGGTGTTTGGAAATAAACATTAAAACCAAGTTGTGGTGTCACCCATGCTGTTAGTGTCAATCATATCCTTCAAGTGTGATCTGGAGAGCTTCACATGTAAGAGGAGAATGGTGAATCTTTGATGGACTAAGTTCATCTTAATTTACATGTTCTAATTAAAACCAGTGTGAAGATTCTCTGTGATATCCAGTGTGTTAAACACCTGCCCATTTTCTACCAATAAAAGAGGCAAATTGTTTGTTTTAATGCTGTAGCCTGCCTTTCTGTGTGCATATGTGTGTGTGTGTGTGTGTGTGTGTGTGTGCATGCGTGTGTGTATGTGTGTGCACGCGCATAGGCCAGAGGTAAACATTAGCTATCTTTTCTAGACTCTATCTTATATTTTGATTCAAAGTCTCTCACTGAACCGGCATGTATCTCAACAATTCAGCTAGGCTACTGGGCTAATGGGCCCATGACCCTTCTGTTCTGCCTTTCCAGTAGTGGGGTCAAAGACACTTGCCATCATTATCTGCCTTTGTAAGTGGGTAATGGGTGTTTGAACTCAGGTCTTCATACTTGTTCAGCAAGCACTTTACCACTGAGTTGTTCTTCTTACCCCTTCCATCTGTTTTTTAACTACAAAAGTCAACCGTCCTAACTGCAAAATAATTTAAACTATATGTTGTAATTTAAAAGTGATGGCCCCCAAACTGAGTGCACTATAAGGAGGTGTCGCTTTGTTAAATTAGGTGAGGCCTTGTTTGAGGAAGTGTGTCACTGTGGGGGCAGATCTTCAGGTCTCCTTTGCTCATGCCAGACCCAGTGAGACAGTCCATTTCCTGTTACCTACTAATCAAGAGAGTAGCCAGCATCATGCGTGCCTGCATACCACCATGCTCCCCACCATGATGATAGTAGACTGAAACGCTGAAGCTGTAATTGCACTACCACAATTAAATATTTTGCTATGGTCATGGTGTGTCTTCACAGTAATAGGAATCCTAACTAAGACAGAAATTTGTACAAGAGACTGGGGTATTGCTGTGATAGCCCTGACCATGTTTTTGTTTGGAGGAATTTGGACTTTGTTACTTTGGATTAAGAAAGCTGTGGAGTGATGGAAGCACTGCTTATTGGGCCATACTAGTAGGAGCATGGAAAACAGTGCTGCTAAGAGTGGTGTGAACTGTGGGGAGCTTACTCAAGAGGTTTCAGAGGAGAAGTAGTTTAGAATGTTGCCTAGAGATCTTTCTTTTGATATTTTGGTGAAGGAAGTGACTGCCTTTTACCCTGTCCAAAGAGTCTGCTTGAAGGTAAAGTGAAGAATTTTGGTTAATTCTATTGGCAGAGGAAATCTCAAAACAACCTATCAGTAACTCTGTTGTGTGGTTATTAGTCATAACTCTAATGAAGATTTATAATGAAAAGAAACTAGCTGAACAGGGTAAATAACAAAATGTAAATTTTGAAGAGAAAAGGAGCACCCAGATGTGGAATGGAGCTAAATTCTATATTCAAGGAGATAAATAAATTAAGAAATGAAATAAAGGGGTGATGACCTCAGGGCAAGATCCCATTTGACTAAGTTTTCAACTTGTGAGATAGAACTAAAGAAAAGCTTAGAGCCTCGTGTGCTACTACATGCCTTTAATTGCAGTACTCAGGATGCAAAGGCTGGCAGAATGCTGAGTGTGAGGCCAGCCTAGTCTACAGACCTAGTTTCAAGCTAACCAAACATAGTTAGTAAAGCTGCCTAAAAATGTGCACAGGAAGCTGATGAAGTTGTAATTGAACAAGGGGGCCTATTCTAGCCTCATCAAGCAGTAGAACTTAGCAGCTTTTGCCATTTGGTTTTGGCTTTAGAGTGAAAAACAGAAAAAAAGGGGTTATGGAATCTGCCTCCTTACCTAAGGAAAGTTGTAGAGGCTTGGCACGTGTCAGGGATGTCCTTGAGCAGAGGCCTAAAGAGGCCATTGCATGAATCTATGAAATCGAAGCCTAGATTGCTTTGGGGAACCCAAGATGTTAGAGATGCCAGAGTTATGAGATACCTGGCAAGAAAAACTTATAGGGAGTGAAACCAGTCAAATTCTTAGACACAGCTGGTTCTTTTCCCATTTTTTCATTTATATAGAATGTAAAATAAACCGAAACATCATTTTACCTGGGTTTATTTTTTTTTGTATTTTCCAATGTATATTCTTTGCTTAACATTGCTAAAGAGATCAAATGTTTTATGGTGACTTATTTAGTTTTTGCTCCTGTGATCAAAATGAAGCTAATACTTTTTGGACTATGTGGTAGAGAAAGGGAGAGGGAGAAAGATCAATTTGTTTAGTTCTTCTTAGTCCTTCTTTATTTGTTTCAATTCTCTAGTATAGAGTATATTAGAATAGAATATGTATATAAATATATTGTATGGGATTTATTAGGATTGACTTGTGTGATTACAGTGGTTGAGGAGTTCAGCAACAGGTTGTTTGCAGTCCAGAGATGCTGGCATGTTGGTTACATAGATGAGAACTTCAAAAGGCTGAGATGATTATTTGATGAATGGTATAATCCCTACCTCAAAGTTGAACGTCTGAGAACTCAAATAGGGGTCCATGATATTCTAGAGTCCAGAATAGAAGATAAATGCACCCCAAATCTGAGATGGGAAGGAAAGTCAGGAGGAAGGGGAAGATTCGTTGACTGTATTTTTACTTTATAGATTCTTATCTAGAAGATGAAGCCAAGAGACACCAAAAAGTGCTCTTCCCAAGCGGTCCATGTAGCTTCATTCAACAACCTCTACTGGAAACACCTCCATAGATATCCCAAAACAGATCCTCTCCTTGGTGCCAAATAGTCTTTCTCTAGTCAAGTTGATATCTAAAAATTATCATCACAACTTCTTTTAATGAACTTCTTGATGGTTTCTTCATTTCTATCCTGAATATTTCTATTTTGTTTACTATTTTAAACTATAAATATAAAATACTCATATATTACATTTACATATAATTTTGTAACTTCTAATAAAAATGATAATAAATATGGATGTAATTTTAATAAAATAATAGATTTGCTATTTAATCTTATGTGTGAACAGGAAAATATCTCTTTTTATTATACATTCTTCAAATGATTTATAAAATCTTTTTTTCTAGATGTTTTACAGTTTCATTTCTAAAGAAGAAATAGATAAGCCACTTATCATAACTTCTGGCCTTTATAGAAATATATAAAAGTTACTTTTAAGTATGTATTTTGTTGATAGCAAAACCCCCAAACTAATTCATACTAGTTCAACATGATTCATTAATGTTTTTATATTTTCTAGGAAGACATTTACTAGAAAATAATTTTTTTATTTCAGTTCTTAGTATATGCTTTCCTATGCTATTGCTGTTGTTGTACAGAAGCTGAAATTCCTGCTGGCAATGGTGTATGTCCTTGCCTAATTATTCTGTTGATGATAATAGCTTTAGTTTTTAGCCACTAAGCCTGATATTACTCAAAAGTTTCATGATTTGGTTTTGCTTTCTAAATAACTTCTTTTCAACACAACTATAAATTATGAATTAGAGAAATCTACTGAGTAAAACTAACAGCATTGATAAGGTTAATTAAGTCCCAATAAAATGTCAATGGAAATTTGTTTCTGGAGAGAAAATTCTTATAAAGAGTCAAAAACATTCGTAAAAACACAATAAAAAGAAATTCTTCCTGCCTGACATAAATATACTTGTGAAACATAATAAATAGATTTGTAAAACTAAGATAGTGTTTTCACTCATTTACCCAATATCGCCTTAATAGAGTAGTGTGTTTAGCAAGTGAAAATACGACTTGAATACATTTGTAATAAGACAACACATGATGCGGTAGCTTAAGAATGTCCCCAGTAATGCTTGGACCAGAGTTCAACTAAAAATTATTTATTACACAACTGAAATTCAAATTTAACTGGAGGTCTGTATTTTATTTGGCATCTTAGCTGACTCCTTGCTGTGTATCACTAGGGTAAAGTCATGGAGAAACAAAGTCTGTCCTCACAGAACTCACAGACAGAGCAAAAATAGATCTGTCGCATGTGACTCAAACCAGCTTCGGGTGTGTTTGGGAACCTAGTTCATAAAATGGAGTTTCAACTTAGTGTGTGAGAAAAACGGATTATTTCAAAAATATTACTGGTAGTCTGGCTTTCCATTGAAAGAGGATTTAAAAAAGCTAGATCTTAGTTTATGCCTCAAAGACAATATACCTGAATCCAAAAATAAATAATAAAGTTATAAAAGCTGAAGTAAATTTGAGAGAGCATGTTCATTGTCCAAGTTGAAAATGGTTCCAAAAAGAGATACCAAACCAAAATTTCATGAAGATTTTACTTTAGCTAAAATTTCAGTAAGTCTGCAAAGACCAACTGTACAGGAAGCTTTGTCATAACTCAAAATAAAATAGCAAATATTTGTTGATTATCAGAAAAACATGGAAAAACTAAAATATTGAAATAAAAAGAAGAAATGATACAAATGGGATTTTTTTATAATTAAAAATAAAGACAGTTCAACAAGTCCCCAGTTTTAACCCCTCTAGTTCCAAGAAAAAGGTGAAAAGGTTAATCTTGACCAATATGCAGAAGATTCTATGATACAGGTTTTAGGAGTACACTTCTATGCATTTTGAGATCTGGAGGGCAATTTGGCCATGTTTAAAATTTATTTTCTCTTGAAAGAAATTTTTGACTTGGAAATCCCCCCACAACCCTACTTTAGGAATTTCACCTATCCATATACGAAAGAATACAGATATAAATGTCCATTTATCGTGGTTGCATTCCCATTTTTGCTAAAATGCTTTAAACTCACATTTATCAGTGATTCCCAAAGTAATAAAAGTTAATCTCTGTTTCTAGTAGAGCAATTAAAATGCAGTTTGCAGATACAACTGAAGTTAGTGGTTTTGGAAAGATTATCTTGGATTACCTAGGTGGAGCCTGAATGCAATAGCTTCTTGTTTTAGGTACTTTTTGTTACCGTGACTAGACACCTTGACCCAAACAATTTATCGAGCAAAGAGTTTCTTTTGATTTAAGGTTCCAAAGGTAGAGTCCATAAAGGTATAGGAAAGCTGGTAGCAGGTAGCCAGGGTAGTAATTGAAGAGAGTGCTTCGTCATCAGCAAACACAAAGCAAAGAAAGAACTGGAAGGGGACAAGACAATGAACTTTCAAAGCTGGTCCCTATGAATGAAGAGAAAGAAAAAGGTTTAACCTACACAAGAGAAGGCAATGTAAAGACAGAACACAGACAGAGTTTTTTAAGATGCTCGCCTTATAGACTGCAGTAATACAGCCAAAAGCCAAGGAAAACTACAGGTGTCTAACAGAAGTCAAAGGAGGCAAGAAATGGATGTTTACCTCGAGCCTTAAAGAGAAGATGCTCCTGCCAAATCTTTGATTTCGGCCAACTGATAGTCATTTCCTGCATCTAGCCTGCAGAATTGTTAAAAATAGTATTGTTAACAATTGGTTGTCTTAAGTGTTTGTTTTGTTGCTTACTTGTTTCACTGGCCAACCAAATACATATCCAGCAAAAGGAAAGATGATACAAATTAAGACATGTATAGAAATTTAATAATTCTGAGGGTCTGAGAGATGGCTCAGGGGGTAAAGTGTTTGCCATTCAAGCATGACATCCTAAGTTCTAGTACAGGACACAAGGAGTGGGTTCAATTTTGAACCCTAGGGCTGGGAGAGGCAGAGATCCCCTGAGCTTACTGGTTACTCAGTCTCACCCTAGTTGAACTCCATATTCAGTGATCAAAAGAGTCTCAAAAATTAAGGTGAGATCAAGAGGAACATATCCAGTGTCAATCTCTGGCCTCCTCATGTGCACACAGACATACACAAAATGCATAAATATATATGTCATATACATACCTACATAAAGGAAATACAGGTATTCCAAACATATGAAAGCATATGCTATATCTGTGTATTTGTATAGTAGATGCTCCTGGGTACAATTTTCAGTTACACTGAAGACATAGATTCAAATCATAAAAAAAAAAAAAGAACAGCCCAGCCTTGTACGTAAGTCTGCATTTTGTTAAGTATAAGTTGTAGTTACCTGTAGGAAAGGTGCCCATTACGGAGAGACGAAAGGACTTCTATAGTTCTATTGTTCATGTCTTCATGACATACCTGTTGGTGTATACTATTTGTATAATTATTAAAGGAAATGAATTCTGGAATTTCTCCTGAAACTTCATTTTTACAGAATCTGTGTATTCTGATAATGAGTCAAATGGAATCTTTATTCAGTGCTGTCTCCAGCCGACTTAAAGTTCCTTGAGAGTAAGCGCCTTGCCTGTCTTGTTCATTTTTGTCTCCAGCCCTGAGTGCAATGCTGTCACCTAATACACTCCCAGAGAAACTTTGGAATGAATGATGGGCTGTAGCATCCGTCAGCAACAGCCAAAGGTAAGCACACCCATGAACTGACAGCGAAGGCAGTGTGTTAAGAAATGACAGCACATGCCTTTTTTTCTTTAGTGCCTCGTCACCAGGAATATGACAGAAGCAGCAGATTACCTGGGAACATACACCCGAATGGCCCATCTCTGTTCCCATCTGGTAACTAGCTCCCTGTCATATGGTTGGCGTAGTCTGAGGGGTTCACTCCATGCTACTGTGATTGCTATACCCAAGACTCTTGTTCTGCAGATAGCATGTTGCATCAGGGTTGGAAAATCATGCTATTGGTAGAAAAAAAGGCATGGTCCTGTGGAAGTTTCCAGAGCAGATGACCAATGTTTAGGCATCAATTTCCTTTTTAAAAGGGGGGAAATCTCCTGACTAAGGCAAAGGAGGAGATTGAGCCTTTTGCCTGTCTTCAGTGGTTTGTATCCTCTACTGCATGTGGTTGCCATGGTCAGGGATGTGAGGACTTAATATGTAAAGGTTCTAATGCATAACAGGTTTAAGGGCAAATTGGACAGGGAAAGAAATCTCTTAGCCCTCAAATGCCTGGCAATATTTATACGAATTGTGAGTTGAATTTCACTTCACTGACTTTGTCCTTTACATTGACAAGTCCGATAAGACGATCTCACTTAAAGTAATCATTTGTGTTTAGGTTTTTCTGCAGCAGTTTTGTATTACAATTTAAAAATAGACTACCCTATGCCTATAGTCATGTTAGCTATGGTACTTTGAACTTGATTTCTGAGGCTGCTGACAGTTTTTGAAAGATTTAACTACTGGCAGCAAGGAAAAGTCCCAGAGACTCTGCTCTATGAAATCTTTTCCTCCTGGAAAGAAAAATAAAGGGGCATCATTTAGCAGGCAACGTATCACCATAAAAATATGGTTACGCAATAATGTCTCATTAATATGATAAATCATAACATAACCTTTTCTATTAAATGTAAAAGGCAATTTATTGAAATGAAGGCATTTTCTTCCCCATGGCATATTTCCATAGTTGGTTCGAAAAGATTTTTTTATTATTATTCAAAACAGTCATTCTGATTTGCAGAGGAGATAACAGTTGTCCGTGACATTTTTATTTCTGCATAAACAGATTTCCATGTTGGCGAAGGTTAGTACAGTAGGAATTTGTTTTTACTTTCGGATGTACTGTGATACCACTCGAACCCTTCGTTGGGATGGAACCGCTAATTTATCCTTTCTGCCTTTACGATCTTGTCAGTACCGCATGTCTCCCTCAGTTTTTCTAATCTAAAATAATCCCACTGAAATCCTTTGATTGTCTCTTTGGACCTGCTCCATTCCTAAAGCAGGAATGTAATGGGCTTTATGGCACTTACTCGGGAGTCATTTATCCAGCAGAACGACTATAGTTGCTTGTTTTAATAAGAATATGCTTGTGGTAAGTGGGGACTGCTATTTAATTAGCCAAAGGGAAAGTAGTTCATGATACAATCTGTTCCAATCATCTTGGACATTAAACAAGAAGTCAAGTGCAGTTATTTATGAACATGCACTTTATTTGTGGTTGCTTTGAGCAAACCTCTTCTCTGAAACTTTATAGCGTTTTCTGACTGCTGCATTATGGGAGGAGGAAGAGGGAAAGGAAAGGACATGAGAGCATCTCATAAAATTCCCGGAAAAGAAACAGAAGGTTTGCTTATTGCTATCAGGGTTATGAATACAGACCTGCCAAATGGTGAGCAGGCAGAGGGTGGTGATTTGTCCTCTGCTGTCTCACGCTCCGTGTCTTTGGTGAGTAGCCCTTGTGAGAATGCTGCAACATGTTAGTTATGGGATATTGTGTGTCGTGTTTGCATGGATGTGTTTGAAAGTTGCCTATGTGCAGTTGCAATCAGGCGTCCTTTCCTTGAATTTCCATTACTTTTTATTGGATCAAATTTCTGAAATTTTGTACTTCCACTACTGTATTTTTACTCTAAATATAAAATGGATTTAAGAACCTTAATGAAAAACCAAACAAAATGTTATTTCTTTAATTGAAATTAAGAACCTGGCCACATTTCTGAAAATCTCTGCTTTCTAATTGTAGAGTCAGTTGTGTACATTTTTAACTGATCAGCATTTTGGACAACTAAGTGATGTGTTTATTAGTGAGCAAAAACTTAAAGTAAAAAAATTAAATTATGCTCTCTGTACATCATCTCCCAGGTTCTGGCTTGATGACCTTATCAACGGTTGCCTGTTCTTATAAACTCAGAGCAATGTAAGGCTTGCACACACATGCCTTAGGAAACCTCACATGAATGAGTTATGTCCATTTCCCTGTGTGTACAAATGTTCTTGGTAAAGGGAGAGTCTAACATGTTAGTGCTTACTTCTAACCCCCTTTAAAGCTAAAACTTTGAAAATCACCTTTGCCCACCTTTGAACAAGTCGGTAAAGGGTCCCTAAGTGGGACTGGAAGGAGCATCTACGAACATCCTTCCTCTCCTGTTTCATAGGACTCTATTATTTTGTCTACGGGGACTATCTTTCTCTATTCAGAATGACCTTACAAATGCAATCTGAAACCAAATGGCTTGTCACCTTCTCTTAGTAGCAACTGCAGCATCGGTTTAAATCTGGTGTTTTTCTGGCAGTGCCACAAGCATATGGTGCCTGGGCTCAAGGCGTGAGATCGGTGAAGGTACAGGATTGTGAGCACACCCAATAGGTCGGCGGTAAGGGTTACTCTGAATACCCCATTGTGCCTTTTTCATATGATATTCATTTTGCCCTCCCATTTTCTGAGTCATCAGCATGTTTCCTCCTTTCCCCCTTCCGTTCTCCTGGGAAAATCGTTTAAGTTGCCTGTTTAAGCAAAAGCCCCAAGGATCTTAGCATATTAAGTCATATCCTATGGAGCTCGGGGAAGTTAGGAGAGATTTGGGGCTAGTGGTTGTTTAATAATTGACAGCCACATAGACCAGGTCATTGGGAAACGTGCCATACAATCAATTCATGGAGTCAGAACCAGGTTAAACCTGTTTCGGGTACTTTCAAAGTACCAAGACAGAAAAGGAAATCCAATAGACCAAATGCCTTGGACTCAGAAACCCCTGGCTGGGTGGAAATTTTTCTGCTGTGAGACAGAATGCAGAGGCAGCTAGCCACGCCTTTCCCTCCTCCAGAAGACCTGCAAACAGCTGGTGCTTGCAGTCTCTTTCAGTGGTGGGAAGTTATTTCCGAACCAGTTAAACAAGCGCAGGCCAGACTCAAGGAAATCAGCGAATACATCATACACAGTGTGACAACAGGCCTGGCATGATTCCAGGGCTCGTGATCTTCCAATTGTGTGTGTGTGTGTGTGTGTGTGTGTGTGTGTGTGTCTTTTTCAATTGTTCTACTCCTTTGTTGAGGAGAGATGAGGACAGGGTTTTACTATAGTCTCAATTGATCTGGGACTCACGGTGTAGACCTGGCCCCCACATTCTACATCCTATTGAATCTAGAGTTCACAGATAAGATTGACTGGCCATCAAGATCCAGGGACTGTCCAGCATCAGTTCTATGGCATTGGGTTTTCTAACATGTGTTGCCATTTCTAGCTTTCTTTTTGTTTTGTGGTGCTGACGATCTAAATTCAGGTCCTCATGTTTTCTAAGCATCACTTACTTTACTAAGTAAGCCATCTCCCCAGCCCCAGAGTCAATCGGTATTTTATAAAGGCCAGGTAAACTTCTTGTTTATGATTCTTTAGTATAAATTCTTAGCATGGTAACATACAATTTTGAAAAACCTTAATTGCCATAATGGTATAATTTCTCAAATTTTGCTGACTTTCATTTTCCAATTTAATTCACCAGCAAGAGTCCTGTTATTTTAGGAAACATGAGAGATCACGACATCATTTTTGTTTCAATTCACATTTACAACTCTTTGACACTAATGTGCGCTCAGGGCGGGGAGAATAGCGTGACTTGGTGTCTGTCAGCTCCATCTCTCTCATGGCAGGCACATGGTGTTCAGAGTTCTTGGCTATTTCATCGGGACCTTGGATATGCAATTAAGAACTAAATGTAGATGTCTGATTCATCAAGTAACACTTAGGAAATAAGTCTGAGTGGCTCCCATGTAATGGGAAGTGGGATGAACTCAGCACACTGTCCCTGTCCTCTGGAGCTGGGTCAGTCTGCGGACAGTGAGACTGAGTAAGAAACAGTCATCTTCATCTTGAGACACGGTGGCCCCTAGATCAGTTTGCGACAGAACTGAATGAGGAGCGTGAGATAAAAACTGAAACCAAGCAAATGGAAAGCATGATAAGAACTGATTCAATTCTTTCTATCACAGATGTTGTGGTGCTGGGAGGTGCGGGATCCACATGGTCTGAGAAATTTCCATCCATCTTTCCTTTGGGACTCATGGATTTATGCTTCTAGATCTCACCACAGTGTTGTATGGCTTGCTTTCCCACATCAGACTGCAAGTGTATGGTGGCTAAGACTGCCTGTCTTTTATTCCCATATCTCCTACAATTTATATGAGATGGTTGCGCTGTAATTGTTTTACAGTGGGTAAAGAATGAATGAATGAACACATCTCAGCTATCATAGAACTCATATACAACAAATCCTGGACTCCCTCCGCCCACTTTACTGAGGTCAGTACACATGACAGGTGATGATCTTTCCTATGAATGTGCTTACAGAAAATCATGACCAAACTTGGAATATGATTCATCCTCAGACTGCAACATTAAGGTGGTGCACCCTCTCACAGGTACCTGAGTAAAGACAATTGATGTTCTGCACCAGTCAGTGATTCATGTTTGAGGATACTTATTACACATATACTACATTTTCAAGAGAAAAGGGTATAAATACAGGAATTAGAAATATGGGATTTTCTTTCTGTTATTACTCAGAATTTAGCTGTTGCAGGATTGTGTATGTACATGCAGAAACTATATGTCTTTACATACACACACAATCTAAAACAGTGTCTAATTGCCTTTGTACACTTAGCTTTTTCTTACAACTAAAATAAGTCATGAACGTGTTTGCGGAGCTCTTAGAAATGGCTTTTAAATCTTTAATTCTTTTCAAAACACTCTTGCATCATTTTATTTCCTTACTTCCACATCATTCATGGGAAGTGACAAATTATATTACTTCAATTTTTCAAAGAAAACTAAGGCTTGTGACCTCATCCACTTACTCCTAATCATGATCATATGGGACATTCACCGTGTGTGAACCACCACAGGTGCCACAGTTCTACAGAGCTGACCTGGGCTTACCTTCTAGTAGCTCACAGCAGTCGAGCAGTATTGCTTGGCACTCGGGATTCTGGAACCCTGCACTAGGCATTCGGCTTTGGGGAGTCCACCTGACTCCCCTGACACCGCTGTGCTCTCCATAAGGGAAGGAATAGATGCGGCCAAAGAATTAGACTCATCCATAATTTGATCACCTGTACTTGCATCTGCAACCCTGGCTGTATATCAGTACAGTGGCCCTCTAACTCTTGAACCTGCCACCCAAAGAGGAGGTCATACTTCCTGGGTCTGTGAAGTATCGGCTTTCCAGGTCACCCTGTCAAGAGTACACTGCTTACCATGCCAAGGAAGGAAGAGAACAATGGAGACTTGGACACAATCATCTGTGTCCCGAGAAGAGGGGACAGAGAAAGTAGCAACTGAAATGTTCTTTTGGATGGAAGAAATGAGGGAGAGAATCATACAACAAATAAACAAAAACAAAAACAAAAAAGAAACCTAATCCAGACATTGCATGAAAGTGAAATAGATGCTGGGGAAGGATTTTTGGGGAAGACACTGAGTCTTGTAGGATGTGTTGGAACAACATTAAGAGAGCAGAAAAGGAAAGGATAATGTGGTAGAGGGGAAATGTGTGTTGGTTTGCAACTATTCTGATGATTCTAAGATTAGTAGTTTTTATTAAAATATCTTCAGTCTCTTTTTACAAAGGTGACTGTGACCTTGATCTGACAAGCCCAGGGCGTGTGTGGCACTCTAAATACAGGCTGTGTCCATGTCTTATTGCTTTCTTTGTGTAAGTTGGAGGGCCACGGATAAAAATGAGCACTTGGTGCCCTTATGACTTTATTAGCTATTGTACTCTGAGCACAACAAGCCTGCATGTTTTGAAATTTACAGTTTCCTGGGGCCATTTCCACAAACAGTTTTGACGTCGCACAGAATACTTGATCAACTGTCACCCAAGGCAATTTGAAGGAAATACAGAAAAGGGAAGGTCTATTTTGAACATCGACACTGCCAGTTCTTTACTTTTTACCGCAGTGAAGAAAAATCAATCCTTACTTCTGGAGAAGGCCTAGAGAATGCTCAGGAAAGAAATTGCAGGTCTGCATCACCGAGATGTCTGGGCATTACTGCAGAGACACTGAGATACATTGGTAGCTCTTTGCAGCTTTGCCAGAAGACAACTTTAGATCACAGTCATCACACCTGAAATGATACCCAAGAGAAATGGATTTGGAAATCTACAAGGACTCAGTCAGTGAGGCAACAATGAAAAACCAGCATTCCAGAAGTCCTTGCTGTATGTCCTTGGACAGCTGTAGTTGTGTGACTTTAAGGAGATTACCTAACCTTATTTTTCCTCAGTCATCTTGTGTTTAAACAGAGCCAAGACCACCTATTTCCTAAGATCACCTAACTTCCTTCCAAAATGCAAGATGAAATTCCTGACATTTTCTAGAAGCTGCATAGATGTTCTGAGTCTTCTACTCTTGTTCCTGACTTGCATGACCTGCTCCCAGGAGAAGATAACGCCTTGGCAAAAGTGGAACTCATTTGATCAAAAGCAGAAATTTCCAAAGTTGTCAACTATTAAGGGACTACTTTTATTCTGCTTTTCCAATGCATTATCTCTATATTGCTTGATTATACAACATAAATCTTACCTCTACATTGCAGATGAAGAAATTAGAGCCCAGAGACATCAGATGACTCCATAATGGCAGCATCAGTAAAAGAAGCTGAGAATGACTCTGGGCCAGACTCCAAGCACTTCATTCTTTATATGCCTCTAAACATACTGGTCAGGAGACTTTTGTTTGGCTGAATGGTTTTAAAATATAAATGACACAGGGGCTGGAATATTATGGCTCAGGTAGGTAAACCCACTTGCTGTGCAAGCGTGAAGAACTGAGTTTGGACCTAGCACCCATATAAAAATTCAAACTTGGCCATTGGTGCATATAGCTTCAGTGCTGGTGGGAGAGACAGAGACAGGAGGTTTATGGGGACTTGCTGATCACCAACCTAGCTGTTTCGGTGAGCAGCTGTCTCAAAGAGTTTATGTAGACCATGATAGAGAAAAACACTAAGCAGCTTCCTCTGGCCTCTTTGTTTATATTTACATACATGTACATGCATACATCACACACACACACACACACACACACACACAGATGGAGACAACCTTAAAGATGCTTAAGCTCAAAAGATGTCTTAGCAGTGTTTGGGCACTTTTCCATGCATCTGACCTGTATTAATTATACAGTTTTGTTACTTGGCTTTCTTAAAATTTCTTGACTTAAAATATCAATCCAGGATAGATATTTATAATTTATTTCTTTGATTAAAAAATAGTTTTACTAGCAAATACTAAGACACCAGCCTTAAACGTAGATTTCTTCAGAACGCTCTTCTCAGATGGGAGCAGGCAGCTGGGGGGATTGGAGTGGGTATTTATACCTTAATTCCCTGGGTTGGAGTGCTAACCCAGAAAGATCTCATATGAATTTGACTTGGCTTCAGGGCGCAGCCGTCCCAGGCATTCTCAGTTAATTTCACTCCTTGATAAAGAGTCAGGGATGTCTTATCCCAGATCCTTCCATGGGGATTTCTCCTCCACTTCACAGTCACCGTTAGGAGGCTTAATACATGCTTGTCAGTGCTTGTGATGCCTGGTGCTTAAATATTTTCATCACTGATAATTATTTATGTGAATGTGCTCAGGATGCCCTTCTGCAATAGGTGTTCATTCCCCATGGGATAGCTCTGAAAAGCTGTGCTTCTATCCTGGCGTCTACATAGATGGGCGAATAAGAAAGGTGTTGCTTTCTTTCTCCTCTGTTTCTGTGTTCTTGCTGAAGGACTGTCTGTCCTCAGGTGAGTGGATCCCTTGGCATTCACAGGTGTAAACACCGTGATACACTGCCTTATGGTTTCATTTACCTTTTCCCTAAACATCTTTCTGTTTTTGTTGTCCTGTACTAGGAATTCGATGTATGTTTTGCCCAAAAGCATATAAATTCTGGTATTTTGTTTTTGAGAATTTGTAGGGGTGGGAGGGAGAGAGAAGCAATGCTGATTCCAACTTCAATCTCATGGTAAGAATTATTTCCAGTGGGTAAAATTAAAATATGTTTTCTGAGTTTTCATACCAAGACACGTATTATTTTGCCATGAGGCTTTCTAGGATACACACACAGCTTCTTCGAAGCGCCATGCCAACAGAGAGACCATATTTGCTTGGAGATTCAACTCTCTCATAACTGCCTGTAAGTACTTGCTTACATTTACAAATTCAAGTTTACGAATAAATGCTTTCCCTTTTCTCTCTGTAGGGAGAGAAAATGAATTTTCTCCTTGACTATCCCAGACAAGCATATGAAATCCAATCAACGGGTTCAGTCCAATGGGCTATCATGTCACAAATCAAATGAAAGGAATGAAACAAATGGTGGAGCTGTTAAGTATATTAGAGAGACCAGCTAGATAAATTAACAAATGAGATCGAGGGAGAAGTGGGAGAGGCTGCCATTAGGATGTCAGAAGCATCACTGAGACCCCACTCACGACAAATGGTTTTCTGTTTCTGTTGTGGCGATAGTTTTGTCCACACGGCAACAGAAGTGAACCGAGTGTGGTGGCATCTGCCTGTCACCCAATCTCCTGGAAGGTAGAATCGTGAAAATCAGAAGCTCAAAGGGACCCTTCAAGACGTAATGAGGTAGAGGCTGGTCTGAAGTAAATGAGATCCTGTCTCAAAATAAAATAAAATAAAATAAAAGAGAACTAACATGAAGCTTGGGGTTGATTTCTTCCTGAAAGCATGCAATTTACTTCTTTGAAAATTCTTGATGAAATTAACCAATCGATTCTTTCCTTTTCCTTTAAGTTGGTTTAGCTGATCTTTACACCAAAATATACTGAGTGATTTTTAGAAACCCACTACACATGAACATACCACACTTAAAAATTTGAACACAAAAGGGTAAGCCAGAGTCTCCACTCTACCCACAAGCAAGTACTTTTCTGAGTTTGATGTGTATTCTCCTAATTCCCCTTTGTTCCCTAGCCCCATTGATTATGTGCTGCCCCTTTCCGAGCGAAGTGCATGTGTGATTATGGTGATATCATTGATTTTCAGGTGTGGCTCGCAGAATTGGTCTCATTACTTTAAAGTCACATCTTGTATAATTCATTTTTGTAATTCTGTTTAGTATTTCCCCAGGCCTTCCAATACTTAAAAAGAAACACACAACAGGGGAATAACTCCTGAGGCAGCACTGGATGGCGGGAATTCTACAATCACTTATTAAATTGGCCTTCTAAATCCTGAGCGGATTTAGTAAAATGGAATTTCAAAGAACTTCACAATGTACTGAATACCATTTTACTTAAAAGAAAAGTGGAGTTCAGAAAATTAGATCTACTGGGGCTCCTATGGGAAGCCTCCGTTTTCCTCCGCCTCACCTTGCTTCCCCCGTCCCCTAATATCTTGCAGAGGAAGGGAAGAAGAGCACAGAGAGCTGGAGAAAGCATCCAACCTTTGTTCTCACGCGTACGACTTGAGCCACGTGCCTCTTTTATGACTGACATGGCTGGCAAGAGAGTTATTATTAGGATTTATAAGCAGTCCCATGATAGACTTATATTTTTTTAAGTGTTTATAACTGTCATAAAAATTTAGTGTGGCATGCAAGGTCTCAACCTGGCAGTAAATTTCATAATAATATCTCTCTATATTGTAAGAAGGTCACTTGCTCATCTTTAAAGGTTTGGGTGAAGGATAGAACAGGACAAGAATTTCATAGTACCAGAAAAATGTTGACGTTAGGAGGAGGACATTGCCTTGTGGTATGTAGTAGTCCAGGTCTCGTGATGAATTGTGTTAAATGGCAGAGTTGATTGGGCTATATAGTACAGGGAAACTTTTTTGTATTTGTGGATATCTCACTTGGGCAACTTATTTAATTTCTTTGTCCACCAAATTCTTCTTCTTTTGATGAGCACAGTAATATTTACTGATGTGTATGTTATATGTGCCCTAGAAGGTTGAGCCAATACATACTTAGAAGAGTACTCAGTGTATAAAAACATTCTCTATGTTTATTATGTAAATATTTTCTGGAAATGGTTAAATTCTAGTAATTCTTCACTGTGCAAACTCACTAATAATCAGCCTTTATTGTGAAGCATATAAAATTAACATGACATATAATCATTATAGTCTCCATGTGACCATGTACATTTTTGATAGACACAGTCTAGGGACAGGACAGAGATGTTTGGACTAGTATGCACATTACTTACAGGTAAGAACTGAGGAAAGCTTCTGAGTCCTAGGTAGGTTAGACGGCACACGCCAGACTGCAAGGCAGCCACTACTGTGAAGATGATGCCTTTAACTGTGAGTGGCTCCAGTCTCAAGCAGGTGTCTGTCTTAGCTTCTTCTTCCCTAGATGCTTAAACTCATGATGAGGCATGTTTGACTCTAACAATAACACAAATCTTCTTCTTAACAACTTTTCATGAGGATGGATCAGGTCAGTGAGTGGACTGACAATTTTTGAGTAGCTCCTTGGGCAGTCCTCTTCTTAGAATGAGCTTCGGTGAGAGGCCTTTTTCCTCATGATAGCTTAAAGTGTTCAGTAAGAAGCATGAGGGGAGTCACAGGGACAACATGCATGATGTAATTATTTGCACATTGAGGGTATGTGTTACTGAGGTAGAGACAGATGCTATTATTCCCATGTAAATAAAGAACCAGACAAGGCTTAGATATGTGGACCTTGCAGAGCTGGTAAGGAAAACACAGGCCATATTCCAAGGCTTCTTTTCTCATAAAGAACTCATTGTTGAGGAGTGAATACCTTTCAGAGTTTGTAAGTTTCTAAATCATAGAAACAATCATTAAAATATATAGAAGGGGTGGGCAGTGGTGGGCCAGAGACAGGCAGAGCTCAGTGAGTTTGAGGCCAGTCTGATCCACAAAGTAAGTTCCAGGACATCCAGGGATGCACAGAGAAGGGGTGTCTTGAAAAACAAAATGAAACTGAACAAAACAAACAACAAAATACACACACACATACACACACACACACACACACACACACACACACTTGGAGCTGGAGTTTGTTTCTCATTCTCCTTTTATCTGTCTTGCTATCATTATCCTCAATCACCGACTTCCCTGATTTCCAGTTTCCAAATTCTGTCCCAAACTCATCAAATTCAGATTCAATATTTTTTGAAACCCGTGGGCCCGCCCCCTTGTCACTGTTGTGTGTGCTAACCAGAACCAACCAGCAGGCTGGTTTATATGAAATAATTTAATCTCAAGTAGCAGTGACGGCTTCCTGCCCACTGGGCTGCGTTTGAACTCCACCAGGACACTTTAACACTGAACATGCCAGCACAAGCAGAAAGCTGACAAGAAGCAGAGGCAAAAGCTTGTTTATGTAGCTTCCCATACACAATCGCAACAATCATTAGTGTAGTACGATTTCTTCTTCCTGACAATGGCAAGCGCTTGTTGGAAACTGTTGGAGGCTGAAGACTGACAGCCTCCACGCTGAGCTCATGCTCAGCTCCACTTTCACTTACCACATATCTGTGTAGCGTCCCAGGCGTGTAGGCTCCATCTACGCTTGAAAGCAGGATTTGATGATTTTACATACCTCCCAACCTCACTTCCAGTTTTAGTGTCTTGAATGAGTTTTCCTGAAGCCTAGGTAAAACGTAGAGTGTTTCGTGGCAAAATCCTTGGGTTAAAATTCTTGTTCTGGGGACTGGGGAGATGGCAAATGCAGAAAAGTACTTGTGTGAGTATGAAAACCTGAAGCTGATACGCAGAACCTGAGTCAAAAAGGCCCAGGATGGTGGTGTGTACCTGTTATCCTAAGACTGGAAGAGTGGAGACAGCTAGATTCCTGAAGCCTTGCTGTCCAGTCAGCCTAGTCTAACTGTCCAGGCCAGTGAAAAAGTTAAGCTCTGGCTGTGACATACATATGTTATGTGCATTCTCATCCACACACATTTACACATGTACATACAGACATTCCTTCATGTAGACACACACACAATTCTTCTTTAGCGTGTTCAGGTGGTATAACAGGAAGGCTGTTCGTTATCCACAAATCTCTGTTTCCTCCTCCATAAAATGCAAAGCATAATGGAGCCTCAGTTGTGTAAAGTTTAGTGGGAGAATCTGATGAGAATACTCATGCAAGCTACTTTGTATAGGACTCTTATGCATCATCTGCTGTAAGTTTTAGATCTAAATAAAATATTTTTAAGAATTTTTAAAAATAATGTGTGAATGTGTGTATGAGTGTATTTATGTGCCTGTGAGTATGTGTGTGTCGGTATATGTGGGGGTACGTGTGTGAATGTGTGTGTGAGTGTATTTATGTGCGTGTGTGCGTGTGTGTGTGCGCGCACGCGCGTGTGTGTGTGTGTGTGTGTGTGTGTGTGTGTGTGCAGTGTTCCAGAAGTCTGGAGTCCAGAAAAAGCTCTGGGATCCAAATTGCAGATGATTGCCTGACGTGAGTGCTTCGAGCAGAACTTGGATCCTTTGCTGGAGTAAAACAGGAGTTATCTACCTAGTCCATAGAGGACTTCTGAAATCATCAGAGTCAGCAGTGGATCTGCGGTTTCAGAAGATGGAGACAGAACAATGAGCACTGCAGGAAATCAAGACAGTAAGAACTGAATTGGCCTGAGTTTATCCAACTTGTCATCATGACCAAAATAACCAGTTACAATCATCTAGTCACATTCCCAAGTAGCTGGTTAGGTTCGCATATATAACTAGGCTCTATTTATGAGAGAAATTAGTCTTGAAAGTTGAAAGTAAGCACAATCAATAAAAGGGCATTTACAAGGGAGAATACTTGATTTCATATTAAATGTATTGCTTTATTTTTTTTAGAAATTGATATCATCTCTGTTGAATTGACCTGGTTGCAAGCTTAATTCTTCTTAGAAGGCAGAAAGTAGTTTGGTAATACCAATATGAGTTTAACTAGTTGGTATAACTCAGCTCAATTAAATGCAATTCAAACTATAGCGTGCCATTATATAAATAATAATACTGAGAACACCTATTATGAGCCATAATATACTACTGCATGAGTCAGAGAGATTTTTTTTTTGTCTATTTTATTCAATCCCTAAATCCATGTGTACCAGTCCCTAGTACATATTGTTAACAAAATGCCCTGGTGTTGCATTAACATTATATTCTATGACTGTAAGAAAGAAAAAGCCACTAAGACAGTACTTGCCATGAAGTGGGCAAGAAAGTGAGTTCATCAATTAAGATAAAGTAAAAGATACAGACCTGAAGTAGAGTGAAGGCAGTTCTCCCTGCACCAGGAGAGTTTTGTGGGTAGACATTAGGGGTCTTCAGAGTTGTGGAAGTTTCCCAGGTGTACCTAGCATACTAAGCAAAGGGGCAACTAAAATGAGTGTATTATGAAACACCAAAGATACCTTCAGAGTTTTCATATAGTCTTTGATGATTAAAGTTTTAAAGAATATGATAGGTGGAGAGATGGCTTTGTGTATTGACCCTTCTTACAGAGGACCCAGGTTTGGTTCCCAGCATCCACGTTGGCTGGTTCACAACAACCTGTATTGCATCTCTATGGTATCAGATTCTCTCTTCTAGCTTCTATGGTCACCCCACTCATGTGTACAGACTCCAACCCTTCCAACTCTTCTGTATGTATATTTATGGCATATGTATATACATACTTAAAAATAAAAAAGTTAATAAAAATAAGTTTGAATTCAAAACAAGAGAAGAGTATCAACATGTGAGGAAAGAAGGAGAAAAGGCCGATTTCCAAGTCATAGATAACGGTATATCTGTGAGAAACAAACTCCTTTATCTTGTAAACAAAAGAGGATCTTTTTGTCTTAAAGAAACCGTCTGTCTGTTTGTCTGTCTGTCTTTATATTTATATCTATCTGTCTGTCTGTAATTAGTTGGATGGTGGTAGGATTGGAGGCAACATGAATGAGATCAGCATGTAGAGTTCATCGCTTAGTGTACAAACAAAGCATGAAGTAAGATTTAGCCAATTTGACTGTTTGGAGAGGTTTTACAAGGTGTGAGGAAGAGAATCTACTGACATATAAGTGGAAAGCAGAGAAAATAATGTCAGTTATGTGTTCTAGAGTAAAGGATAAATGGAAGAACCATTCATTAGAAATGTAAGTCTAATTAAATAAACAGAACTTTCACATCCACTTGTCTTGTGTGTGTGTGTTCAAATGTGTTTATTTATAGATAAATAGATTAGACAGACAGATAAACAAGCTGGCAGGAAGTCAGGCAGGCAGACAGATAGATAAGAGTTTGTTGCTTAGAAGAGAAGCTTGAGCTAATGGTCTATCTGGTCTCTTCAGACTGTATTCAATGACTCCAAAATATTATAAACTAGGGGAGAAGAGATGTGAGAGCAAACTTCAGGTTTGTCAGGATAGAAGATTTCAACTTTGGAAATGGACACAGTGCTGTTTAAGATGACTCGCTGAGTTTAAAGAGCATGCTGCAGCATATATATATATATATATATATATATATATATATATATATATTTGCTTTCCACATTAATAGTTCTGATGAGATGTCTTTACCAAGGCTTAATGAATAAACTAAAATGGTTCTCAACCTTCTTTAGAGAACATATGTTATGAAGAACATATTTGTCCTTAGAAAAATCCTAATAGTTAAATGAATGAAAATTGTCAACAGTATCACCTTTAAATCACTGGTTTGTTTTAGTCAGATTGTGATATGCTTTAGAGTATGTATGGTCACTGGTCAGTTTAGAGATTATGTTGTCAAGTTTTAACTAAACAGACTCTCAAAGTAGACAAATAGTTCAGTTTTTCCCTTAACAAATATTATTGTTCAAAATAGCATCATCCAGCAATAAAAGTAGCACTAAATCAGATGACTCTTCCACTCAGAGAGTCAACATTTATACTATGAGTTAAAACAATGAAGATTTTTCTAGATCTCCCAATATTTCTTCTACAATGAGTTTGAAAAATCAAGAAAAATTATTTGGAAGATGAATTTATCATCTACTGTCATAACAAACTCCAAATAGAAAATATGCCTTGAGGTATTAGCTAATAATATTTTAAAATAATGTTTAGTTCATCACTATCTCAGTTCTGTGACTTTGTGTTTTGTAGATATTTACACAATATTCAGAAAGCATAAACAGAATTTATGAATAAAGTATGCATATGGAATGTGATGGAGGTTGCTATTTGGACATTTTTTTTGAAGATGGGAATGGATTATTGACAAATGTGGAGAGTATTGTGTTATAGGGTAGAAGAATGTTTTAGCAGGACCGAGGGGAAACAGAAGAGATTGCCAGTGGTTACAATGCTTTTTCTTTGCTGCCTGAGAAAGCAGCACCCTGTGTTTGTCTGAGAAATGTATCCCTGAAAAGAAAACCACTGTCTCCTCATCACACTATTGATTGCATTATTGAAATTTAATCTCGGGGCCATAGCAGGGTTCAGAGGCATGAGGAGAAATTTCAGCAAAGTGATGATTGTATTAAACATTGGAGAGCCTTCGTGCTAGAAATTAAAAGTGCAATCATTGTTCCTAGTTTCACAGATCATTAAGCAAACAACCTGTTTCTGTTTGGACTATTTTATTTGATTCAGGTAACATAAAAGACTTTCATAACAAGAAATCCATGAAGAAAAGTTGACTTATCCCGTATTTGTCAATATGCCTCTACTTAATCATGCACATGTTCATATCACTAATATTGCTATATACTTCAAGCTGTGACATTTATGACAGAATATTGGTCATTCTTATCATTCATGAATCTCCCTGTTCTACCCATCCCGGTTGGTTCTGACTGATCAGAGAGCATTGTCTTCACTGGAATTCCTGTTAAAAGTTTATAAGGATACAGAGAAAATGCAAACTGTAGTGTAACTTTCATTTGCTTTCAGTACTCTATTTGCTTTGGCATATTGCAACTCCCAGGGTGTCAAGAGCTGAGGGGAAATAGTATCAGCGCATTCCATATAACCAAAGATCAGACTTTATAAGATGTTGCTGCATATATATTTAAGAGTTACATAAAAATAACCACGATATCCAAAGAATATGGCCTAGAGATGACAAATTTGGCTTTCATCTAAAAACATGAATATTTCTCATACACTTTTAGAAAATATAGTATATAGAAAACCAGATATAAAACTGAATGATATTTGTATGGTGTGTGGCATTTTATAAGCACACCTTTGGGAATTTGAGGTTCTTGGTTGGTAAGCAAAGGATAGGTAAATTTCAAATTGGAGAAGGACATTCCTGGTAGATCATTTTTTGTTTGTTTGTTTGTTTGTTTGGATGGTTGGTTGGTTGGTTTTATTTTGTTTGTTTGTTTTTTTTTGATGGAAGATGAGGCTAAGAAGCTGGGTAATATTTCAGAAAAGAATAAATCTGAAAATGTTGAGAAACTACCTTTACTATCCATCCTAATGATTAACTACCACCAGCAAGTAGTTACAGAAAAAATACAATTATCAGAGGAATTCTGATTTCTATCTAGCCATAAATTTTCTTAACTTGCTTCTGAGATGACTCAAAAAAATTGAGGTAAGCCATGTGTTTAAGTAAGAGATGGGTAGAACACACACATGTCTTCCCTGGTTTTCCCTAGGATATAAGTCCTTCTAGAGAGGTCCACCAATTAGTGACAAGAACATGAAGCAGTTATTCAGGAAAAGTCACAACTGTCCAACCAAAAGCAAAAATCCAGAAATCACAAACATGTGTACTCACTCTTACCCCAGGTAATAAAAATGGATGGTTGAATTAAAATCATTTTGAAGAAATTAGTGAGATCAGGCAAGAGCAAAATAGAGAAAGAAAACATATGCCCTTCTGACTTAGAATGAGTGTAAGAGACATACAGTATCTCCCAACCATCCAAAGTCTACCTGAGGATGGACCCAGGTCTAGCATCAGAGCGTTTCCTGGGTTTATCTGTATAGATATCTGTGAGAAAATTTGCCACAGGTACAAGTCAATTCTAATCACTGGCAATCAATCTGATCCTGAGTCTCCCTTGAACAATTTTTATAGAAAAAGTTGGCTGTGATTCTCCTTGTGTTAAAATGTAGACTGTTTTCTGTTCCATATCTGTCACCCCCTGAAGCCTTACCAACAGTCCCTATACAGGATGACTTGTGTTTTAAACTCAGGTTATCTGCATTGTGTGTTCTACAGCCTCCCTCAAGTCACTCACTGTTACTTACCTTGCTGGCTTTGAATCCCAAATGTGACCCCAGTTTCTGGTTTCCTGTGATGCCATTTCCCTGTCTTAAGCCTCTTCTCTCCATCTTCCCAACATCCTCCAATCCCCACCCCAGCTT
Organism: Microtus oregoni; assembly: GCF_018167655.1. NCBI lineage: Eukaryota > Metazoa > Chordata > Mammalia > Rodentia > Cricetidae > Microtus > Microtus oregoni. The sequence continues at coordinate 62,421,128 of NW_024543059.1, read as the reverse complement.
TTCTACCCTTTGTTTTCTTCATCATAAGGTATCACAAGAAAGGTTTACAGTTTTCCTTTCTTTTTAACATTTTTCATGTGTATCATCACTTGCCTTTTCAAAGACAGGTGTCAGTCAATGAAGGGACATGTACCAGCTCATGTTCTGTATCGGTATCTCCAAACTGATAGTGGAGGTACTGATGGGGGTGGAGTGTAGTGGTTTGGTGATGTGATGTGGTGCGATGATGGTCGTGATGATGTGGTGGTATGGTGATGATAATGGCGATAGCAGTAGTGGTAGTGCAGTATTCATATACCTACGTGTGCATGCTCATGTGAATGGGTAGGTATGTGTGTGTGCGTGTGCGCATGTGCGCGCCCACACGCATGTATTGTGATGTGTGTGTGTGGTATGGCTGAATATCTATTGCAAACTTTTTCTTCACTTAGGAAGTTCTTGGCAGGAATTTTAAATGGAAGGGCTATAAACTAATAAATGGACTTTGAACAGTGCCAGCTTTACAGTCGAGAGAGGGCAGTTCATGGTACTATTAAGGATAACAAGAAGAAGAATTCTCTGATGGGAACTCTAATAAATGTAGTAGCATGCTGTAATAAAGAGCACTAGAAAATGGATGAGGTCTAACAAAATTATTCATAAAGAGAAATGGAAAAGGATGCCACGCTGAGCGGTTACATGCAGTTATATAGACACTAACAAGGTTATCCCTGGAAGCTGAGTGCTAGTGCGCTCACATATGTTTTCTAACTAGCACAAAGAGAGACTGTTTTTATCTTAAAGAACAGGAGAGCCTGGAGTTAGAGGTGTGCTAAATCTTGCTACTGATTTTTAATAATTCAGAGCCAAATAGCAATAATGGCTCATGTAGGGTCGGTTTAATGACCAAAGCAACCTCACTTCAGGTTGTTCCATGGAAGGCTCTCTGCCGAGTTGCTAACTGGTGTACTTTACAGCTATCTCCAGGGTTCTTTTTGATATGATATTATCCTCCTCCCATACTGTGCTTTCTATACACCAAAATATGATGTGAAGCCACGAGCTAGGCTGAAAACACTGAAAGAATGTTCAAATGAGTCCATGAATTTTTCGCTCTGGAGCTGCAGCGATGTTAGAGAAACAGGCAGATGCCCTGCTCACATGCTCCTCGGTGTCCTTAAGATTCACTCTCGTCCACAGAGCTTGTTAAGGATCTAGGAGCATCTTGGAGCTAATGAGAGAAATTCACCCACAACATTTCTATTATCTCATGCTGATCACCAGCCCATAGCCAGCAAAACACACAGACAGCCTGATTTATAACCAATTCAATGAATATATTGATGAGTTGTCATGTCTCCGACATGCTGGGCCCTCTCTTTCTGTGAATTTTCTTTTTATGATAAATAGAAATGCTGCTTTTATGACACCAATGAGTTTAAAATTCAGTTCATAGGAAGGAATTTTATTGGAGTGTTTGAGCTTTTTCTGTTGTTGCTAACACTCAAGCTATGTCAAGACATAACTATGAAGACCAGTGGCCAAGTCTCAAGCTAATAACAGTCATGCAAAGTATTTTTCTTACTGAAATTGACCCTGAGGAATTTTGCTTCTAGATTCCATTTTAATTGAAATGTAGAGTCAGTTCTAGATGACAGGAAGCTAGAAAGACTACAGACATTGGGATTGTTTGCCCAATTCTACAGTCTTGACCATATAATCTTCTGCACTGACTGAGCCTTCTGGAATGAAAATGTTCCTCAGTTTCTCCCCTCTCCAGACACTTTATAAGATTTTTGGCGATGAAAGAATACATAACATGTATGTTGTTCAACAACTGGCCTTTGAAAGGCATTCTCCTTTCCCTTTGCTCTGGCATCTCAAACTGCACATACATTTTGCAAACACTTAAAAGGCACAGATACAGGCATGTGGGCTTCCCTTTGGCCCCTCATCTTTAGACATTAGCTCAAAGGAGGGTGCCTTGGCAGCCAGCTCTGCCAAGATGTCACAAAGTACCAAGAAATATCCAGTTATCCTACACCTTCAACCAGAAGTGAGACTCAGGAGCATTCTGTCTGTCTTTAGTAACACTTGCCCAAAATCTATTTCATGAGACTACCAGTGTAGAATAGGCAACATTCCTGCTCATGGACTAGGAATACAATATTTGTGTGTGCACTGGTTCTCCAGGCGTAGTGTTCATCCAGGGATGGAGTGTGGGCTTTCTTGAAGAGTTCTCACATTGATAGTAGACTCCACATAAAGCACCTATGAAGAGAAAGAGCGGGAAACAGAGATACGGGCAGATCAAATTGAAATACTGACTATTTCTTGCTGACTTTGCAAACAACTACTGTTCCCTACCCAGTAAGCATCCTGACCAACACATTCTGACAAAGTTCATAAACTTCGTATACAGAGAGGAAGATTAAATTTTCCCCCAGTATCATTAATTAAAATAATATTGCAGAGATGGAAATTTTACTATTTGCAAGAAAAATCACCTACTTCACCTAATTTGAGCCTTTTAAAGCTATAGACTATGTATTCATAACGCTATAGAAAGGGAAACCACGGACTAGGGAAATCTGTTGTAGATCATTTTTTCCTTGTCTTCTTTGAGATAGAACCGAAATGGAAATTCTCTGAAAGAAGACATAGGCAAGTGAGGCATGCAGGCGGATTGGGTGGTGACATGAAGCCACAAGGCGGCGGCGGGGTGGGGGGTGGGGGGTCCTGGGGCCAAATCCCAGCTTTGGGATTGGTACACAAGGCCTTAGGAAAGAGGCAGGCAGTAAATATCCCTAATAGAGAAGAGAAGAAAAGAGAGCAAAGGAGTTTGTACAAGCTCTAAAGACCAACTCCTCCTTCCCAAGGTTGCCTTGGGGAGCAATTCAATGAGAACCGATTAGTGCAGGCCTTAACGCTTCCTACTTGAGAGTGAGTTAAGGCTTACTGATGGGAGAATAATGCAAGAGAGTCTTCTCTGAGATTCCAATGCTATTTTCCAGGTTCCTGATTCCTAGTGTCCCCAGATTACACAGGAGACTCTAAACATGGTAGACTTGCGATGCACATTCTCCTGCAAAGAATGTTCTAAGAAAAAGAGTATAACAGAAAGAAGAAAGCATGGGAAATTCCAGGAAATGTCTCAAAGACATTGTATCATTGTTACTGGGAGGAAATGCCGTGGGTAACTTCAGAGCAACTGTTTATATGGTGGAAAATCAATTTTGAAAAATGTAAGCAGAGGCCACAGCAGGGCCTTTGGTACGACTGCAAATAAACCTCCCTCAAATAGGATGTATTTATTTCCTTTGGTTTCTATAAAATTGGCCTTTATAAGTCATAAAAATATTTATTTAATTCAATGGTCCCTAACCTGTTTATCGTATCTAACCAGTCATGAGCAGGAAATCCTGCCAGTGGCACAGGGCATATGGGTAATCTTTACTGCCAATGGAAGTCATCTCTCCCTGACACACTCTAGGGGGAGGTGGGTCACAAGAAAAAAAATTCCCAAAGGACGTACCACCTAATTCTCCATGATCAACTCATGTGTGTGTGTGTGTGGGGGGGGGGTGTTATATGTTAACACCAATGTGTGTATATGCGTGTGGGTACACAAACACATGTTTGTAATTATGGATAGAAACCAAGGTCAGGGAGGAATGCATCACTTTCCCCCATCACTTTCCTCCTTATATTTTTGGACAGGCTGTCCTATTAAATTGAAATTCATACTGACTAAGTTGGCTTGTCAAAGTGCTCCAGGGAACCGCCTGTTCCTGACCCCATCCCAGCAGGACCGGAGCCCCTGGTTTTACATGACCACGGTTTTTACATGGATACTGGAGAGCCACATTCAGGTCCTCATTTTTGCTTGATGAAAACCTTACTCAGTCATTTCCCAAGCCCTTCAGTACCTACAGCTTTGTACGTATTGTCAGGGCCGAGAAGCCAGCTTCTTTCTTTGTCATTTATGAAAATTTATCATCTCCTAAAGAATTTTCTGTCCTTAAACTTACCTTTACACGAAAGTAGGTGCCTAGAAAGGTACTTGGTTGATATTATCAGTGAGTGAGGGCCTAGTTCAGTAATCACCTTATAATCTAGGTTAACTTGAAGAGCAGGTGATGTTGAGATTTTTGTTCCAGCCACACATTTTACCAATGGTGGCTAAGAACTGGTGGCTGTACCTGATAGGCAAGGAATTTCAGAGGATGCTCAGGAAATTTAGGATTGTCTTTAACCTCCCCCATTTTGAGTAGAAGGCACAACCAAAGAAGAAGACAGCTCACTGAAAACTAAGAGTTCAGTGACTTATCCCATAGTTGCTGTACCCGTGATAGCCCCAGGCTTCAGGGGTGCGATGAGTGTGAAGGCTTCTGTAGACATTCGCTCGCCATTTCAGCAGATGCTTTTCTGTGTTCCCACGCTGGGGCAAGCATTGCTACGGGCAGACTCATGGTGGAGAAAACAAACGATGGGCAAACAAATAGACAGCATTTCAGGTAAATGTGTGAAACGAAGAGAAACAGTCAGGCAGCAAAGGTACAAGCAGTGCAGCTACGTCACAGAAGTTCAGCATTACATCTTGGTGCTGAATACAGAATCAATTCATAAACATCTGCCGAGAAAAAATGATTGATAATAGAATGATAGTAATGACGGAACAAAGCAGTCACATAAGCAAACAGGAAACAGCAAAACAACTGGAAATTGTCATTGTGAATAGGATAGCCAGGAAGGGGGAATTTTGTAAAGGCAAGAAAGAAGAAAACATTGCTATTAAAGTTTAGACGTCATGTGAGGACAGAAAATGAAATTTATCTCCAGACATTCACTTCCTTCTCAAATTATTGCATTGAGCTAGGATTTAACGAATTCAAAGGGCATTTAACATGGACACGAGGGCATTCACTTTGGATCAAACAGTGTCCACACATTCCTGACTGGCTTTCAATTTCTTATATATTTCCCAATTAGTTACACTTTAATTTAATTTAAATACACAAGAAAAGGAGCCAGGACAAAGAATCACAGAAAGTTAAAAAAATAAAAAGACCTCAAGGAACATAATAGTTTTCAGTTTTGACACCAGCATTGCTAAACAACCTACCAAATATAGCCTTTGGCCTCGGAAGTTGAGCACAATGAAGTAGAGAGGAGACAAGGTCTCCCTACAGTCCTGAGGTGCATAGCAGTTGCATAGGCATGGTCAACACAGCAGAGCTCAGAGCTAGTGCTGAGAGTGGTCTTTGGAGGCCCTTCACACAGGAGTGGCTCAGAACTGCAGGCCAAAAGAAATCTAGGTGGAAACTCTTAAGGACCAACCACAGGAAAGTTTAGCATTTCAATTTATTTACTTATTTAGCTTAAGATATAAAATATCCTAGACTTTAAGAACTCTGAGAAAGAAGAAAGACACGAGAGTGAGAGATGAAAAGAGAGGGGAGAGGAGGAGAGGGGGGAAAGGATAAAGGCAGTGTAGATAAAGAGAAGGAGGGGTGTTCATGGAGGGAGGGGGAGAGGAGGGAAAGGATAAAGGCAGTGTAGACAAAGAGAAGGAGGGGTGTTCATGGAGGGAGAGGGAGAGGAGGGAAAGGATAAAGCAGTGTAGACAAAGAGAAGGAGGGGTGTTCACGGAGGGAGGGGGAGAGGAGGGAAAGGATAAAGCAGTGTAGACAAAGAGAAGGAGGGGAAGAGGAGGGAAAGGATAAAGCAGTGTAGATAAAGAGAAGGAGGGGTGTTCACGGAGGGAGGAGGAGAGGAGGGAAAGGATAAAGGCAGTGTAGACAAAGAGAAGGAGGGGTGTTCACGGAGGGAGGAGGAGAGGAGGGAAAGGATAAAGGCAGTGTAGACAAAGAGAAGGAGGGGTGTTCACAGAGGGAGGAGGAGAGGAGGGAAAGGATAAAGGCAGTGTAGATAAAGAGAAGGAGGGGTGCTCAAGGAGGGAGGGGGAGAGGAGGAGAGGGGGAAAAGAGGAGAGAGTTGACACTTGAGTAGAATTTTAAAAAACATATAGAGCATTACCACATGGCCTCTTTATTGTGCCAGTTACACATACATGTTTGTGTATGTGTGTGTGTGCACATGCTCATGTGTGTATGTGTAGGCAGATTGGATAGATAGATGAGTAGATTTAATTTTAATGTTTTAGGCCTCTGAAGATGTGTGTGTGTGTGTGTGTGTGTGTGTGTGTGTGTGTGTAGTTACTGTAAACAGTGTACCTGACTCGTAGTAGTCCCTCAGTAAATATGTTCCGAAGATATTGATTTTGCTCGGTCTATTTCCCACTTCCTAAGTAACGACCCCTAATAATCTTCATAATGAAGCTAAATCAATAGTAACACAAGTGTGGAATTCAGCATTTGGAAAAACCCAGGTAATCCTTCATTCTGTACATGCATAAATATCAATTGCATTTCTGCAGTTTGCTTCAGTGCTTAGATAAGGCAAGTGCAATCCTTGCTCTGTGGATGATAAAATATATCTAAGATGACATTAAAAATCATCATTACCGTCTTTTTCAGTATCATTATCAGCCTTGCTACTAACAGTTGAGAATTTCCTAAATGCCAAGCCTCCTAGCATTTTTTATGTATTAATTCATTTAATCTTTACAGCAAAGTTGTAAATAGGCAATACTATTCTCCCTAGACTCCTAAGACCCCAAGAAATGCATAAATGTAAAAAGTTAATTTCAATGCAATGTGATGTTGTTATGAATTATACGTGATGTTTAAAATAATGCCTAAAAGCAGCTTTCAGTCCTAATATGCAAAGAAAATTAAGATTCCTCTCTTCTCCACAAATTCCCTACTTTTGCACACAAGAGAGGGGGTGGCAGTGAGAGAGAAAGAGGGTCCCAATAGTCTTTAAATATTTTTATTTTCAATTTTATCTCTTACAATTTCTAACTTTTCAAGGACAGAGTCACCGGTGGTAATGGTTGCAATTGCTTCATGTAAGTGCTGTTTGAGAAGTTATTTGTTCAGATAGAGAAGGTAATACAGACGCTGTGATGTGGTCTGGAGCCTTCCCGAAATAGGGGGAAAGGGCATACCAATTGAGACGTAAGCAAAGGAGCTCTCCTTGGGAATTTAAAGCCCCTGTTTCATTTTCTGACCTCACTACATAGACTTTCACACCATCCAGGGCTGCTATTGGATAATAACTGTGTCCAATAACCCCAGGGACCCAACCAATTTATCATGGACGCTGCTGGAGAGATTTTCGGTTTCTTGCACCCCAGTCTTAGGCTGTGGGGTCTAGGGAAGCCAAAGGGTTGCTAATTGCCATGTTAAATTCTCCTGGCCTCAGCTATTCTCTCCCTTGTGTCTCTCAATCTCTCAGTCCAATTGGAGACGTCTGTGGGAATTTATCCGCACGCCAGGAGCTCAAAAAGCACTTACTGCTAGCCCGCATGTATCAGCAGAGGAGAAAGGTGGTTTCCGTTGGGGTGGCTGTGCTCTGCATTTTATGATGCTATTTCATAATGGGAGGTTGCAATCTTCTGCTGACTGTAAGATAAAAGGGCAGGAATTCACAACAACTTGTGTTTGGGGAAATGTTTTCTTGAATTTAAGGTTATCCATCACAATAACAGTTATTACTAATGTCCTTATCTGATGTCGTCTAAATAAAGTCCATTAACTGACTTTACATTGCTGGGCCCCGTTGCTCTAACTTTATTATAGCTGTCGATACCCTGTTCAAAATAATAATTCTAGCATTGATTTCTAGTCCTTCTTTGCTTAAAGACCCCTTGACATCTGAACTGGATTTCTAAAGTTTAAGACATTGGGTGGAGGTTGAAAGAAGACATTATGTCAACAAAATCTGTAGGTTCCTTCCTTATGCAATAGTTTAGGAAATTTAATTATGTTCCATAAAATGCACAATAAGTAGCTTGAGGTGGATAGTTTCTCTGCCTCTGCTGTCAAGTCTAAAATCTTTCCTAGACACACCAGATATATTTGCAACCTTTTCCAAAACTCATGAAGAAGCCTGTTTTACAATAATTAGTCATGGCAGCATCCTGATTCTACTCCAAAGTGACCTAAACACACATACAAACACCCTCCCAGCCCAGCACTCGGGAGGCAGAGGCAGGCAGACCATTGAGTTCAAGGCCACCTTGATCTATAGAGTTAGGTCCAGGACAGCCAAGACTACACAAAGAAACTCTGTCTCAAAAAACTCTAAAACACGACACACAAAATGATAACAAAATCCCTTCTTCCATAGCATATGCACATATGAAATACTACAATGCTTTTAGTGGGAATATATTTGACAAGTAGATATACTTTCTCAAATTGAAGAGAATGATTATATTTGTATCAGAAAGCAAGCTCACATTAATGGCTCATTCCTAGGCAGAATTAGCAGAGGCAGTGCGATGATATTAGGTGCATTTGAATATTGTATGTGACTGATATAACAGAAGTGGGATTCAGTGAGTTACTGTGATTCAGCCACAATGAAATGGTGTCCCAGGTGGACCTGGTTCTGCTCTTGGGTCTGTTCTCCAATCTGAGGACTAAGGAGCTCTTTTCCACAGGCAATAAGGGATTAGAGGTCTGTAATTCATATCCAAAACAGTTACACGTGGTTCTAGTCCCTCTTATGCTGCTTCCCTTCCAGATGAGACTAAGATCCCAGGGTTTTTCAAGGGCAATCTAGTGTGATAGAAAGAATGCCAGCTTTGAGTAAAAGATACCTCAGTTGTGGCACCTTTTCTACTACTAATAAAGTAGAAGATCCTGGGCCATTTCATGAATATTTCACACTTGCAGATTCTCTATATGAAAAAATAAAAATAAGATCATCTAATCTCATAGAATCATTTGTAAGAACTGTATAAAATTTAATGAATAAACTGTACACACACACAAGTTTTTTGAAACAGGGTCTCTCTGTGTAGCCCTGGCTTTCCTGGAACTCTTTCTGTAGACCTAACTAGCCTTGAACTTAGAGATTCAGCTGCATTTGCTTCTCAGGTGCTAAGAATAAAGGCATTACCACCACTGCCCAGATAAACTGACTATATTTTGGATATGAAGTGTCCCCAAAGGTTTCTATGCAAAAGGCATGGTTGCCAGTCTACTGTGCTGTTGATAGATAGTGAAACTCTTACCTGTCAATGCCTACAGGACAGATACTAGATTGTTGGGAGTGTGCCCTTGAAAGAAATACTAAGAGTACCTTTCTTCCTCTCTCTTTTGCTTCCTACTTGCAATGAGGTAAGCAGTGCTACATCTCCATGTACTCCCAACATTATCCTCTGTCTCACTATATCGGTCCACCATGATTGGGACAAGAAAGGGAGGAAGAAGGAGAGGGAAATATTTTTCTAACAAGACTCAATCATGTTGGACAAGGATAATAAGGCAGACAAGAACTATGATGAAGACAAGAAGTGGATAGATTCTTGGATCATAAACCACAACATGTTACCTTAGTTTTTAAAAGGCATCTCTTTTAGTTTTTCATTCTGAGTCTGTGTGTCTGTGTAGGAGTATATTCACATGAGTGTAGGTGTCTGTGGATGCCAGAGACATTAGATTCCCTGGGTCTAGAATTCCAAGAGGTGGTGAATGGGGTACACACACACATGTGAAAGCCGTATATCAGTGTTTGCTTCTTTCTTGGGCACCCTTTGCATTATTGCTTTGTGAGGGAGGGTCTCTGATTGAACCTGGAACTCAACGAGTTCGCCAATTTGGTGAGGCTATTTAGCAAAGGAGTTCCAATGATCTGCCTCCCTTGAGATGAACTTAAAGACCTGACATGTTTTTCTGTAGGAGCTGGACCTCTGAGCTCAGGTTCTCATGCTTGTCACAAAATAATTTCCTAACACATCTTCCCAGAGGCCAGCCTGCTCTGTTGTTACAGCAGTGCAAATGGGCTGAGGTATTTACGCTCCATTTTTACTGCCTATGCTTCTCCAAGTTTCTTAAGGGTTTTGAACAAAATAAAGCCAGCTTTCCTTCAATAATCATAACTGTAGCAATAATATAGGAAGGCAGAAAATGGCATCGCTCTTGAACTAATTTCCTGTGACGCATCTGTGTGAAACCCTGAAGTCTGCCTGGCTTTGCAGGATGGACAGTGCCATGGGTGCTTTCCCTTCCCTAAAATAGGAGCATTGGGAGATACAGACCTCAGAGCGCCCTTGTGAGGCTTTACTATTATTTGAAAGGTATGACCACAGCTTGAGAATAAATATCAGCTGGAAATAGTGGTAGTGGCAACCGTGGTAACTGGGAAGACAGCTTTAAGTCTCACAACATACAGCCATCTGGAGGTACCTAAGTTTCGTGGTGGTTAAACAAGTTTTAAAATATCATGTGGCTAAGAAGATTCAGGGTTATAAACTGGTTTCATTTTAGCTAGTGTTCTGTTTTCAGGCTACCCAATGCTATGACCATCCTAATTTGATTAGAAGTATAAAATGTTATCAGAAACTGATTTGTGGGAATTATTAGCTTTACCAACTCAGGCAGTTTGACAAAAAAGTAAGACCACAGTCCAGAGTGGGCTATTTCGCTTAGTGTGGTTCATGACTATCTTGGAACCTACATTGAAGGGGAAAAAAGAAGTATAAAATGGGAGCGAGAGAAACAGCTCAGTGGTTAAGAGCATTTTTTTCTGATGGAAGATCTAGGTTTGTTTCCCAGCACCCACATATGGCCTCACAACTATCTATTCCAGTGATAGGGATCCAGCACCCTCTTCTGATCTGCTTGGACAGTAGGCATGCATGTGACGCATGTACTTACATGCAGGCAAAACACTCATACATATTGAGAGAGAGAGAGAGAGAGGGGGGGGAGGGAGAGGGAGAGGGAGAGAGAGAGAGAGGAGAGAGAGAGAGAGAGAGAGAGAGAGAGAGAGAGAGAGAGAGAAATTCTCCACATGTACACTGAGGATGGAGAGATGGTCCAGCAGCTGTTAAGAGCACTAGCTGTTCTTGCAAAGGACCTGGGTTCAGTTCCCAGCTCCAACGTGGTGGTTCATAACCATCTGCAATTGTAGTTTCAGGGGATCCAGTGCTCTCTTCTGGCCTTCTTGGCTACTGCATTCACAAGATAGACACACATGCATGAAAACGTAAATACAGTTTGACCTCTTTAAACCCTTATGAGTTACTTGTTCTAAATTTTTCTTTCCGAAGTACTTTTTATATGCATAACTTTCAATACTTTTATCATCTTATTACATAGTTTTATTTCTGGACCACAGTAGGCAGGGAACAGTTTAAGGATAGAGATCAAGCTTTCCAAGACCAAGATATAAATCCTGGCACATAGCAGATGCCAAAGAAACATCTTTTGAACAAAACTCTATTTGAGGAGTATATACAGTATATAATAAAACAAAACAGACAAAAAGAATTTCATTGTGGTAATTTGGCTTTATGGAATAAAAACAGGCTGTAAGGAATATCACAGAGTTGTATTCAAAATGATAAGTAAATGATGAAAACAAGATACCAGTTTGGCTGTAGGAAGGAAATCTCATTTTCGGGTACTTCTTCCTGTAATGAGTACTGTGAGCTAAAATTTTAATAGTTCATGTGAGGAGCAAAATTAAAAAACCAATCAATATTTTCTTACCAAGAAAAGTTTGAGACTTAAGAGACTTGGGTATGAAATTTAACTATACAGAGACTATTTGACTTCAAAGACAGCCTAGGAGAAATTGGCTCTAGTTGATGTTTCCTATTAAAATGTATCCCATCCATCACCCTAATAGACCATCCATATGATTTGTCCATCACATTATGAGAACAAAATGCTGTCTTGTCTCCTTGATAATGCTTCTTGAAAATGGAAAGAAAGCAGTGGTGCGGGGGAGGAAGATTCTTCCACACTGTTCCTTTTCCGATTCTATTTTTTAAAGTTGTTCATAACACACAAGGTCTGGCATCGGGAGTAATTACAGTAAACCATGTAGAAATCCCAGAGGAAGCAGGTAGGGAGGATAATGTTTGCTACATTATAAACTTAAAAGGAAAGCACCGAGTCTGAGGGGATGTGAAGGTGAGTAAATCCTTGTAAGGAAGACCAAATGGATGATTCGGTTTCACCTACCTGAATAAGAGTCTCTGGGATATCCTAAGATGCAAGAATGGTCATGGCAGGCAGGCATTCGAGAAAACATTTTGCTAGCTGATAATGCTGAGCCCAGGCTAGACAAATGCCTGTGTCTGCAGATTGTAACCCACACTAATAATGTTGGTCTCCAATGTTGGTTCAAGAAGGGAGTCCCATCTGCTGTCTGCAGAGACAGCCCCAGGTCTCTGTTTCTCACTGCTCTCTCTGAGGTTATAAGACATGATTAACAATGGGAAGACTCTACTTAAAAAGAAGCTATTTTTTTCAAACCAATATTTGTTTCTCAGCTAATTTGGTCATAGTAAAATATATCATATGCAGGATGCCTCTATGTTTCAATGATAAAAATTTGTTAAGCCCCAAAATCACCACTAAATAGGCTCAGAGCTTACAAGCAAAAAAGTCACAAACATTGACGAGAACATGTCTATTCCCCCAAGTCAAGTTTTACTTGATTTTTCAACTAAGTGTGCACAGTCACTCAAAAAAAAAAAAAAGCATACAAAAATGCCTGCAGCCACCAATACCTTCAGGAAATTGTCCCTGTGGTAGGTGATAAGCCTCTCCTAAATTGAACTGCCTCTGCTCTAAACAGGCTGGCAGGTGTGGCCACAATTTGAACAGATGTTTCCACATGTGGGAGCTGGGGTTTGAGGATCTCTCTGATGCCTGTGCATTCTCTTTTATGTCAGTCAATGTGGCCAAGCATGTTCAAGCTGTCCTTCTCTTCTGCCTCACCCTGGCCTTCGGTTGATAGAGCTGTGGGCTGTGGTATGCTATTTTTTCTTCTGTATTTTTAGATAATTGTTAAGAGCTGTTTTCTCATAGTGTTTGTGGGATTCTTGAGTTAGGCTTTCTGGTCTGTTTTAATACATTATTTTATAGGAGGAGAGGAAGAAGGAGAGAGAGGGGGAGGGAGAGAGGGGAGAAAGGCGAGAAGGAAGGAGGGAGGGAAGAAGAATAGTAGAGGCCTGAGTTTTAGAAACCTTGGCCAAAGGCATTTGACCTTGCCCTGGGTCTGTTTTGACACAGGAATGTGAACTGCCTGGGGAAGACATTAAGGGAACAGGGTGACTGTTTTGTCATGTCTTATTGTTTAATTAGATCAAAAGTTAGATCCCAGTTTTAAAATCCTTTTGGCACATGCCATAATTCTCAGCCAGTATCAAGCATTTCCTAGCAGCTGTCTATATAAGGCAAAAAGCAAGTAAATTAATTAAGTATTTGAAACAGCCTCTTCATTCATTCATTCATTCATTCATTCAATGACAGATTGTTAGAATAGAGTTTTTAGTGGTCAATCACTCAATCATTTTCTGGAAGTAATTGTACCCTGTGGCTCTCAAACGCTCCATTTAATCCCAGGTTTCCTTCCCTCAAACCATATTAAATGCTCCGGGCATGTAGAGTCCTGGATCCTCCCCATGTTGTGTCAGTGTTTAAAAACTTCCTAGTTTTATTCACAAACGCTCACCTGACTTTCTCCAGACATAATGCAGAATCAAAGTTCTAGACCCTGCCAGGGGAAAGTTGGTGTCTGAGTCAAAAGGTCCTGATGCACCCAGTCTTGGGAGCTTAGACATAGGAGGGTCTCCTGGACAGTCAGTCTAGCTTACCCAGTGCACACCAAGTCCAGAGAGAAATCATGTCTCACAACATACGGTGGAGAGAGAGTTAATGACGTCCTCTGGCCTCTGCACCAACAGACACAGTGAGAGAAAGAGGAGAGAGAGATCGTGATAGAGACAGAGATAGAATTGGAAGGGGGGATTAAAAAGAAATATATCAATGATTCCAGAAACCTTCAGTCCATGGAAAGCTTCCCCTCTCTGGTCTTGCTTTAAATGCTGGATGTTTTTTAGCATCCATAGCCTCAAACCTTGGGACTTAGCTCCCTTCCTGCAAGGAGACCATGCCACAGATCAATTAATCTGATGTCTGAGAAATTGCCTGCAAATTTCGTTTTCCTTTAGAGCCAAATAAAACTCTACGTTTTCATTCTCCATTCATCAATTGAAGGATATCTATGTGGACTCAATCTCTGACCTATTGTGAATGGAGTATCAATACACATGAATATGCAAAAATATCTGTGGTATGTTGTAGAGTCATTTCGTTATATTTTCAAGAAGGCGATTGCTGGTTCATATGATCGTTATATTTTTAGTTTTGTGAGAAGGTTCCAGAGTGGCTTTACTTGTTTGTGCTTCCTTGCACAGCAAATAAAGGGTTCCTCTTCCCCTTCATCCTTACCAGCACTTACTGTCATCTGTTCTCATGCTGGTGTGTGCTGAGTTTATAGCATCTGTTGTACAGTCAGATGTGATATCAATTGCCTCATTGATTCATAAATGCAAGACTCATCATTCTATGAAGAGTCTTGAAATCTTGAGAATAAAGGAAGCCTTCTAGAGAGCTTTGGAAAGAGAACAGAGATTTTCAGGAAGAGTTCTGGGAAGAACCTACATTTCAGATGTGAATAATTGAAAACCAATCTTTGAAAGATAACAATAAAGAAGGGCCATGGAGGTAGGATTAAATCAAAGGCTGTGTTGTATCACCGGAAGAGGAAAGGGAGTAATTTAGGTGTTGTCCGATACAGTCAAATGGAGAAGTCAAAACCTAAAGGTATTTTTATTTTTTACTGACAGCCATTTTTGACCTTATCCAAAAGAGTTTTATCGTTGCTATTGTTATAGGTGCTGATGACATCAAATTAATTTAGTCAGTTGTAATAATTGATGCCTTTCAAGGCTTTGCCCATTTAGCCCAAGTTGTCATATTTAGTGGCACAAAATCTTTACAATATTCTATTCTTGCCACTTTAATCACCATGTGGTCCCTAGTGGTGTGATGGCTTCATTCTGCGTGTTGCTTGCTGCTCTTCTTTCTCTCTATCTTGATTAATTTAGCTGGAAAATTATCAATTTTGTTGATTTTTTTCCATGAAGCAAGGTTTGATTGTATTGACCCTTGCTATTCTTTCTCTATTTGATTAACTTCCTCGCTTTTCAATTTCTTCTTCTACTAATTTTGGATTGTATTTGGATTCTTTTTATGGCTGGGATGGGGGCAGAGGGAATCTTATGCAGTAACCCAAACTGGCCTACATCAAGTTGGTAGCATTCTCCCTGCTTCAACCTCTCCACTGCTCTCACTATAGGTACGAGCTGCCACACCTGGCTTGTTCTTGTTTTTAAAATATTAATAAGGAATCTTAAATGACTAATTTTAGAATTTTATCATTTTCAATACAAACATTACTGAGTTTCCCCCAACTTCAGCTGTATCTCATGACTTTGATATGCTGTATTTTAATTTTTCTTTCATTTAAAATTATTTTCTATCATTTCTTTAGCTTTCTTGTCTTCTATTAGGATGAAAAATCATGCTGCTTTACTTTCAAATGACTAAAGATTTTCCAAATTTTGTTTTACTATCCATTTATAATTTGAGTCATTTGATGGGTAGACAACATATACAAAATAACTCTAATTTTCTTCTAAAATTTATTGAACATTGTTTTTAGATTTAGAACATGACAATGTGGATGTTTGTGTGTGTGTGTGTGTGTGTGTGTGTGTGTGTGTGTGTGTGTGCACTATTAATACTGTGTATTCTGCTAACATTGGCTTGGATGTTCTTTAAATATCAGTGAAATTTAATTGTGTCATATTGTTCAGACCTTCTGTAATTTTCCCAACTTCCTCTACAGGTTTTCTGGGGGTACACATCATTTCTGTTTCTTTGGGGTCTGCCTTGTTAATCTGGAAGCATCATAATAGAGCATTGCATCTGTAGAGTTGCTGCTGGTCCTGATACAGTGATCCTTTCATCCTCAGGGTTCCCAACTCTCTATCTCCTTCTGCAATGCTTTATCTAGCATTCGCTAAAGCTGCTCCAAATGTTTTCTGATGTTTGTTTGCTAATGCACTGTTTTGTGCTGTTTATCCTGTTCAACTTTTCCATCTTTGTACATTTAACCTTTTTACTCTTTGTTTTATTTTTAAAATGAGTTTCTTGTTAACTGTGAAGTTTGGTCTTTTCATTACCTGTTCTTAAAATTCATCTCTTCTAATTGGAGTTTTCAGACCATTTACATTTCATACAATTACTGCTATTGTCAGTTTTAACTTTTTAACTTGCTATTTTTCTATTCTTGCCATCTTTGTTCCTTCATTACTCTTCTCCTGACTTCTTGTGAATTAATGAACTATTTTTAGCATTCCATTTTACCTCTGCTATTTACTTATTAGCAACCCATTTCTTTGTTAACTTTTGAGTGGTTGCTCTAATAGTTTATAAGTGTGGATTGGTTGTTGTTACTTATTTTCTCCTTGTTTTTTTGCTGTTGTTTGGCTTTTGTTTGTTTTGTTTTAAGACATGATCTTACTAAATAACCCTGGATTGCCTGGCAGTTTCTCTGTAGCTTAAGTGAGTCTTGAGTGTGGCATCCTCCAGTTTCACCCCCATGAGGGCCGCAATTACAGGCATGTACCATTATGACCAACGTATAAAGTCATTTTTAGGTATTATCATTGTTTCCCCATCCAGAATGACTACATTGTTTAGGTTTTAGAATGATGGTTAAGGGATTCCTGAATTATAAAGTCTCATGAACATAAAAGTGAACCTGGTTACTAATGATGGATGCTATAAAACAATTCCACACTTGCTAAGAATTGAGTATAATAAAGAGTTATTTATTTTGGGGTAGACCCACAGATCACAGTCCTCTGCACAAATGGTCAACAGGAACCAAATCCTGATACTGGGAGGAAGAGTGAGTATGTGTTTTATGTTGGCATTTTTAGTATAGGAGGCCATGACCAAGTGAGCTGGTATCTTAAAGGCTAACGGCTGAAGGAGTTCCCACAGCAGGTCACCCTGGTCCTCAGTCAGAAAATACACACTTTAACATATGATAATGTAAATGGTATACTGCCCAGACCCAAATAATCACACAGGAACTATATTAATTACAACACTGTTTAGCCAATAGCTCAGGTATATTTCTAGCTATCTCTTACATTTTAAATTAACCCATTTATATTACTCTATGTATGGCCACATGGCCATTGCATTACCTCATTTTCTACATGTCTTGCTTCCTTGGCAGCTGACTGGCATCTCCTTTATTCCACCTACTCTCTTTATATATCTCTGTTCAGATTTCTCACCTTGCTTTACTCTGCTAATCCTTTAGCCAAAATAGTTTTATTCTTCAGCCAATAAGAACAACACATACACAAAAGAACCTCCCACATCACAAAGTTCTCATATCTTGGTGATGCTATTAAATCATACTGCTGGCTTTCTGTGTTCTCTAACTGGCAGATTGTAGGCTAAGGGATTCTTAGCCTCCATAACCAGTGTGGTTCAACCCCATTCCATGTTTATTTGTATCCTCTTCTTTCTCTGGGGATGCTCTGAATAATACACTTCTGGAACATGTCTAAAGTATTGTTAGAACAAATGTCCCTGTGGTAATAACTCAGTCTTACTTGTAAAGCACTTCCCTCTCAAGTCACAACTACAAAGTTCCTCACCTCTTCCTCTCACAAGAAAGAGTGTTCCATTATCTACTGCGGACTCTGGAATCTGTGCAGATTACCACTTTCTATTTGCTGTTTATACAACATTATGCATGGTTGTGCTGACACCCCATAAAACTAAAAGGAAACTCCATAGAAGATATTTGAGATATTTTTATACTAGTCCTTTGATATTATAATCATTTTGTATATATACTGTCTATTAACTTTTTCTGTAACTGTACTTACTTGTATCTCACATTTTTCCTTTATCTTTACAGTATGTTCATATGTAGCTAATGGAATAACAGTTTTCCCTAGCATCTGCTATTATTACTGTTTCTATTGACCTTTCTGGATGTGTGTCAGAACTCTCCTTGTCTCAGCACCCATACAGTTAAACTGTGTCTTCTAAAATCAGACAGCTCAGGGGTCATGGAAGTTAGCTTCTTTATAACCATGAGCTAGGACTTTGAATCCAGGGAAGATGTTCGTCTCCCTTCCTCTCTTGCTTTCTCACTCTCGCTTGGATCCATTTTTTAAGTGTCTCAGCTCTGTCCTGCCTGTCTTCCAAATCTGAAAATAGTTACTTCATAAATTCTGCCAAACCTTCTAGTTGTTCTGGTGGGAAGTTTATTAACTATTCATTTTTGCCATGGCAAGAAGTTGATGTCAAGCTGCTACAATGTTGAAGTTGTTATCTTTATAGTATTAATGAGTCAATTATTGGATAATAAAGTAAATTGTTTGTGCTAGGCATTTTAGCAAACATTTAAAGTACAAGTGAGTCTATACTGAAACTCAGAAAGCCAGACATAGATGGTAACTGCAATGACAAGTAGTATACATGCCATTCTATAGAGCTCTTAATAGCCATTGGGAACGAGCTTTTTAGTGCTAGAAACTCAAGCTTAAATCCTAAGGTATTAATACTGCTAAAAGGATAATTAGGTAAGTGGTATTCATGACAAAGAAACTGCATGGGAAAAGAAATAAAGGAATGAAATGGCAGGTGGCAGTTAGGAGATGGTAAGATATTTGATATATTCTGGTAAAGAAGAATGGGTAAGAATTAAAGATTCTGCAGAGACAACGAAAATCAGAGCCTAAAGGTCTAGCCACCACATTTATTAATTGTACTTTATCCTCTGGCTTTCCTCCTCTGGTGTCAAGACTTTAGGCTACTTTTGCATGGGATTTCATGGAGACATTTTACTATTTAAAGTCCCTGTTCCACTATTACCAAACCAACCAAGTATCTTAGCAAAATGACCTATGTACAGACAACATTGAGTGGATTAGGAAGAAGTCATGAAATTAAAGTCAAGGCTTTGCTGGTGGGCCAGGAAACAGTTTCAGGTTTACCTGAAGCTCTGAGGATTCCTAGAGTGAATAGAAAAAAGGCAGATATGATGAATAATAATACCCCCTGCCTCCTTTTTTAAGACTAGCTTTCCTATTGTCCAGGCTAGTCTTGAACTTTGGCTTCTTCTATCTCTACTATCCTCCATAGGTCACAGGCATTTGCCAAAATGCCCAACTTCCTCCTCATTCTTGAGTGTTTAGTATTTCTCAGGTGTTATGTAGTCAATCCAGGTAGGCATGGTACAGAGTCTAGATTCTACAAACCTTCCTGAATATGATCACTTCATATTCTAATTGTCTTTTAGCTCCCCTTATGAGCTAGAAGCTGTCAGAAGTTTAAAAACTATATCTTCTGTTTTCCATGTCTCTGAAACAGACAAACAGCAAATGGAAGAGATGGGAGATCTGCCCACTGCAGAGAAGGGAGTCAGAATCAATACATAGATGAGTTCTTAGAGTGCCATGATGGTTCAGAATAAGATGAAGTAAAGTCAGATGCGGAAGTTCTTTGGACAGGGCATTAGAGGAATCCTTTCTGAGGAGAGACTAGGAAGTTTCAGTCACCCAAGAGTCTGGGGATGTCATGCTTTAGGGAGAGAATGAACGCAGGTGCTGTAAACACAGAGAGGGCAGCAGAAAATAGAAAATGATGACATCAGAGAGGAACATGAGGTTGGTCATCTTCCCAGAGAAGGTCTTGTAAGAAATGGATGTCCCATTTCACCAGCAAGGCAACGTCAATAGAAAGTCCTGAGGAGGGAAGGAAGGATAATAAGGGCTAGTTTATATTTGAAAAGTGGAAAGGAAGAGAGAAAAAAACAAAAAACGGAAGATTAGAATGTGAGGCAGGGGTAGTTGATTTGGTAAGAATGAAATGAGAAATATGACTGTTGTTTGTAGATCCTTGGAGTTTAGAAGTACAAGAGGTATGATATTAATATATTTCTGTTTAAATATTTAAATATTTGAGAAGGATATTTAATGATGAAAAGATATCTTTTCTAAAAGAAATATGGAGTCCTTTATTGGGCAACTTTGACCTAAGTTTAAGTTGTAGATGTGAGAAAGGAGGAAAAGGGAAAAAATATCTAGGCAGAGCAACAAAAACTAGTGCATAGTGAATAGAATCATGGACTAATGGGTATAAGATGGGTAAAGTATGGTTTCGGTTTTAAAAAGAGACAAGGTGTTTGACAAAAATGGTAACTACAGAAGACTTTCCTTAATAAAATCAGGTCCTTCATTCCCTATTATAGAATGCTAGGAACGTGAAGGATAGCATATATGAAAAATAATCTCTGCCTTTGTCAATTCTGGTGTGTTCCTGCTCTAATTTATGGGTTCAATTGTTATGTTTATTTGGAGAGGGCCTGTCCAGCAGTTATGGACATAGTTAATAATCCCATACCACTTATAAAAATAGCAGACAAACTGGGTCTAGTTACAACAGGATGGAGAGAGCATACATGGAAGATAAAGCATTCTAATGAGCTCAAGCAATGCTAAGTGTGCTGAAAGTGAATGTTGGAACTCTAGAAAAAGTCACAGATATCTAGGGGTTAGAGAAGGATGCTAAACTTTGTGGGGGATTGGAGAGGCCAGGCAGGAAAGCACACACAGGCTGGATTGTGATAAACAGAGATACTATAAGGCAATTAGGCCTAAGTGAAAGAGAACTGAACACATTTCCTTTATCTATTAGTTTGTCAATCTGATTGAAAGGCACAGGGGGTTATGGAAAGATAATATATGAGAGTCAAAACAATGGAGATAACTTTCTGCTTTCTTTTATATAATACCTCCTGTTCTTACGATAAGCGGTGTTTCCCTATGGGAATAAAACACGAAGCGAACCCCATGGAATATCCATGAGTGGGTTTGTCCCATGGTTACTAAGCAGGTTGCATTGGCTCTCCCACCTGTATGTTCATTCTGCACAGCTCTAGGTATGGTCTCAGAGGCTGTGTGCATCTATTGGAAGTTGCATAGATGATATCAAAATCCTGATTAAAGGCTATAGCTTCTTAAAAGCTTTGGGGCTCTGGGCTCAATCTGAACACTGAGATAGACTGTCCGTTTTAATAAACTGATCGGAAGAGATATTTACACCACAGACAGACAAGTAGGCAGGGATAGCTCTAAGACTAACATGGTAGAGTTGAGGAGTCCCTTTGATAGGTTTTATAATAATAGGATGGGAAGAGATTTCAGTTTTCATCTTTGGCTCCCAGTTGGCAGTGGCCAGGAGCAATTAGGGAGTGGTCAGGTAGGAATGTTAGGTGACTGAGGTGAACATCTCTCCAGCTAGCCATTGCTTGGGGGAGGTCTTGGAAGGCAAGAATCTAGAAAACCAAGATAGTTTAGTTCATGAAACCAGATTACTTTCATTTCTGAAACTATCACTGTTCAACCAGTGAAGGAGATTTATGAAATGTCATTGCCCTGACCAACACTGTTTTATTTAATAAGACAAGGAGGCATCTCAGTTTTTAAGACCCAGGAGGAAAACCTTTACCAATACTATTTCCATCACATCCCATGGGAGTGTGTTGGGAGATATTGTTTCAATGCCTGTGTTGGTACATTTATACGATGATAGCATAGTGCAGCATTTTAGGGGTGACATGTTCCCTTACCTCTCTCAGAAGTGTACGAACCCCCAAATCTCAGCCAGACATCCATCAGCTGATCCTCCTGGGGCTGTCATCATTCTTCCAAATGACTCTCTGCTCCAATCAAGCCTTCCTGCTTACTATTCTCTGCAGATGACTTGCTAATTTTAGTACATGTTGCTCTGAATCATAGCATGTCAGAGGCAAAAGGCTCTTAAGAATTAGGAGAAGCCCTCCTCAGTTTCCACCCGAGGATACACATTTCATCAGTCCTTCCAAACCTAGCTCTCTTCCCTCAAGTGGCTTTCCCTATTAAGTCACAGAAGCTCTAAGAAGAACATCTTTTTAACATTTATTTAGTTTTGTTTGTTTGTTTTGTTGTTGTTATTTTCTTTTGTTTTTTTGTTTGTTTGTTTTGTTTTGTTTGAAAGAGAGTCTCTAGTTATTGCTATCCTGGAACTCACTCTGTTGACCAGGCTGACCTTAAACTCACAAAGATCCTCCTGCCTCTGCTTCCAACATGCCCACACCTATTTAGCCTTAATGATGTATTTTTTTTTTTTGTTGTGTCTGAAGTAGAAATCATTAATTAGCTGCTATGTCTATCTTGGCCTCTGACTCCCTAGGCAAGAGCTTGTTTTGGTCACATATAAGGTTCCTTCTTACTAGATATGATTCTGTAAGTCTGTCTTTGAAGTCTTGAATGTTTTACCATTGGTATTGCTCATATGTACGTCAGACTTGGCTTTGTACAAGACCACACTGACCAATCATGTTCCTACTTGTTAGTAATCTTACAGCAGTCTGTGGTGTTTGGTTAAAGCACAGTTATGACAATACAGCAAAGAGCAGAATCCAGGTCAGGATGCCAGGATGTCAGGATGTATGGGCCTCACCAAGTATCACAACTATCTGCTTATTTCTACTTGTGGCACTTTGGGATCTGACTTTTGTTGGGGTTTTGTTTCTTTGGATTTTGTTTCTGTTTGCTTTTGTTGTTATTGTTTGTGGGTGGTTTTTTGCCATTTGAAACTCATTCTCCAGAATATACTTGAATAACTAATATTTCTTTAAAAGATAAACTGTAATGAAAAAACATTGCCATTCCCCGGGCAACGATGAGCCCATGGTCAGAAAGCAGCCATCAGATCATTTCTCTGCAATGCACCCAGCAGGCCTATAAACAACAAGTCTGAAAAAGGCCAGAGATTCACCAGACAGCGCTGGTCTGCAGTCACAAGTTCCTAGCTAGACTTCCTGATATCCGAGTGTTTCAGTTCCCATGTGACCCTACAACTTCTGCTAAATCCCTCTGTGCTTCAGTTATACAGATATGGTTTGGGCTGTAGGCACACAAAAAATGTAATTGACCCAGAGTCTCTGACCTTGCTTGAACTAGTACCTTTCACCTTTTTTATGACTGCCACAAGCCCATTGTATTAGCCCTCAATATCCCTTTGGGACCTATGGCACTCAGCCCAGATTATCTATTTGTAGGCTCTTAAAGTATAGGAAACTCTGCTGAGAGAAAAAGCCAAGGTGACATAGCTCATAGGCCCTTAGGTCTAATTGTAGTGACATTTGGGGAGAAATATTTGTTTTATACTAACACCATTTTAGGATGGATTCTTTTTTTAAGTAAGAAGTTTATGTACTAAGTACAGTACTTGAAATATTTATCAATCAGCTCCCCCACCCCACCTACCTTCCTTATCTAGGAACAAGCAACACGGGCTTGTAGTTCAATCATCTTCCATTGGATAAATCTGGAAGCCACGGTTAAGAAACTCCACCATGATGGTCACATTTGCTCAACCATCATCTCGGAGATCAGGCAGACATGGTACCATGTTCCATCAACAATGTGCTTTTACAAACTTGAGCACCTCATAGAGTTAATGAAAGAATTAAATAAGATAATGTGTGAAAAATGATTATTTAGTTTATGGGTTGGAACTTGAAGAATGTTTGGGTCTAGTGATAGAGGTCTTCTAGCCATTATTTATACAGATAAATAATAATATTTTATCACAATTAGTTTACATTGACAATAGATCATTTTACGCTTTAAATTCTGTTCTCCAATGAGATTACAGTGTCTTTCCTACCCAAAAGTTGAGGCTTGCAAAGTTTTCTATATTTACCAAAGACATCACCATTCTGTCTGGTACTAAAGTAGAAAGCTTTGATTCTTTATCTAAATCATTAATCTTTGTCCAGTCTATGAATTATACTAGAGCTCAGAATTTTGCTGCTTTTGTCTCCCTTGAGTCGTCCCTCCCACCTCATTTAATTAGAATGTAGATTGGTTGCTACTTTGACACACCACCAAGTCCACAGTTTGGAGGGGGCTCACTCTTGGGTATGGATGATATTTCATTGCTGATACCTGCTGTCATAGCAACACAGCGAATAGCCTCACTGCCATAAAAGCCCTTTGTCTGAACAGCCCCTATCTTTTTACTGTTGCCATAGTTGTGCCTTTTCCAGAACATCAAAGTTGGATTCCTACAGTATGTAATATTTTCAGATGGGGTTCTCTTGCTTAGTAATATGCATTTAAGCTTCCTCCATGTCTTTTCATGGCTTGATAGCTCATTTCTTTTTAGCACTGAATAATATTCCATGGAACATTGTCAGTTTATATACCATTCACCTACTGAAGGTCATCTTGGGTGCTTCTAAATCTCAGCAATTATGAATAAAGCTGCTATAAACATCATGTTCAGACATAAATTTTCAAGCTATTTTGGAAAATACCAAGGAATGTGATTGCTGGATCATATGATAAGAATATATTTAGTTTTGTTAGAAACTGCCAAAGTGTCTTCCAAAATGAAGATACCATTTTGCATTCCCACCGACAATGAGTAGGAGCTCTGGGCCGTGTGCTCAGGAGTAGTTGCTGTGGTCAGGGTTTGGTGGCTCAGGGCTGCGCGCATAGCTGAGTGCCAGTGTCTCGTTGTCATGCATCACAGATTTCCCACCTCTCCATCACACAGAGCAATCTTCTTGTCCCCTTGTATTACTTTGCAATTCCTTAGTGATGTACGAAGTGAAGAATCTTTTCACATACATATTTGTCATCTGTGTATCATTTTTTGGTGAGCTGTCTATTCGGGTCTTTTGTTCATTTTTTTATTAGGTTGTTTTGTTATTGCTGAGGTTTAAGAATTCTTTGTTTATTTTAGATATGCCTTTTGCAAAGACATTTTATGAATCCATAGCTTGTTTTTCATTCCTTTGGACTGATTCTTGAAGATTTTGTTTTTGTGATGTCCATTTTATAATTTTTTTTCAAGATTTTCCCTCCACTGTTGAGCCTAAATAAGATTTTTAAATCAAGATTTTCTCTTATTTCAGCTTCTGATAGTTTCATATTTTGTATGTGAGCCCATGACTCATTTTGAAGTAGCTTGTGAAGGGATAATGCCAAATGTTGGTCTGGATTCTTTTCCTTGCATGTAGAGATTCAGCTGTTATGGCATCATTTGTCAAAAAAGACTATCTTGACTTTAGACCTGTGCTCCCATTCTGGATTTCTGACTTGTAGACCTTAATTTCATTTGCTTTACATTCTATTTGTTGTGGGAACAACAGGAAACCCATACAGTAGCACTCACCCCATTGGGTGTGGGAAGAATCAAATGAGAAATGTAAACAAGTGTGAAGGGACACAGAGTGCTCTGTACGCAGTGGGACAGGTGTCTGGATACTGAAGATCACTCAGTCCACAGAGAGACAACTGGATTAACAATATGGACAGGCAGCAAACTGCGCGAATATCATGTGGACCACATATGAGATGAAGGAGCAGCTAGAAAGTCAGCATTGCCTTCTACTTTCCTGACTTCACCACTTCATCTTCTTTTCTTCCCTTTTCCCCTTGGGGATTACAGTTGGGTAGAAGTGAGCTGGTTAGGCCATGGCAGTACCGACGAAATTTCCCCCACTTTCCTGCTGGCCTAATAGTACATTTCCTGGACATCATACAATTCTGTAAATAACAAGGACTATTTCATACTTAATATTTTAATAGTTCAGCACTTATTTTCTTTCTATAAGCACTTGTGACCCTTCCAATTTTGTCCTCTGACTTCGTGATGACCAAAAGTCTGGCTAACGAGAGCAACATTTCCACACCCTGCTGTCCACACCTCTGTGTTCAGATTCAAAATGAGCGTGCTCAAGGAGCAAGGGGGTTTCCAGGAGCATTCAGCATCAGTGCTGCCTGTCAGCCTTGTCTGGGGATAATTTGACCAATTGACACATGTGTCCAGTGGGCATCCATTTCACAGATGGAGTGACCATAAGGGAAAAAAATGAAAGAAAAAAAGACCACAGAGCAGTTGTGTTTGTCTGAGTCCATAGTTTCTGTGATTGATTCTAGATGTGGGATTCTTTCTCTTTTGACACAATCAATTACACTGACCAATTTCTTCTAATATGGGATCTGTGCATACATACCTCTACACCTCAGTGTTTGCCAGGAGACTCATTATAATCATCAGCGCATATTTATTGAGACCCCACTGGGCACAGAAAACTGCACCAGGCATGTGTTCAAGAGGAAGCCTATTTCCAGCCAGTCCTTTTGTTTCTCTCCTGCTCTGGGAGTAATAGCATACCTAAGGAAGTGGAATACCGCACACAATCAAATTTATTATCTGATTTGATCATTATTTTGATTGCTACTTATGATTTATAATAGAGGTCATTTATTGCATACTTTCTGTATATAATTAAGTTACTTTAAATGAAGACTTTCATTCTGTGCAAGTTAGTAAGAATAATGTATTTCTGATTTTCTCATCATGAAATGAAGAGAAATTGAGCCACAAAAAGACATTATACTATTGAAGGTTTTTGCCCTAAAAATTTAGCATACATTGTACATATAAATGGAAAATTGATGGCATTTACTATGAGATAATTGTCGTTGTTTCAAGAACTCATCAGAACTGTGTGGAACAAACTAAGTTCCTAGTAACCCGAGTGTGGTGTGAATTATCTCGCCACCTTGAAAGTTTCAAGTTTCCAAGCTTGAACAATTTCTGTTTCTAAGATCACTTTGTTATAGGTGTAGATATATTCTGTGAAACAAAAAAAGTCAAATTGATAAAGGAAAGGGGAATAAAAACTGGTGACTTTCAGAACAGAATTTTGAATTTTTCATTGTTAGAGCATTGGCTTATGTGTCAGGCAAACTTTGATCTCAAAATATCTTTCTGAGGCGTGATTTTCTCCAGAGACAATTTGCTGTCATGATATCCTCGTCAGAGAAACAAGAATAAATACATTGTTCCACAAAATATTCCTCCCATCATTCTCTGTGCCTCCCAGATTTGTCTTTGTGTAAAGAAATTGGAGCCCTTTTTTTCTGAGAGGTATTCAGCTTTCCAGAAGGGATAAACAAAAATTATATCTTAAGATCCTAAAATCTGGGTGTGTTAAGGGGTGGTTCACATATCAGACACTTTAATTGAGTCACCACTATCCATGACGATTTCTTCTGGATTTTTGTGTTCTTGTCTCATTCTCTGTGCTGTATTCCTTCCCTTCTCTCCTTGTGGCTTTCCTTCCTTCTCTTTCCATCACTGGGCACACGAGTCATGTGACAGGGATGTCACTGGTCACAGTCCGTTCTCTCTTGCTCTGAGCTAACAAGTGGAGAAGTTTTATTCTCCTGCCTGGGGCCACTTAGCATCTGAGGTATTTGGGTGCATTCTGTGTATTTGTCAGTCAATGAGTCTCCATGATTGTGCCAGAGCTTCTTGGGAACCATGCTGAGTGAATTAGTGAGAAGCACACCGTCTCTGATCACAAAGAAAAGTGTTAATTTAAGCTGAGGTGTTCAAAACGTATTTCCATTGTGGATGGAGATGAAGTCATTTATTTTCCTATTGGCTCCTATTTTTCCAATATTAGAATTTTTGAATTATTTGCATCCTAAATAATGGTTCGACTATCAACGTAAATTTGCATAGTTTTATATTCTTTGTTTGCCCTAACTCCTGTGCAATGCTTATGAAGACACCATGACTAACAAGAAAGCAATCAAGTTTGGAAGGGTCACTACTCACCCATCCACCCCAACGTGTCCAGAGAAACCCACCGCCATAGGGGAATCTTCACCTCCACAGGGCATATTTCTCTTTTCATCAAGGAGTCCATTGCTCACAGTTAGCCCAGAAGGAACTATCAACTCTAGTATGTTAATAAAGGTTTTACTTTCAAGACTAACTCTACCACATAACAGAAAACTCACCTTATTCTCAGGATTTGTACATGCCAACCCTGAGGATTTAATTGCAGTATGGCAATGAAGCAGGACTTTCCTCATGAAGAGTCTCTACTTTGTGGAATTGAGATGAAGGAATAATTTACAATGTAAATAAGACAGAGCTAGTGAATTTTTACTATTTTTTCACCTTCTTCTTATCTTCTTCCACCCATTCCCCCTATGCAGGGATCATGAGCTAGGAGCCTCTGTTTCATGAGTTAGAGTACTCAACCCAATGTGTGATTCTCTTCTGCAGAGAAGTTATTGATCTCCTAGAGACAACTTTTTTTTTATTTTTTTTTTTTTTATTTTTCGAGACAGGGTTTCTCTGTAGCTTTTGGTTCCTGTCCTGGAACTAGCTCTTGTAGACCAGTCTGGCTTCGAACTCACAGAGATCCACCTGCCTCTGCCTCCCAAGTGCTGGGATTAAAGGAGTGTGCCACCACCGCCCGGCTCCTATAGACAACTTTAATTTGCATCCCATCTTCACTCCACTTTCCAAAGTTTCTAGGTTTCTTCTCCTTTGACAAGGAAAGAGAATAGGGCACTTCCCATTTGTCCAGTAAAACTTCATTCATTCAAAATATGAATATTATATGTCTGCTTTGGTTGACTGTCCAGAAGAAATGGTCTGCAAGCTGTATTCAGCTGGTCAGTTAATTTTATATGTACTCAAGTTTTATTTCTGTGCCACCTTTATGCTTTTCCATAGAAATAAGAAATAGGTAGCAGTTGGTTTTACACTACTAAGGTTTGATTGAGAAAGATTATTTATAAGTTCATGTATTTGAGCACCCAGTCAGTGCTTCAGTATAGGAAGAGCACAGAAGCTTTAGGGGTGGAGCCTTGATGAAGGAAGTACATCACTGGGGGTGGGCAGGATTGGGGTCTTATAGATAGGCCCCACTTCCTTCTCTTTCTTCTGTTTCATGTAGGTGGATGAAATGGGATCGATCACTCTCCTTGCTGCCTGCCAGCCCCATGATGCCATGCTCCTGCTACAATGGTGGATTTCTACCTTCCCTAGAACTACAAGCCAAAATAAAACCTTCTCTATTGACCTGATTTTGGTTTTATGACAGCAATAAAAAAAATCAAAGCAGAACACCCACAGAAAGATCTATTAGGATGTACTGAAAATTACTAATGACAATATCACTTCACCTATGTCTTAGCTCCATAAATGACTTCATGGGAAAGTATATTTCTATATACCTGGACCTTTCCGAATTAGAACGTGGTAGGAAAAACTAAGCATTGGGGGCCACTAGCTAACCAGATAATTTTCAGGTCACTTGATTATTCTTTTAATCAGTTGCCTCATCAGCATGAAGAACTGAACACTGGAAAATGTTCAGTGAATACAAAAATGCCAGACCCCACCTACATGTAGCATTTCTAATTGATATCAGAGGAGGAATAAAAGGCTGGATAGCTTTGCCCCTTCTACTTGGCTATTGTTCTCTTTAAACTTTGTTGCTTTGCCATTGTTTTTTTTTTTGATTATTGTTTTTATAATAGAAAGAAAGTAGAACTTATAATCTACTGAGTTAGACTTTGTTGCAGAAAGCTGATTTGAACTAATATGTGAAAAGTCCTTAACATGGTCGTTAGTTCATCTTTCTGTATTTGAATCTGACTTATTGAGCTGTTTCACTTATAGAAGACTAACCAGTTACACACGACAACTTTTCTGCATCATGCCAAGACTCACTGCCTTCTGTCCCAAGTCTACTAATCCACAAGAGCAACCCAGTATGTGCAATACTTGAACTGGCTCATAAATTCTTCATTGGGGGTAAAAGAAAGTCAGACTGCCCCACTAGAGTTACTATCGTGGCATCATGGGCTGAGTCGGGAGTGGTGGACCAGACACTGGAGCTATTTGTTTGAGTGGTGGCAATGGAAACAGTACTGAAACATCCAGTCTAGGTTCTAAAGAGACTTAGTTCTTCTACTTAGCAAGAACTAGCATCAACCTGTTTCTTGAACTACCTGGATACTCTGGATTCAAAAGTCTAGAATGACCATTCTGGTACGAGGGATCTAAACTTTTGACATTGCAACATGATATTATGGTCTATAAAAATGTTGAGTCCCATTTATAACCATCCTGGGTTCACAGATTGGATGTGCCTGCTAGACACTCCCCCATGCTTGGTCACAGACAGCAGATACTACTCTTAATTATACAGAAATTTTATGATATAACAGGAAGAAGAGACTTACTGAACATCTGTTGAATATTTGCAAGAAGTTGTGAAGGAATTACAGTCAAGTTAGAAATGTAACAACATGGAAAACGGAGGAATGTACTTAGAGAACAATGGAGATTTTATAAAATAACATAAACATAGCAGAACATTTCAAAAGAAAAGGGTAAAAAATGTACAATTTTTGATTTGTTTGGTTTGGTTTTTTGTCTCTGAGTTACAGACTACAGCATGAACTAATAAACAAGGTCCTTTCTCTAAGTTAGTAGACACTGGAATTCAGACTCACTAGAGATAAAAACCCAAAGTTTTTCAATTCTAATTTTGAAAAAGGAAAGCATTGAAGTAAATGAAGTAACAAAGCTTTCCTGAATCGGCAAGACACACCTACTACCTCTAACTTTCACTGAACTTTTTGTGACAGCCAACCCAGTCCCAGTGATTTCTCAAGGTGTTTGCTCTTCGTTTGATGACTTGAGGCAGAGGGCAGGCAAATGCACATACAAACTGTGGGATGCTGACGATGGACGCTGGCTCATGACAAAACTCAGAAATTCTTGCTTTGGGAGTATCCCGCTTTATCTAGGAGGCCATGCTCACTTAGAACTCTATAGAGGGAAGTCACCAGCTGTGAGGGTGAATATCACGCTGATAATAAGTGGGAGGACACTTGTGGTAGCACCCTTCATAGGAATCCTTCTTGCTATATATTTAGGAACTCCGTGGGGGATCTTTGGAGGGCAATGCTTGAGTGTCTCATCTCATGGGTTTCTCTACATAGACTGCTGGCAAAATCTTGATCTGGGCAAATTCTAGTTCTATTGTTTGAAAAGGGCAGAGGAGTTTAATGGGAAAATAGGAGACAACTGTACCTTAATTGATTTTCTTGATAAATACCCACTAAGTCACACTTTAAAAGTACTGATTTTTCAGCTTGATTCTCCTAACACAAAGAGTCATTTAATAAGAGATTGAAATGAGCATTTGCTAACAATGAAGTCATTATTTTAATGAAACCTGATCAACTTTTCTGAATAATTTGGGATTTTTTTTAAACAACATATTTCATTTCAGAAAAAAAAGGAAAAGACCATACGTTTGGCAGAAATGAAAAATGGTTACTATGGCAGCTTGATTTGGACATGGAAAACCTGTTTCAAGCTATTCATAAACCCAACTCTTGCAAACTATTTATTATGCACAATAAATTATATGAAACTTGTAATGGAAAAACAAGAGTGACTTGTTTTAGAACCCTGGGAGTTAATGAAAGCTATTTGAGGACGGCGGACTTGACAGTGTGTGAATCCCGGAGTTCCTGATGAACTTGGGTAATTTTTAAGCCATTCTGAGAGGGCCCCCTCCCCAAACTTTCCACTAGTGTGATTCAAATGCTGCATTTTTAAAGAAAAATAAGTAGAACTTTTCCTAGCCACATAAACTGCACCGTTTTCACAATCCCTTGAGCTTCTATTCTTTGTGCTTGGGTGGACATTTCAGGTTACAAACCTAGGTCAAAAAACAGAGAAAGTGTAAGAGAAAGGGAGACATATACTAGCAACTCCCCTATTCTGAGATACTCATCTATGTGCTATAATCTAATTTTATAAGAGACTATAATTTTATAGGGACGTCCTCATATATGTCTTATGAGAATGGATATGGTAGCAATACTGGGACAGGAAGATAAGCATTTTTGCATATAATGCGAAAGACAAAGACTTCCTTTATTATCTCAAAGACACAAAATGTAACTGGTAACAAGCTGTATTTTCCAGCAAGAACCACTAGAATATTATATATATATATATCCTAGTAAATAATCATGCAGAAAATTTAAAACTGGACAGGAGGAGTTGAGTGAGAATAAGGGTACAAAAAGGAATAGAGGAATAGAGGTACAGTGAGTGGGAACAGGGGTACCAGTGAGTGGGAGCTGGGGTACAGTGAGTGAGAATGGGGTGCAGGACATATTAATGTGTTTAAGAAAGCATGAGAATAAAGACTCATGTTTCATAAAATAATTTGGAAAAGAAGTAAGAAGTAGGGACACAGCCGAGTGAGCAGGGTACTGTGTTCATGAGAGTAAGGTTTAGTGTGTTTGAAGTATCAGCCTATGAAAAATCAAAGACAGTGACACACTCAACCTGTGTGCGGATGTCTCAGAAAATGTGGGTGGCAGGAGAATGACAATAAATTATGGAGGAAAGTGACAAAGTCTATGAAGTAGTGCAAATAAACTCTTGGGCTCTGTCCTTGGAGCCAGACAACCCGGCTGAGATCTCCACCCCGTTCTGCAAGTCCACGTCAGCACACTCATCTCTCCATAGGCAAAGATGCTGGCCGTAGTGGCCATTGTCCTGGTAGAGAGATCTCCACAGCTAAATGAGAGGCAGGACACCTACCCCAAAGTGAGTATTTTTATTAGTGGCTGCTAAGTGAAAATAGTTTTCAATTACTTGCCCAATTTTTAATGCTCTAAAGCGTCTTTCATCAAGGTAAATTTAGAATTATCCTCCTTATTAAATGTTATCTTATATTTGAATTTGAATTTTTAACAGCTACAGGGTAAACTGTATGTAATTAAGATATAAAATGCAATTAACTTTGACACAAGTATACAACTCTGAAATCATAACTAAGTCAAGATAGTGAAAACATACGACACTTGAGCAGTTTCCTTCTGCCCCAAATAATCTTACACGTCCATCTCTGCCCATACACCTGCCCCCAAGGTCATTTACATTTTTCCTTTAAATGAATTATATTGCAATCTTGTAGGAGGACGGCCCGCTTGTTCCTTCTGACTGCCGGGCTAGCTTATCCCCAAAATA
This sequence comes from Microtus oregoni, assembly GCF_018167655.1. NCBI lineage: Eukaryota > Metazoa > Chordata > Mammalia > Rodentia > Cricetidae > Microtus > Microtus oregoni. The sequence continues at coordinate 62,388,177 of NW_024543059.1, read as the reverse complement.
ACCACACCGAAACTGTATTAATTAAATCACTTCTCGGACCATTAGCTCTAGGTTCTTATTGGCTAACTCTTACATTTTAATTTAACCCATTTCTATTAATCTGTATATAACCACAGGGCCGTGGCCTACCAGCAAAGTTCCGACATGTCTGATTCTGGTGGCGGTTCTGAAGCATCTCCCTGACTCCGCCTTTCTTTCTCCCAGCATTCAGTTCTATCTTCCCTGCCTAGATAAATTCTGCCCTGCTACATGTCCAAAGCAGTTTCTTTATTCACTAATGGTAATCACTACACACAGAGGGGACTTCCACATCACAATCTTTACTATTTATTTGAATGGAATTATACAATATACTTTCCTGTAGGAAGGCCATGGCTGTTTTCAACAGCACATTTATTCTGAGATTAAAGCAGATTTGGGGCATTTCATAATATCTCATTTCCTCTCTCCCCCTTCCTCCTTTACTGAGTAGCATCCTTCAGCCAAACTGTTTATATTCATATTCCACAATTTGTCTTTTTCCTTCACCTGTTGATGGACATTTGGGCTATTTCTAGGTTTGAGCTATGACTAAGTAGGACCACTATGAGCACATATATAAGTTACATGTGGTGCTCTGCCTTGGCTTTTCTTGGATAAGTTTGTAGAAGTAGAATGGCCACCAAGTGTCTCAAACAGCATTTCATTCCTTTATATACACCAAACTGGTCATTCTAATTTTGTACACTTTATAAAATACTTAGACATATATCAGATTATTTTTCATTGTCAATACCTTAACAACCCATGATGTTCAGTGTGTCTTCCCTTGTTTATTTACCAGCCATATATCTTTAACATATTTTCTGCACATACATGGCTGGATTGCTTGCTTACTTATTAATGAGTTTCAGTTTCTTCTAGTTTGTGCAATATTTCATTCTCATGAAATACCTGTCAAAGAATATTTAACTTAAGTCTATGCCACACACCGCACCCCCGTGTCTGCGCTCTGTGCGCTGGCACCCAGTTCGCGAGCTTTGGGCAAGGGGGATGGAGGTTGAAATACACAGACACACACAGAGAGACAGCGACACGGGTCATCCTTGAATTCCCCAAGAATGCCCCCTTTATTGTGTTCAGGGGCAGATTATTTAGAGATAGCCACGCCCCAGCCAAACCCACCAGAAACCACTCTCCTGCCATCAGGAACTCCTGAAGGTCTCGTGCTCAGAGCAGTTGTAGGCACTCAGATCAGGGGATTACAAGAAATTCAGGATCTGGGGTCTCACTGCTCCCAACAAGTCTAACTTACCAATTATTTTCTTTCACAGACTGTACATTTAATGTTCCTACAAGTCTTTGCTAAAACACAAAAGAGCTTATTATTTCCCTTTTTCTTTTCCATGGAACTTGTACAGATTTGGATTTTATATTTGTCTATGGTCTACTTTTGAGCTAATATATCTATTGTGGGGCATGGGTTAAGGTTCATTTATTGATGGCATTGAGTTCTGTTAGATAAAGTGACTTTTCTTTTTCCAGCTAATAAGTTTTGCATCTGTGTCAAAATTGATTAACCATATATGTGCCGACCTGTTTCTAGATTGTTTTTCCTATAAAATCAGTATGTTTGTCTATCTTTCTATCATTACCACACTAACTACATTTATAATAATGCTTTGGTCTTTATAATAAAATCTTGAAATATGTCCATGTAAGCTCTCCAGATTTATTCATTTGCAAATTTTTCAGGTTTTTTTGAGGGTCATTGCATCTTGCCAATTTTGTCATTAAAAATTCTTCAGAATTCTAGTTCAGATTCTACTATATCCCTAGGTAAGTAGGAGAACGAGTGTTAGTAAAATATCTTCATTTTTATTCAGGGATCACATTTCTTCATTTATTGATGTCTTGTTCAGAAATGTTTTCAGTTGCAATTACTTTTGTGTGCTGTTGTTGAGATGTGACTTAACTCCGTGGTACTGCCTGGCTTTGAACTCATGGCAACCTTCCTTCCTCCAGCTCCACAGGGCTGAAATTACAGGTGAGAACCATCACTGCTGTCATTACAATTTTTTTTCAGTAAATTGATTCAAAGATATTTTACTATTCACTTAACTATGAATTTTTAATTTCAATTGTAGTCATTTGGTCTTAATAAAACAGGCTCATTTTATTTAGTGATCGTCTATCTTTCAGGCTTCCTAACTTCCTGTTTTGAGGGATTTTACTTATAAAGAAATGATGATATATTAAAAAAGAATGCTTTATTGTTTTCTAACTATTTTTTCTTATATTGCAATGTAGATTTTCAATGCAATTTTAGAAAAAGTAGCAAGCTTCAATTTTCTATTTGTTATTCTTGATCCTATGGGTGAAGTGGTCAGTCTTTCTCCATCTCCACTAAGAATAATTAAATCATATCTAGTCTTATCATAGATGCCATTTAAGATGTTGAGTAAATATATTATCTGTTTCTAGTTTTATGAGACTTATTACTATAAATTGGTTATATCTCCATGCCTCCAATAATTTGTTTTTATGTATGAAAATTATTACATGTTGCATTTTTATTTTATATTCTATTATTATGAACTTCATTAATTGAATTTTAATTATCAAACAAATTTTATATCTCTGGCCTAAATTCCATTTGGTTAGAATGTTCTATCTCTTTATTGATGGATTAAATTTTCTCATAGTTTTAAGTGTCTCTGTGCTTATTAGGTATTGTTATACAATATTTTGTTTACATGTCATAGTATATGGTATTAATACTTGACGAGGGTTGGTTTCACAGAATGAGTTACAGAATGACAGTGTCCAACTGTCAGAGTTAATGGTTTTCCTTGTAGAAAGTTTTGCAGTTCCACATCAATTTCTTTCATACAGAGATCTGCTTATGTCCCGTACTTCTTGAACAGTCCTTTATGTTTTGGAAAAATGAGTATATTTTATCTAAGTTGTCACATTTGTTGAGACTAAGATTTCATAGTTTTCCTTTGTACATTTGTGGAGTCTGTAGTGATGCATCTTTTCTTATTCATGATATCAGGAAACTGTATAATCTCTTCTACTGCTAATATGGTACCTGTATCTCTATCAATTTTAGTAAATTGCTCAAGGAGCCAGGTTTTGTTTCATCGATTAATCTCCATAGAAAATTTTTATCAATTATTTGCTGTTATCCATTACCTCATTTATTTTACTTTCTTTTAGTGTGGTTTTTGTCTGCTAATAGCTCAAGCTAAGAAACTTTATTTGGGTCTTACTTAAGCTTTCTAACTTCCACTTTAAATTTGTTTATCTTATGTGTTTATCTGATCATCTCTGACTTTTAATAAGGACAATTAGAAGCACTTTTTTTAAAAGAATACTACACATTCGAAATATTCATTCTAAATCTCAGAAGAAATGTTTACCTTCGGAACCCAACCCATCTCAAGCCTCCCCTAACCCTCTTGCTCTTAGCAGTATGTGACTGGCATACCATTTTGTTCTCATGTCTGGGACCCTTTGCTGGTTCTTGAGCACAGAAATTTGTTACTTTTTTCTATATTCTTCTTTTTTTTGTTTTTTATTTTCTTTTTTTTCCTTTTTATTATTTTTTTAGTATCAGAGGTACCTTTTATTTTATTTTTTTTAATTTTTTTAAATTTATTTATTTATTAAGGATTTCTGCCTCGTCCCCACAACCGCTTCCCATTTCCCTCCCCCTCCCCCGATCAAGTCCCCCTCCCTCAGAAGAGCAATCAGGGTTCCCTGATCTGTGGGAAGCCCAAGGACTGCCCACCTCTATCCAGGTCTCATAAAGTGAGCATCCAAACTGCCTAGGCTCCCACAAAGCCAGTACGTGCAGTAGGATCAAAAACCCACTGCAATTGTTCTTGAATTCTCAGTATTCCTCATTGTCCGCTATGTTCAGCTAGTCCGGATTTATCCCATGCTTTTTCAGACCTAGGCCAGCTGGCCTTGGTGAGATCCCAATAGAACATCCCCATTGTCTTAGTGTGTGGGTGCACCCCTCGTGGTCCTGAGTTCCTTGCTCGTGCTCCGTCTCCTTCTGCTCCTGATTTGGACCTTGAGATTTCTGTCCGGTGCTCCCATGTGGGTAAATGATTATTCTGGAGATACTAACTCTGCTAAGGCCTCTACTTAAGCCCTTCTTCAAATGTCAGCTTTTCCATGGGGCCTCCATTGATCATTATATTTAAAATTGAAAGATTTCCCTGGATCCCTGCATTTATTTATATTCCTTCCTGCTTTACTTTCTCTAAAGGACTTATAAAATAATACGCTGTACATTTTCTTCTCTGTGTGCTTTATCTTTTAGTTAGTGCAACAGAGTGGAAGCTACTTGTAAAAGAAGTTTCCATCTGTTTATTTGGTTTCTTGGTTGAGTTTGTTGTTGTTGTTTTGATATTTAATCACTGGCTCCTATAAATGTAATTAGTAGGAGCTAAGTACTTCATAATTATAACTTATTTTTTTAAAGAATGTTCATTATCTTAGTCTTTCTGATTTTGGTGTTGGCCTGACCTTTTTCTGTGTCTGAATGGTGCATGCACACGAGTGTAAAGATGTGTGCTCCCATGCATACAGAAGCAGAGGACATTTTCTCCTTAACTGCTGCTTTGAGACAAGACCTCTCACTGATCTGAAAGCTCACCATTTTGCTTAAGCTGAATGATCAGTGAGTTTGGGAATCTGCCTGTACCTGTCCCTAAGTTTTGTGGATCTAGGCATGTGCAGCCATGTCCAGATTTTTATGTAGATGCTAGGAATTAGGATTTGAATTCTCAGACTTGCAAATCAAGTTCTTCTACCCTTTTAGCCATCTCCCCAGACCTTCTTTTTTTGTTTTTTGAGACATAGTCTTTCTAAGTACCCTAGGATGGCCTCGAACTTCCAAGCTTTCTGCCTTTGTTTGGAATCTAGGTGTAAGTTATCACACTCACGTTTTGATGATCTTTTAAAATCAAGTTTAGAACCTTGAAACATTTAAACTTTATGAAGTGTTTTTCATATTACACATGTATGTCAAAGAACCAAAGGCACATTTCTCCCTCTATGCCCACCATCTATTTTCTGGAGGCAGAGGTTTCTTAGACAGAAGTTAAGAAGGAAATATTGAGTGTAGGCACCCAAAGGCACAGTCATAATATCTATAGAATCAAACAGAACCTGCAGAGTCTCATCTGCTAAATACTTGATTGATTGTTTGAACACAATCTTATCAACTTCAGTACCCATTTCCTAGCAGCTGGCTCTGCAGTGCAGTTGGGAAGCAATGCTTCCACAGTTATGAGCACACTGTGGAGGACAGGGAGTGACAGTTGACTTAACTTTCCCTATGAGTGGGAACTATCACATGGTGCTTATTGCATCTCTTCTAGGGGGATTTCTGTGTTCATTTCACAAAGGCTAGGAGAGGAAATAGGTCGCCCAACCAACAGCTTAGATTTGACCACAGCTTTCTCTTTCTCCTAAGTCCACCTCTTCACACCAGAATTGAGCTGCTTCACTCTTAATGTCCAGAGTAGCATCAGATCATACAGCAGTAAGGCAAGAAGACCAGCAAGGTGCACACAGTCAGAAAGAGTGTAAAGGACCGTAGACAATTCTGCACACCACAGTCTGTGTCACGGGCATCATTTCTGGATAGCACAGCATAGTCATTAATGTTCATAATGATAAAACCAAGTCATCAAAAAAGATTAATTACATTCCATCCATTCTGTTTAAGAAGGCAGAGAAGTGTGAAATCCATTTTAGAAAGATTTCCATCAAAAATGATTAAAATTTTCAACTATCCAGAATGATACATTCCCCGGGGTCTCTACATAGCCAAATATGTAAATGGAAAACCACAAATATTGTTACACAGTTCCTACAAAGTAAAATAAAACAACAGAGAGAGAAAGAGAGAGAGAGAGAGAAGAGAGAAACAAAATGTTTAAGTGACTTGAAGATGAGATATTCCTATAGTGCTTACCGAGGTATAAATGTACCTAAGCTGGTACGTATCTATTTTTCTTAATAGCTTCTATGTGTACTCATTGGTTAGGTGTGAATTTGAATGGCTGTCACTCCCACAAAGAAGACTTTAATTATTTTGATTATTTCTTCTGCTATGCAATCTTTTAGGAAAGGATTGATGTATTCTCCATAATTTTGAGCACATATTTTGGGTCACTGAGTCTCCACAAATATACTCATTAAAAGCTACCTCTAAGTTTGAAACAAGATTATTTTAATGTTGGATCCTGCTTGATTTAAATTTTAGTCATAGAATCAATAAACAAATGCTTCTCTATTGGCATAGTTTTTTAGAATGTGGCAAATACTCAATTAATGTTAGCTAAAAGATTTCCTTCTGACCATCAGTAGAAAAATGATGAAATAGTGTCAAATCATACTGAATCTTTATTCACCATTTATGGAATGTTATATATTTATTTCAAATAACAATCTGACAAATGCTGATGTAGATATTTATTTACTTCAGAATCCTCATTTCTTAGAAGACTTTTGGCTTTTAAAAGCACTCAATAAATATTGAATGAATGAATAAATGAATGAATGAAACAAAATTAATGAACAAGTAGTAAAACTGATTATTGATATAATGAAGTGATTGATACAATATAGTTTGGTGACAGTGATATGCATACAATGGAATCAAGCAATATCTGGAAAGCTATAAGGAAAATTATTACTATTAATTACACGGGTAAATCTCTTACCTTTTACTTTATTTATATGACACTTAAATGATTGTAGCATAATATAGTATGTTTATAATTTAAACAATTTATGTTCTATTATAGAAATATTTTGCTGAATTGGATAGTATACAAGTTTATTTTGTATAGCAATAAAATAATATTATATCAGCTACCTATCAGGTAGAATATTTAACATAATAGAGCCTGACATAGTCAAACCAAACAGAATTAAGAATCCTTAACTAAGTAAGGTTAGAGAGACAGCTAAGTGAGCTGCATTTGCTGAACAAACATGAGAACCTGAGTTCAAATCCCCAGAACCCTTGAAAAGCAGGGTTTGACACTATAAACAAATATAAGCAACTGTAACTTTGGAAAAGAATTTATTAAAAGCAGTGTCTCCAAAGAAGTTATGCTTTGAGGAATTTTGAGTTTTTGTTTGTTGGTTGGTTGGTTGATTGGCAGGGTGTGATTATGATCATCTGTAATATCAACAAGAAAGAAGATAAAGACAGGAGAATCTGGGAAACTCACAGGTAAGCTAGCTTGGTGCCTGCAGTGGTAAACAACCAGAGAATCTGCCTCAAATAAGATAAAGAGCAAGGACTGACATCTAGGTCATCCCATGATGTCTATGCTCATGCCGTGACACAAACTTACTCCTCCCACACACATAATATACACAGAATTACATATCCTATATTGCATACAAATGCACACACACACACACACACACACACAGAGAATACTTAATGGATCAATCAAGCAAGAGTAAAGATACATGAAAAATCACAACAATCAAAATCTTTCACCAAGTAGAGAGTGTATGACAAGCAACTGTTTCTTGGATGTGGGCTTTCCTTTGGAGTTATTAAAGTGTTTGGAGCTAAACTCAGGTAATGGTTACACAGTACTATGCTACCACATCCTTTATATTGTTCACTTGAGAATGATGTGAAATTTATATCAGAAACACAAAGCATCAACGTACATTCATCAGATAAAACAAATCAACATGTGTAAGGTATCTGAGAGTCATTGAGGCTAAACATGGGGACATCCTTAAGTGGGATTCATGCCCAGAAGGATAGAGGACTAGTGGTAGCCCCAGTGAGTAGCCTCTGATTAGCAGAAACCTTAGCCTCCACTATAATTACCAAGCCATTGCCGCGGCTACGTTCTGTTGCTGTGATAAAATACCACGAACAAAAGCATGCTTTCGAAGAGTTTGTCTGGGCTTATGGTTTACCAAAGGAGAGCAGGCATCCCCAGACAGCTGGAGGAGGAAGCTGAGAGATCACATCTTGAACTGCAAACCAGTTCACAGAGAGTGAACAGGTAGTGAAGTGATTTGAGCATGCTCAGATCTGCCCGCAGTGACATATTTCCTCCAGCAAGACTCCACCTCCTAAAGGTTCCATACACGTAAACATATGCTAGCATCTAGGGACCACATTTACAAGTACTGAAGTCTATAGGGAATCTTTCTTTTTTCGTTTTTTTTTTTAATTTAAAGACAATATTTTTTTTTTCATTTTACATACTAATCCCAGTTTTTTCTCCTCCTCCTGCTCTCCCCTATTTCCCCCAACCTTATCCCCCATCCACTCCTCAGAGAGGGTAAAGTCTCCCTTGGGGAGTCAACAAACACTGGCATATCAAGTTGAGACTGAACCAAGGCCCTCCACCTGTATCTAGGCTGAGCGAGGTATTCCTCCTAAGCATTGGGCCAAGCTCCTTGAGTCCAGTCGAACAGAGGAAGGAGCAATAATATGAGCAAAGGGGTCAAGATCATGATGGGAAAGCTCACAGAGACAGCTGACCCAAGCTTTTGGGAGCTCACTGACTGTGGACTGATAGCTGAGGATCCTGCATAGGCCTGAACTAGGCTCTCTGAATGTGGGTGACAGTTGTGTGCCTGGGCAATTTGTGGGGCCACTGGCAATGGAACCAGGATTTATCCCTCAAAGGAGGTGAACCATCCTCAACCATCTACTTCATAGGCTTCTCTGCTGGGCACCATGCTTATTTTCTGCAAAGACCATGGTCATCACTTTGACATCTTCAGTCTTCTGCAGGGTTCTGTTAGAGGAAGTAATGACTGTAGAATGAGCAGTATTCATAGGAGTATTCGCGTTGGGATAGAATAGCCCTGATGATAACATAGTTACTGACCAGTAGAGGACCAAACTCAGGAACTTATAAAAGTGCCATTGTCAAGCCAAAGCAAGCTACAGTCTAACAATGGCACATTCTTTCCTGCTGACCAGCACACATATGTATGCTGTGGCAAACGTGTTCCTGCACACACCTACTCAGACACCTAAGAATAAGAAAAATCATGAAAACCAGAAGTCCCTTGATATTTACCTCCATTTATTTTGGTTCAGGAAAGACCTGGAGATCTGATTCACAGTAGATTCTCAGATACTTTGATGTAGATTGTCTGTGGGACTAACTTTTCAAAGCCCAGCACCGGCTCCTCCATCCCCTTGATGGGAGCTGTCTTCCCATAAATGGTAACTTTTCTGTCATGAATAGAACATTAGGGTTGGAAATGCCCGTTGCCCTAATACTTGACAAAGTGTGAAGGTAGGACCTTGGGTGCTTTTGATCTATTTTCATTCAGTGCAAGCAGAACTTTGTAACAACCAAAACTATTCAAAAAATAAAAATGCCTCATGGCGCTGGGAGATTTGGAAACATAGTTGAGGGGCATATTTCAGTAACTTATAATAAACTCTGTTACACAAGAGGGATTTCAATCGTTTGCTTCTTAGGGATCTTTCCAAGTCAGATTCTTTAATTCTATGATAAAAACAGGTTGAGCAGGCAGAAGAAGCAGATGATGTGTGCATATATAACTACTTAGAGAAATGTAGATCTCTATAAAAATCTGAGGTGTTATTTATATTACTCATGATTCAGGGGTAGTATCTAAGACCATTTTTGAAAATTTCTGAAATTCATATCATTTTTACAAAAATATTTAATAAAATATTACATAAAATAAGTTACTTTGAACATAAACCACAAAATTATAATGAATATGATGTTTGAGATTAAAGTGTTTTATTTACTTTTAATATTTTTCTAAATTATTTTTCCATTTAATTTTTTGATTTAAAATAAATGAAAGTTTTGTGATAAATTGTTTGTAACATTCAGAAAAATTTAGAAAGAAAATAACACAAAATCGCAAATCGTTTTACCACTGAGAAGAAACTGATAATAGTATTTTGGGCTATTTCTCTTCCATTCCCTTCCAAATACACACACACTAAAAAACAAGAATTCATGGTGATTCTTTGACTTGTATTTTACATATTTTTGAAAACATGTTATCAATCATTAACATACTATGCTTTTAACAAACAAATGGATTAATGACAAAATTAAATGGCTTAGGTTAAGTTTGATACTGACCTGAAGAGAAGTAAACTCGGGAGCTTGTATTAGCACCTTCAAATTGAGAAAACAAAGAAGCAAAAAACATTTAAACTTTAGTTTCTTATCTTTGTATATCCATATTATTTCTATTTTTTATTTTAACATATATGTTCTGGCTACAGGGTATAAAGTCCAGTGAGCAATGGGATAGGGGCTTTCCAGACAAGTGAGGTATGCCTACTGTACAATCATAGCAAGTGTTTTACAGGCCAGCAACTGCCTTCTAATTGGATTTGAGACCTGTTCCACAGGAGGGACTTCATATCTGCTTCTGTAAGCCTGGTTAAAACCCTGTGGCTAGGGAAGTCATAGTCCAGTGTGGAGAAGCTACTGTTGCTGTTTTTCTAAACGAACATCACATGGCCAGCAATTGCCTTTCAGAAGACTATGGGTGTTTTTCCCCATCATCCTAGTTTTAAGAAACTTCTCTGGTAGCGGGTAGTGGTAACTGTAGGGACTGGTCAAAATGAGAGTACATGAGGGCTGAATGCCGCCGCGAGTGGGACATCTGTAACACCTCCTTTATGTCTCTGTAACCATCTAGAGGAATGGACGGAAAGAGTGCAAGAGGCAGAAAAGGGGCATTGAGTAGTGTAAAAACACTGACATCTGGGCATGGTGTGGGTATTACGTTCCTGAACTAACAGCTGTCACGGTTACTGGCAGGAGTCTGCACGAGACTGAGCTTGGCAACACCTGGTCAGGAAAGGGAAAGAGTCTCTCATAGGTGCTACCTCTCAGAGGATTTACACACAGTGAACGGGGTCAGGGCTTCTTCAGTGGTGTAGCACTGTCGAATCTTTCAAGCTCCTGGGGGCCTCGCAGACTCCCACACCTTTTCTCCTGGCTCTAAGCAACTCTGATAGCACACACTGGATCATTTAAAATGAAAATACCGATCACCTTACAAACCAAAACATAAAAATAAAAGGGGAGTTAGTTGAGAAGGGAATTTTTAGGAGTAGGAGGGAGTATTAGAAGGAAGTGAGGAGCAGGGAGAGTAAATATGATCAAAATTTGCTATATACATGTATGGAAATTTCCTAACGAAATCCATGGATGTAATTTGAATATGCTAATATGAAACCATTTGTTTTTAAAAGAAGAAAGATGATCCTTCTATCTGGGCTCTGACTCACCTCTATTTTTAGGAGAGATTCCCAGACATGACGAGTGTCAGTGAAACCCATGATCGTGACATAGATTCTTGGAATATTTCAACATTTTTTTAAGAAGACTGTATCAACTAACTTTTAAGCAAGCCTGAGTGAGATCTTGCCTCTCAGTGGACTGTGGCGAGTGTGAGGATTTATAAGAAAGAAAGCCCGGAGCCACAGAAAAGTTCTCCATGAAATCTGATAGACAAAAATGTGCAATCCAGTTTTCCCTTTTCTTCTTACATTAACGTGTGGAAATGTGGTAGACTGAAACTCACTTTTCTTTCTTCTTTGGATGTTCCACATTCTCCTCATACAATTTTACATTTATTTACCAAGACATATTCCAATCATGATGAAATTTAATGTATAAAATTCTTCCAGTTTCACGAGGGTAGGGAAGTGGACAGGGGAAGGGACTTATTTTTAAGAAAAAGACACAATTACCAAGTTATCTTAATATGTTTGTTATTCAAAATGAAGACTCCCAGGGAATTGTGTGCCATTTTTGGAGTTATGAAATGGCAGCTTTCTTTTCTTAAGGAAAATAATGGGACAATAAATATGAATGACTTTCTCGAATGCACTGAAAGACACTGTAATAGTAAATACAGGCTCCTCACTGCTTTGTCCACAATTTCATTTTCAATGAATCAAAATGGGTCAGTCAGAAGGAAATAATTCCAGGTAGTAATTTATTTTCTCATTTAAAAACCCTTCAAATTTGACCAGATTCCTTGAACTTTTGCAGTAGCCAGGTTATCTTGTTTAGATTACTTATAGAACCATGTATCTGCTGCATGATACTCCCTACCCATTACAACTTTGCAACTCATCCTTGAAATTATATTTACTTTCCCAGAAACCACCATTAGGTTACTGGTGCTGTCTGGTTTATGGATGTATGTCCATTTCATAAGGATTTCCCAGTCACAAAATGAATTTCTTAAGTATTTTTCTGAAATAAAGTTTTTCCTATAAAATAAATCATTTGCCAAAAATGCTATAAATATAATGGCAAAAGGTATAATTTCCAGGATCTACAAAAGGATCACAGCTTTAGAGCAATTTTTAAATGAGAACAACTTCTTAGATGCTATCCTAACTTGGCCAATTAATTTCTACTTAAACAAACTCTGTTTTAGGAAATAAACTTCTCCTCAATTTTGATGCTCCTGGTGCCAAAAGTACTTTGACTTGTACCATTTCCAAACAGTTGCACTGTGTAGTCTTAACTCAGCTTGAATCTTACGATACATCGTGCCTTGCTTCATCTCCAGCTGCCACTCTGCCTTCTCTCTTGTTACTGTGTGTTGCAAAGGAAAAAGCCTTTCTCTCCACGTACTATTCTCACTGCAAGATTAGAAATGACAGAGAAACACCATGGCAACCTAAAAACGACTGGAGAAAAACCATATTTCCCAGTCCTTTTCTTCTTTCCCAGTTAGTTTGGATAAGAAAATATATGTCATTCAAAATGTGCCCCAAAATTGTTGCCACTCTGTGCCCATGATCAGTCTCCACTTTCAAGCCCTGAATGCCACAGCGTACTGGACAGTTGTATAAGGATTTGGTATATTTAGCACAGTGCTTGCAGTAAACAGTTAATTCACTATAGAGGCTTCCTACTGAAACTGTCCAGCTTCCTTTCCTATTGCTGGGGGCGGGGGGGGGGGGGGGACCTTGGGCTCATGGGAGCATTTCTACCCTCCAACCCTCCCCGCTGCAAAGAGGAAGAAGGCTACCTGTTGTCTTTTGTGACTTCGTTGGTTTGAGTGCTGACGAAGGCACTAGGGATGAATTTAGTCTCCAGCACCTGGCATTAGCATGCTTTGGGTCATGGCAGCAGTACCTCTTTTATAGGGTTGGCAGGATGGGGATAGGGCTTCTAGTAATCTTCAAGGAATGGCTCTATTCAGCTTAGGCTGGTGAGTCTGGGCTCTTACTGATTCTTGAGAAGAGCTGGTGAGCTTGCTTCTCATCCTCTGTCCCCAGCCTCTTTGTGGCAGATGCCTTGTCCAGACCCTGTAATCCACTCAGGCACCTGTTTGGGCTCCAGAGTCACTTGGGCTCCAGAGTCACAAGAGATCTTGTATATCTCTTTCTTTCTTCTTCTGCCTTTTCTCCTCTCAAAGCTTGCCCAAGTGTTGGTGTCAGTGCATGAGAAGGCTCTTTTAGTTCCTGCCTCTGATTCAGTATAGGCCAGCAGTTTATAAACACCATCCTAATTGATATGTTGTAGACTCCCCATGCATGTTTGTCAGAATGCTGACATCTTCCTGAGAGGTAGCATGCACCGGCCAGCTCTGAGTGTTTCAATCCACACCACCTTCTGTCTTCCCTCCTGCGTTTTCCTAAGGGAAAACCAGGACACCCAATCTGAATTATTGCCTCCCTTCTCTGGAATGTTCTCAGAACCACTCTTAGACACCCTTTACGTTTTCTTGACTGGAGTTGAGGTTTCCAAACATCTACTTATCTTTACTCCCTTACATTTAAGCATATTTTCAATCCTACAGTGTTTAATTTATATATTTCAGTAGGTCTTTGAATTTATAAAAACCTTACAATGGCCAAAAATCCTAATTCACATTTTTTTGTCTCACTACACACTGATGATTTTTTAAAAAAGTCTTTTCTTGAACAATGACATTTTTTCCTCTTTATATTCCTACTTTAATAATCTCAATCATGCCTGATATAATGGATGCCTCTGGCTGAATAGGGGGAGGTTCAGTTCATTTATTTCAAAAGTCTTAACCTTTTAATCGTAGAAACTGAAGATACTGGTAAATCACTTTACCTCCCAGTCATTCCAAATGTCTTTCTAAGGAGAACCACCCCATTTTTTCCCTAAATACTATCTTTTTTTTATAAGCAAAGTGCTTTTGAATAAAAATATACTATACTTTATCTTCTGTCACACAGTATCTTTCATCCACAAGACTTCAATAATAACCTGTTTTAAATTTCAATTCAATTTTTAAAGCTGCATTCATTCAATTATTTTAAATCAGCTTTTAGTGTGGTACACAGGTAAGGTGGGCAGATTCGCAAAGACAGAGAATAACCTTTACACATCACACATTAATAGCCAGTTCCCCAAGGTACAATAGAAGGAACGCACACACAGGGACACGCACACACACACACACACACACACACACACACACACTGCCTATAATATATACTTAGTAGACATTTATTACTCTGATTTAGGTGTCACATAAACAACAACCACAACAAAATCTCTGAGTCAAGGAAGACTTGGAGGCAGAAGGAAGATGAGATGAGCCAGTCCTCCAGCTTGGGGTAGAGTCTAGACGTGTAGAAGTGGAGAATGCATCTGGTTCAGGCCAAAAGGAAGTATCACGGGGAATGACAGGAAGTAAGGAGTGTGGGATCAGAGGATAGCTCTGTTATATTCAGCTTTAAATGCGCTGGATAGAACAAGTCATTCCGAGAATTTTTTTTCCCACATATCTGTTCTTGGCACAGCCTCCCCTCGTCCCCCGCCTCCGTGCTTTTCATGAAGCAAATGCTTTGTTTTACTCTCACTACCCCGTGACTGACATTGGCTCATTCCACCTCTTCTGTTTGCTTGGTCACAGCTGTCCACGACTGTTTTTTTTTTCTCCCTAGTGGTCTGACTAAGCGGGGCTTGTAGCAAATTGTGCATAGGTCCCTCAGATTTGACTTTGGAATCCAGACATTCTTGCTACTAGTTAGGTTTTCAAGGGTTTGATTTTTTTTCTGTTTTGCAGCTAAATTTCTACTAAAATAATAATAGTTTCTCCAAAAAATCATTCATTTATATTTTTAGGGTGCTTTCCCTTTTTCTTTTCTCCTATCATAGCCAAACATGCTGGGGGAAATGAAAATGTGAGCATTCAAAGTCTCGCCTGTACCATGACCCCTGAGACTTTGGACTCCAGGGCATCAGTAGTTTGGACACAGTGATGACTTTTTTTCTTCAATTTCGTTCTTCTCAACCTCCATACTGGCCTTTCCATTACTTTTATCAAGTCCCCTCTCTCTCCACTGACTTGTATTTTACGTGTATGTGTTGGTTCCTGTATATATGCCTGAGAAGGCCAGAATGGGAGGTCAGCTCCCCTGAAACTGGTATTATAGGCAGTTGTGAACTGCCTGAGGTGGATGCTCGGAAATGAACCGAAGTCCCCTGAGAAAGCAGCAAGTGAACTGAACACTAAGGCATACATACCTCCAGTCCCTAACCAGACCCTTTTAAAGTCTTTCATTGATTCTGTTCCCTTCTTGGTTTCTAGAAGGCAGTACTTTTTTGGCTTGCTTCGTACCTTGCTAGTTTTTTTTATCCAGCACAACTGGACACATAGGTCAATAGACAGAAGAAGGGAACAATAGAGAAATGACTATTCTCTCTCTCCTTTTTGTTAGGCCACGGTCAGACAATGATATGGAGCTGCCTATATTCAGAGTGGGTCTTCTACCTCAATTAACCCTCAATTAACCCAGTTAAGGTTAAATCTCTCACAGATATGCCCAGACCAAGCTCTTCCAGACAATTCCACGTTAGGAGCCACAAACAGGTAGTTTTAGAGTGTGTCAAGTTGATAAAACTAACCATAACATCAATGATTTATTTTCTCCTACTTTCTTCCTTTCTTCTCCCTTCCTCCCTCTCCATCCCCTTTCCTCTCCATACCCAGACCCTCCAAGACCATCATGAGGGACCTTGTCTTCCTTCCATCCTTTCTTCTCTCCCTCCATTCTGCTATTCCTTCTCTTCTTACTCCCCTCTAATATGGGATTCCCCTCTGTATGCTGTGAATATCATTGGTTAATAAAGGAAATGATTTGGGCCTACAGCAGAGCTATAGGGAAACAGAGCTAGGTGAGGAAAACTAAACAGAATTCTGAGAGAAAGAAGGCTGGAATCGAAGAGAAGCCATGTAGTCCAGCCAGAGACAGATGCCGGAACTTTAGTCAGTAAGCCTCGTCCATGTGTACATACAGATTAATAGAAATGGGTTATATTAATATGTGAGATTTAGCCAATAAGAATCTAGAGCTAATGGGTCAAGCAGTGATTTAATTAATACAGTTTTTGTGTGATTATTTCAGCGCTAAGCATCCAGGAACCAACAAGCGGCTCTTTCCTCCTATATCCCTCCTTTTTCTTTTCTTCTTTTCTTCTTTCCTCTTTATTTCTTTCATCCATTCTTCCTTCCAGTTCTTCCTTCTTACTCAAATATGAACAAATTTCCATGCTAGAATACCATTGAAGTTATTGACTCCAAAGTACCATGTACCAAAGTATCAAAGGCCATGATTTTGAACTTTTTTTCCTCACTTCATTTTCTTAAATGTCATATTTTTATGATTTTTAGATCACTTCAAATATTATTGTTTTCATTACTCCACCTAATTCTTGCTGTACTGTTTCTCTAACCCACTGGCAAAGACTGAGAATCTAATCTTGCTAAGGGCTATCTCTGGCCATGCTCAAAGAGTTTTCTTGCTTCAAAAAATTGTCATTAATTTTGGTCCTGATCAGTCATAATCTCTCCCCAGTTCTGCTTCATTCTGCCTTAGTGATCTTGTCACCTACCACAGTACCATGAGGTCCTGGGTGGTAGCTGGATCATAAAATACTAGAAAAATTTGCAGGACTGCATTTGTTAATTGACTGTTAAGACAGCAGAGAGAAACAGACCAGGGACCAAAGATATCCTTCAAAGGTACCTCTCAGGTCAATGACCTACTTCTTCCAATCAAATACCACTTCCCATAGTTCCCCTAGAAACCAAACAGTTATTCAGTTATGATTCTATCAGTGAATTAAATCTGTTTTTAGGTCAGAATCTTCATGATCCATACATATTTTAATGGTGGATACACAATCTAGGAATCAAATTTCTAACATATGAGCTTTTTGAAGTGTATTTCATCTCCCAGTCTGCCAAGCAACATCTTCTTGAAGATAAGGAGCACAAAGTCAAGTTGTATTCAGGAACTATTTGAGTGAGAAGACATGGGTTTTTCAGAGCATATATTCTTTAAAAAATATTGAGGGGTCCTTAAGTTTTGTAAATAACATTATTATAAAGGAAGAAACTGGGATTTTTTCCCCTCAATTTAAGAATTTGTGAGCCACTAGTTGGATGACGTTTCTGTCTGGAACTAACATCTGACTTCTTCAAAATTATTTCCCATCAGATATGCTCCAGATTTTCATCTTTGAGACAATTTGCATAATGGATGAAGAGTAAAGATCCAAAATGTTTGGAGATTAAAGGACAGATTTTAAGGGATAAATCGTAGACTCCAGGGTCCATAAGAATGGAAGCTAGTCTCACCTAATTCCCCTAAATGGACCATGTCCTCTGTTTAGCTCAAGGTTTTTTCAATAAATGAATTAACCATACTGCTTGTGTTTTGGTCAACACTATAGGTAGAGGGGTAGATAACATTCTTACTGCTGTTCTGTGAAAGTTTATTTCCTCAGGATCATTTTCCCCATAGCTATAAAAATCACTGTGTTGTAGATTAAGGACTTTCCCCAAGGACTTTACTCGTGTATTTATTTTCTGAGTTTGACTATAGCTTTAGAGATAGCATCAGTAAGGGAACACAGAGAAAGAGTCATTGGGCACTGTTTTAAAATCTACTGATGACCTCTTACAGTAGTCATCTGTTAACACGTGCAACTTGAGTAACTTTCCAAATAGTCATTAGCCTTGTCTCTCTGTTACATGGTGACTGACATTCAAAAGTTAAGAAGGCTAAAATGGATGAGCATGAACTACATTTTAATACATTTACTTGCTATATTTCTGGAGAGATTTTATATTTTTGTTTGTTAATTTATATGTTTCTTAGCATTTGGTCATGAGATTCCCTCCTCTGTTTCAGTTTCTGATTTGGAAATGGTTCTACTAGCAAAAACTATATATCCGCTCAAAATGTATGTGCACATATTGCCTTACAATGTAAATTGCTAAACTATATGAGTAGAAATTGTGATCTAAAGAATATCACCACAGGCTAAGATCCAAAATGAGAAAAAGCTATTACTGAATCTCAGGAAGGTAACAGATAATACTTCAGAGCTTAAACAGAATTGCTAAGACTGCTATTAATATTCTCTTTATATATAAGTACATATTATTTCACTTCCTCGTGTCTTTTTCCCAAATTAGCTTTTTTCAATTAAATAATACTATTTGTCTGTATTTGGCTGCTTATTTTGTTGGACTGAATTTCTTACGGAAATATTAATAGTGGAATCTTAGTTCTCTCGTGCCAGGCTTCAATGTGCTCCAAGTTTCTTGTGTCAGTAACAATTATTGTGTTTGACCTCATAGAAGTTATTATAAAGAATACCTTCCATAAATACAATAATTTTGGAGTTAGTGCTAAAATAAAATCGTCAGGCCCATTCACAGGTTTGACATATATTTCAATAGACGGGATTCTGAAATAAGAATATAAAAAAGCATTCTTTTGGCCTTATCCTGTTGTTTGTCTATGTGTACTGTATGCTCAGATTAGTGTGGCTGGTAGACTGTTGTTTTAACCAGTAGATGCAAATTAGCCTTGTAATTTCCTTTGTAATATAAGTCTGTTCTTGCTCACCTCATCTGCAGTTGGCTGTTAGTCAGGCTCTTGTTTTGTGTTCCTATTAAGGACAAAGAACTCAGAAGAATACTAAATATATTCTAACTACCATCTACTTCAGGTGTGGTTTTAAAATGAGCCCCCCTGCAACTTTAACATTAGTTTAACACAAATTTTATAAATCATTGACTGACTGTCACTTCTGAAAGTACCTAAATCTACATTTATTTTAATAAATTTCTTGAGTATACTATGTAATTAAAACTTCTAACATATATCGATTTTGGTAGATAAAGTAATTTCTAAAAGTTTTCCAAAGCTATCTGTTATCATTAATGAGCAAAGACTGACTAACATAGCAAAGCATATTAATTTATAATGGATATCAATTGTGTTTTAGTACTGGGCATGATTTTTCCATATTGTCTTTTGTCCTTCTTAATGAAAACAGTAACCAATAATAATAAACATATCACCTGATAGATTCTTAAAATAAATCAACACTAGCATTAACAACAATCCTGACTATATTTCATTTCTTATTCTGTAGAGGGGGAACTCAAAGCAGGTTAAACAATTTGATTGATGTTTTATGTCAGAGAATTACAGAGGCTATATCATTCCATCTTAGAAGACGTATGAAACTTAGAGACGTTGCTACTATGAAGCCAAGCCAGGATTTCAAAAGAGCATCCACCCCAGTTCTCATTTTGGCATATATCACTCCTCACCCCTAGCCTCTTTATAGCTTTTCTCAACAATCTGGGAATTGAAAGCTTCCTAATAGGGCCTATATGAACACTAATTACCTGGATATTCTCAGGATATTTTTAAAAGAAGTGTTGTCCTTATAATATGTATAGGCTGAGTTCTAAATATTTATTTCTTTTTATCTCAATCTCCCTCATTGCAGTCAAGTCCAGTTGACCCTTGGTGTCCATGAGGCAGGGGTGGGGGATTGTGCTAGGTTTCCTCTACCTGTGGTTGCCTAAACTGACTGATGTTCGGCATTTTCCATAAACTGCATAGTGAGTATGTAGACCGCATAGCGAGACTCCAACCTGTGCATTAAGTCACTTCTCAGTCATAACAAATACCTAATTATAATGCAAATGGTAATAAATAACTGCTCTACACCATATAGATGCATTTTTTACAGGTATGATCTCATTGTGTGCCTTAGCTTGATCAAGATTGCTTAATCACCCTCCAAAGCCTTGATACTGTAGCTATGCACTGCCATGGCCAGCCTGAGCGTTCTTTATCCAAGGCTAGTTGAGTCCATTGACGTGAAAACTGCAAGTACAGAGGGCAGGCTATATTCTTCCATCTTTGCCCCGCCTTCCACTCCGACATTTGGCATTAATGATCTCAGCCTATCAATTGTTCATACCCCTGTGCTGGGAGAGACATGCTTCTAGAGCTCCTCTAGTTTAATAAGATGATCGACTCATTCATTTATTGTCCTCAGCATCTCTCACAATGTATAACTTTAGATGGATAAAAAGATATGTTGAACTTAATTGCTCTCTTTTGTGGACAGAGGAGTGAGGCCAGATCTGCCCCTCCTAACGTGTCCACATCTGCCTGGAAGGCAGAAATCAGAATCCACCTCTACACAGCTGCATGTGGCAAAGAGGATGCATTGGCCATTAAGTCAATTGATCAGCTTTTTGCACAGAAACGAGGCAACACAGAATATCCACCCCTCCCAAATACACACAAAGAGAATGAGAACAAAACTCAAAATGGCTTGTCGCCAGCTGATCCTTTATGGATTTATTTCAACAATAGCAATACAGATATAACAGCACCAGTAATAACAGTAGTATCACCCAATACTCTGTCATATGCTAGAAATCATTCAAGCCCTTAGTACAGGAATTACCTAAGCGAATTCACAGAAAATAGGGGTTATATTATCACCATCCTAGAGGGGAGCATGAAACTCAGAGAAATCACTGCTATGATGTCAAGTCAGGATCTGCACACACCGTTCATCTGCCCTTCCCTCTGAATTTCCCCCACAGCACCAACCTGGAATGGAGCCAGGCAAATAAGAGGTCCCTGCATTGTATAAAATGCTACTGTTTCTTTCATACGCTTTGTGTAATTATAGATTTATAGCAGTGCAATGATCTTTTATAAACTATTTATACACTTAAAGTAGACTCTACACCAAACAAAAAAAAGTACATTGTTATTTTCTTGAAATTATTCAGTGTGTGTTGAAGATTTAGAAGCCAAATAAGGAAAGTGCTGGCCCCAATGTTACTGTTGGTTTCACTTTATGGAGGAGCAAGTATGTGGGGTGAGGTGGCCTCTTAACCATGGCTTTAAGGGATGCAGTTCCTGTGTTTGATGACTACTTTCCATACAGTTCCGTATTTAGGAAGCAAGTCTGCAGCTAAGCACAACAGCTCCTACCTGGAATCCCAGCATTTGGAAGACTGGGGCAGGAAGATTACTTCAAGTCTGAAGTCAGCTTGGTGCTTGAGCTACACTGCAAACTTCAGGCCAGCCTTGAATAGGATGAGGCTCTATCTCAAGAAAACAAACAGAGGATGGAGGAGGAGGAAGGAGGTGGACTAGGAGGGGGAGATCTTCAGAACATATCATTTATGTTGTACCTAGGATTATGCCACATATGATAGAAGGCCGAGAAGGAAATCTTTAAAGTGCTATCTCAGCATCAATTTTGGACAGTCGCTATTAAAAATGTGAAGCTCTTATGATGCTGTTATCCAAATAGAAGATGGACGGAGAAGGAAGAGCACAGCTCAAGCAAACAATTGGTTCTTTACCAAAGATCGCCCTGGAAGAGGTCCCCACTCTGACTCTCCTGATTTCCCGATTACAATCTTCTAATTTCATTTGTGTTTATTTAATTATTTGCCCATTTCAGAAATAAAGTTACCAGTAAAATGACTGCATTTTTAAAAGAATCCAAGGCTGTTTCAGTCTGCCAGTGTGTAATGTCTTGTAACACTGGCCAAACCCAGCAGTGGACTAATTTGAAAATGAGTCTATCCTCTACAGAATCCCCAATATTCTCTCTCATTTACCCTTCTTTCTTGAATCTCCCACCTCCACACACCCACCAGAAGAGGGAGAGGGGAAGAAAAACAGATTACAGTAAATTTTGGCAAGGAATCCTATTTGCATCATTTTCTTGAAGTCACGTGTTTTGGATTTCCTCTTGTTTATGATATATTAAAATGCCTTCCAGATGTTTTTAATTATAAGAAAACATTTCAAGAAAGCAGAGTAATCCATAATAAAATTTCCTCTCTTTTAAATGGCCAATAAATTAGTATATCCCAGCTTATCAAACTGCCCCGTAGTTCCGAGAATGACCTGCTTAAGGAAAGTCAGGCACGGAGTTAAGCAACTAGAGTTGTGCTGAGGTCATGTGGGGTTCTTGTTTGCAATTGAGGCTGCTCTGAGCCTGGGATGCCGCCCACTCCACCTCCAGGCCAAAGCCCATTGACTGGAAATGCTTAAATGTCCCACACAAATATAAACACCTACATGGTGTAGGGAAGTTGAGAGGAGCATCCCATTGATATTGTATATGCTAGGAGTGGGGTGTGGGAGGGGCAGCATTTAACTGCTGGTATGTGATGCTGAGGTGAAGCTGCACGAAGACATTTTCATTTACTGATGCTGGATGCATGCCCAGGCTGCCATGGTAGAATTTAGAAAGAAACATAGAGAGGAGGAGAACCACAGAACATCCACAGAAAAAGAAGAACATCCAAGGGAGACAGAAGAATAAATATACACGAAGACTGTTTCCAGACATGGAAGACCTAGCATCTGGGCAGGGGTCTGAGCTCCGAAACTTCCCCCTGTGATCGTCTCCATTAATGCATAAGGTTACCTGTCTCTTCAATCTAATAATAAGTTAGAGTTAGATAAGTTTATAATTCAGGAGAAAAGAACACAGCGGGCCTGGGAGAATACTCAGATCACTTTGTGTGATATTCCATTAGCAACGAGATCAACATGGCTGTTTCATTTCTGTTTACTAATGTTAGTTGCTAAAACAGAACGACTTTGTGGGTCATTCACATGGTGAGATCTCAGATGTGCCTGCTGATCGTCTGCCTTCTGTGGGAGATCAGGGTCCTGAACAGAAAGAGCTCTTCATGCTTCACAGTGTGAAGTTAAACTTGAATGGAATATTCAGTTTTCTCACTTAATGAAGGGCTTTCTCTCTTATTACTTCATATTTTGTTTGACACTATAAACAAATATAAGCAACTGTAACTTTGGAAAAGCATTTTATTAAAAGCAGCATCTCCAAAGAGGCTATGCTTTGAGGAATTTTGAGTTTTTGTTTGTTGGTTGGTTGGTTGGCTGGTGGGTGTGTTTCAAGACAGGATTTCTGTGTGTAGCCTTGACTGCCCCGACGGTAGAGACCAGGCTGGCCTCCGATTTAGAGCTCTGTGTGTCTGACTCCTGAGTGCAGGGATTAAAGGCTTGTGTCACCACCGCCTGTGTTAGGAACTTTTAAATACAGGGAATGAGGCAATATGTCAGACACACACTAAGTGGTGAATCAATACGTATCAAGCCCCATTGTATCCTAAATAAAGAGAACCCTAGAGAAGAATGAAACCAGAATGTTCAGTTGATGATAGTAAATGGGGCAGCAGAAGGAAACTATGAAGGTAGCCCAGGGAGGCTTCAGATTCAAGATTAGGAACCTAGAATTTACTGTAAAGAATGGAGTTTCAGCCAGTGTCTAGATGGGAGAATGTAAAGGTTCCAGTTCAGGAACTGTTACCTCCCTGGAGTGTTCTAACTGTATAACCAGGCATGAACACAAATGGAGACAAAGCTCTATTGTTTATACTCTGGTTATAATGTGCCCATTAAGAATGAGCAGAAGATACCGGAGCAAGGGAACATGGCCTGGGGTCATCTCCTAGGAGTATCAGTCTCACTGGTGACAGAGGAAAGGAAATGGGTAAGAGAAAGTGCCCCTGTGGCCTTTCCAAAGACCATCAACCCACTCATGCATATGGACCAAGAGATTGGAAGGATCCCTGGAAAATGTCACTAAAGGAGAGCAGTGAGCTAACTAAGGAAGAACAGAGGATAGAGTGAGTCAGGGAACTTCCAAGATGAGTGTTTAAATGGGACTTTGGGCATTACCAAATATCATCACATTAATGAGTAGAGGTGAAGAAATGTAGACCAAGTTGCTCAACACCTCCACATTTATTTTTAATTTACTATGAGTCAGGGCAGGATTCAGGAAACAGACTTCCAATAACACTAATTATTTCATCCATCAGATACCCAGACTTCCATAGGCGTCTCCTCGGCTATTACTCTATCAAAGCAGCCCAGTCTCTTTCATGTTGCTTGTCTTCTGACTATTACTCATGTCCTGGACAATATGGGCATTTCCATATCTCCAGTACTTTAATAGTAACTCTAAAACTAGGATCTGTATTTTGCTCATGGACCACTTTCATATACCTGGATTAGGCTTATTCCTAGTAGGTCCATGCTATGTTATCAATGTGAAATGCTCCCAACTGCCTTGTATATTGAAACACTGGGTCTCAGGTGGTAGTACTGATTTGGGGAAGGTTGTGGAAACTTGAGGAGGTGGAAGCCTAGTTGGAGGATATGAGCCACAGAAGGGTAGATGTCAGGTTTTCTCTTTATAGGCAGTCCCTGTTTCCTGTCTCTGCTCTCAACTAGGAAGTTGAGCTCCATACCACTACAAGAATGTTAGGAGTACCTATGCTGTCTTCTGCTGTCATGCCTTGATGCCAGTGTGAACTGTATATCCCTGCAATCCATGAGCCAAAAGAAATCCCTCGATCCTTAAGGTGCCCTTTCAAACATTTGGCTAACAGTAAAAGTAACTGATATGACAAACAGATTGAACAATATTAAGCCATACTGAGATCTAAGAATAGTCCAAACTAAGTCATTGTGGGTGACAGCATAAAAAATATGGTGATTTTTCTCATCCTGAAGAAAATCAAAGTAAAACATTGAGAATACTGAAGCTGAGGATCAAGGCTAAAACACCATATCTATCTTAAATATTATGAAGAGGTCTTCTAAAGTAATATATAGGCATAATCTAGTCCAGAGAGGGTGCAAAGGTTTAGAAAAGTTCATCTGTTTAATTTTTAATTTTAATCATTGGAGCTGTGCAGTAGTGAAGTAAATTCTTCTCTCTGTCAAGTAAGAGATCATGTTTTCCCCTACATATAAATATAGTTACAACACTTGGTCTGACAAAGCTTCACACATAAGCCAGAGACTTTTCCCAAAATAAGAAAAAAAAACCAGTTCTAGGCAAGAAAAACTAGTTTCACCTGTTGGTTAGGGTAGCCTAAGAACTCCCAAACAATAAAGATTACCTGATATGCTACGTTACCTCTCAGGGGCTGAGGGTGCTGAAGACTCCACCCATTTAGAACCCAGAACTTGAATAACTCAATGTGGCTCTTCTTGTTGCATGTCTTCTATAGTACCAGAAAGGACAATGAACGCTGTTACAGAAGAGAAACCACCCATAGTCTTATCTAACTTTGATGCCAGTGAACTACACCAAAGACCAGTATAGCAAGATATGCCTAAGCAAGCAATAGTGGCACTCATATTTTAGCAGTAACCAACCAACAGCTCTCTAACTGGACTTAGCCCACTCAATAGGGGAGAAATTATAACTGGTAGAAACTAGAAACATAGCCAAAGATAGTGAGGTCATGGATCTTAGAAGAGAACCTTCCACTGTCACTTTATTAGACCAGCGTAATTCCTAATTGCTATCTAAAGCTCATCCTTATACCAACAAGAAAGTGTAGCTCTCACCCCTCATTAAAGAAGCCTTTCAAGAAAAAATGGAGGCCAGTATTGAAAACCACAACTGAACACAATGAAAGGATCAAAGGATCATGGGGATCTCAGCAGTGGATACATCAACAAAACAACTTCAGCATGCAAGGCTCGGGGAGCATCATAGATAAGGTGGCAGAAAAATAGGATCAGGAAACTTGAAGTGGAAAAAATGTATACCTCAATAAAAACAATAAAAATATTTTTTTAAAAAAACCCTTTGAAACTGTAAGCTAGACCCAAGTAACCGTTGTCTTTTATAAGAAAAGAAAAGAAAAGAAAAGAAAAGAAAAGAAAAGAAAAGAAAGGAAAGGAAAGGCAAAGCTATCAAATAAGACCTGAACAACAACAATATCAATAGGCATGCTAATGCTTAAAGGAACAAATCTCATGGGGTCCCAGCTAGACAACAAACTACAGGCAACTAATGATTGCTGAGAGAGGTAGAATTAGCTTCCCCCAGGGATGTTCTCCTCATTACCTATCCAATACAAAGTGGTAGACCCTAGAATCTTATAATTCAGATGACAAATAAAGACTCATCAGGTTATATTTGTAAACTTGAGCATATATATAGATAGAGAGAGGAGAGAGGCCGTGTGTGTGTGTGTGTGTGTGTGTGTGTGTGTGTGTGGCAATAAAAATCAAAAAGACACCATCAGTTTGGGGGGGGGGTACCCTCTCAAATTATCTCAAAATAATTTGGATGAGTAGAACCATGCAAACACACTCACCAAGGCACAAGCAAGCTCATGTAGATTCACTGATTTTTCAGTGGTTATAAATTATCCACATAAATTCCAAACTGGAAGATACTCACTCAAAATATGATTTTGTACGAAACACAAACTTAATCGTGCAAATAGGTTACCACAAGTAATGCTTGTGGCAAACACACAAACCAACAATTTCTTTGTTGTTTATCCAAAATTCAAATTTATCTGAAATTCTGCCTTTAAATTCAGCTGACATTCTATCTGTCCACCTTATGCTACACAGAGCAGCTATAGGAAAGGAAAAGTACATGCGTTTCTTCAGACTTCAGAATTTACATTAACCAGTACAGTAAACAGAAAGCGGGGGAGACACACCCAGCTTCCCTCAGATGTGTTGCTATTCAAACCTTGGGCAGATTGGGGGATTTGATCTTATAGCCACAACACCAGGTGCACTTACTCTTTTTTTATCATCTTAAAAGTCACTTTTTGGCTGGATTGTTCCACAGTTTTGGAGAATTTTAAAGCGTGTTTATTTTGAGGCCGCTTTTTTGGCGTATTGTGCCATCTCCAGAATTGCACAGAGCACGGCGCCCCAAATGATTCTCATCACACCCTGGCTGTTATTTGGCTTTATTAGTATCTTCCACTTGGAAATAGCTCCCAATTCACTGTTACTTATTTAAGTCACATTATTTTGGTGCTAAAGTATTAATACTGATAGATGATAAATTGGATTCCCATGTGGTAGACTACAATTAGAAATTATAATTATGCCGGAATTGCATTAGCGACGAGGACTTACTAAACTGGCTGACAAAGTTTTGCTGCAGACAAATGGAAGTGGGATTCACACACTGCCAACAAGAATAGGAGAGGACAGCTACTGAACAGAAAATACCGCCAACAGGCTGAAGAATAAAGCATCCAACTATTAAGGTCCTTCGTGATACTTTAAAATGGTAAATGAATTGTAAATGATTGTTTTCAACTTGGTACATATAACAAGGAGTTAAGCTTTTTAAGTTACACAATTTAAACTCAACTTCTTATATATTCAGATGGAGCATAATCTCCATGTACTATATATCATCCTTGATCTATAAACAGTTAGGTCTGCTTTGGAGGGTAACATAAAGAGAAGGGAATGCTTTGAGAAAGTGGGCTTCCTGTGTAATCAGATTCTGTGGAGAAGTTCTTGACAATAGAGAACTAGGGAGCTTCATTAAGCAATTAGGTTTGCCTTGCACTTCACTGGATGGGTCACTGAGCACATAGGACCAAGAGAACGAGGATGGAAGCAGAAATGCTGTACAAAGAAAAGATAAAGCAGAAATCCAGTCTTCTCTCTAAATCTGCAGGTTCTGTCCCACAAAGCCAACCAACTGTAATCAAAAATACTTTAAGTATTGAATATATACAGACATTTTTTGGACATTTTTCCTGAACAATATGATACAACAACTATGTTTATGGTATGTGTAATATATTAAGTATTACAAGAAACCCAAGAATTATTGAAAGCATATGGGTGGATGGACATGAGTTATACACATATCCAGTGCTATTTTATGTAAGGGACTTGAACATCCATGCGTTTCAACACCTCATGGAATCTTGGAACCAATCCCCTATTCATTCCCAGAGACACCTTAAATCCTGTTTGGAAATAGTAGGGCTCACTCATCAACGGCAAAGTTTTTCATGGGCTAACAAGAATACAGAGTTCAGAATGGCTATCACCAGTTCCAGAGTCACTTAGATGCCTGACAAGAAACATGCATCCACCAAGGTGTTTCCCAGCAATGTTCATTGCATATGCATCTTAGCCAAAAAGCTTAGAAAGTTTCTGGACTGCCTACCTCAAGCTACAGTCCATTGATAGATTTGCTATTCTTCCAGCACTTCTGTAGGGAAGCTCATCTTTCTTCAGAGATTTTTTTTTTTTATGTTTAGAAGGTTAGTTCTACTCATAATGAAGTTCAACAACCTTCTCACTGTGGATACAAATCAATACTTAGGTCTCAGAATTCCAAGAAAATTGGTGGCTTTGTAGTCAGAATGTAAGCAAATAGTCCAGTCCTGCCTCCTCACCACCAGCACCAGGTCCGCCATGGACAGTCACATAAGCCTTGGCTTATGTCACAGCTCTCAGATTATTATTATTCAGGTTATTCTCTAAGCATTTCCTCTCTATGAGACCAGGCACACTGTTCAAAGAAATGTCACCTCTGTGATATTCTTGCCAACTGTAGAGGAAGGCTTTTTTTTTAAAGCTGTATTCTTACCATCTCATCCGTCAAAGAATATTTATTTGTTCATTAATTCCTTTTATGAACATTGTAGAAGTTACACAGTACAGTACCTCCTGATCATTTATAGGCAAGATTTATGCCCCATGACTTGATGGAAGGTACAACTTGAGATGGTAACTGTCCCTTTCTCTGTGCAAGCAGTCACAGCACGATTTACAGCATGAAGACTCTCCTTTTAGACACTGCAATTAACA
Source organism: Microtus oregoni (assembly GCF_018167655.1). NCBI lineage: Eukaryota > Metazoa > Chordata > Mammalia > Rodentia > Cricetidae > Microtus > Microtus oregoni. The sequence goes on along the minus strand of NW_024543059.1, from coordinate 62,359,160 downwards.
CTTGTCTTATTTATACATCTCCCTTAACATTGTGTTCCCTTTACAAATATTTTTATTTAAAATGGCACACAAGGAAACTGTTCAGCATGCCTGAAGGTGAGGTGAGGGGAGAAAAAGAAGAAGTAAGTCATGGGTAAATCCATCCGTTAAAAACCACAGTCCACAAAATAAAAAAGTGCATGAACACTATATGTCCTAATATCCTGGTACCGTTGTTTGTGCTTACTGTTTCTTAAAGAGTCTTTAAAAGGAATTTTTTCCAGTAGACCAAGTCCTGTTAGTCACAGCCTGGAAATGCCTTGTTTATTTTCAGTAGGCCCATTATACTCTCAGACACCTACAGAGCTAGTAAGTCCAGCCTTAATAAGGTGACTGCTCCGTATGCTTTTCTTCCTCTATTGTTTATTTTGTCTTCTCCAACTCTCCATTCAAACAATTCACAGTTACCAAAAGATTCATCAAATTCCTCACCAAAGTCTCTTGGAGTAAATGCAAACTGAGATTCTTCCTCTAGCAGAGCAAGATGCAGGAACTCAAAAGCCCTAGAATTTCTTTTCTTAATTCTTAAATGTTCCCCTTCCTCCGTCTCTTGAGAGATAGGTGAGGAAAGCAATTGCCCCCACTGCTTAAAACATTCCAACTCAGAAATTCACTCTGTCCTTCTAACTTCAAATCCCAACCCGTTTGGCAGTGCCTGCATTTTAGGCTCTAGGTACAAGTTCAGAGCTTGAAATCAATCACACCAAATGGTATTTCTGTCAAATGAAAATCTTTTCTTCTTTGGGAGGATAAAAGCTTCCCTGATTTTAGGCTACAGCCTCAGAGAACTGAACGGTCTCAGAAATGAAGCTAGGTGGTAGGAGGGAAATTAAGGGAGATATGATTTTCTCATGTTGTGGTTGGAAGAAGTCGGCTCCCTTTACAGCTTGGGAGAACAAGGCCCCTCTATACCCTGAAAGATTGCTCCAACAGTCCCCTGATTCTGGACTAAAGTCTTGTGGCACTTTGAACAGGAAAGGGTCCCCTGAGTTTGGTGGGAAGGAAGGCATTCCTCCTTTGGGATCCCCTGCCCCCAACTTAAAACTGTCCCTCAAATGATCAAAATGTTTTAAACATCAGTTAACTTCACAGGCTTGGGATATTGTCACTCCAACTAAGTTCCAGCCTCCTTCATGGTTCAGCTTTTGTGAGTGAGGGCAGGGCTGGTGCCCTGGGCATAGCCAGACAAGACCCTGTAGCCAGTTTTCCAGAACAAGTTTCAGTCTCAGACCTTGTAAATAAAGGACACATGCCAAAGTCCTAAAGTCACCAGAAAAGACCAACTTTCTCTGGGGCTTTCAGTAACAAGAAGGAACTTAATAATCTTTATAACTCATAAGCTTCTTCACTGTTTACATGATCCATTCCCAAGAATCAAAGCAAGGCAGAACCCAATGTTTTCATGTTGTCAACTCTCTAAACTGCTTTCACCTCGTGTATCCACAGTCCTCTGTATAAAAGTTATAAGGAGAAATATACACCAAGATCCCTTTCCAAGCGTCCACAGGAGGATGCTGGTTTTCTCTGACTGTGTGAAAGACCATGGGCTGAGTTTCTTGTCATTTCCCACATAGTTCATGTGTTTCCCCTCCTTTTCTGCAGTGCTAGGAATGGAAGCCATGCCAGGAAAGCCCTTTCCTGCACCCAACTCTGGCACCAGAGTGTGCTTTTTGTTATTGGTTTGTTTGCTGCTTTGAGACAGTGTCTCTGAATGTAGCCTAGGCTTGGGCTGCAATTCCTGATCCTCTCATCTCTGCTCCTCTAGGGCTAGAAACACAGTCACGTTTCACCATGCCAAACAGTGTTTATTCCTTCTTGTTGTCTTTACAAAGCTTATAATATTCCTTATATTTAATATGAACTGTCAGATATCCTAAAATTATTTTATCTATATACTGCCATTGATTTATGGATCTTGAGCATGAATGTTTGAGCTCTATGTTATACTTACGCTAGTAGGTAGAGGGAAATGTTTACAAAAAGAAGAAAATATGTGTGGGCCTGTGCTACATGATAATGTTCTTGTACACTGTAAATATTTGTCACTCATTAATAAATTTAATAAAATGCTGATTGGCCAGTAGCCCGGCAGGATGTATAGGCGGGGCAACCTGACTAAGAGAATTCTGGGAAAAGGAAAGGCAGAGAGTTAATCATCAGGCAGACGTAGAGGAAGCAAGATAAAAATGCCTCACTAAGAAAAAATGCCAAGCTACATGGCTACACTGACAAGAATTATGGACTAATTTAGGTAGTAAGAGCTAGTTAATAATAAGCCTGATTTGCCAGGCGGTGGTGGCGCACGCCTTTAATCCCAGCACTCAGGAGGCAGAGGCAGGCGGATCTGTGTGTTCGAGACCAGCCTGGTCTACAAGAGCTAGTTCCAGGACAGGCTCCAAAACCACAGAGAAACCCTGTCTCGAAAAACCAAATAATAATAATAATAAGCCTGATTTAATAAGTCAAACAGTTTATAACTAATATTAGCCTCAGTGTGTTTCTTTCATACTGGATGGCGCAGGACCAGGTGGGACAGAAACTTCCATCTACAGATCTGGATACATTAAAAAATTCATAGAAGTAATATTAAAATCAGTACATCCATTGAACTCAATATTTACCAAATTGATTTTTATTATAAATATAAACTACTATAATTATTATGTTTTATTATAATATAATTTTCAAAATAAATAATTGAAAATGTCTACTATTATTAAGAACTATTTTTAATTATTTATTTAACTTTACTTTCATGTGCATGAAGGTATCAAATCCCCTGAAACTAGAGTTACAGACAGCTGTGAGCTGCCATATGGGTGCTGGGAACTAAACCTGGGACCTCTGGAAAAATAGCCAGAGGAACCTCTAAATCTCATCAGCCCCCTGTTAATAATTATTTATGATTTTTTGTTTTTTTGAATCAGGGTTTCTATAGCTACCTTGAACCTCACATTCTAAATAGATCAGGTTGCTCTGGAACTATAAGAGATTCCCCTGCTTCTGCCTCCTGAGTGCTGGGATTAAAGGTGTGCACCAACATGCCAGGCTTGTTATTGAGAAACTGGTTCCAAGCACTGTGTTAGCTACTGGAATTCACCAGTTAGCAACGCAGATATGACTCTTGAGCTCATGAATGTAAAACATTTCTCTGATGGAAGCTGGAGGGCCATACTCCTGAACTCCTTAAAGAAAAGGAAATCATTGGGCTTAACTACTGGAGTACTCTGAAAGAGTAATTTAAATATGCAGCATTATGGAAGGTTCAGAAGAGGTGTACCTCTAATAGGTAGCTAAGAGACACAAAGAACTTAGGAGCTAAAATCTCCTGGAAGACCTTCTATAACAGCTATCTTTATTGGCTCGGAGGAAATTCTATGTTATTGTTATGCCTGCACTGATTTCAAAATCCGTGTCTTTTGAATCACCTGTTTATAGTCATCTAATAAATGAATATTCTTTGAATAGTTATATAATAAAATTTCTATATATATTATTTAATTCAACTTTTAAATGTATTCATGGTACAAGAGAGAAAGTGTTTTGAGTTAAACTATGTTTGGCCCAATTTTTATATTTATATCTTGAAGTCCTAACCTCTTTAAAATATGACTTAGTTAGCAAAGACCGCAAAGGCATAGTTAAGAAGAGATCCAAACGGAGTAGCCTAGGTTCCTAATTCAATTTAGCCATTGTTTTTGTTAAAAAAAAAAGGATGAAGAAATTTGGAACTGGTCATACATGAAGAGAAAATATCTACAGATGAGGATTTTCATTCCCTGTATCGCCACAAAGGAAGAAACTTCCAGAAGACTGGGGCAGACCCTTCCCCGGTGGGAGTATAATGATGCTGGCACCCTGATGACAGATGCTCAGTCCCCAGAGCTGCGAGGTCATGAGTTCCTGCAGACCAAGCCACACAGTAGACACTTAGAATAGACACCTTAGGAAACCAACAAAAAAAAAGCACTATTCCATCTGAGAGTCTCCAAGTTGCCTTATTTACTCATCGGTGTATTGATCTAACAAAGATGCATTATTGAGTATCTAATACATACCAAGCACTGCACAGAGGTAAAAAAGAAAAAAGAAAAAAAAAGAAATTCATGTTCAATCCCTGTGTGCAAAAGAATGCATCGATATTCCAAGGTGTTAAATGATTATGATACTGGGTTCCTCCCTAGTCAGTATCCTCTTCCATCTGTGCAGTTCTTTCCCAATAAATGTGATTTATTTGCCCAATCAACACTGAAAGACTATATTCTCCTTCTATCTTAGGCTCAGCCTCTTCCCTGGAAAAATGTGAAATCGTTGCTTCCCAGGAGTCATCGCTCTCTCCAATCAGTGAGTCATAGGCTGGGGTAGTAAGCCAGGCCAGGGACAGCCCCTCAGTGTGCCATTAAACCAAACATATCCCATCCACCCACCACAGGAGTTCAATGAGGACAGCACTGAGTCCCTGCCATGTTTTATCAGATCCATAAAGTGAGTATTTAAAATTTTAAAGTTTCCAAATGAAATATACAAAGGTTGATTATTTAGCAGTTTATCAACTTCACCCTTTGGTGGCAAAAGGGAACATACAATAAAATAGCTCAAAGGAGATTTCAAAACTACTTTCTACCATTTGATTGCAACTCTAAAGAGGACTAGAAACAAGTCTCCTGGCAGTCCCTGGCTGGCTTGGATGCCTCTCCCCCTGAGAGAGTGTGTGCATTCTTGCAGCTGATGCCGTTGGAAGCAGTCCCCCTTGCTTCCCCTGGGACCATGTGGTCACTGTCACCAATTTTTTGTAGTCCTGTGCCTGTGACAAGCAGAGGCAGAGGAACTGTGTGAACTCTGGCTGAGCACACCCACGGGGAGAGAAGTCATGACTTCCAAGGCCCCTGCTTTCATGCAGTCTGCTGGTTTCCTCTCCATTTCCACAGTGACCATCTGCCTCAAGGCTTTCTGTCCCTATCACCACGGTGGCCACTTTCCTGCACTAAGGATGAAGGAGACCAAGGCTGTGCCATTTCTCCATGAGGATGATGATGAGTCCCCTATGTATGTACTACAAGAAAGGTGAGAAGCCAGTGTACCTCTCAGAACTCATATCCAAGCTATTCGGACTGTTAGAAATTCTACTGGGAAAACTTGAGTAGCCAACTTAAAAATTTTTTTCGTTAAATTTATTATTTATGATAGATTATGTGTATATGCCACAGTATCCCATTGAGGTCAGAGGACATTCCGCTGGAGTCAGTCACCTCCTTCCACCATGTGGGTCCCAGGGATTTGCCGCGCACCGCACCCCGTGTCTGTGTTCTGTGCGCTGGCACCCAGTTCACGAGCTTTGGGCAAGGGGGCTGGAGGTTGAAATACACAGACACACACAGAGAGACAGCGACACGGGTCATCCTTGAATTGCCCAAGAATGCCCCTTTATTATGTTCAGGGGCAGATTATATAGAGATAGCCACGCCCCAGCCAAACCCACCAGAAACCACTCTCCTGCCATCAGCAACTCCTGAAGGTCTCGTGCTCAGAGCAGCTGTAGGCACTCAGATCAGTTGATTACAAGAAATTCAGGATCTGGGGTCTCACTGCTCCCAACAGGGATTGAACTTGAATCCTCAGGCTTGACAGTAAATGTAAGTAATCCTTAATTATCATTTGCCTCTGAAGAATGAACTTTGAACCTAGGAGCTCCTTTGTGTCTCTTGTTTTTAGTTCAGCTTTCATTTTTTTACTAGAGCCCAGCTCCCTTTCTCTCTGTTTCTCTCCCTCTCTTTCTCCCTTTCTGTGTGTGAGTGCATGCATCTGGGGGTGCGTGCGTGCGTGCGTGCGTGTGTGTGTGTGTGTGTGTGTGTGTGTGTGCAGGCACAAATATGCCACCACACAGATGAAGAAGTCACAGGATAAACAACACCAAGTATCAATCCTTACTTTCCACCTTGTTTGAGATGGGTCCTCTTGATCCCTGTTACTAGCTGGCACTTACGCGTCCAAGGATCCTCTGTCCCCACCTACATCCACAGTAGGAGTGCTGGATTGCAGAGACATGTGCTGTCCCTGTCTTAAATGAATTCTGACACTTGGATTCCACATCCTCACACTTGTAAGCTTTTTATCCACTAAGCTGTCTCCTCAGTCCATCAATTCCCTTTAAATCTTTTGATCTAGAAAAATAAAATAGGAGCCCAGTGTTCCTTTCAAGAGGCAAAGAAAGAAGCCCAGGGTTCTTGCACGTGCAGGGTTTCTTCAGGGCCTCCTGACCCTTTTGTACTTTTGATTTGCGGCTGCAAGGAGCATACATTCTGAAGCTCAGATGTCACCCACAGCTAGTGGGATGATACAAGACTTTCTGGAAGCAAATGGTTACCACACTCTCACCTACTATGTAAAAAAATAAACAACATAAAGCTGCAATGAAGGAGTTGGAAGCTCAAAGTATAATGCAGAAAATAAACAAAAGCTCTAGGAATGGACGCTGAGGCCACAGCAAAGGGAAAAATGAAGACCTCACCATTACCAGAGAACTGTGTGTTCTCTATTTACTCACACAGTTTTCTTGAGCACATACTACCTGCTAAGTACCAATGCCACCTCTGGGATATAATGTACAAAAGCAAGCATGCTTTCAGTCTCCTTAGACTTCACAGTGTGTTGAGGTAGAAGCATCCATCAAATAAGGACACAAGGAAATTAATTAAGAGGACCAGTGCTAAGCAATGTGAAGGCTAATTATATGGTATTGTGTGGGCATAAATGAGTCAGTTTAACTCATTTTAGGGTGGAGGTGGTGGTAGGAGTGTCTTCCTGGGAAAACAATTATCAAGCTAAGACTTAAAGAAACTGTGGGAGCCAGTTATGCAAAACTGGAGATGAGGATGAGTCCAGGGTGGTCTCAAATTCACAGTCCTCCTGCCTTAGCCTTCTTTACTGTAAGACTGCAGACATGTACCCACCCACCATGCCTAGATTATGATGTCCCTTTTCATCTACTTTATTTTTGTTTATGTGTATCTGTGTGAGTGCATGGCATGTGTATGGAGGCCAGAAGAGGGTGTAGAATGCCCTGGATGTTGAGTTACTGAGGGTTGTAAACTGCTGGGCATGGGTGCTAGAAACCAAATTTGGTCCTCTGAAAGAGCACCAAGTTCACTTAGCCATCTTTCAAATTCCACAGCGTACGTTTTCAAAGAAGATGAGCTTATGGTAGAAACTTAAAGAATTGCGTGCCTGCACATGAGCTCACGGCAGTTGTGACTGCATGCACAAGACCTGCACAAGATCAAGCCAGCCAACATCCCGGCAAGGTTGGGGGAGGAGCACATGAAGCCTCACCCCCCATCCAAAAAGCTGTTGGCAGCCAATGACTTTAGGGGCTGGTAGAGTCAGTTTTCTTCAGCGATGTGGCTCCTGAGAGGCTGCTTCTACTCCAGTAGATGTGCCATATCCATTGCACATTTGGGCAATACTAAGTGGACACAGTGGGGTTTATTTTTTTAAAAAAAAAAAAAGCACGTGAAGTCGCAATAGCAGAGAAATTTAAGCCAAGGAAAGGGGTGGATTTGATCAAAACACATTATATGCATGTATGTAGCTGAAGGCTTTTCTGTGTCCCACCCTATCCTACAGCAGCTTATAAAATAATCACTCAGAAGCTTAATATTAATTACAATTGATTCGCTGATGGCTCAGGCTTATTATTACTAGCTCTTAAATTAAAATTAACCCATTTTTATTAATCTGTATATTGCCACATACCCCATGGCTTACCAGTAATACCTGGCATCTTAATGCTCCAGCAGCTGCTGGTGTCTCCTTCAACTCTGCTTTCTTTCTCCCTGTATTCTCTTTGGCTTTCAAGTCTAACAATATTCTGCCTTGCCATAGACCAAAGGAGCTTTATTCATCAACCAATAAAAGCAACACGTATTCATTGTGTACAGAAGGACATCCCACATCACATGTATGAAATTCTCAAGCAATTCAAAGAGAAGCACTGTTATTATACAGCAAGTGGGGTTGGGAGGGGAGAAGTAGCTGTCTGATCGTCTGGAAAACCAAGGTATAAAATGCTGTTGGAGTGTGTGCAGGAAGTAGGCACTCATCCAGGACTAGGAGGAATCTTTTAAAGCTATTGAAAGCACAGTTACAGTCATGGGGGTGTTTTGCACCAGCAGTGTTGCATGGTGGCACCCAATCTTCCTGCTGGATTCTGGTGAGGTTAGCTGCTTCTTACAAAGCTTTATACTCCTTCTTCCTACCTCAGGCCCAAGTCTGCACCTCTTAGAAACCAGAGCAAGCTTGACTTTCCTTGCACACTGATGAGACAAGACTCCATTCCTAAAAAGAGGACATTTATCATGATGGAAAATGCTGGAGTCTGGACTGATCTAGCAGGATTAGCAATAAAAAATAGAGTCAAGGAATGAAACACGGCATTTGGAGCATCTCAGTCCAGCCACCTGCTAATAGAAGGAACTTGTTCCGAATGGATGCCTGTGTTACCTTCAGCTTACTTTCGTGTGTTAAACCAATGTATAACACAGAAAGGACTCCGGACTCTCAGAGATTGTGCAAAGTGAGAGTTGTGTGACTTAAGTTGTTTACCTTCAGATATAATGAGCTGATTCATAACAACAGGAAAATAACCACACTTCCGCGAGACCAGCCAAGAAAGCCTGGCTATTACCCAAATTTGAGTAAATCACACCACAAACACATGTTAATTTTAGCCACTCCTTGTTACTTTACTTCGAATTGTCTAAACTCCCTGCACTCGCCTCACTCTGATCTTCAACATGCTTCAAACAGGGGGTTGTTTGCAAACCTCAGATAAGTCTTCCCTGACTTTGAACTCTACTGAAGGCCAAACCCTACAACGTAGGACCCAACATAGGACCCCTGGGTGACACAGCCCTACCTAGACTTCAGCCTTCCATCATTTTGCATTCCGTTTGCTTCTTGAGGCTGATGAAGAGGGGGAGTGATGCTAAGAACAAGGTTTTGTTCTCCAGAAACCTGTGACCTGATCTGCACTGTTATGTTTCTTAACATGGATTCTACGACAGCTATGTACATGGGCAACTGGGACTAAATGCAAGATGACCTAGGTGCATGTAAAATACTTAATCCAATCTCAGGGAAAATGGAAGGGTTTTCTGGATTCCGTGACATACAGTGTATATACCATCTGTTTGTCATTGTGTGGAATTGCCAAAGTTTATCTTTTACTAGATGTCTTCTTGTTCTTTTTTGACCCACACCAATTTTGTTTCTTTAAATATATTGTAGACTACCTGAAGAAGAATATTATATATAATAATACATCCTTAACAACATGCCTTGAATGCTGACCACACTGTGTTGCTACCAAACATATGTTGGCCAATTAATGAGATGGGAAATTCCTGCAAGTTAGTCAATGGTAAAAAGTACTGGCTATACCAAATCAACCAGGAATGAGAAGCATGCCAGGGTAGACGAGCCTGGCATGAAGACACAGCTTCATTGGTGCTTGTTTTCTTTATGTTTTTTCAATTTACTAATGATATAATGACTCTATGATTTAATTGGCAGGTAGAAGCCAGGAAAAAACCTCACTAACTCACACTAATGAGAGGTAGGCCCATTGCAGTCCAACTGAGGTCTCTCAGTAATTGATTTTCTATTTTTAAAATATGTGCTTGGCTCTCTCCGGCCAACACACACATGCAAGTTGCCTGCCATACAGAATACACTTTGTTCTTTCATTTTGTCGAGTGTAGTTGCATTTTAATTATTTATGATAATACTTAATAGTATATTAGTAAGTGTCCTGTAGAGTGGCATGTAAAAGTAATGAAGTCTTAGTAACAGGAGAGCATGGCAAAGCTCACAGCTATTAAATCTCTGCCCAGAAGTGAAGCGAGACTGCGGGGTTCTTTGTGAGCACTGAGGGCTGGCAGATTAGGGAAGCGAAAATCAGCAGACTTTTCTGAATTACATTTATTAAGTATATAGTGGTATTTTAAAATGTATTGAATCTGACTGATGGATTTGAATATGACCAACACATTAAGATACATGTTTCCTCTGTGGATGCTGTTTAGTAGGTATTAAGACTTCTCAAAAACAGTCTCAGCTGGTTTTCTACTGCATATCATTGTGTTGTAGACTTTCTTTTTATTTCTCTCACAAAACCGCATTGTGTCTCCAGAATATCAAGAATAATTACAGCCTGTAAAGTTATTTTAATTTTAAATTAATCTCTTGTATAGTTATGGATGGTATTATAATCATTTCCTGAGGAAAAATAAGATTAATGTTTTAAAAGTTATGTAAGACGCAGCTTTACATTTCTGCTATTGGTATATTTTACATAGTCTTATTTTTACTTAAATATTCTGTTACATCCAACTTTCCAATTCCAAATTCCAGAAATAAATTTTACAAGATCCAGTTGAATAATTTCTGCCAAAAAAACTCCACCAAATACTCCCTCTGACACTCCCTCCCAGCAAGGACTTTGTTCTGCCCTGCCATTTTAAAGTGTTTGCCCAGTGCCTTTGTCTGGGTAATTGAAAATGTCCTCCAGTCTTCCCCAGCCTTTCTGTATAGACTGGTTCTTTCCCACTCTTTGAATAGCTCCTCTGCTTCTCCTTCCAATTTTCCTCTCATCCCCCGCTTTCTCACAGCCCATCCTACATCCTCTTGATAAAAAATGAACACTGGCACAGGGTCCTTGTTCTAATCAGTTCTGGTCCCTCTCCTGTTAATTTTGTGATTTTTTTTCCTCACCTTGCACCCTTGTACCATACTCATAGAAAACTGAAAAAAGTATGCTGTCCTATGAAGAAGGAGAGAGCAGCTTAGCCCCGAAATAAACATACAGAAACTATATTAATTAAATCACTGCTTGGCCCACTAGCTCTAGCTTCTTATTGGCTAACTCTTACATATTAATTTAACCCATTTCTATTACTCTGTGTATGGCCATGTGGCTGTGGCTTACCACTGAAGTTCCAGTGTCTGTCTCCGGCTACATGCTGTCTCTCTGACTCTACCTCCTTTCTCCCAGCATCCTGTTTAGTTTTCCCTGCCTTGCTCTGTTCACCTATAGCTTTGCTACAGGCCCAAAGCAGTTCCTTTATTCATTAATAGTAAGCACAGAATACAGAGAGGAATTGTCCTACTAATAAAATATTGAGAATATCTGTGTTTTGAGGTTGGACATTTCGATTGGCCATGTTATCATTGTGGAGTTCTTATAGTTTCTTCAGGTCATTAACAGAAGAATGGTATTAAACACATAATCAGAACAATTGTGGGAATAATAATGTCTTATATTATTGTAAAAATAAAATTCCAGAGGGAAAGGAGGTCTTATCTTCATTTTCTTGACTGAATGATGCAAACTGATAAATCAATGTCAAAATGATTAGCCTGGATGAATATTTTTATATATATGTAAACCTTTATAGAAACACGTTTATGAAACAAAATACATGTGTATTTAATCATTCATAAGGATTAAAATAATAGTTGATAAAGGCTCATCAACATAGGAAAAGTATCTGAGGCATGGTGATTAAAGACCTAATACAAACTTGGGATTCCTGATTTTTCAAGAGGAAATCAATCTGTAGCCCATGTTGATGGAGAATCCAAGCAAGCTATAGTAGGAAGATTACTGGAAATTATTGGACTCTTTGCAGTACTATCACTGTGGTACTAACAATTGATGCCAACTGATCTATTTGCAGGGAAAGAGAAACACTTGCTACACATAGAGTAGAATTTACATTTAGGGCCAGAGCACTTAGAGCAGTGATTTTGTGAGACTGTGTACATCTTATGTAGATCTCTAGTCTACAATGGCTTAGGAAGCAAACAACAGCTAGGGAACTCAGTAAGTACTTTAAAAGCTGTGGATATTGGTCTGTTTAGTGACATCCAAAATGTAGTGCTTCGTGGTAAAGACTGGGATGAAGATACTGCACAGTGACTGTACCAGATATCATTAGTGTCTATTGGGAATACAGACTACTTTGGGAACTAGGGTGAGTATTCCCCATCTGAAGAAATAGTTAAGAAACACAGCTGGGCAAGACAGAAACAGGAGCTGACAAGCAGTGATTTCTAAGTTGATATGTCTGTGTCTATATATGTATCCATTTACATACACAAATAAATGTATATTTATGGATAAGTATGCACATGTACCAACATAGCAGGCACTTCACAGCCTGCTTCAGAGAAAGTTGTGGTATCTAGATAAGCTAATATAGAGAGATATCTCTTCTTTTATTCCAAAGGTACCTTGGAGTCTGTGCTACTGGACATGCTGGACATCCCAGTGCTCTCTAATTTTGTGGAGTAGGTAGATAGGAAAGAGAAAGCTTGAAATTTATATATTCATGCTCAAACGATATAGAAAGTTCAGAAAAACTAAATAGGCTTCTAAAACTAATGCCAGGCTTCTTAACTAAGTAATAATTTGACAGGCAGTGCAGTGAGTTTGAGATAGTGTTGCAGAGATACCAGGAAGTGATAGGAAGTTATCATTCTCAGGAATTAGGGATGGGAGGCAAGGCCCAGATGCCCTAGGTAGAGAAAAGAATTCTTTATAAACCTGGAACTAGACACCATGAATTGAAATCCTTCCCACACATACAGGAAAAGAAAACAGACTATTTTCCATGTTAATATAAGGTATAAATAGGGGAGGTGCTGTGGGACAATCGTCTTGTACTCTCTAAATATTTGTAACTTGTACTGGTTTAATAAAATACTGATTGGCCAGTAGCCAGTCAGGAAGCATAGGCAGGGTGAACAGAAGAGGATAATTCTGGGAAGAGGAAAGGCTCAGTCTGCATTCATCACCTAGACTAAGAGGAAGCAAAATGAGAATGCCTCACTGATAAAAGGTACCAAGTTACATGGTTAACACAGACAAGAATTATGGATTAATTTAAGACGTAAGAATTAGTTAATAAGAAGCTAGAGCTAATAGGCCAACCAGTTTATAATTAATGTTGACCTGTGTGTGTTTCTTTGGCATTGAATGGCTGCAGGGCCTGCTGGATCAGAAACCTTTATCAATGAATGGTGCCAACATGGACAACTAAACCCACTTAAAACCTGATAGGGTCTGGAAAGGAATTCTAGACACAAAAAGAACAGAGTTAATCGCAGCTTCTTGGGAGCAGCATTTTCTCAGGTAACTCTGTTTGCTAGAAGCAAGCATGTCTCATTTAAGAGAGGTTTCCTAACTCAGCTTTAACTGAAAAAACCATACAACTCTTTAAGAGGCCCACCACCAAACACTTAAATGATGCTTGTGAATAGCCAACAGCATGCTTTTTTGGTCATGGCAGGGACTTTGAAACTCCATAGAGTTGTAACTATAAACATGGCTCCTGCCAGTAACTCTGGCATGAAGCTAGACACTTAGAAAGCTAAAAAATGGGGTGGATCCAGTAATCAAAGCCACAGCTTTAATCCTAGCCATATTGCTTAGCAAATTAAAGACTCATGTGGTCAGAAAGAGAGAGATATACAGTAAAGATAGATTCAGATGAAGAAAACTTTCAAATGGTTTATAGTGTGTTTAGAAATATACATAGACTTGGGAGAAAAAAGGAAAAGGATAAAGTCCTTAAAAAAAGAAAGAGTAGTTGTTTGTAGTGGTACACACCTTTAATCCCAGCACTTGGGAGGCAGAGGCAGGCAGATCTCTGTGAGTTCAAGGGCAGCCTGGTCTATAGAGTGAGTTCCAGGCTAGCTGAAGACACACAGAAAAAAGCCTGTTCACACAAAACAAAAATTGAAAATAAAAATAAAAAAATAGAGCTTAAAATAAAGCCATGTAAAGATGGAAAATACACAGACAGTCTGGATACTGTATGTTATTGTACTTCCTTTGAATTGTTTGATGGCTGAGGAAGGGACAGCAGCTACCAAAAGACATTTGATTACAAATGCTGCTGGATTAATCCAACATATATATTTTGAAAATACCTTGACTTCAAAATTTAAGTCAAAAGATATGCTACTTTAGATAAGAGGTTTTGCTTTTGTTTCCACAGGAAATAAGAGGCTGTGGATTTATTCTGGGTTAAGAAAAATTGTGTTTGACCAAGAAAGACCCCCTGAAAAATCTTCAATAGGAGCAGATGGCCCAGATAATCCAGCATTTCAGAAGACCTTGTTCTATTCAGGGCTTGCATATTTTTTGCTAAGAAATCAGTTAAAGGTATATTGTATCATATGGAGGCTGAAGACACATAGAAAACACTGAAACAGGCCTACAACTAGACACAGATAAATCAGCGATGAGTACATTATGGTGGCTGGTTTTATAGAGCAGACCACTTATAGGGAAATAAGTCCTTAGTCAATTCAGCACTGAACAAAAGAAGTATGCTATAACTCACATAAATCAAATGTAGTTGTTTATCAGTCACATTCAAATCAAGCAAAAACAAATAAATGTATAGCTCATTTTAATTATTCTACTGCTCCAAAATCATAAAATGTTGATTTTCCCCAATATATTTTCTCATAAATCTGATAATTTAATGTGCATTTTATTTCATTACTTTTATATATGTAATTTGTGTGTGTGTGAGTGTGTTGCATGAATGAAAGTGTGTAGGTATGCTTGCCTATGCACATGCCTGAATAGGCCAGAGGAGGACACAGACATAGGGTATTATCATCTATCACTCTTTGTCCTAATGTCTTGAGACAGGGTATCTCAATGTCCTGGAATCACACTTTTTGGGCAAGAATACTTGGCCTGGGAGCTGCCACGAGTTAACTACCTCTACCCCCAATGTTGGGGTGACAGGCACCTGCAGTCATGGCTAGCTTTTTACAAGAGTGCTGGGTGTTCATTCGAACCTCAGGTAGGTCCTCCTGGTTGCCCAGGAAATTCTTTCATCCACTGAGACATCCCCCAGCCCCAAAATCCCATGTGTTTAAAAATGACAGCAAAACTCAGGTACTAACATTTTATTAGAAGTATTTGATTTGGGCTTAGAGTTTCTAAACTTCACTGTTGAGAAAGAAGAGCTACACTTACTCTAAGTGGTTCCAAGCAAGTGGAACCATTTGTGTGTTGATAGGAAGTTTTGTGTTTTATCGGAACCTCAAATTTCTTATCAACAAAATGGGGGAAATGCTGTTAATTCATTCCACAGTTGAGGGCAGGCTAACGTAGCATGCTTCACGCTAGAGCTTGGTATGAGGCACACAGGGAAGTTAGCTACTGTTCTGCTTTCCATGAACTGTGAGCCTTTGAAGGTAAGGAACTAGGTTGCTCTGTTTGGGAAGTTTACCTTACTTAGAACTTTTCTGGGCATACAGCTGTGTGCCCAACTGAGTGACTGTTTTGAGCCCACCTTCAGATCCAATGCTATCAGAGCCTGGATTTAGACGCCTCTCTGCTTCATGCCCTCTCTTGGTCACTTCTCTGTGTTCATGGCTTGTCCAGTTTTTACTCCTTTGTCTTCTCGGCTGCAATAGTTGTAACAGTCTCCAAGATAGCTGAGAAAAATAGAAGTTAAAAATAAATCTCTTTTTAAATGAGTTTAACAAGGCTAAGCAGTCATGGAGGTGACATTTAATTTCATAGATGCACTGGTGTGAGGACGGCAGGATCTATACTCTCTCCACTCCTAGAGATGTATCCACAGTGAGCGACCCCCTTCACATGCGAGGGCAGAGTTGTGCCACCCCATGAAAGCAGCAAACTGCTACGGTCTCCTGGGTCAGCATAGACGTCCTGTGTGCAGGCGTCCTCCCAGGCTCTGGCCGAGGCATCAGGAAATTCTATCTGCCTGGTGACTCTTTGAAAAGAGAACTTTATATTCCAATGCAGCTTTTCCCCTTAAGTGTGGGAATCAATTAGGCTAGTGGCACTCACCGCCTTTTGCAGAATGACCAGCAATGGCTCAGAGGAGGTGTTAAGCAGCCACTTGGAAAAAATGAAACAAAGAGAAGGGACTGGGCTGGCTCTCCTTCTGGATTTAGAAACCTGAGTTCCACCAGCATGTTCTTTTATTTTGCTTTGAAAGCAACTCTGAGCCACCCCCCAACTCCCTCCCCCTTCCCTTCTTGGCCTCACTCCTTAAACTAAGTTATTATAGCTAATCCTGTGCCTAATGTTTTCTGGAAAGATCCTGTCTATCAGCACTGGAGTGCACACATGTTGGCCTAAATGCTGAGAAATTACAGGTATGCAGGGCAAAGCTTGGGTGTGGCTGCCTGGAGAAAGCAGCTCATTAGGATTCATCTTTTACAGAGTGACTAATGCAGGGGAAGAGAGGAGGTCTGAGTCTCTCGGACTCCTGAGCTTCCTTCATACGCTTGCAAACAGGTTCCGCAGGAATGCAGCTGGTCAATCTTGAAGACTTTCCTCAAACATATGGAACCGAAATGTCTTGATTTCTTTTTCACTTTGTATACTACAGCAATTTCTTGAAAATCAAATGGCAGAAGCTAAACAGAGGACTTGTCCATTGCCAAAAATGCATGCCCAGTCGGGAAGAAATATGTGGGGATTCATCCAGCACCCTCCGAGAGCTTCCAGTGCAGCCTGGGAGAACTCCGCTCTACCTTCTGTTCTGAGTCCCGCGTTCTGCCAGACTTCTGTTTGGGAAGTGTCTTTGTGCAGCCTTGCATTTGCTATGTCGTATCTGGGCAGGCTTTTACACTGGGCCTACTTTTAACTTGAGTAAATTGACTAATCCACAGCTCTTCCACAGGAGAGACCGAAAGAACATGAGGCAGTTGACCTTATACTTGGGGTACAAGAAAGACCGTCTCATGGGAACAATTTTGCTATGTCAAAATTCTTATAAAACAATCTGCGTTTTCTGTCTAAGTGCTGCAGTCAGCTAATAGAAGTAAATTCCTTTCCAGGGTAATGTAATTGTTAATCCTCTTAAGCAAAAGGAGGGAAGGGAGCTGCCGTCTTATCAATAAGAGCATACAGCCCCAAATACCTACACAAAGAAATATTCAGTATAATTTATGGCATCTCATCATGTTGAGCTGTATTCCAAGTAATTCACTCTGGCAGTTTTTACTCTCGAAATGGAAATCTTGGTATTTTTATTTTATTTTTTTTGCCTTCATAAAAATAAGATGAGTTTGTGTTCAACGGTAGTCCATGTACTTGATAATTTGTCTGACTGGGTAAGGTTATTAGCAATTTAAGAAATAAACCCATTTGGATTTTCAAGTGTTAACAGAAACAGGGAATTGCTGTGATGATCTCTTAAAAATAACGATGTAACGCACAAAGTGAGACTTAAGTAACAAGATTTTCCATAGGCCAATAACACCAGGGAAATTCAAGCTCCAGCTCCCTCGATTAATTTCCAGGGATTAAGCGGTTGGCATTGAAGTCAATGAAAGATACATTTTTACAGCACTGGGAGGTCAATTCAATTCAGAAAAGCAGACCAAACAGCACACTGGCGTTTGAGTTCTGCAGTTGAAATGGACCCAGATCAATTGGGTGGAAGATTTTCTTGTAAGGCTCTCCAGGCTCATCACAGCAATGTGGGAGACAGAGGTCCTGACCAGAGGATCCTGCAGATCTCAGCTGATAAAATGCTGGGCTCATGAGGGCACGGAAAGGTATTTCCCCAACACAATAGTTTCATAGGGAGAAGTAGTGGGCCTCAGCAGGATTGAGTGAGTGCTCAGTACTGGGGTCCCCTCACCTGTCTTTCAGAAGATCTTTTTAATCCCCTCAGCAAATCCCTTCAAAAATTAATGATTTTCTTGACCTGGCATTTTGGGCTCTATGTTTTGTAGTATGGATGATAGTAATTTCTATGTGAACCATGAGGAGCGTTTGGCAGAGTGTGAGTCACTCTTTATAACCTTTCTACTCAGCCTCTGAGAAAGCTATAAAGCAAGCAGATAGCATCTCACACCTGGGGCCCATGCTCACACTCACGCCGTAATTCAACACCTAGGATTTGCTGATCATAGACAATACACACTATATAATCCAGATATGCAAGATCAAGAAGTGTCAATGACAAAGTCACACAATGTGCACTAGTGCTCAGAACTTCAGTTTATACCACATTACTCTTGGGGGAATCTCTGATCAAAGGGTTGACTTATAAAAGTCCTTATGGGTGAGGGATGATATTTTGCTGAATTTCACCTCTGTGCTAATTTGGGGATATTATTTAAAGAGAACTCTTTAAATACCCATTTTTCACCCGTTGAGTGGCAATAATATTAGCTACAACTTAACTAGGAGTGGTGGTATATGCATTTAACCCCAGCATTCAGGAGGCAGAAGCAGGCACATCTCTGTGAGTCTGAGACCAGCCTGGTCTACAACAAATTGAGTTCCGGGACATCCAGGACTCTTACACAGAGAAACCCTGTCTAGAAAAAGAACAGCAACGAAAAACCCGACAAGTTAGGGAAAACTAATATTAAATAGCTGAAATAGGGAGGCAGATTTAAGTGGTCAGGATAAATACCATGCAATGTATCTGTCAACAAGACATAAGTTGTCTCCCCTTGATTGTTAGTTAATATGCAAGTGTATACATGTAATTCTGTGTACATATGGTTATGTTTATATATTCGGTAAATATTGTCAGTAATTATGTTGTATAGCTTTCAAATTGAAAATAATGAAAGGTTATAGATGTATGTTTTCTCTTTAATGTCAATTAAATATCAATATCTGAAATGATATGGTATGAGTGTTTTCTCAGGGCTCACAAACACTGGGCTGCCCACAGCCACTAGTGTGACACTCAAACCATGTACACATAAACCAACTCCATGTCTCTGAACTTACAGTGTTCCCTGGGGTGATCAATCAGGTCCCTGATTGAAAATTTGTTACCGTGAACTGTTTTTATCATTGGTGGGGCTGTGCTCTGTATTGACTGCAACACACATTCATCCTAGCTATGGATTTGCTAAACACAGTCTATGACCATGAAGAATGCTGTTTTCACCATGGGAGCATTCTGTAGAATAGGAGCTCATGGTGCATTGCTTTGGATCAAATAACTCTGCAACTCTCTCCTAGTTGTTGATTTGATCTCTCATGTTTACATCTTATCTTCTCCAAGAGGCTTCACTTTGTTCTGGCTTCTACCTCTTATTATACCAAACTACTTCCAATAGATGCCTCTCACCCTAGCTACTCCCCAGTGTGGCTCCAGCTCATGCCACCAGTCATGGAAAGTGATTTTTAGGAACCGGGAAAAACACTGAAGCAAGGGCCATTTTTGGCTTGAGTTTGGATCTTTTGTGTTTTGCCAAGGACTGTGGAAGTCTTCCTCTGATAGTTGAGAATGAGAGTGGGGGAAAAACTCTTTCAGAAAACAGAATAGATAAATAATATAATAATTATGACTAGCAATAAGGGACAAAATAAAAGCCAAATAAAATAGGGCAGGCATAGAGATGAATGTCTATAATCCAAGCACAGGGAAGGCAAAGGTAGGAAAATTGCTGCAGGTTCAAGACCAGCCTGGTTTATAAACAGCAAGTTCCAGTTCATGCAAAGCAACACAGACCAAGTGTCACAATGAGAATGAGATTAAGGCATTGCCTAAGGCATTGTACAAGAATCACCAATTAATTTTGGCAGGGATCTAAAAGGGGGTTAAAAGATGCTTTATCGACAGGCTGACGGGCTCTTGAAGAACTAAGAAGTCACAATGAGACACTCAGAGAAAAAAGCATGTGCAAAGACGAAGAATGCAATGCAAGCTGAATTGCACAGGTAGGAAAGGCCAGTAGACAGCTGCAGGCTTTCTGTGCTAAGGTGTGGTTATAACAAACGCTTGTTGGAGAATGATGGGAACTCGGGATGACCTTGCCTGGCAGTAGAGCATTAAGGGACACAGTCTCTGTCAAGGTCAGCGGGTTTTCTCAACTGGACAGTAGGACCTGCTGAAGTCAGAGAGGAAATAACAGTCCCAGTCCCTCAGCTGCTCATAAGTCACCCCATTAGGACCTCTTTTTAACAGATCTGAGACGCTGCAGAGGTGAATTTTACAATGCCTGCTAATTCCCTTGGTCATTCTATGAGAGACACTATTTCCTCCCTGCCTGGGATGTGGATAGGACCTCAAGCCTGGAACTGGATGATAAGATACTTCCTTTACTTGCTAACTGAGGACATGTAGTTCTAAAGTTAATGTGTACAGAACACTTAGGATAGTGCCTATTACACAGTAAGTACTAATAAAAAATGTTTTAGTGCAATCTACTAGTGGTACATTAGTTAATTTAGTAGGATCAATTAGTATATTTCCTTAAATAAATTATAGTACATAATACAATATCTAATATTAGTAGAATATAGGAAGTGCCTGAACCTGCACAAGCAGATTAGACTTTGATTTGTGAGACAGTATCATTATACTCACAGATAGGCATAAGTTTGTAATTATATGTATTAGGTTGGGATATAAACCATTTTTCACTGTGGTCAATTGTCAAAAAGTGGGTATATTGTTTTTACTGCTGTATTCCTAACCTCTGGTTGTAGGCAAGTCAAAAGAACGTCATACATATTGATTAAAATCAATGAGTGAAAGCTTGCGACCATAATCCTAATGCTTGGGTAACAGGGGCAAGACAATCAATAGTTCAAGATCAGTATTTG
Organism: Microtus oregoni; assembly: GCF_018167655.1. Taxonomy (NCBI): domain Eukaryota; kingdom Metazoa; phylum Chordata; class Mammalia; order Rodentia; family Cricetidae; genus Microtus; species Microtus oregoni. The sequence continues at coordinate 62,338,477 of NW_024543059.1, read as the reverse complement.
CTACATGAGACTCGGTTTCAAAAAATAACTTACTGTTATCATAAGCATCATCATCACCATCACCACCCCTCATGAATGGATGCATAGAAGCATAGGTGTCAATGTTAACATGGATTGTTTTGTAGCTTCTGCATCCAGTCAAGGGTCTAAGGATGTGACCTGGGACCTGGGACCACCCATGTTCAACTATGTCAAGACTTTGATAGAACTGAGTTCTCTTCAAGGGCATCACCTCCCTTACCTGTTAATGTACTGACATCAGTGCTGCCGTGAATGTATTAACATCAATGCTTCCAAAACCAACACAGTATTTTCTCAATGAGACAGGAGAAGCTTAACATTAAATTTCATCTGTATCTACCTTGCCTGAAAGGATTAATCAAAAGGCTATGATCTGAGGGCTGTCTGAGCACAAGTCCACTGTCAGTCTCAAGATCTCTTCATTCTGTCGTCTGCTCACCTTCCAGAAAAAAAGCACCCAGACAGTTTCCTTATGTCATCACTGAAATGTGTTTGCTTTTTAAAGTTTCTACATCTAGTAGACCCATAGTGGACAGCCTTGCTACCCAGAAATAGCTCAGCATGCCTATACCATGGGGACATGACTGGTTTCATGATACATCAAGGCCTATTGTAACAGCTTTGGGGAATGATCACCAGGGCCTAAGCAGAATGTATGGTCATGTAACCTGAAAGGCAGAGATACTAATCTGAAGGATTCTGGGTAACAATCACTTTGCATCTGTTCAAGAAAAATACTCAAAATAGATCCTAACCAACTTGGCTTATCACTGACTACTGAAGATGATAAAAAGCATAGAGCACCAGAAAACAGCTCCTGACAGAAGCCAAAGAAAAGAACACTGGGACTCCTGGATGAACTTAAGAGTTGACTTCCGTGATAACTTTTGAAGTGCTTTGATTCCAAAGTTCAAGTTAATAGAGATTCTTGAGCAGCAGTTTGAGTGGAAGAGCTAGGCCACTGCAGGCTCCTGGCAGAGGGCAAACAGTTGGTAGCCTGTGTGTGCTTTGCTATAGCCTGGGTCTAAACGAATTGACAACAGCAATGACTGTGGTTTCACAACCTTCTGACAGAAGGGTCTTGAGAGCTCTCCATGGAGCAGGTCCTGTATCACACACAGCAATGAGAACGACTGCTTGCTAGTCACACAAAGCATACAGTGCATGTACAACTCACCCATGGGTGTATCCAAAGGACAGCATCAAAACTGTTAAGAAGACATGAAGCTAAGACATCTTCCTGAAGCCTGCCCTTTATTTATTCTGATGTATGGAATGCCCTGTAGGGCATGCTAGATGTTGTTACAGTGATCTATCTTTCAAACTGAAAGATTAATTTTAGTATGTAAAAAAAAGAACTACATACTTATTGTATTTGATCAATGAAATGGTAAAGTTCCAGGTTATTTTCCATCTCTAAAGCTTTTCTTTTTTTAATTCTCTATCCTTGGGGAATGTATCAGTAGTGCAAGAATCGGCTAGCTAAAGTATCAGTAGTGCAAGAACCGGCTAGCTAAGGATATCAATGCTAGGAGATCAACGCTGGCATTCTCTTTAGTTTTCCAAAGTATTAAAACACACTTTTTTCACATTTATAGTAGTTGGAGTCTTCTTACATTTTGCTTCCGAGTTAAACATTGACTATTTTTACCCTTGTCTCTTCTGCTACAGATAGACACAAAACAATGCTTGCTTATTGACAGGCAGGGGGGAACCCGAGAACTTAATGCAATGTGTCTTGGAGGTGTTTTGATATCCCAAGAGGAAACAAGAATATTGTTTGTGATTTTTCTATCTTATCTAATCCTCCCTTACCAACACACTTTCCTCCTTCTCTTGTGCACTAATACATTTTACAGTGTCTGCTTCCTCTTTGTTCCTCACAAAAGAGAGGCGAAATGGGGAGTCCAGCCCAGTCAGACATGCTCCGACAGAATGCTCTAGCGACACAGAAGGGGCAAACGTGTTCAGGATTTCACCTATGAAATGACAGAGTAATTACAGGACAAAACGTCCTTCATGAGTAAAAACAAGCAGACTAAAGTGCTTTCAAGGCTGGTGTGGCCTATTTCTCTCTTGGCAAGCTGCATAAATCATCCACCGTGGAGGGACTGTTTTCCCACCACATGGCTCACAGGCGTGAGTGCATGTACCTGGGAAAGAACATGGGAGCCTGCTCACAACCGTATCATGGGTTAATATGCTCGGTGTCAGCATCGTGGAAACACCGATGATAAACCGCCAACACCCCCAGCCCCTTAATCTTGAAACCTCAGGCACAGGAAAGAGAAATTTAATCCATATATGTCTGCCTCATTTTCATTTAAATCGCCAAAAAAAAAGTTGTTTTAAGAGTTCTTTGATGTCCTAGACTCCCTTGAGCCTTTTCTTAGCCTATACACTTAAAAACAGGAATTAGCATTTTCCCAGGTATGGTGGAGTAGCCTATGCTCTCCCTGCCACCACTGCCCCCCAACACACACTGTTCCCACCCCAGTTCATAACAGAAAAGAAAAAGAAAGAATAAGGGCACGCTAGGGCAGAAAACAACTTACCTGAGGAACAAAACACACTGATATGAACTCCTACGTGGGGAGCCCACAGCCAGGTTAATCATCAACATTTCTGGTCTCTCCAGACCTCGTTCTGCCCTGAGGATTTGCCCAGGAACGGGCTGATCTCCCCACACCCAACTGCTGACTGAGTCTGGAGGAGTCAGACATGGGTCTGAATGCAAGCAGCTTTTGCTGCCTTATCGCATTTTTGATGGACCGACAGATCTGCCCATGTTGAAACCCATATTTTTTTGCCTCCTTGGTGGTACTTTACCTCTTTGCTTTGTGCCTAATGTGCATTGCTTCATTCCAGCTTTCACATTCAGGACAGAACTTCTTAATCATTTTTAGATACATGAGAGTAGGCATATTCCATCTCACTGTGCACACAGTATTATCCAAAGAGTAATCTGTGTTTGGCTGAAACTCAAGGATTCCTACAGTGAAGTCCTTACTTTAATCAATGGAGAAATCTCGGGAAATTGTTTAGAAGAAACAATTCAGTTGGAGAAAGAGAAAATATTGTAGGTCCTTGGCCCAGAATTCTTACTTTGGGGGAAAACTTTTAAAAATAAGACAGCTATAGTTTAAACATGTTATCTCTCTCTCTTTCCAAGACAGTTAGAATGCCACATTCTATCAGAATACAATTAATATCAGAAAAATTCATGCTGGCCACAGTCTACAGAGTACCCTGACGAAATCTATTCATTCCATGTCACATAACAAGCCATTCTGGAATCTGGGGAGAGATTCCAGTTCTCACGGTCCCCCATGTGAGTTGCTTTCACATTGGTTTTGAAATGCAAGGTTTATTCTATCAGCCACCCTAAATCCCATGCTGGCTATCCACAGTCTTCGGGGTGGGAAAAACATAGCAGTATGCCCGAGGATCTTATCATTGCCATGGCCTCTGCTCCATTTCCATAAATACTGCATCTGAGCCAAGAAGGCCCACGCCTTCCTCAATGGCTTCCACTTACATATCTCTGGGCCTTTGTGTGACCTGTGCTGTACCAAGCACAGCCTTCTGCTTTCTCACCTTCCAGATTATTCTATTAATCTTCAAGGACTCACTTGAAAGAGTCCTCACTGTATTGACTCCCTAAACTCCATGGGTCAGGGATTTAGTGGTTTGTCTCTTTACCCCTCGGGCTTCTCCCAAGACAATGTAAGTTTTTACATGTCTGTCACATGGGGTTTTTACATGGCCATGCCTGGCATGGTAAGTCAGTTGCAGAATGACATTCCAGGAAAAGTGCCCTGCATACAACACCTATGCCTACCTACAAGACAGGAGCTTCAAATAGTTCCAAGAGGAAGAAGTGCTTTAAAGAACTGTGATTAAATGGACGAAGGAATGCACCAAGGAACAGTGTTTTCCATCATGAAATCTCAAGAGCAATTAATACTCAAGTGCCCACTTCTGTAGTTGAAAGAGAATTTTTAAGACATTTAATGTGGGGAGGATTTAAAAATAATTTTAGAAGGTTTACTTCACTTTCCAAGTGGGTATGTATGCGTCTGGTCTGTGTATGGCTATGTTCATACATGTTCAGGTGCCTGATGATTCCAGAAGGAGGCATCAGATATCCTGGAGCTGGAGTTACAGGTGCTTGTGAACTGCCCTACCTGAGAGCTGGGGATGGAACACAGACCAGCTGTGAGAACTACAAATGTTCTTAACTACTGAGCTATGTGCCTGTCCACACAGGTAGAGTTTAAAGATAACTAACCTCCATTTGCTGGAAAGAGCTGCCCTCCCTTTGTCAAAGTAAAAAATATAAATATGATAGGGAGGAGAAAAGCAGAGAGAAGGCAGAGGAGTCAGCTGATCACTAAGCAGGAAGTTCTGAGAACTTGGGGCTCACTCTTATGTAATTCTCTCAGCTGGGCCTTAGAAACATTCTTGGTTTCACATCTTAGGGAAAAGAGAGAGTTCCCAAGTCATCAGGTATTTCCTGTTGATTTCATAGCGATTGCTTCTTGACAGCATAAGAGAAACTGTCTCCATTTACTTTATGTTTTCTGGTTTTCTTTTCTCGCTTTCACACCTATTTGTCAAGTGCAAATATTTTTCGTTGGCCCTGAAGAGTAGGTAATGTTACTAGGAACCCTTCATGAGTGGTTTCTTTTGCTGTCTAAAGAGGAAAAGTTTGGAAGGAGTGCACACAACTACATCTTCGCTCCCCATTCTTTCCGCGTGTGATCCTTGCAGCCATGCGCTTTTTCCTTCTCCGTGTAAGTCGTTCTCTTCACAGGAACATAGCATCTCCTGCTGCCTCTGGGGATTCACTTCCTAAATTCCTCTCTGTGCATTCACGCTGCCCGGACATCTCTGCAGCTTATTAGGTTTGGAGTCTTGCATCAGTCTCTTTTCTAACCATGGAACTGCAAGAGTGCTAAGTCTTGGAACGAGGAACACCACCTTATATCCAGAACTCATTTCTTCACCTGAAAATGCTCACTTACTGACCTGCTACACACCAAGGCTGCTTGATCTCAGTTACCCTTTTCTTCGTCTATTTAATTACTCCTCACTCGTATACCCTACAGTATATTACTGTGGGAGTGTAACCATAGAATTGATGGTGTTCTAGCCATGGGTGTCAAAAGCATCTGTGAGCTGTATCATGTAGGTTTCGCTTGCTGTGCTCTATCATGATGTCCTTCTGTTATTTTGCTTCATTCAATCTAGACTGCTTATTAAGCACCTGAATGTCTAACCAGTTTCAATGGCCAGAGAGAAACAAGAGCACACAGGCACAGCATTTTCTTTATCAAGGTCTCATAGAATGGGAACTTTAAGCAAGATATGTAAACGGAGCTGGTTGGTTATGGAGGAAACCCAGGGAGTGTCTCCTAGAACTCAGCTAACCAGAATATGGAGAGATACAGGGCATTATTAAGATATTTTGACATTTTCTGGGTAGTATGTCTATTTCCATATCCTTTCTCTCTTTGCTTAGACAAATTCTAACACTCTTCAGCACTCAGCCTTGAATTAATTACATCTTTAACTTCACTGTATTCAGTGTGTTTGGGGCAGTCCATATACACATGTGCACAAACGTAGAGTTGTCAGTGGACAAAAATCAGAATTAGTTCTCTCCTTCCACCAGGGATTGAACCTAGGTCATCAGACTCGGCCACAAGTGTCTTTACTACCTGAGCCATCTTGTTGGCTCCCAGGTTGGTTTCAACTTCGAAACAGCTTTGCAGACGTTAGGAACACTTGTCAATCTGAATGAAGTGGCACTTCTTTCTGGTTTATCTTCCCTAATAAACTACATTTTCCAAGGAAGGTGAGGCATTCACCCCCTCCTGCTGCTCTCCAGTTCTAGCAAACAGGAGACAGGTTTGTGGAAGGAATCTTCACATTGAACTCTTCATTAGTCACTGATCTCCAATAGGGACTTCCCCAACTTTATGCTGCTTTTAGTTCTGGCTAGTCCTTCCCTTTCATATTAAATAGGTTTCTAGAGTCTGTGATTGCTTGCTGTGTGTAGCATTGTTTTTTAATGTAGCCTTTTAGCTGCATTAGTAGCCTGTTATCCTCTGGGCCTTGTGGAGCCATTGTTCTCCATAGTCAAGGCAGATCTAGATCTTCGGGATTCTGGGCTAAATTGGGAAGCACTATTTTGAAAAAAAATAAAAGCAAAGTTATTGGTGTGTTCCTAGGGGTTGTCAAGCTGACCTCTGCACATTGCCTTTCTGTCTGTTTCCATAGAAGCAGTAGATGAGGTCCCCCTAAGACATGAATGATGGCTTGGAAAGCAAACCACATTTGGCTGGAAAATATCATGTATCCGCATAAGGAGATAAAAGTCAAATACAGGTAAAAGGTGTTGTGATGAACAGCAAACAGAAGCAGGAATGGAGAGATAAGTCTGTCCGCCACTGGGAAGTTAAGCCAATATGGGTCTCAAAAAAAATCAATCACGGGGTAGTAACTAACAGATTTTGGTTTTGTAAAGCTGCCATTCCTTGTTCATTAACTCCACAGCCTCAGGAAAATGACTTAGTTTCTTTTTTACTCTGTCTTATGTGTTTGCCTTCAGAATACTTGACCATAGAGGACATGATTAAACGTGCTGGTACATGCTGAAACATTTAACACAGTGCTCAGCAAATGATGAATGCTACAATCATAGTTTATTTGACCTATAGGAAACTGTGGGTCAGGAAACATGGAAGAAATGGATAGAACCAAAAGAAGGGCAATATGAACCAAATCAGTTTCTAGTTTCCTCTCTGTTAAATCTCCCACACTGTGGAGCTACCACCTAAGGTAGGAAGCCAGTAAACATTACACTCTTGAGGCCCCAGATGCTCTGAAGTAAAGTGTGCATTCAAGGGTCACAATGGATCTACACAAATGGAACATGGGCAGTATATAGCTGTATCTCTTTAATAGTGTCCCTAAATGACTGAGGTCATAGTGCCCAGAACCTGATGAATTTCACTTCCATGTTGAAGGTTGTGCTATTGGTTGTCTGGCTAAAAACCTCCATTAAAAAGGCTTGGGTTTTTCCTATGTTTTTTCTTGGAGTTAGGGAAGATGTAGAAAGGCCTATTTTTTCTAAGGCAGTTTGCCTCCAAGCTATGGCTTATATCATATGATAAAGTGATAAACACTCTGATTACCACCCCACATTCACAGTGAGATTCATAGCACTGAGTGCCTTCTATGAAACAAACCTGCACTCTTGTTTGTGGTTCTTTTGCGCAGCATGAAGTAGAGTCTGAACAAATAGCCTTCCGCTAATGTTTAATGTTTAGGCTAGGCACTTGTTTCTGGCTTTTAGACATGTTCAAAATGTTCAAAAGTCCTGCCAAACACAATTTCTTGTTCTTGAGTTACAGTGTATTGAACTCTATTATTCCACTTTCATCTGCTCCACATGTAATTTCATAGTGTGCAGTAATTTAAAAGAAATATTGTTCCTATGCAGCCTTCTTGCTCTAACTTGAAACCAAACTCTAGTCTCTTGTAAAGTTCAGAAAAACGCCCTCAAAAATCCGAAGACTTCTCTGTGCTCACCACATACATTTGGTCACATTTTTTCCCCCAGTACTAAATTCTAGATATCCCAAACCCTGCATGTCTCGAGACACTAACTCAGCAACTCTGCAGTCATTTCATGGAATTATGTGAAACTTTACTCCTTATTTCTCTCCAGTCCATGGACTGAAGGCAGCATATGCCCGTCTATCTCAGAAAGACAAATAGAAGGAGATCAATGCAGGAATGTGACGTCCTCCATGCAGTGGTCTCTCACACACAGAAAAGCGAATGCTCAGATTGGCAGCAGAGATTCTCCAGAAGCAATGATTTTCTATTGAATTCCCGTATGTTCTTGGGATCTCTCCAGGACTCATTCACTTTGTTTTACACTAAGTCCACATCTTATAGGACTTCCATAAACAGAAGTGCAACCCTGAGCTTCTTCTGGATTGAATCTAGAACCAATCTCCAGTAGGGCAGGCTCCGACAACAGCACCTTTGCCACTCATTGCTCTGTTTATAATGACTCTCACTTTAGCAGGTGCTGGGGGGGGGGGTTCCTACACAGGCCCATGAAAGACCCCATTTCTCTGACTCTTCATTCAGCATTACCTTCTTTTAATCTTGAATTATGGCAAGCCTCCAATATACATCTGAGCAAAAAAGTCATAAAAATAATAAAAGTGATGTGTTATTGCTAGAGGCATTACTTAGCTGATAGTCAAAGAGTGACAGGGACAAGACACATTGTAGCTTTGCTCAAAAGGGACGCATGATGAAAGCTCATTGGACCATTTTTGATTTTGGAATCTGGGACTGCGTATTCAAACATGGTAGAAGGGCCTAGCTTTAAGTAAGATGCATGGCCAGCCACCAAGGCAAAGCAGGAAGGATGCCATTTAAATGGAGATCGTATCTCTGCAACAGCCAGCAAACTTTTTTTGGAAAGAAGTGTTCGTGGACGACTTCAAATCAACTTTGTATGTAAATGCAAACTAAAAATAAACCACGCGTTATGCATGATAGGTGCATGGCTCTGTCTCAAGAATTTCACAGACAAGTTGGAAAGCACGTCCCTTACCTACAAAACGTTTCTCCCACACATCCATTTCCATTTCCAGCCAATGTGTCGTGCTGTCCCCCCCCCCCCTTGCAAGAGCCTCCAGACTAGCTCTCGGGGTGACAGACACTCTGTCTCATCCCCAGCTCCATAGACCAACATATGGAAAAGTAAAAAAAGGGTCCGCAGCCCAAACAATGTGCTTCTGTTGCTTGTTTCTGAGTGTTCTGTTGGGCTGGTGTTCTCGCTGTCCCACTGATAATGTTTTTGCCTCTTAAAAAGTGATGAAACCAAACATACGTTAGAAAAGTATCCAAAAAGAACAAAGGAAAAAATGTGAAAAATATCTGCAGTTTCAAATGATATGTTGTCACTCGATTTCTTGGAAAATATTTGCAGATCTAGAATATTGGAAATGTATAGCTCTCCCTTGGAAAATTCAACTTCCAGTACAGGAGAGATTGTGGGAAGGGCAATGGCAGGTGACAGGTGAATGCTGGCTGCTGGTTTTCAGAGTCCACTGTGCTGAGCACGCTCAGTGTCAGCATTGCACTCCCCCCAACGATTTCAGAAATCACTCTGTATGCCCCATCTCAGGTTTCAGTAGGTGGATTATCCTCCCCATACCCATGGACTCAAACTGCAGACTTCCAGTTCTGAGCTCGAAAGATTGCATCTTCCATCTGGTGCTTGAATTTATGTGCTGAAGTTGGCCCATGTCGCCTGTGTATGGAAGAGGGGATAAGATTGATCCTCAAATATTTCCTCAGAAAGATGCAGAGGTTGCCAGCCCTGTGAGTACTTTCCTTCGGGGGTATAATACTTTGTTTTGTAAGAACAGATAGCTGTCCATAGACGGCATCGCTCTCTTCTCAGCTATATTTGATAGATAAAGAGAATCTTCTTTTGGCAAAGGCCTTCTGACTCGGTCCTTTGCTTCCACTGCCTTACTGCATCAGGGGGCTCTAACTAGAGATCACGAGTCTTTTGAGAAATCCAGAGGATGCCGTGATGGCAGTGTCTGACACGGTAGCCGTGGTAGACGGGTATTAATTATCCATCACTGCAAGCATTTCTGTGTGTTTGCTTCCCACCTGCCGGGCCTGGCTCTGTGGTACTCTGACTTCACTCACTGTACAAATCTCTCAACGTCCTTCTACACTCTCTGTTTGGACCTGCCATGAGATACACTGTAAGAGGAACTGGAACCAGAGAGGAAACGTGGATTTCCCAAGCACCACGAGACTCACAGTGTAAGTGAGGAAGTAGGAGACAAGGCTTCAAAGGCACACAGAGCAAAGTGCCACATGAGTGATAGAAATGATGTTGGTCACCAGATTTTGAGAAAAGAAACACTGCGGTCTGGAAATATGACTCAATACACATTTGAATTTTACATGTGTATTAATGGGCATGTATGTGTACACATGTATGTACATGCATGCAGAGGTCAGAGAAAAACCTCAAATATCAGTCTTTAGGCTCCATTGATTTTCACTTATTTATTAATTTATTATTATATTTAATTTTTAATGTTTTTTTATTAGGAGACCAAATCTTCCACTAGCCTGTAACTTACGAGGGCTGGCTCACTAGTGAGTCCCAAGGAACTGCTTGTCTCTGCTTCCCTAGTGCTGGGATTAGAGGTTTATTCCATGACACCCAGTTTTTTATGTGGATTCTGGGGATCAAATTCATGTTTTCTACCTTGAAAAGCAAGCTCTTAACCAGCTGAGTTATCTTTTCAGCCTGAATTCTGGCTTGAAGAGACTATTTATTCCTTGGAGACAAGGGTTTTGGTCCAATGCCATGGACCATGGTAAGGTTATACGTCAGTAAACCAAAGCTGTGAGGTTTTTAAGAAATGTGTTGATTGCAAGTTAAAGTTGCATGCCACCTCCTTTTCAAAGAGGAGACTGGAATTATAGAGGCTTCCAGCTTGTCTGGATGTGTTTTAGGCTGGACAGTGGGAGCGCCTTATAGCTGAAGCTGCTGAGGCTCTTGGATGCACAGCGGAGCCTCGAGAGGTAAAGAAACACACTGAGGCTACAGGCTCCTGCTTTGAACTATGCATATGGGAGATGTGCAGAGAATGTTACAAGCCCCTTGCTTTGACACAGATAAGGGAAACAGAGAGAAGATAGAGCCTTGGGTCAGAGGGCTGAGAGCTTAGAAAACAGCGACACTCATGCATTTCAACCAGCCATGTTTCCAGCCACCAGGATGCAGGCAGAGCAAAGAAGCAGAAAGGTATATATGTAAGAACTGCCATTTTCCACATGGGGAGGCATGTACAATAGTATAGAAACACACACACACAAGCATTGGCAATCAACAGACTTCCTAGGAGAATCACTGTTGCCGGGGAGAATGCATAGCCAGAACGTGACAATGAGCTGTGGATTTTCTAGGATTCTGTGTCTCCAACTGTTTCCATTCCGGCTGGAGCCTAAAACACGCATACGTCCATTGTGCTCAGTTGACCTGTTGGTTCTTAATAAAATTTGATGGCAGGGAAACGAAATTGCTAATGACCCAGCAATTGACCCAGGGTTGACTCTACTCCATCAAATTCTACAATAGGACCAGTGTTCCCAGAATCACTCACATTTCCTGGTCAGCCTGAGGAACAAGGTATGCAGGTAGTTGGTGTCAACTTGGGAAAGCTGATGCATTTGGGAGATATAAATTCTGCATTCCTAAAGTTTGTCTTGTTTGGGTCCAAACATGACAGGAGAGCTGTGAGTTTTTTAACTTTGTCATTAAAAATGTCTTTCCCATCAGAATTTCCAAGGACAACAACAGTTGGACAAAAAGAAAAGGCAAGCATGGGAATTATCAAAATAAGCAATTCATATTTTGAAGGAAAAATAAAAGCCATGCAACTTCTTTTAGGGTGTTTTGAGAATCAAGCAATGCATGTTTCTTGACGGGCTGGTATTAAGAGGACGGTTAAGCTGATCTGCCACAAGAGTTATCACTTTGCCTCTCTGCCTGTGAAGGGAGAAAAGGAACTAAGTAAACAAATATAGAATCACAATGTGTTTTCAAGTGTAGATCATGACACTTTCATCCTGAAATTTAAAAAAGATAACTTTTAATTACAGTAATAAGAACCACATGGGCAATGATTGATGTGAACCTGATGTGTCCTGATTTTTTTATTAATCTTTTTAATTAGAAGCAAAAGGATGTTTCATCTGCCAGGAAGGAGAGGAGCTGGGTGGCGAGGCTCTGCCTCTGCCTCATCATGGGGCTAAAGAGCTTGATTGCTCACAGAGAGTTCCTGTAGAGCCGAGGAGACCAAAGTGGCAAGCACATGCTTCTATCAAGGAATGACTTCTTCTGTATCTCTTGGAGCAAATCACCTGCATGGCCAGCCTTGCTAAAGCTGGGAAATTAGGGAGGGAATTTAAATTGTTACCATACCAGTGTTGTGAGTCCATGCATACCATGAAAGCAAAAAAAAAGTGGGGGGGGGGGAGAAATGCCAGGTGTTAGGGAAGGCAGAAAAGGAGCCCAGGGCCTGATGGAAGAAGGTGAGAAAGTGTATGTAGATCAAAGAGACAAAAATAATGACATGGACATTAATTGAGATTGTTGGCTTAGAGAAAAAACCTGAGTGGACAAGGTATGGAAACAAAACTGCCAAGCTGAGAAATCTAGGTAATGAATCAGTACAAGTAGGCTGGAATATTTTCTTGAACTTTAAAGGTTGAAGGAAGCCAATACTAAGAGTTCCACACTGTGGAATCAAATAATAAAGTGTTTGGAGGGCCTATGAGACAGAGGGCACTGTGGGAGATTCTAGAGATTCTATTGTAAGGACGATGATATGGAAGAGCCCCGACCTTGTGAACAACTAGTCACATCTGGGACTCTGGAAGCACTGCTTAGATGCTATGCAGCTGTGTTAAAGAGGCCAGGATGATTGCTGGCAGGTGCATGAACTGACTTTGGAAGAATAGATTCTCTTGGACATGGCACTGTGGAGCTATGGTGTAACATTTTCATTGAGAAAGAGACAGAGTTGGGCATAGGTCTAGACAGCATGATCAGTGAGTAGCAAAGCTAAAAAGCAGGAAATGAAGTCAAGAGCTGTGCCACGTGGGGACTAGGAATCTACACAGGGAGCCTTAATGGGTAACCTGGAGGATCAGAGCTAAGAGCACAAGCCTTCCAGCCAGAAGGATTCTAGAAAGAAGACTGATCCTTTCCAGTCCCCTGGATGTCCTGTACCCATGCCTGAACCCAAACCTAAGCCTGAGTATTCCTGCCCATAAAGTAGGTCTAACAAAAGATAACAGGAAGAGAAGACGAAGAGGAAACGGGAAATGGCTGACATGTGGCCAATAGACGCTCAGGAAGTACTACCTGAAGTTGTTGTATAATTCCCTCATTTGACATGTTTTGTTTTGTTTTGTTTTTTCAGATTTAAAAAATGCATCTTCCCCCTCACATCAGGGCACTAGCCCTATCCGGCAAGAGTTTGAAATTAAAAACCTGATAGTGTCTCAATTCCACATCTTTCAAAGAAGCAGAATTTAAGCAGCTAAGCTTTTGTATGACTTATTACATACCTTGTCATCAAAAAATAGTTCATCCTAATAGATATATTCTTCCAAGCCAACCCTGGTCACTGTTTTTATCTCACCAGATTCTCTCAGTCTATTTAAGTCATTGGCCTCATCTGGATTTAATTTTGGTGGGTTGTATATACCTAGACAATCCTTCGTTTCTTTTACATATTGTAGTTTGGTGTGACATGGTGAGTTTGTTGAGTATGAGGGAAAATCCATATTCTTCAATGGAGCGACACTTGGTAAACCTGTCAGCCTCTGAGGCAGCTCCAGAAACAGGAGCTGCACAATCCAAACTGTACTTGGCAGAATTTCAAGGATAGGATAGGAAGATAGGGAGAGAGGGGGGAAAGTAAGGGAGAGAGACAGAGAGAGAGAGAGAGAGAGAGAGAGAGAGAGAGAGAGAGGAGAGGAGAGCAAACAAACTTGAATTTGCGTGAGTAGAGAGGTAGGAGTGGACCTTGGAGGTTTGGGGAAGGGGAATGGATGAGATTGAAATACATAATATAAAAGTCTGAAAGAATAAAGAAAAACATGTTTAAATAGATTAACTGGGCCAACAGAACACAGTGTTCAGAGTCATACTGAAGAGGACACGATGTTGTCACTTATAAGTATGCTGGGCCCCTTCACTCTTGTGGGATGCATGCCGTCCACTGGCTACAGGTGACAGAGTACATTAAAAGAGGTAAGATCCCACTTCCTTCCCCCAGAACTAGTTCGAAAGTATCTAGACAAGCCATTTATCACGCAGAAGGTGCCTGGGAGGCAAAGCTGAAGTAGGAAAAGATTAACTGAGGCTGGAAACATGTCAAGGCCAAGTGGAATCAGAAGGCAGCACCCCCAAGGAAGCCACAGCTGCTGACCGGCTCCACAGGGAGCCTCTGTGGAAGGGGAGTCTCTGCAGAACGCAGGCAAGGGCTCAGCCCAGGGACCACAGTGGTTTTATCTGCTGTGTCTCCAACCACGTTCCGTCTGACCCTTTGTCCTCCCGTTCTGAAGAGCTTGACGTGCTTTACCGCACAGTCTGTCTTCTTGAGCTTTTATCAGATGGAATGGAGTTAAACACAGATAAATTTGAGGTTTTGTTTTTCCAAAATTTCAAAAGCTTTTAAGTCAGGCCTGATGAACATGGCTGGCTCTGGGGTCTTCTGTGTTTGGCCTGCCACTCTGTGTACTTGAGGGGGAGAGACCTATCGAGCATGCTCCAATCCCTTCAACATATTACCACCCACCACAAATGGCAGGCTTTCTTGGCTCTTGGTGGAGATAATAACCTGGAGGAGGCAAACTATGGAGAAACACCAGGTGCAGGCCACCATGTGTGGAGAGACCTTTCATAAATTATGGTCCTCCCCCCATCCCCAGATAACACATGATCGGTTTGTTGGCTGGATGCTGTTGCCTCTAATAGAACTTGTTGTTGATATACCTCCAAGAGTCCGCAAGTCTCCTTTGGTTGCTAATGTGGTGAAAGAGACAGAAATTATTTGTTCAAAGTGAGAACCACAGTATAAAGGCTTGGTGCAGGGAATGCTGCCTCCAGGGGTGCCTGCATTGTAGTTTGTATGAAACCTTCTGTCTGAAGGTATGATGAAGGTCTGAAGTAGCTAACTTTTGTGTAAGCTGCTGGTAGTTAAACTATGCTATAGAGTGGCCTGATGCCCCTCATCAGCTGACTGAATGTTTTTGTTGTTGTTGTTTGTTGGGTTTTGGTTTGGTTTGGTTTGGGTTTTTTGTTTTGTTTTGTTTTCTGAGACAAGATTTCTCTATATAACAGACCTGGCTATCTGGAACTCATCCTGGATGTCTGGAACTCACTCTGTTGACCAGGGTGGTCAACTGATATAAGTGCCTATGCCAACATGCCGTTGAAATATGACAATCACAAGAGGGCATGCAAGACATATTTGACTCAAACTGTGTCTCGTGTAAAACTGAGTACTTCAGTGCGGTGAGATCTTAGCTGGCCATCATAGGTTTAATATTTTACTTATGTACTAATTGTACTAATTCTTCATGCTTAAGACAAGCTGGTAGACAAAGATGCTGGGGTTTCCAGAGCTTTTTAGAAACTTTGTTTTATTGAAATTGTATCTATATGGGTACATGAACATAACTAAGGCTAGAAAGGATATCTGACCCCCTCAAGCTGACCATTATGAGCAGTTCAACATGAGGGCTGGGACATGAACTCACGTCATCTACAAGAGCAGTTCTCCATCAGACCCGGTGAGCCATCTCTCCAGCCCCACCAAAGGCTTTTAGTACCCAGCCCTTGGCTCATAGGGTGCCATTTACTCCTGTGGTAAGACCAGTTCTGAAGGTCACAGATAATGTCTGTGTGCACACCTGTACAAATGCGCCCCTCAACTGTCCCCAGCGCCTGACATTTCCAAGTCTTCGTTTTCACCAGGGATGCATTTATCCAAGTTTTTGCCAGGTGTTGAATACGTTCTTATTTGTCTGAGCTTTAGAGTTTAATTCTGGACCACTAAGACTCTTTTGAGTTTTAGCCAGCAGAGAACTGCTCCAAGACTAACTTCATCTCCTAAAGATTACTGACTTGATGGAAATTTGGAAGCTCAAAAGAAACTATGGAAAATGTTTTGACTTGGATTTTTCCAACTGCTTTACTTCTGCCAACTGAAGATCAGAGGAATGGAAGATAAAAAGCAAAGGCCTGGTTAACTTAATCCCATCCAACTCATCCCTCTCGGGATCCCATTAATTTATAAGTCGTGTTATTCAACAAATTTATTGAGCACTTACATTAGGCTAAGCAGTATGTTGGAGCTAGTGATACAAACATTAAAAAGATGGAGTCCCTGGTAGATCTTGGTTGCATTAATATACATTTTAAACAATCTTGTCAGGAGATTTTTATGTAGGTGGTCTGAGGACCAAAATGTACTGAAATCTGGTGAGTGACAATTTACTTTTTAAAACCCTAGTTTCTTTTATTATAGACAGAGGAAAGTACAGAATGTTAAATCCCGATCTGTCCTCAGCATAGACCTTGAGCCTAGTCGTTGAAGCTTTCAGTAAACACAAAGCAATGCTGATGATACCTTAACTAATGTTATTAATGGCTTCAAATGGATCCTCTGTTAGGAACTATAACTCTACAGTCTAGCTCTCCTGACGACACCAATTTGTCTCATAAATATTCTGTTGGTTCTCCAAAATTTAAAGAGTCAGAGTTAGTATATAAAGGTTGCCCAGAACAATGACTTAGGGTCTAGCTCTAAAAGCTTCACAGTAGGAGAGAACTGATACCTGGAAGCTGCCCTCTGACCTCCACAACCATGCTGTGACACATGTATTATAACACAGACTGCCCCATGCATAAACAAACACAAACCCTGATCACATAAATACAGAGATTTTTTTTAAATGAACTCAAATGTAAAGGAGGATTGAAGGCAGCCAGAGGTACAATGCGCCCATGGGCTTTGTGGGCCTCTATGTCCCAAGGAGAGCAAGGCTGAGCCGCTTTTGTAACTCCGCTAGAAGCAGCAACCTTCTCCATTCAGCCTTGGCATGGGTTTCTGATGTTCTTTCCTCTTGCCTGTAATTAGAGTGTTGATTTTAAGTCCCTAACAAAGTGCTTACAGAGGTACAGGACACTTTGGGCCCACAGAGAAAAAATAGAAGGCTCTGATCTTTTCAACTATTCCCTTGGACTGGACATGGAGAACCCTAGGATAGAATTATAAGCATGCCCCAAGCAAAACATAGTCTGTATTTCAAGTCTTGAAACAGAGTTTTTTGGCAAGGGCAATTACCAACTCAGACAAAAAAATATGTTAGTGTTAGTGTATGTGTGTGTGTGTATGGGGAGGGGGGTGAAGACAGCATCACCTGATGAGAACTATTAAACCAAAGGACCATTAGTGACCCCACAGCTAAGATTACATCTGTTTAGAAGTGAGTGACCCCAATGGTCAGGACCTAAGATGTTTGTAATGTATCAGTCCTAGGTTGTTTAAGGCCATCATCTATTCTGTTTGCCAGAATAGTCTGGTGGGATCTGAAGATTGAGTGGGCTTCACACAGGTTGCATGTGATACTCTGGTTGGTGTTTTTGTGAATGTGTGCTCTCCAATCCCACTTAGTATGAGTGTCTGGGCCTGGCTGGATCACTCTCATCCAGGGTCTGAGGGGCTCATATATTTTTCAGCTAGACTTCACAAAACAATGTTTTATTGATGCGTGCACAAAAAAGGATTCCACAGTTTCAACATGTGTTTATCAGAATGCAGAGTGTTTGCTAAGCTGCGGGTGGGATCATGCAAACCTCTTGCCCTTTGCTTGAAACCCGTGCTTTAAATTTCACCCTCATCTTCTCTTGCCTCTTGAGGTTTATAAAGTTTCTCACTTATGTCTCCTCTACTTAGTGTTTTTGAAATTGTAATTATGTGTATGCATGTGTGTCTTTGTGAAGGTATATGCACATTGCTTCAGTTGTCTGGAGAGGCCAGAAGGAAGCAGTGGATGTTCTGGAACTGGAGTTATAGGTACTTGTGAGCCCCAAATGTGGGTGCTGGGACTTGAAGTCTGGAATGCAAAAAAAAAAAAAAAAAAAACCAAAAAACCTGTGATTCTAACAGCCCATGGGGCTAGCACTGGAGTATGACCACCAATAAGCAGGCTCAGCCTATGCTCCCTAGATCTCACATTCTACTATCTTAAGCTACATTGCAGGATTTCTAGGCAAGGAAGACCACTTTCATCACTACAGTAGCTGCTGATCAGGTGGCCTTACTACTTGCTACTATTTATCCACAACTCTGCTACAGGCAGCATTTTAAGCACTTCACTTATAGTGTTTAATGAGCTATATATACCCGATGACATAATAAAAGATGTACTGTTACCAAGCCCATTTTGCACATCGGGAAAGTTAATCTTACAGCCCTTATAATTTGTTCAAGGTTATGAAGTTAATAACAGTTAAAACCTTCATGAAAATTCAGCTTGCTTTACTTTAGCACAGAGCCTGCAAGGACATAATTGTTAGTCAACTTAAGTTAAAAAATAATCAGTGAACAAAATTTTAAATAAAAGGTAAGCTTGGTTCCCCTGGTTGAGGGATGGGAGTTAGGATTGAAATCACGGGCTGTCCTGGCTAGATCTCAGACAACTCCTAGAAGAACTGAGACATTTCTTTGGCAGCATTTCCACTGAAGGCCAAGTGCCGTAAGCTGAGGTTTGGATGCCTGTCATCTCATGAACCATCCCATCTGACACACAGAGCTTTCACTCTGTAGACCGCTTTCTTCCTGAAGAAGCACCAAAGATGTGTTTGGTAACTTGCAGTCCTTTGTGATTTCTCTCATGCAGGGTGACCCAGAATAACTCGGCTAGATCTTTGAAAACCCCAACTCTCATTTCTCTTTTCGGCAGGCAGATTTTCCAAAAACAGTTGATGCTCTTGGCTTGATTATCCCTGTAGAAGTGATCTGCAACACACACCTTCCTTGGGTGCTATTCCTTTAGTTAGAATATAGCAAGTTTAAAAGTCAGAAGACTTGTACATTGGCCAATGAGTCCCCATCTTCTAATGAAGATGAAGAAACACTTAGTCTATTTCTCTGCATATAGTTAACTAGTAAGTGGTCGGTACATCATTACATAGAGCAATCAGCCTCTTAGACTGTTGAGTCTTTTCAGTGCTGATCATCCTGCTTTTGTTTTTAATTTCTGAGACAAAAAAATATTTGCATTTCTTTGACTTCTTTCTCTATCACAAGACAAAATGGAAGTCTGCATTTTCAATAAATATGTGAAAGGAGCTATTTTGTTTTAAGAAGTATCAATCCATTTTCTGTTTCTATAATACTTCAGGCTATCCAATGTTTTGCTTCCTGTTCTGTACAATCCATAGAGCATGGCACCAGTATCACTTGGGAGGATCCTCTGGATTCACCACCAAATGGTGCTGAAGAAAGGGAAGCTGGAGTATGCAAAGACAGGTCACGTGGAAAGAAAGGAAGCAAGAGAGCAGGGATGTGTTAGGTTCATTCTTTTATAACAAGTTGTTCTTAGGAAATCTAATCTCCTCCCATGAGACAGTCCATTCTAAGACACTAGCATTAATTCCTTCACAAGGGAGTCATCTCCTCTCTGCCGCACCGTTTGATGTTATGACACTGAAGACCAAGCTTCCAACACAGAGATCTTCGTGGGACAAACCACATGCAAGCATGGCAAGTGGAGTCTCTTCTCCTTGACCCACAATGCAAGCTTTTGACTGAACTGTCTACTTGTGTTCTCCTGCTGCTGTTTGCCAACTAAAATATTTTTGTCTACTTGCTGCGTACAAATATCAAGACAAAGAAAGAAAGAAAGAAAGAAAGAAAGAAAGAAAGAAAGAAAATAGCATCCATTTAGGTAAGGGTTCCTTTGTCACCTAGAGAAAGTGACAAGGAGAGGGGTTTTCAAGATGAGCCATGGTAGAGGCCAGGTCAGGGTCAAGTCTTAGAACACAACATTCAGAATTCCTGATACGGCAACCTGAGTTCCTTACCAAGGTGTCAGAGAGTCATCAACCCAGCCAAATTAGAGTCTCCAGAGAGAAGGGGGAAAAGTGGTCCTTAACACCGGTAACTGAGTAAGAGTTCATCTTTATAGCCCATTATATTGATAGGAAGAGCATATAATGGCCCGTCATTAAAATCTAAAGCCTCCAATTATTTTGTTATTGTTATTTAATATCTATTGAGTTCCAGCTTTAATTTTACCTAATTGGTCCTATAGATACAAATGCTTTGGTTAGTGTAGAATTTAATTTAGGCTTCTTTTTGGCCTCATTTTTTTTAAAAATGACAATCACTTTAAACTAACAATCTGTTACCCTTTTCTAACATACACTTGTATGCACATATACAATGCATAGTCACATTCATGCAACCCTACCAGAGACCCATAGATGTGTTCTTATACTCAGTATACATAACTTTCTCTACACTCTCTGTCCCAAAATAAAGACTTTGTGGAAGAAGCAAAAGGAATTGTAGTTTTACCCTAAAACCTACTAACCTTAAGGGACTTGTCAGCTAGTTACTCTAGTGGGAGAATAATTTTACCTGTAATTGAGCTATTTTATTCAAAGGTAAGTCAAAGTTTGCTCTTTAATTCCCTGAACCTCAACTCTAATGGCACAATAACTGAATCACGCATGTTAGGCAAAGGAAACCAACACAGAGATATTGTGCCTCAACAAGTTGCTGGCCATGGAGGACCCAGAAGGCACATCCTGGTGCAGGAGTCTGAGAAAAGTCTTCCGCAGTCTTAGACTTTGCATGTCATATAGTTGGTTTATTTTAATTATACAATATGTTGATGTACTGGTTTCTGTTGTTAGTCTAGTTAAATAATTATTACCTTATCTATGTTCCAAAATATTTCCCATACTCCCATAAAATCCTTCATGCCCATTTTATTGTTAAACTTTCTTCCACCTCCTATCCCAGGTAACCATATACATGTATATATATGCATATGTGTAGGTAGTATATATACATATGTGTATAAATACATGTAATAATATATGTAAATGTCTTCCCTGGACTTTGCATTTTAGAATAGTTGTATATAATAAATTACATAATTTATTACAATAAAGTGTAATTATACAACGTGTGTTCTCTTGTGTTGGTTTCTTTCACATGTTTTCCCAGTATTCACACCGGTTGTTCCTTTTTCCACTTTAAGATGTTTCTAATTTGGGCCCACGTGAGTGATGGTGCGAAGATCATGAGCAGTGTGTGCGTCTACACGATTGTCTGCCTTCATTTCCCCACTGAGAGCATCTAGTTCCTGCGACACAGTGAATTGGAATGGTGGGCAAATCAAAGACTTCGCATTGAGGTGAGTCCCAGAGATACATCATATTATGTTAGACTATGGGTCCTTTTCCCTCTATGAGAAATTTAATTTTTGTTTGTGAAGCTGAGATACATCTCCTATCATACTGGGCTGTCCTGATAAGTAAGTGTTGAAACCTAAGAAAAGTTGTCAGTCTGGACCTAGGCATTTAGCAGTGACTTAGTACTTGGTAACTGTTACTCTGTCAGTATTACAGTCAGAGAGGAAGGTTTTCGATAATCGGTCTTGAAATAATCACCAAGCAGACACTCATCAGACCATGCTTCAAACTGGGTTTAATCATCTACTTACTATGGGCCTGAGCAGTACTTGAGTTTTCAAGAATTCAGGTTCTAATCCATCCTGGACATTTTAGGGTTGCTTGAAGGGTTTGATAGGTAGATCGAGAAGAGACATTAACATGAGATCAGAGCACAACCTCAGTAGTAGACATCTTCCTCAGTATACGTAATACCTTGGGGTTCAATTTGTAGTACTATGAAAAAGTTATAAATTAGTATAGATATGGTCTGCTTTAGAGTCTTAATAAATAATAAATTTCTACATTATTTCAGGATATTTCATTTTTTCTTTCTTTCTCTCCCCCCACCCCCAACTTGAGCCCCTAAACGTGACCACACATAATAGTCCTCGGCTCACAGCTGAGAGAAGCTGAGCCTCAGAAGTATGCACATTCTGTCGGAAACGACACCATTTGTGGGGCACTAGGACAAACATTTCAATGTGCAATTGTTGTGGCGGTGGCGTAATGACCCACTTTAGGAAAGTAGCACATTGCTAGACAGCTTTCCAGGTGAAGAAGGGATTGAGCAGACAATGGGCAGAACTGGAGCCAGGCGACATATCTTCGAGACAGCAGTCCCATCCATTCAGCCTTTTGCCCCAGGTTCTGAAAAGCCAGCAAGCTCTGTGAAATCTGATTTTTAAAACCAGATTCAATTTAACTCTTCCATCTTTTCCCCGCTGTTTCAGCACACTTTATACAGGTGATAAGAAATCGAAGCTCAGCTAATCTGGAGATTTGCTTTTTAATATCACTGCATGTAAAATAACAATAATAATAATAACTCGAAGTTGATGCATTACGAGAAACCGAGAGACTATGGGAAGGCCTTTCACCCTCTTGGTCTAGCGCAGTCACTGGTGAGACACAAGCGACCCGTGTTCTTCCAAGGCTGCCCGAGCTTTGGCTCAGTTCATCTAAACCTGGAGAGGCCACTGTGGGTGTTGTCTGGGTTCTGGGTGTTCCTGTGTCCAGGTTTCAGAGTTCTCGTTATCCTAACACTCAGACCCACAGAGATCCCACGAGCTCCTCACACCCTGAGGGTGAGCCAGTCTCTGCAAGCCATCTGTGCACAGCCTCTCCTTTCTCTTTTACACACAGCCTTAAAGAGTCTTTATTAAGTCATAAATTAATAAATTAATAAAAAGTTTTATTAAGTAAAACCTTCTTTACAGTCTTCTGAGGGAAGGGGAGGTCTGAACTAATTCAAAGCTTCAGATGGCCTTTTCTCCACAACTAGTTGGAATGAAGCTTCCTGATAGGCAGGGCAAACCCACAGAACTCAGCTCATTTGGACTGTGGTTGCTTGGCCACACTGAATGTTCTGTAAATCACTCTGCTATACACAGATTGTCAGATTAGAGAGTACGCTGGCACTGCTGATTGCGCGCAGGCTCAGAAGGAGCCCAGGTTTCTCTGCCTTTGGTTCTTCATGTACAGAGCTATGGCAGCGCGTTTGAAATCCTCTGGTCCTGGGAGGTACTAATGTTCACAGTAGCTGCAGGCAGAGTCTTGAAAAAAATTCTCCTTCCTCCTAGGTGTATCTCTTTGGTTTCTTTTTCCTCCTAAGTATATTTAGCTATGCAATTTCAAAGTGGCAAAATAGGTGCCAGTGCTGCTAATCATATAATGACAAGGGTACAAGGCAGCTAATCAAAGGGTGAAAGAAATAAGGAGAGCTCTCTTGCAGCCAGTCGTTGCTCTTGCATCCCCCTTATAAGGCGTATGCAGTTTTGTTAGCATCTCCAGGGAAGGGCTACAAGATCCAGTGGTTGTTGGATAAAGCTGAAGTAGTGTCCCGTCTGCGGGTTTGAGAGGGTGCGAAGGAGCATGCCCAACGGCGGGAAAGCAAAGCTTCCCAGAATCCTTGTTTGAGGCTGATTCTTCTGATCCCATAACCTGTACCACTCTGTAAATTGTATATGGTATTGGGCTAACTTCGGGAGAAGTCGGCTCAGGCTGGCTTTCGTCTCTAATGGGTCTCTTTATCTGAAAGAGTTTCAAAATGGCTGGTTTAACAGTATTTTAGAACGGATGGAGCCAAACGGTGATATCTTTCTCCAAAAGGTTATCTTCCTTCAGCACAGAAAAGTTGGTTAACATTGGCAAAGGCACATTTAATGGATTGATTTAGCCCCCCAGTAAAGGTCAGGAAGTCATTCCTCTCTCCTTCATTCTTCCTCTCTCTCCTCCTCCTTCCCCTCTCTATGTTTCAACACCCTGTTTTATCTTGAACTGTTCTTCCATATGACATATAGACGGACACTGGGAATGTGTGGGTAATGTTAAAAAACTAAAAATAGTTCATTCAAACTTCTTATATGCTTGACATTTGACAACTCTCTCTATCTATCATCTATCATCTCTCCATCTAAAACAAATACCCATGAAACCCAACTACATAGCTTAAGAAAATGACAAAAGTTTGGAAGTTCTCTAAACCTAATTTACTAGAAAAAATCATATCCTTTATTTCATATTTTGTGTTTCTCTAATTTTCTCTAAATATTTACCAAGTATATTTCTTCCTCATCAACATTTTGTATAGGGGCAGTATTATAGTCTTCAGATTACCATATCCATTGAATTACACATTATTATTATTATTATTATTATTATTAGTAGTAGTAGTAGTAGTAGTAGTAGTAGTAGTATGTTAGAGACAGAGTCTCACTATGCAGCCCCGGTTGGCTAGAACTCATGATGTACACTAGGCTGGACTTGAACTCTCATATCTTCCTGCCTTTGCCTCAGGAAGGCTGGGATTAAAGCTATGTGAAACCATGCAGATTATAATTATTTTATTGTCCAGTCTTCTTTTCTTAAAGCCCATTCACAATAATGCCTGTAGAGAAAGTTTATGTTTTTACCATATATAACCCTACATAAAATACTTAGTAGTTTCTTTCTAGTACCCACATATTCCATATACCTAACACAGAATTTTGTCCATTTGTCAAATGGGCATTGGGGCTCTAGTGTTTTCTCTATCTATTTTCATTTTTTAAATATTTACTTATTTTACTCTGTGTGTGTCTCTGTCTGTGTCTCTCTGTCTTTCTGACTCTGTCTCTGGGTGTACCAGTGGCTCAATCTCAGACCTTGCAGCCTTCACAATAGCCAAGGACAAATACCTGCTGCTTAAACTATGCAATCAACAGTATTTATGTTATAAGAGCCTCAGCTGACTCAGACATATATGAAAATCAATAACAATTTTATGAAAAATAGTGTTTTTAAAAGAAGAAAATAAATTCAAAGGGTGACATCATAATAACTTTTCTAATTGTAAAGCTTAAAACCAACAACTAAACAAACACTCCTCTTCGTCGTGTGTTCAGTCGACTGGGCTTGTTTTTAGTGCGAGTATTTGAAAAACATCTGGTCTCTCCAACATGTAATTGGAAACAAGAAGTGCTCTCAGAGTTGCTGACAGCTTCACAGACCACACTCAGAAAACCTCTGCCTTGAACTTGGATTTTTTTCATTGTATTATCAAACCATTCTTACAAGTGATTCTATCAATTTATAGTCCAACCTATGGTATATAGAAGTTTTTATTAATACTTTAACCATGTAGTTTCTCTCTCTCTCTCTCTCTGACAGGGTTTCTCTGTAACCACCCAGGCTATCCTGAAACTCATTTTGTAGAGAGCAGCCTGGCTTTGAATTCACAAAGACCCACCTGCTACTGCTTTCTGAGTGCCGAGATAAATGGCACAAGGCACCACTCAGACCTTAATTCCTGGCATTTGTTTGTATGTGTGTTTTGCCTGCACGTATGTCTATGTACCACATCTACATGGTGCCCACAGAGGTCAGAAGAGAGAACTGGATCCCCTGGGACTGGAGTTGCAAACAGTTGTGTGCCACAATATAGGAACTGGGAATCAAACCTAGGTCCTCTGGAAGAGCAGCAAGTGCTCTAAGTATTATATGTATTTCCTCAAATAAACTACTAGTCAATTATTTTGATCATCTTATAATAGAGTTGTATATTTGCATTGATATGATCTTTTAATGTTTCTATTTTGTATACTATTCTGTTCATATATGTATTAATAAGTTCACACACATATCCTTTCTTAAGTTGCACACTGGTTTTTCAATTTTCTTTATGAAAATAAAACTTGTAATGGAAGTTTAGAAGTTTCAATGAAGCTTATCCACTCTACCTTTATGAGCATTCCAGGTGAAGGTGTAATGTGGGCAGGTCTATTTTATTCTCAGCTCATAAATGTATTATCCGGCATTATTTCCATATCTTATTAGGATTTTGTTTTGCTTTTCACTTTTGAGGCTATCACCAAGATGATGATCTGTATGTCATGATTTGGAAATTTTTCATATCTAACCATTATTCTCAGATTAATTTATCGAATCCTTGACTTCCACTCTAACTTGACCACCGGGTGTTTGAAAGTCAAATGCCACATAGCTTGGGCTTTGTATTTGGGTTCTTAATTTTAAGCCATTGTCCCATTTGTGTTTCTTATCAACATCACAGCATATACTGCCTTGCCATTCTAGTAAATTTTTATCTGTGACAACACTGATCCCTTCAATTTTTTCACATAGGAACACCATGGACTCCTTTGCTTCTTTTCCCATGCAAACGTTGGAATTATTGTGCAAGCCCTACATATAGAAAAGCAAACTCTGAAAAATTGGTAGGGTATTCTATCTGCAGATTGAATTCAGAAGGATTGGCATCTCCATGAAATTGCATCTTCCCACCCTTTAATACAGTAGACCTCTGAATGGTTTTGATCTTCATAAATATCTTAAAATAAATTTTTTTAAAAAATGTTCCACAAAATACCTGCCTGTCTTCTGCTATATTTATTCCTAGATTGCTGTCTTTAGTGCAATTATTAATAATGGCATTTTTAGTTGAAAAATTTAACTACTTCTAGCATAAATCAACAGAACTGGCTCTTCTTTTACTTGGCATTTTAGTAAACACATTTTATCACTTCTCAGAATTAGTTAATTCTGAGGAGTAGTCTACTACTACTATACTACTATGACTACTTCTTGTAGACTTCTGTAGACATTACCTTTTTATATATTACCAGACTTATGTTTTTTTATTTTCCAATATATTTATTCATTTAATTTTTGGTCTAAGAACCTCAGCTATGATTATGACCAGATGTTTTTTTTTTGTTGTTGTTGTTGTTGTTTTGTTTTCCTGGCTGGCATTTTGTATGTCTCCTAGATTTAAAATAAAAAAAAAAAAACTTGTTTTGAGACTGAGTCTTCCTCAAACTTTACTGTGTAGTCTGGATTGGCTTCCAGTTTTCAAGGGCTAGAATCATGAGGACCTGTAACTTGGCTCTGTAACAGTCTCCTGATTTTACAGGAAACATTTTAAAAGTCTATGTTTATTTAAATATCATGATAGCTGTGAAATTTTACAGATATCTTTTATCAGTTTAAGAGAAGTCTCTCTCATTTTTAGAAAATAAGCTTTTCTTGAATAAAAGTTGAATATTAGCCAACATTTCTGTATCTACTAAGAAGTTGTCCTGTACTGAGAGAGAGTATCATACTGAATATGAATAGTCCAGGAAAAGATAAAATTTCAAAATTTTAAAGTACAAATTCTTCTGAATACATTTCATTTTTAGAACACTGTAAAATCAAAAAAGTATTAAATCAAACAATCCTAAGTTGAGATTATGTGCATTTTACTCTTTATTAATATAAATGAAAACAATTATAACTTCATATCCTCCATAAATACTAAATATGTTGATTATACAATGATCTTTATAATTTTCAATAGTGTTTGTAATATTTAAGTCTATTTTGAACTGTTTTATTTTCATACACTACAATATTTTGCTAGTTTTCCAAATTCTGTGTTAGACAGAACTGGACTTGGCAAATGCTTTGAGATCTACTTTCCAGGGACCCTTTTCTATTTAAAATATTGACACTTTTAGTTTGAAATTCTTTTTTTTTTTTTGAGCTCTGCATTTTACTCTGCTCCTCTCCCTACTTCTTCCCTCCCCTTCAACCCTCTCCCAAGGTCCCCATGCTCCTAATTTACTCAGAAGATCTTGTCTTTTTCTACTTCCCATGTAGATTAGATCTATGCATGTCTTTCTTAGGGTCCTCATTGTTGTCTAGGTTCTCTGGGATTATGATTTGTGGGCTGGTTTTCTTTGCTTTGTGTTTAGAAACCGCTTATGAGTGAGTACATGTGATAATTGTCTTCCTGAGTCTGGGATAACTCATTCAAAATGATGTTTTCTAGCTCCATCCATTTTCCTGAAAAAGTCAAGATGTCGTTATTTTTTTCTGCTGTGTAGTACTCCATTGTGTAAATGTACTACATTTTCCTTATCCTTCGGTTGATGGGCGTTTAGGTTGTTTCCAGGTTCTGGCTATGACAAGCAATGCATGCTATAGTTGAGAATGTCTTTGTGACACGATTGAGTATCCTTAGGATATATACCAAAAAGTGGTATTACTGGGCCTTGAGGAAAGTTGTTTCCTAATTTTCTGAGAAATTGCCAACACTGACATCCAAAGGGGCTGTACCAGCTTGAATACCCACCAACAATGCAGGTGTGTTCCCTTTACACCACAACCTCTCCATCATAAGTTGCCATTAGTGTTTTTGATCTTGGCCATTCTTACAGGTGTAAGATGGAATCTCAGAGTTTGAAATTCTTAATCAGGACATCTTTCAAAATGTTTCCTGGGTTTGAACTTCACTGGATTAAGACAGTTGGTGTGAATATGTGCTGAGTAAGGAACCACTTGTTTATTAGCAAGACTGAAGATTTTCCTCCAGGGAGAGGCAAGGTTTTTTATGTGCATAGTTTTCTAAGTCATTCTTCCCTGTGAACAGAGGTAGCTGTGGTCTTGGCTTTGTAGGGAGTACTCCTCTCAGAATCTCCAAGTTATGTGGCTCTACTGATCTTTGTCGCTCAAGTTCATAAAAACTAAATCACAGATCCCTCCAAGGTATACCAGTTAGATGTCAGTTATTTTGATTTTGTTTGTTCTTGTTTTGGGCTTCAGGGACCTTTCTGTCCCACATTCTTGCTTTCATTCATTTTTTTTTATTCCTGAAGATTTTCTACATTTTCTTGTCTTCTTAGATATATGCTTTTAAATTCTTATGTGAATTTGTGTAGAATTTTAAGAGGAAGATATTAACTGGGCTATGTAGTCTCTAATGTTGTAAAACCTAGAAATTCTTGTTTATTATTTTATAAATACTTATATCATACCTGAATATTGAAAACAGATGTGAATATTGCTGAGTCACAAAATATTACTTCTATTTCATGATGAAACTCTTCAAGGAGCATTAGATGAGAGGTGATTCCCAGATGGGAAGATTAAAAAGAAGCTGATTTGGGTCCACTTGCATTCATATGCATTATGTTAAGAAAGCAGTTGTAGTTACCACTGGGAAGGGAGACAGGGGTTGATATACATCCATGTCTACAGTCACTCTGTCACTAGACAGATATTTGGTACTTGCTAAAAGTCAGACGCCAGGCTAGGAGTCCAGTTGGGAAAAAGACAAAATGGATCTTTGAATCCAGAAAGTTACTGCCTTTCTGAAAATTACTGTCCTTTCTGCAGAGACTAAGCTGATGGGATTTTATGGTAAAAAGGCCATGAGCAAAAGCTGGTGGGAACAAACAGAGAAGTTACAGAAGGCAAAGGTTGTGGTTGGCCAAGTAGAGGAAGGGTAAGGAAATCGTTACCGAAGTGCCAGCTTGTCACACACACACTGGCATCCCACAACAGACTTATATTCTTTAGGGGCAAATAAGATTCCTTAAGACATCTGTGAAAGGATAAGTACTTAGGGAACTGCATTTACAAGGTCTGCCGAGATTTTAAACGCCTGTAATAAGATTTTTGCATCTGTTGTGTATTCCAGATTACGGTAGGTGAAGTATTAAGAAATAGTAACATATGAACTAGAACAAGAACCCCCACACATGATGCTTATCTTAGAGAAGACATGGAAGCATTGCATTGAGCTTGACCCTTAGCTTCACCTATCCAGAACACTGGTCACTCTTTGGATGTCAAAAATGTCCCTTATTTACACTTCATGCAGGCAGAACTCTATCCAGTAACAGTCTTCCTGGGAAGCGCTCCCCACATGCATCCCCCCCCCCCCGGGAGCAATTGCTTTGCTACACAGCACTTAAAGGGATTTTAAATGGAAAAGAGACACATTTCTCTCGCTTATCTACTGTGCTTGGGAGTGTGCTAGGGAAAAGATTAGTTTTAAATTATTGAATTTGCATTCCTTTGAGACATCAACATAATTGCAGAGAGACACCTTTAATTTTTTTATATATATTTACTTATTAATAAAGACAAAATTTCCATTCATACGCCGAAAGATTAGTCCAGTGGAACAGAACAATGGTGTAATGAAATCTCTAGTTCATTAACTTGGAATGCTGGGATTGAATTACTAATTTATGTTGTTTGTAATTTCATAATATAAATTATACTATTTTAAAATATAGGAGAAAATGGTTCCCTTGGAATCTGCTTTCCTCTAACTCCGACTAGCAAAGTTTTATTTGTCCCCCAGGAACCGGGAAGTAGGGAGATTCACTGAAAAATGGCTATTCCACAGGAGTACACCATGAAACATTCATAGTCCTGTTTCCTGCGTACCAGGAGGCTTAATAAGCAGCGCCAGCCCCTGACAAACACTCCTGGCGTTCTGTAGCTTTGGAAAGATATGTGTATAAAGTAAAAGGCAGATCTTCAAATCTGACTTCAGAGGGATTGCCAATTGATTCTGTTTCCCCCAAAGACCTGCTCAGCGATGAAGACCAATGAGAAGGCAAGAGAGTCAAACTGGGTACCAGAGAGCCTGGGTGACAAGGCCATCTCAAAGGCCATCTCAGCCATGGCTGGAGCTCTGGAATTGGGCTCGCCTGAATGAGGCGAGACAATAGTCTTTTACCGTTTCATGGACCAACTATTGGATGAAGAATGACCCCCGGGAAGTGGGCGGGGCCACGGGTGGAGTGAATCCAGGCAACCATAAAGTTCTGAGCTGCAGCTTCCATATTTCTTGTAGTGAGCTTCTCTGTAGGACCCTCCACCAAAAGGAATTTCCACAAAATCAGAGAAGAATGGGTCCAAAATGAATGAAGGAAAAATATTTGATTTGAGAGATTTCGATGCTCAAGGTTTGTGTGTAATGTTTATTATTTTCACTTACTCAGCAATCATTTCTTTTTAATTGTGATGTGCAGACAAGATATTTTACAAGATGCCATGGAGATGAAGCAAGTCCAGGGAAAGAGGTACCAGGCACTGGTCATGACATAGGCCAGGCGTTCAGCAACAGTGTGTGCCTCCAACGCTCATAAAAACTATTACATGATAGGTGTTGATTCTGGTGAGGGAACGGATTCCATGAGTGTTAAAAATTTATGAGTGTTGGGCCAGCAAGATGACTTAGCAAGTAAAATTACACTAGGCATAGTGACTTGAATTTGATCCCTGGAACCCACATAAAGACTGGAAGAGAACACTGACCCCACGAAGTTGTCCTCTGGCCTCATTTTCTATGCTGTGTCATACGCACACACATGCATGTCACACATATGAACAAACAAAGTGACATATAAATATATAAAAACCTGTTAAGCATGGAAGAGCAGAAATGTAGTCTCAACTGCCTCAACTCAACATCCATGCTGTCACTCCGGCATCATCAAGCCAAAGAGAGAGCTCAATAGATAAACTGCTTGTTGTGTAAGGTAAGAAAATGCTGAATGGGGTAGCATATTCTTGAGTATCAGATAGTAGGATCCTTGGGCCTTGAAGGCAAGCCATCAGTTGGAAATTTCCTCATTAGTGAGAGATTCTGTCTCAAAATATATAAAAAAAAAAAAAGTGGGAAACACCTAACCTGCATACCTCCCCACCCCCCACAAACCTGGTCTGACAACCTGAGTAGGGTTTCCTAGAACAACTTCATAACATACGATAGTCTCAAATCTGAGTTTAGGTGTTTCCATACAGTGTTACTGTATGGCATGGAGACCTGTATAGTCCAAAGTCACCCCGCAGAGAAGTGGTTCTTAGCTTTCCTATTGCTGGGACCCTTTAATACCGCTGTGACTCACGCTGTGATGACACTCCAGCCATAAAATTATTTTTGTGGCTATTTCACGACTAATTGTTATGAATTTTAATGAATACCTGATATGCAGGATATCTAATATGTGCCCTGTGAAAGGGTTGCTGCAACCAACAGGTTGAGAGCCACTGACCTGGTGTGTTCAGAACCAAGGCCACAGTGAAGTCACGTGACACAACAAAGGCGAATGCTCCTGGAAACTCAGATTCCCTGTGTATTCAGCTTTGAAAAATTTAGTTTTGATTGCAGAATAATCACAAACCTTTTACTCCTGTCGAATTACTCATGACCACCATATCCATGACCCATGTATTTAAAAGCTAAACTAATCTGCTAGCCAGTAGAAGAAACAGGTACACTGATTCACTCATTGGTCTCTCATTACTAAATTCTCTTCTATGGTTATGGTTAAGATCTAAACTCTGTGGACAGTTTCAGATATGGCACAAACAATACCAAGGGAAGATGTAGGCTCAAAGTCATAATAATTTATACATTATGAGAATGTTCCTCTGGAGGGAGACGTCACCAATACTAGGGTGATTTGGAAAGCCCTGGGGTAATTATAATATTCTAAAATAACCGTATGTTTCTTTCATGTGGATACGTGTGTGTGTGCTAATGTTTAAAAGGGAAAATAATACTTCATGCATAATTTCTAATTAGGCTATTTAAAAGTTGTAATAAAGTAAGGAGTGGAGATGTCAAAGAAAAACCCTGAGCAAAGTGAATTTAGGCTCCTGTGGATCAAAAAAGAAAACTGTAAAAGCCATTGTGACAAAGAGAGATCTACTTGAGAAGTGGTAGGAATTTTCAAGATTTATAGAGTCTTGGGATGTTAAACTTCCTCTATTTATCATTTTTAGTTGCTAGAAAATTTCATTACATCTTCTATGCAGTTTCATGATTCATATTCCTCTGGGGAGCTGCAAGGAGAAGAATTAGACCCTCCAATGCCCACAAACGTTTGTAGCTAACCTGCATTCACCTTGATGGTGGTCCCCCTTTCTGCCTTAAGGTTAGAAGGAAATCGTTCCTGTAAATTCCTCCTTCAGGCCTGCACTGGCTTTACTTTGGGAGGTTATAAACCCAGAGCACACTCATCATGGCTAGTTCTAGAATGATCCAGCCTCGCTAGATGATATGTAGAATCTTTTCTAGATGGATTAAGCAGCCTCACCAGAACTTGAATATTTCTGAACACTCTAAGAGGAACAAAAGTGTGAGTGCCATGGTGAGCTTGCCGTCCTGAGAAGGATGACTTTGGTAATGATCTTATGACTAGAAATCTCTGGGAGTTTCCATTAAACAATTTACTTAAATGCAAAGACCCTGCCAACTGTTAAATATGAAACAAATTATAAAGGAGTTCAGAATCTATTTCTTGGTTAATCTTTTGGCTCTGGTAATTTTTTTCAGTTAGCATGGGGGTAAAAATCAGATGGATGCTAATACATTTCATATTTGTTTTTCTGATCCATATAATTTTGAAAGTGTTCTTACACTAGAAAAAATTCATCTAGTAGTGTTCTAAGGATGAGAGGCCACATGAAGATTTGTAACTCTGAAGTAAGAAATGCATCTTGCCATGAATTTTCTAAAGACAAGTTTCATTAACAAGAAGCAAATGACTTAGAAGCCACAAGTTCACATGTGAAAGGAATTATGGCGTTGGTTCAGTATGGCTGATGGGCTCTGTGAGGCATCTTTCTGTACTGTGAACACTTGAGGTCATGTTACCCAGACACTAGGTTCAGTATTATGATCAGCCACTTCGCCTTCTTGCCTGTTTCACCAAAGGTTATATGTTGAGTTTTATCTGCCCTCAACTTCTACTTTGTTCTCATGGTTCACTAAAGGATACTGGTTCTTGGGTTTAGCATTTCCTTAGATGTTTCTAATTGGGGATTTTCCTTAGCTGAGAGTACATAGCTTAATGGCCCTTTACTAGCTACACTCAGCCAATGTCACCCAGGGGTGTTTGGCGGAATTTACAGAGAGGCACAATGTGTTCACCCACCCTGAACCAGTGCAGGGCATGGTAGGGGAGCCACCTCCATGAGGCCAAGCCCAGGTTCCCTGAGTTTCCACACATAGAAATAACTTTCTTCGAAGAGCAGACGCCAAAGACTTGCTCACAGAGAAAACCACTGCATTTGTTCTTCTTCAACGCAAGAATTTCCTATTTGGATTAATCATATTTAATACATCTTCAAACTGTGCAGACTTATCTAGGGTTTATTAAGTGAATGGTTGCCCCTCAAGTCACTTACACATAAGGACACAACAGCCAAAATGGTTGTAAGACAGAGGTATTCAAATCTTGATGCATGGGGTATTTTGTGGGACTGAAGGGAGAAAGGTGACTGGTTTAGAAGTCCCAAGGGCGGGTTATTGTTTGTTTACTTTTATACTTACAACTTCCAGCCACACCCATTCTCCTCAGAAGAGTGGAGACAGGTTTTCCTGAATAGGTTATTGTAGCTTTGTAGGAAAAGTTGGTATGTCCCAGACTCATTCATTTGACTGAACCTCTTCCATTTGCTTTTCTCCTGATGAATTGACTCTGCTTTTGTGCCAGAGGAAAACCATGTTGTGGGCTCTTTTGTGAGTTCTACCTTCAGACAGAAAATACCTGCTTCCCAATGCCTGAAGACACCAGAGTTGTTAAGAAGACAAACACCTTCCCATACACTCTTCCCAGAAATTGGATAGAGATGTTAGGAAAAAGAGTTCCTTCCCATCTAGGTCATAGTGCTGGGTTCCCCCTAATTTGAGCTTTGAAAGAAGGTGTTCCATTATAATGATATAAAATAGTGGTTTTGATAGCACTCCGGAACATGCGTGTATCTGTGCTGGCAGCCTCTCCTGTGCTGAGATCTTCAGAACATGTGCAGAACTATTCTGAGTTTTCCGGAAGTGAGACAACTTTATGGTAATCATATGCAAAATGTTTCTCAGGGTATTTTTTTCCGGCAGTTTACTTTTTTATGAGTCTGTTAAAAATTTAAGAGAAGCCTTGTTGACATTTTATATGCTTATTTTTCTTTCAAAGGAAAATTGGAGGATTTTTTAAATTTTCATATTGAAGATGATAAAAGGTGAAATAACATCATAATTCTTATCTTGTTCCATTTGATATTTGGTTGTTTTAGTCTCTTTTTATGAGTTTTATCCATCTTCTAACCAGTCTTGTATATATCATTTTTTATATAAAAAAGATCTATTTTATTTTTTCTATTTTAAAGAATTTGCCTGGAGCTAAAGTAGCCATTCAGGTAGAAACTGAACCAAGAGATCAAAATTCTTAAAATGCAACCTCTAAAAATTGTTAATAAATTTTATGACAATTTTAAATATCACCACTTCAGTATTTTAAGTATCCCAACAAGGGATTTTGGTGAGTACTTCATTCCCTAAGAAAATTAAATTAGTGGCCATATTGTCATCTTGACCTTGGCTGTATTTGACCATCGGTCATAAAACTTCCCTCCCAATGTGCTTAGGGAATGGATGTTGTTTGTTTATTTATGTTCATATGCATATCTGTATAAAGGCATGCACATGCGGAGGTCAGAGACGGCCCCTCCACCTTGTTTGCGACAAGGTCTCTCTAGCTATTAGCCCTGAGTTTCATGCTGCAGGCTAATGGCTTGCAAGCTTCCAGCCCACGTCCAACCTTATAGTAGGAGATCTGAAATTACAGACATAAGACACTATGGCTGGGTTTTTGCTGTTGTTGTTGTTGTTGTTTAAAATGGTTTTTGAGGATCCAAATCCAGCAAGCTTGTGAGGCAAGGTGTCTTTTCAACCCTAAAAGGGATAAAATGTAAGAATATATGAGTACACCCATCCACTAATTTACACTTCTTCATCCAACGCTTACATTTCTGCAGTTCTCCAAATAGTTTACTAATCCTAGTTCTTTCTTGACCCATCCAAGCACTACTTCTGTGATTTATTAGGAAAGATCTGTTATGACATTTTTAGGGTACAAGTCATTAGGTTTAACACAGCTCTTACTTAGTTAACTATTAATTTATAATCCAGGCTCCAGTGTAGAGGAATTAGCGATCTGTTATTCAACAAATGGTTCCTCTCCTCTGTTGTATTTATCTAACCGGCATCGATTGAGTGTGCAAATCTAAGAATGCATATGTGTGTGTGTGTGTGTGTGTGTGTGTGTGTATACAAGCCCGTGCATACATCCATATGTATACTGTGGTGATATAGAAGCACACACACACACGCACACACATGTGCATATACATCTATCTATATGTAAGCATGTACATGCATATACTGAAATGCCATTTGAGTTTTATTTTGATTCATTTTCTATTGTATTGGAAAGGTAAGAACTAGGAAGTTGTCAAAAAAAAGGGGGCACATGGATTTCTTTTAAATAAGCAGGCATGTGGCAGCTGGGAGGGCATGGGGGCCATTGTCAACAGAGCATTTGGGAATACAGATTGAAGCACGGAAACAAAAAATAAAAGCAGCCATGAGCTACTGAGTCAGCAAATTATCATTATTGCAGTGATTCTTATGGAACCATCTTGCTCTGCTTTGTGCTTAGGCCGCACGCTTCAGCCACTCATTCGCATTCCTTCTTTGAAATGACTTCAGTTGGCTTGTATATTAAGTCGATGTCTTGAATTCCCTGAAATACGAGATTGACTCGCCCTGTAACTGGTGCCCGGGAGACTGCACCCTGTGTCACATCAGCAAATGAGCGCTGGCTCTAACCTTATATGGTAGCGCCCAGCACAGGAGTATAACACCACCGTTGTGTTTCCGACTCCCAACACCTCATTAACTATGGCACCACATAGGGTCATGGAACTAGGAGAATCACTTTGAAAAGTTTATAAACACCACAGAGAACAGTCTCACGGGTGTCGGAGGCTGCCTGCATCACTTCTTGGGGGTCAAGCAAAGTTCTTTCCTCCAGACAGCTCACCCTCTAGTTGCAGGAGGAGGCAGGTTGCCCACAGTCTCTGTCCCAGCACTCCACCCCCATAGTCACGCTCAGCAGCTGAATGTGCCCACCAGCGTGTCACCAGAGGAAGATTGATTGCCTCTTAATAATGTCCCTCATAAGTTTTACCAATCTGGATCTTTTCCCAGTCCCTGGGATATTAGAGTCCAACCCTCACCACAAGGTGCTGGTACCACACAACCCTGGAGGCTCTTGGCAACCAGATTTCCAGTCATAGATGAAGTAAACATCTAAGAAGGAAAGGAATGGAAACACAGCTCAGTCAGTAAAATGCATGTCATTGGGGTAACAGGACCTACTTTCAGTTCCCAACACCCACATATAATATCAGTGCTGGGGAAGCTGAAGCAAGAGGCTCCCTGGTATCACTAGTAAACCAACCCCAAGCTTAAGTCCCAGGGAGAGAGCATTTCTCAAAAGACCAGATGGATAGCTCCTAAGGAAACAAACACCCAATGTTAAACTCTGTCTTCCACACACATGCGTACCCCATAGACAAACACACACACACACACACACTCACACACACACCACACATACACACACACACACACACACACACACACACACATATACAGAGAGAGAGAAAATCTAAGAAGGAGAAATGCATAAATATGCCAATCTATGCAATCATAATCACTAGTTCCAAACACCTTGCCTACCTGGCTCCAGGAAGGGCTTATTTAGCTCCCCCAAAGCCTATTATACTTGGCCATTAGACTGAGTGATAACATTCGTCTTACAGCTGCCCCTTGGTGATGATCCTCTGCTGCGTACCATCTGCGTGCCATGCCCCCCCCCCCCCGTCTGCGCTCTATGTACTAGAACCCAGTTCACGAGCCTCGGGCAAGGGGCTGGAGGTTGAGGAAACACACTCAGAGACAGGCTGACACAGGGACCTTCCATCGCTGCTACAAAAGCCCACCTTTAATAGCACCATGGAGGCTTAAATGCCCTGCAGTCAATGGCCAACAGGTGAAAATCCCCTCTCTGATCTTATAGGGAAGGCACAGCTTTTAGTAACTCCGACTAGATGCTTCTAGCAGGGAAGAACAGCTGAAGGCCAGGACTCAATTAGTCCCAACAATCCTCCTAGCTAGCCTCCCTCTAGTGTAAACCTGTAAACATTCCAGCATAGAAATGTAAGGCCATAGGAAATGGAGGCCACCTGAGCACCCTTCTCACTGCCCATCCATTCCAGAGCTGTGCTGTTAGAAGACCGTGTCTTAGACAGTTTGAGTCCCAGCAATACATTGGCTTTGAAGACATCACACACATTAGTCACTTTTCTGACATTAGATATCATAACCAAGACAATCTGTAGAAGAGATTTTAGTTTGGCTTATTGTTCCAGAGGAATTGGGTCCATCATGGCAACTGAGCCCATGGCAGATTTGGGGACAAGAGCAGGAAGGGGAGAGGAGTGATCACCTCTTCAAATGCAAGCACAAAGCAAAGAGAAAACAGAGCATGGGATGAGACTGTCAAAAGCCCACCCTAGGGAAGGGCTTCTTCGAGCAAGGTGCCGACTTCCAAAGCTTCCACAACTTTCTCTACCAGCACCACCAACTGGGGAACAAGTGTTCAAATACCTGATCCTAGGGGCACATTTTTTCTTTCTTTCTTTTTTAAATTGATTTTTATTGAGCTCTAAATTTTTCTCTGCTCCCCTCCCTGTCTCTCCCCTCCCCGCTTCAACCTGCCCCCAGGTCCACATACTTTTAATTTACTCATGAGATCGTGTCTTTCTCTACTTCACATGTAGATTAGATCTATGAAAGTCTCTCTTAGTGTCCTCATTGTTGTCTAAGTTCTCTGGGATTGTGATTTGTAGGCTGGTTTTCTTTGCTTTATGTTTAAAAAACACCCAAGAGTGAGTACATGTGATAATTGTCTTTCTGTGTCCGGATTACCTCACTCAAAATAATGTTTTCTAGCTCCATCCATTTTCCTGCAAAATTCAAGATGCTGTTATTTTTTTCTGCTGTGTAGTACTTCATTGTGTAAATGTACCACATTTTTCTTATCCATTCTTCAGTCGAGGGGCATTTAGGTTGTTTCTAGGTTCTGGCTATGACAAACAATGCTGCTATTTCAAACCTCCATATCACTTGTTAAAGGGCCATGGATACTGGCAGTGTCTGGGTGTGGGTGCTGGTGAGAAGAAAGCCAGACTAGATTCCTTCTCTTTGACCTCTTTCTAAGCATGTTAGAGTGAGCAGGCAAACCCATGCCATTTGACAGAGCATGAGCCATATTGGGATGTTAACTCTTTGACTTTATGTTTTAAGTCATTATTTAGAGTGTAGTGAATTCAAATGGCCACAAAAATAGTTTGTGTCTTATAGAACTTTAGTAGGTTGCCTACCTACTCTATCTTTGTAAATTTTAGCCAATTAGGGATCTTTTTATTCCCTCAGAACTATTCAAAATTTGAATTTAGGCTACAGTAAAACTGAGAAGCTAAAGATTTTTCCATATACCATAATACCCCCATACCCCATACACACACACACACACACACACACACACACACTACATATATTTGTATATGTATGTAATGTGTGTGTGTATTACCAGAACATTAAATGTTAAATGTGTTTTATAACTGAACCCATGTTAACAGATCAGGATTTCCACAGTTCAAATTTTACTTTTAAGTATGTTCTTGATGTTGTAAATTCTTTGGGTTTGAACAAACATAAATAAATATTTTTCTCTTTTTATTTCACTACTATTTTATGAAATGAATAAAAATTATTTTTCCCATCCAAATATTTCTTACCAGCATAATTTTGGGCTATTTGTTGCTTGTTTGCTTGTTTATAGAAGGAGACTGAACTTCTGTGGTAATACACACCTTTAATCCCAGCAGCCACACTTGTTGCCATAGAAACCAGGCAGTGCATGCCTTTAATCCCAGTGGTACATGCCTTTAATCCAGCCCTAGAGAGGATTAAAAAATGGGAGGAGACAGCTCTCAGTCACAGTCTCATTCTGAGATTTCTGAAGTCAGGTTCACCATTTCAGACTGAGGTCGAGGTAAGAACCAGTGGCTGGCTGCTTTTCCTTTCTGACTTTCAGGTTGAGCTCCAATTTCTCTCTCTGAGTTTTTATTAATCATGCGTTGTTTGTTTTTGTATTTCGAGACCGGGTTTCCCTGTGTATCAGCCCTGGCTGTCCTGGAACTGTGTAGACCAGGCTGGCCTTGAACTCCAGAGATCATCCTTGCCTCTGTTTCCTGAGTGTGCATCACCACCGCCCTGTAGTGACATTTCAATTGTATTTTAATAAATAAAGACTACCTGAAGATCTGAGAGTAAAACAGTCCCACTGGTCAGCCTTATAGACCAGGTTATGGTGACACACATATTTAATCCCAGAAGCCACACTGACATCTACCTTTAATTCCAGTATTGCACGCCTTTAATCCAAGCCCTAGAGAGAAATATAAGACAGGGGGAGAGAGCTCTCAGGCACACAGCCTCATGCTGAGTTTCCTAGAGGCAGGATCACCATTTCAGACTGAGATCGAGATAATAGTCAGTGGCTGGCTGTTTTGCTTTCCAGATCTTCAGGTTGAACCCCAGTTTCTGACCCTGAGATTTTATTAATCGTGCTCTATCACCCGACTGATTATACACTAGTTGTAAGCAAACATCCATACCAAATTATGCTTCATCCCTGTCCCAAT
Source organism: Microtus oregoni (assembly GCF_018167655.1). Classification (NCBI taxonomy): domain Eukaryota; kingdom Metazoa; phylum Chordata; class Mammalia; order Rodentia; family Cricetidae; genus Microtus; species Microtus oregoni. The sequence continues at coordinate 62,298,225 of NW_024543059.1, read as the reverse complement.
CCAACAAGGTTGAAGGCAGTCACAGCCTGTTAGAGGAAGACTTCTACCTTGCCAACCTATGCCCAGCCTCCAAACTGGGGGGGTTTCTCAACTAAAAACTCACTCTTTCTGAGATTCTTTAGGACAATGTCTTCCAAAAGGAAATGAAGGGTCCTGTAAGGCGAGAGCCTGGGGCTGGTCAGAGAGTTTAGAACCCCTGTCTAGCATTTTATTGTTGTGTGCTCCTGAGCCAACTACTTAACCCTATGTCAATTTACTAATCCATAATATGTAAGACTTGAGAATTAGTGATTTGGTGAATTAAAAAAAGTCTAATTAGCAGTGGCTGGGATGTGTTAAGTGTTTAAGTAACAGCAGTGAGGGTTAGGAAGGACATTGGGCATTCCCGGGAGAAGAGCTCTTGATTTTCAGTCTTCTCTCCCACCAGCCCCTCATCTAAGCCAGGGCGTCAGGCCAGCTAGGCCAGCATTTTCTCTCTCCACCTCATCTCTTCTCCTACTTGTTCTGCTCTTGTCTCGTCTTTTTCTTTCGTTTCGTTTTCCTTCCGGCCTTTTACTTCTTTGCACAATTAAGGCACTTTTGTTAGCCTACCCCTAGTACTCCCAACTCTGCTCCTATGCATTTCTGCAGCCCGAGTCTTATCTTAGGTATAGTTTCAGGAGTTTGTACTCCACTTATGCCTTACCTACCCCCTCCATTCATAACCACTGTCCCAAATTAGGATGAGTAACAATCACATTTTTAAAATACATGTCATGTCTTCATGGTTTAATTTTTATTCCTAAGCGTTCATTGGTAGCTAAAGCTCGTCTTTCCCTTATTGTAGCACACACAGGAACTCTGAAGAGAAAAGCCAGAACCTAGTATTTCAATGACAGTATATTCTATTGGACTCCAAACTGTTTTTTTTTTTAAAATCGTCTTTTCTTTAGCAAATTGGAAAATGATGCCTCTTCCTTCTATAGCCAGAGCCTAATCGCCACTATGTTTATATAAAATGAAAAGTCCAATTAAAATGCAGTGTCCCAAAGTCTACAGTTGCAAGGAAATGCCACTTACCTAGGTGTCAGGCAGAGGAGTGGATAAGGAAAACATGTAACGTACACACAGTGGGATTTAATTCTGCTATAAGGAAAAGTGAAATTCACAGGAAAATAGATGGATCTGAAAAGCATCATATTAAGTGAAGTAACCCAGATACAGAATCACATGTTACCTACTGATCCTAGCTTTGAACGTTCACGTGTTCGTATGGTAGAGAATGGGGTGGATAGAGTAGAAAACTCAAGGGAACAGCTTGAGGATGGTGAAGGAGGGGTTGGGAAGAACAGTGCTGGGAGCAATAGCAAGCATGTGACTTGAAAGCAGAGAAGGGGCTACCAGGAGTGGAAAAGTACAAAAGGGGCAGGAAGGAGCCTGAGGAGGGAAGAGAATCAATACAAGCAACCATTACTCTTTCCCTTCCCAAGCACTTTTGCCTGTCCACTCTCAGTGAAATACCAAGAGGCCCTGATGAACACTGGTGTAGGAACTGCTCACAGGTCTGGCCTTCGTGGAGCTTAAAGGTAAAGAGCCAGACCAAAGACTACCATCAAACAAGGAAATGTAAGTGACAAACATTGCAGTAAATGCTGTGGTAGGGGTAGGTGGCTTTGATCATGAGTCCAATTGGCAACACCCTGAGATAGGCATTGAGAGAAAGTTGCTCTGAGAGGGACTGTATCAGCTCAGGGCTGTAAGATAAAAAGACTCAGCCCTGGTCGAGTTCAGCATCATAAATTTTTGGATAGAAACTGATCAACAGCCTTCATCTAAGACAAAGTGTTCTGTATAAACAAACTATGTAGTAGTTTGTATACAAGCAACATGGTAGCCAGATGCGGGGGCTGCCTTTTCTGAAATCAGATGCAGACTGCCTGTGTAAATAAGTATAAAAATAAACCCAGCATGCACTGGGTTTGATCACCACCACCAGAAAACTTAAGTATGAACTAATATATTAACTAAATATCTAAAGTACATGCAAGAATAATAATCTAAATATACAAAATAGGAATATAAACAATAAATATTAAGTATTCTTATCACTATAATTATCTTTGTCATTATTATTAAAATTTTCTCACCCTTCAATGGTTAAAATGAAGACAATATTAGTAAGAAAGCCTACCCTATAGAATTATGTTGCAATTAAGGTATTGTAACCTTCTTAGCACATCTCCTAGAGCATCACTCTCTGAGAGCTGGCTTTCTCATTGTTCTGAAGGCAATAGTAGTATTGCCTCCTGTAGTATCTGTTCCTTCTTTCTTGTAAGCATACTGAACCCAAAATGATCTTAGAACATTGAGCTATTTTTAGAACTGAACTTCAGTTAACCCTCATTTGATGTAAGTCCTCATTCTAAGCTTGAAAAGTTCATTCATTACCCCTGAATTTCCATACCATCAGGCCTCCCACCTGACTCCTCCACATACATCCAGGCCCACCATCAGAGATGCTTTACCATAGGTGAGCCTAGATATAAGGGTGAGTGTGCCTCTTGGGGCTTGTCATGTCACCTTGTTGATGCCTTTGGCCTCAGAAGGGCACAAGGCTGTCACCATATTTTACAGTCCCCGCCTCACTAATATGAACTGCAAAGAGGGGAGGAAGAAAGTCATTTGTATAAAGCACTATGTTGAAGCTTTGTTTCCATTCATCCTCAGTCTGACTACTTTGGAAAATAGTCAGTGAGGAGTGCAGGTTCTAAAAGGATGGAAGTGAAAAGAGGGGAGGAGAGAGGAGAGCAGGGGGAAGAACAGAAGTAGGGAAACGGGGAAGCAGAAATAAACACACTGTAGTAGATCATAGCTATGTTTCTAGAAAATCCTAGAAATAATAAAAGCAGAAGAACTTTTATGCACAAGTTCCCCTGTTAGTCATGCCGTGGTCTAACAAACATGGGAGATGCTTACCACTTTAACCTTTGTTCTATTTCTGTCTTATTTGATTTTACCAAGAATCTGTTAGTTAGCAGCATTAAGGCTTGGTGCTTACAACATAAAACAATTGTAGTGTGTATGTGCGTGTGGGTGTGTATAGGTGTGTGTGTGTGTGTGTGTGTGTGTGTGTGTGTGTGTGGTGTATTTGCATACAGAAGACCCACAAGTCAGAGTTTGAGTCTGGATCATATGTAGTGAGCTCCTTGCAACTAAGTGATTGTACACATTACAAGATTCACAGAATTTCAGACAAATTCATTTGAAAAATCTGTTTCTAGAGGCTCTGGTGTCAACAAAACTACAAACATCCTGGTTTGGGATATGCTTCTTTGTTTTTTTTTTTTTTGTATTAAATAAAGTATGTGGCACCTGTGTTTTTTTTCCCCTGAAAGCTTATTCTCCCAGTCTCTTGTCCTTAGTGAATGAAGTTCTAAAGTGAAGATCAAGAGAGATGGAGACTAGAGCTAGAGTCGCCATGCTGACTCACCTGCTGTGCTGCCTCAGACATTTTGCTTAACCACTCCAAACTATTGACTTAAGTCGTTACAAAGTGAGAAATCTGGATTACATGATCACCCTGATTGCTGCCTCCCATAAAGAGCCTTCAAATTATCATCAGTACTGTGAGTGTTTTCGGTCATTTGTCTCTAAATTTTGATGAGATCCTGAGTACAGGATGGGGACCAAGATTGTGAACAAAAGGAGGGTGTAAAGCGCCCTCTTTTTGTGATAGGTCTGGTTCTGTCCAATCTCCGGTTACTCCAAACTGCTGGTTTGCGTGCCTGTGTCCATGTGTACTGTACACCAAGTTTAATGTCATCACAGTCCTGGGTAGGAGAGCTTTAAGACACCATTCTTTAAAGTGGGTCTACTGCAGGGACACTGGTAACAGCATTATTGCCTTTTGGTTCCCATCAGTCCAAGGAAACAGGATTTGGAAACATCAGATTTTTAAATTTAGCTTTGTTTTTCTTATGACACAGATTAACTTGACAATGACTCTGTAGTATCAAATGCAAAGCTCACAGAGAACTAAAGCCTAATTACCTTCGTATGCCAATGCATCCAGCTGGCATGCTCTTCGTTTTACCTTTCCCCTTTTATGTGTAACAGGTAGGTGCTGGAATTTTTTTACCCCTGTGGTTTTAACCTCTTGCAGTTGGGAGAAGGGATACACTATTAAATTAGTGTGGTATTGAGTTTATTTAGTAAAAAAAAATGTAGATGAGGCAACAGCTGCACAATATTCTTTGTCGTCTTAGAGAAGAAGAAGGGGCTGTCTTCAGAGCATTCTTTTCATACTTTGTGGCTCTAAAAGTAGCCAGTTAATTAGACTCCATGGTTACTGCTATTGTTACATCTGCTTACTTGAAGTGTAAAGATAATCATCAATTGTACACTCTCGACTACGCTATTAGTGGCTTTAATACCCTATTGTGTTTACATTTCGAATTGTAAGGAACACTTAGCTATTGTGGTTTTTTTACTCCTAGTCACTCAACGAAGGCTGCCTCCCTCTGATGCTCTTGCCATTTCATCCTGCGGTATTAAGTGTTGTTTTTCTGTTGCGGTCTTGAAATGTGGGGCATTCTGTATGAGTTATGCTAATTTGTTAGGGCAATGAATACATTAATTTCATTAGTAAATGGCCTCAAAGCAATAATTACCAGTGTAGGTGTGTCAAAAGCGATCATGCTCAGCTCTTCAGTTAATTATGAAGATTTTGTTCGGAAGGGCCCAGATTTGACATCCAGCTTCATGTTAGCCATAAATAAAACCCTGAAGTATGCAGGGATGAGGAAAGGAAGCCAGGATCTTGTTTTGTGCTCACATACATCCCCCCCTTGTCCAATTGCTACTGCCAACAAGATGCCAAAATAATCATAGAGTCACTGACACAAAGTTTTAGTGCCCCACAAAAGGCACAATTGTTACAAACAGCAGCCAGGCTTCTCTGTGCTCTGATTGGCCTCCCATAAGGTAGCTAAAAACCAAGGGCATGACTTGTTAAGATGAATTCTGCTGAGAAGCATTATCTACAGTTCATTCCTCTTTACACTAAAACTCACTTTTTTTTAAATTAATAGCATTTTCTCCTAATGGATTAATTGGCTCTGTGAGTCGGCTGTATTATTATACGTGAACCATTTGCTGCTGAGCAGTAATAGTAAACCCTATATCCCAGTATTCATTTCCACAAAAATCTGACATTCTTTTTATAACGATACACCTGTTGGAACCATTCAGTGTTTCTCCATTTGCTAACATTATGTGTAAGGCTGTTTCAATCTGAGCCATCACTCCGGCTGTTTATGGAAGCTTGGAATATAAGCCAGGCTCAGCATTCTGGGTTCCACGCTAATGGGAAAATAATACTCTCAAGGAGTTTTGGAGAAAAGGAATGCCTTGGAGTTTGAGAGGCAGATGACATGTGTGTGGAAGGAGGGAGCATGTGAGTCAAAGCAGGGAAGGGGATCACGACAGTGCTGGGTAGGAAGGAGGAGGAAAATAATGCAGAAGAAAGTGCTGGAAGCATCTAGAAGAGTCTTTTTCTGTAGGAGTTTGGAGATCCTCAAAGGATCTGTGTTGTTCTCAGAGAGTCTGCAGCTGCCCTTATAAAAATGAGAGTACACGGATGGAGTTGACTTGCCAGGAGTACAGTTTTCTAGTTCTGGATTCTTCCTGTCTGGTAGGGAACGGTGGTCCTGTTCTCCACAACAGTTTTCCACGCTCTGAGCTCATCACAACTTCCGGCTTTCCTCCCAGTCCTTGGCTTTGACCTTACCTCAAATCTCATGTTGCTGTTTTGTTTTTAAACACTTCTAAACTTCAACAACAACCCTGGCTGAGATCTGAGCCAGGCCTTTGTATGTAACAAATTATCTTCGGTTCAAGGTTTGGGAAAAGCAGGTGCTGTTTCTCTCCAAGGATAGCTTTGATCAACCTGTGTGGGAAATGGATTGAATGTTAATGCTAAGGATCAAGTTGCTTGGCCAGAGACAATGGAGTCCATTCCACAATGGCGCTTCTCAATATTAGGGGCTGAAAATGATTTTTCATTCTCCTCTTAAATGTATATGAGATTCCACACTTTTTAAATGACTCTAGCTTATACTACAAGAGTTTAGACATTATTTAAAGATATTTGATTGACACTAATTTATTTTAAGTGGCATCTTCAGTGGTAATCTTGATTTGTTCAAATATCAACTACATTTGAAACATGTTTACTGACATGAACCGCTATTTCTGTGAAATGTTCTTAGGAAAAGTTAGAGGTGAAAGCAACCTCTTCTTGCATAAGACATAAAGACACATGAGTCCACTTCTTCACTTAAAGGGAGCCTTTAGGGGCATTAAATCTGAGTTCCAGGACACAGATCAGGAACCAGAGACTCTGTATAACATACCTTCAAAGTCAAACTACTTCTATCATACACTGACTGATACCTGCACTAACAATTGTGTAGTGAGGCGATATCTTGTTTGTACAAATAAAGCTTGCCTGAGGATCAGAGGGCAAAACTAGCCACTAGCTAACCATAGAGGTCTGGAGGTCTATACAGATAGACAGGAAGTGATACGACTGGACAGAGAGAGGAAGTGATAAGGCAGGAGGAGACAGGAGCACAGTTTCTTTTCGGATGGAAAGTTGAGTAGATAGAGTGGCTATGGTTTTGTTCCTTCATCTAGGTGATCTCTCAGTATTTTCCCCTCTATCTGACTCTGAGCTTTTATCATTAAGAACTCTTCTTGCAATGTAGTGCACAGCCTCTGCAGCCATCCATAGGAATCCTGTTAGGGACGCTGACTGAGGAGGGACTCTAAGCTCTGTCATTGATACTGTGCTTGAACTGGGACAAGTCACATGATCCTAGGCAGAGTCATGTCACTTGTAAAATATCAATAATAAGTAATGTAATATCTGCTCTATAGGGGTTTGAGAAACATTAAGTGAGCCACTTCATACCAGTAAGCCAGGCTTATAGATGAAAAATAATAAGTATTAATTATCATTATTATTAGTCTTGGGAGTAGCACCTTTTTATTAAGTGATGATGCCAGAACTCTAAAAACCAGAGGCCAGCCATGAGGCATATTTAGCTGTCCCCACCCAACTCCCAGTAACTGTTCAGATTCTTTCGGATTAGCTCAGCAGCAGACTTTCTGGCATAGGGACCTTCACACATTGCTATAGTCGTATGAGCTCCTCACTCAATGTCCCAAACGTTCTTCAACCGTTTCCCTGTGTTCTTTGCTGGCTCATACTCCCTCTATTCATTCTTTTTGGCCAGTTTATTTCTTGTTTTCCTCCTTTTGTCTTCCTCCCCCAGTCCACAGTATCTGTCTCATAGTTATATTCAGATTCATTTATTGATCAGTCAGAACTCTAGTTTGCTTCTCTAGCTCCCCGATCTGGCATCTGGGTAGCATAATAGAACATTAGAGCTGACTTACATAGAGACCTTGTGCAGTCAGATGGAGCCAACTGATTTTAAGGAACAATGTCTCCAAAATTTGTAGGTAGTTTTCCCTTGAATCTCCTTTTTGCATCTGTCACATGACACCTACCCAATTTAAAGTGCTACTACACACCATAGATTGTGCTAAGGCTTTTCTGATTTTAGTATTTGACAATCATGAATGTATACGTAGAAGCATTTCTGTTCCTTTAGAAGTGATAAAATCAAGACGTGGAGAGAGTTTACATGACCTGTTTAAGTACATGTAGCTGGTAAGTATGAGAACATTTATTTAAATTCAAATGTGGCATCAAAGCCCATGCTCTTAACCTTCGACACCTCCTCTAGATGCTGTGGAGTCTCAGTGTCTGAGTGAACACCACCATTCAAAACTAAGCCTTGGAACATTTGCACAGGACATGAAGTGAAAACTTTAACAACACACACACATAATTCCACTTTCTTGGAGCCTCAGTCATACTACTTTTGAGCAGAAGCAAATCATCTATGCAAGAAACACCCCAAACATGCAAGCTACTGATCCAGAGATGGTGAAATCAGATTAAAACACATGGTGAAATCAGGCTTGAAACACATGCCTCTCTATCTTGTATTTACTCTGTCTATGTTTTCATTTATAATTCAAGCAGGCCAAACTTTAAACCCTGGGCAATTACAAGTGCTAATGTGTTGAGCCCAGGTGATACCAGAAGAAACATTGAATTAATATCATTGCATAAATAAAGACCAAATGCCAGTCACTTCATTTAATGCATTTCTTTGGCACAAATATGTGATCCCTAAGTTTTCAGGGGTCAATGGAGTTAATATCAGAGCTATTATGAAGTTAATATCAATGCTATCTCAGACATCATGGTACTGAATCCACACTGCTACATACCATTGTTTTCCCATGGTTTTTCAAAGGTTCTAGATGTGGCTATTACTAATAACACATATGCAAAAGGAAAATGTAGAGGGTTGTAAGATTCCATAATAAAACTCCAAAGTATTCTCACAATACTATGGTGGTGAACCATTGAATACTGTCTTCCAACCTGAAGAGTCTCACTTTCCAAATTTAAGCAAGATTTAAATATGGGTTCTCTGAAAAGGTGTGTTTCATTTTATGCACACACACACAAATTGGAAGGCGTCTATTGCTTTTGGCATGGGGAGAAAAGAGAGAGATAGAAACAGACAGAGATAGAGAGAGATACAGAGAGATAAAGAGATGTTTTTATTGTCTGTTGAGGAATTTCAGCTAAGGTCATTCCCATTCTCTTTAAACCTTCAATAATTAAAAGATGAGATGCTGTCAGAATATAAGCAAGTTAGATGAAAAGGAAAATGTAGCAGAGGCTCCATCTCCTTAATTTAATAATTCACAGATGTATGCCTTCCTTTTTGCATTATTCTCTGAAGTATATAGTTGGAGACACAGATAGAGGGGCTGAAATCCCATCCAGGGCTTCTTGCCCATTAGATCCTAGAACAAAACTTGGTTTCATGAGCAAGAACCTCAAGGACCACCCCCAGAGAAGCCATACTCTCTCAGATTGCACCCCTTTCCAGGCCCTCCTTCCGTCTTATTTCGACCCTACTCAACTACACAGATCAGATGTGGACCATGAGTCTTAGCAACCAACATCTTCTGGATGCCAAGACAGCCATCCCATGGAGATTGCCATTCTGTCTGTACACAGACCTTCATTCTGCCCCATTCAGCCAGTGGAAAGGAGGCTTCTTGGGAAGAAACAAAAATCAGTCCATGTTTTGTTAAGAAGGCTGGAATGTGACTCTAGTACCTTGTTAAACAAAGTGTCTCTCTGCTTATTCGTAGGGATTTAGGTGAAATCTGAAGCTCTGAATTTTAAATTAATATTTATGGCACAAGTTAATAAAGTTTAGTAACGTAAAGAAGCTGACTGAAAGATGCGGTTGGCACCTATGCCCCACCAGAAACTCATTTACTAACAGAATCCAACCCTAAGTAAAATAAACAGCTTTGGTTCTACTGACATTTTATAACCACCTTAAGGGAGAGGTGGAGAGGAGAATTGGGTTTCCATGTGGATTTAATTCAAGAACTTCCCAGGAAACTGCTTGAAGGCAATACAGTAGTGAGCCAACTTTGTTCTGTTAAGTCACAAAAAAAAAATACACTTTACTGAATGGAGGGGATCAAACACAGCTGCAAAGAGGAAATTTAGAATTATCATCCCACTACTATCAGAAGGTCCTTTATGTTTATAGCTTCATAAAAGTTCACAGTTAGAGCATTTGCTGCCAACTAATAAAAAAGTAATGAAAAATTTTGCAGATTTTTTTTTGTTTGTAGACAGCAGTTATCTAATCCCCTAATCCTGATGAAGTCATAGATTCAAAAATATTTGAGGCAAAAATACCCATGAATTTACTTGCTATCCCTTTAAAGGCACAGGTCTCAACATCATTAGTGGACAAGGAACAGCACTATTACTTGGTTGTGTATCTATACTCACTCAACAATATATTCTGACTTTTTTATTGCCTGAATATTAAAATAGCTCTAATGAAGCACTGATATTTCAGGGTGATGTCATTAGGAAACAGTAAATTAAGACTTTGTCCCTTTTAGTGCCCCTTAATGTGTATGATGACCCAGGAGCCCCGGGATCCTGTGTCTTTTCTTGATTATAATGGAAATCTTTTACTTTTTCTTTTTAAATAACATTCGAACAAGAGAGCTTTTGTATGTGCGGTACTCAGCACATCCATCCACATGAAGAACACGCTTCCTATGTGAGGAATGACAGGGAACACATGGAAAAGCCTTAAAAATATTCTTCCTGCGATTTTCTTTGCTCAGCGTTCTTCTCTCGGTGACTCTTTTTTTTTTTTTTTTTTTTTTATGTGAAAGACCAGACACCCTCTGTGTGTTTCATAAGTCCCTTCTGCCTCCCTTCCTGTTCGCGTTGCTCTCGCAGCCCTGCACCTTCACCTGGCCTGGTCCAGCTAGTCAGCTTTCGCCTCAAACAGATTGCCCCTAACCTTTACTTTTCATTAGAGCACGAGGCGGGAGGCGGTGAGGGAGGAGGGGAATGGAAATTGGAGGTGTTTCAAACGTCTGCACTACATTATGCCAGTATATGAAAAAGTCATAGACTTTGAAATGAAAGGTGAAGTGTAGGGCTTGGGATGTGGCATTAAAATTCATGGCTACCAAGAGCTCATAAAAAATCTGGATATATTTGTTGCTCTTATTATTTATAAAAATAATTACATGATAATGCTTCCTCTCTAGTTAATTATTTGTGTCCATAAGGACATTTAGTTATTATTATTTTATCATCATTAGTGCTATTATTTATGAAATCTGAACGTCGGTTGAGTGCTACATAGCAGCCACTATCTTAACATATGTTGTGTACGATATCTTTGTTAATCTTCATGGTAACTACTGTATGTAGGCTTAAGGATTTAAATGCGAGTTAGAGCTCGTAACGTCCACAAGGTTCTGAAGCTAGAGGGTAATAAAGAGCTACTGATCCCTGCCCAGGTCAGTAGGATCAGAGCCTAATATCCCAACTAGTTCACTCCATAAATCATTGTCATCCCCAGACCCATATTAAATAAGTAAATAAAAAGTGGGCTTTTACAGCTCAAGAAATCAAGGCTGAAAGAAACAATTAACTTATAAATGTCACATAGTTATCCCACCATGGGCCCTGGAATAGAAAACACACATTTCTGAACATGGCCCACTGCCTTGACCGCAACACCATGTCATCTGAACCTCTTTGATGATCCTTTCTTTGGGAGTGGTTATTAACATTGGAAAGCTTGAACGACCATGATGGAGGCCTAGATTAGCACCGATTGCATTTTTTTATTAACAAAAATATAAGCTTCCCCATAAGAGTTACTGCCTGGGAGGTATGAAAGAAATATCCAGACAGAGGATCAAAATAAAACAAACCCAATTTAAAAGCCCTCCTTTTACCATGAATTCAGTGCACCAGAGGTCAAACCAGACCCCTGGGTGCAAACGAAGCTGAGTACATCTCTTGCTTAACACAGATGTTTCACTCTGCTCCGACAAGCGTTTCTCTGGAGCAGGATTCTATTATATATAAAATGGAAATGTTACCGGCTTGAGGTTATTTTGCAAATTTCCAGAACTTGAATTTTTTTCCCTCGGTGAGCATGAGAATCAAGTAGAAACTAAATAAGACACATGCACGCACACACAGACACTCTCACACACTCATACACGCTCAGCTAACATGCATGCCCTCACACATACACACTTTCTCCCTTTCTCGCACAAACACACACAGGCACATAAATGTGTGTACACACACTGAGACTTCACAACAGCAAGTCCTAAAGGGCCCTCCAGAACAGCTTCTGGTCCCCACCTTGCTATTTGCATCCTGCCCTGCAGAGATGCTTCCAGAAGAGCAAGCCACCTAAGTTCCCCCTGCAAGTTGCCATTGTTCTGACTTTGCAGGCATATCACTTTTCACAGAAGCACAGCTGCCAAGCACCCGGCAAGATGCCCTATTGAATAAACCCACACCTCGCAGTCTGCAGCCACCCTGCCTGTCCCCTCCAGAGCCAGCCATTCGATCATCCTGTGTGTGATGCCTGGAGCTGTTTGCTGAACAGCGTCATGTTACTCTTTGACTGAGAGAGAAAGACAAATGTTCTATATTATCTTTAATTTCCATAAAATTGTTTTAATCTTTGCTTTATAATAAATGTATAACAGTGCCCTCAGGGGATTTCTGTTTTGTGTTATAGGTGTCTCCATTGGAGTTGTGTGCAAGACAGAACCAAACAGCATTTGCCTTTTGCCCAAAGGACACAAAAGACACTTGGAAACAAAAGATTCCTCTGGGAAGCATCCGTAGGCATAAAATGGGACATTTTCTTTCCTCTGAAGGTTTCCATCCACTGTCCTGATTCTAGAGACAGAATTACTCTACCAGTCAGGTCAGGAACACATGTATCAAGGAGATCTATGCCGTATTTGGGGTTTGGATGTCCATATATATATATATATACATATAGTTAAAATCTATGATATATAGAGACACAGCTATAAAAATATAATAAATTAAATAAACAAAAACTTCTTCCAATGTGTCAAGTTTCAACCACAATGCTATGGTGGATCTTTAATAGCCCATCTTGATGAAAAAGAAGGGAGGGGTGGGCTTGGGGAAGGTCCCATGAATACATTTCTTGACACTTTGTTTATTAGCATTTTATCTAGGCTAGTGGTAAATGGATGGGTTTGTCGGCAGAAATCTCCTGGTGAAGTAAATAAAGAATCTTACTAGGCAGGGAGAATAGAACTCACGGCAAATTGCTCACAAAGAGATCTAATTTATTGGTTTCTTTTTCACGGAGATTCTGTTGTGGATTGTGGCTTTGCCAGGAGAAGCAGCTGAATGATGACATGAATCTACACACAGAGAGAGTCCTCTCTCCAGGAGCAAGGGGGAGATGCAGAAAGACTCTGCACAGCCTAGACAGAGCGCCTTCTGAAAGTTAGCTCCGGGCTGCACGGTAGCCTCTGTCTTTATTTTCTTGTCTCTTAATAAGCCCACACTGCATTCAGGAAAGAAAAACATTGAGTGTGGCTACACCAGTTACAATATTATGGCTATTTGGGTTTAAGCATCATAAAGACACCAACAAGGGCTCCTCAGTTATTAATATTTTTCCAGGTTAAAAGGCAGCAATAAATCATAAAGAGTGTTTCCAAGCAGTAGCACTTTTATAGAAAATTGCTTGCTATTTAAACAAAATATTTGCTCTTCATCTCAGGAAAATATGAGGATGCTTCTGAACAAGGGGCTATTTTACCTGCTCTCTGCCTCTTGTAATTAGCCCTGGGCCTACCTTCAAAGGATAGTGGTGTGTGTGTGTGTGTGTGTGTGTGTGTGTGTGTGTGTGTGTGTTTTCATTCCTACATATGAATACAGGAGCAAGTATATGGAGGTCAGAGAAAAAACAAACGGTGGTTGTTCCTCCCATCCACCTTTTTTTTTTTTTTTTTTTTTTGAGAATGAGGTCTTTTGACTTCACCAGGCAGGCTAGACTATCCGGCCAATGAGTTCTAAGATCAGCCTGTCTCCACCTCCTGCAGGCAGGCTAGACTATCCGGCCAATGAGTTCTAAGATCAGCCTGTCTCCACCTCCTGTGTCGTCTTCACTCTAATTACAACCATATGCTTGCACACCGGCTTCTCCGGTGGATTCTGGGATTGAACGTGGGTCTTTCTTCTTGTGAGATAAGCGCTTTACGTACTGAATTGCCTCTGCAACCTATTTTTGTTTTTGTTTTAACTTGCTTGCTTGGGTCAAAGAAAAATGAGGCCCACATTGACTTTGGCCAAATGGACAATTTCTTCTTCAGTAGCCTGTGTTTCTCCACAGAGGTTAGTGTTCTCTATGTCAATATTAGGTAATTTATTTTTATCCTTCCTTCTGAATAGGAAGCCCTCGTGTGATCCTCTCTCGGACCTAACTGAAGAGAGCCAAGTAGACAGAACACTGTTCCAGTAGACGTAACTAAGAACCACACCTCTGGCTTGTCAACACAGGAGATCTATGCATACTTTGGAAGTAACCTGTCCTGTGAACCTCCAGCTAGAGGTCAGCTCAGGAATAGAGCCATTTAGCTTCAAAATTTGGACCTTTTCCATCTTAGAGCAGCGGCTAGGAGGAGCGGGTCACACGGAAATTAGCCTATCTTTCTTCACTCCTAGATTAGACTAGCTGAAGAAAAGAAAGTAATGAATATCTTCCACTATTGCATAGTGTTCATTTGACCTCTGAACTCCATTACAGCCTTTTATGGAAGCCAACAAACACGGCCGACTACCTCTCAGCCACTGGAAGGATAATGATGGTTGTTTATTCATTTAACCTGAAAAGGAAGCATAATGGTGAATATCTGTTTAAATAGTCCCTTTGGCCAAAAACAACTGTGCTGAGAGCAGATGGGATCAGGTCCATGGATGAAGAGTAAGCCAGCCCACTGTTACTGAAGAGGATGGTGACACCAGTTTCATAGTCTGAGGTAAGCATGGATTTGCCCCACCCGCACTGAAAGTAAGTTCCTGAAAAGGTTTCTTGGCATTCCAAGTAATGATTGTAAATCTACTAAGTTAATTTATGAACCAATAAAGTCCTGTCAAGTCTCCTCATCTTCTGGAAAACAGGCCTGCGGAGTGGGGAAAAAAGAAAAGCCAGCCAGTTTCTAAGGAAATATATTCTAGCTTCTCACAGATTCCTCTTAGGTCTTGCTCTGGAGTCCAGTTCACTGTAGAATATGAAAATCTCTGCAAATGCAAAAAGTATGTGGGGGTGATAATAGCTTGCATTGTTAGTAGTAAGGCTTTAAGGAAATTAACAGCAAGTGCATTGGTATTATATCCAAACTGCTATCAGATTAAACTCCAAACTTGAAATGAAAAACCTGGTGCATTCACTTCCTTAGACACAGAGCATAAATCCAAGGCTGTTACAAGGGGACAGTATTTTAAATGTCCCCTGCCCCTCCCTTTCTCCTTAGTAAGCACCTTGTAAATTTGTCTAAAATTTTCAAATTTTGCTCTAATTGAAGGTCCATGCCTGCCCCTTTAAGTTTGGGTGTGAAAATACTTCAAATCCCACTGCACAATGTTGCTGCCTCCAGCCGCACTTCATCACATGGTTTCATCAGATGGACTTAATTTTCTGCATGACATTATCTTTTCAAGTTGACAGGTGAGTGAGCTGATATTTGCATACTCAAGACAGAATGAAGCTGCTTAACTCTGTTTCTGCTTGTGTGGGAATTTAGATGATTTTTACTTTGAGGAATCAAACAAATAAACCTTTTTTTTTTTTTAAAAAAAAAAGGACAAATACAAATTTCCTCTGTGAAGGATTTTCTTCTTGCCTTGTCATGAGAAGAACACTCTGAGCTATTTTTAAGTGAAGCTAGCATCTAAACAAGTTGTCTCAATACATGTAATGTGTATACATCCTTCCTCTTGAAGGTCTCTAAAGCCTAGCCTAATTAGTGAAGGAGTCCTGGCATTTCCTTGGCTAACATCTGTATAATTGTAAAGGCACAAGAAGAGAGGTGTTTTATGGACAGAAAGTTTTAAGATTTTAAACCCTGAAATCAAGACAAAATTAATTACTAACCTTGAATTTGAGCCATGGTCTCCAGTATTGTCCAACTCTGAGAAATCTTGTCACCTACACCTACCTTGATATCTCTAACACAACAGGGCCAGTATCTCTGTCACTCCCGTAACAGTGCCTCTCAATGTGTATACACATTTTTTATTAAATGTATTCTTGAGTATCCATGACACACAGTGCAGCTTAGACACTGTATTTTTAAATAGCTTATTAACTGGTGTATAAATACACAATATTAGATTTGGCAGGCTGTCTAAAAGAGAAGTCCAAACTATAATAGAAATGTAAAAAATGACCAGGTGAACTCAATGGCCCCACCAAGATTGGATACCATTAGAGCTGGTCGGTGTAATGATTAGACATTCATTTGACTGGGTCACAGGGTACCCAAATATATGACTCAACGTTCTTGCTGGGTATGTCTGTTAAACTCTTTCTGGAAGTAATGAATATTTGAACTAATGGACTGTGCAAAATAGATTAGTCTACCTTGCCCCTACACATAGAGTGGAGGACACAAGCATCTAATCCACTGAGGACCTGAACAGAATGAAATGAAGGGATGGGCTTGTGAGATGGCTTCCCAGGTAAAGACACTTGTCATGCAAACCTGATGACATGAGTTCAGTTCCCAGAACCCACGTAGAAGTGGAAGAAGAGCATTGGTTCCACAAAGTAGACATCTGACCTCCACAAATGCACCAACAATTGCCATCTCCCTCTCCACCATGCACACACACACACACACACACACACACACACACACCATGAACACAAACATGATAATCATTAAGAAAGATGAAATAATGTCACGCCTGCCTTTGTTTAAGCTCTTATGCTTAACCAGGTTTTCTCCTGCCTATACCTGCTTCTCAGCCTTCAGACTTTGACAGGGTCGGCATCTTCATCTTGCTGCCCCTCACACTTTCAGTTCCACCACCGACTTTCCACCTTGCAGGTGGAATATCAGGGAACCAGCTTTTTAACTACATGAGCCAAATCTTATCATTTATCTGTTACCTACTAGTATTGTTCTATTTCCCTTGGAAACTCTTGTAATGCAGGAAAGGAGATTAAGAGACCTTCTTTTAAACTCATTTTCTTTGCAACTCAACAGAAAGCTTACATGATGCTGTTAAAGAGTATATGTCTCTTTAGGCAGGGAGACTGAGTGCTGCCATTGCTTGGAAAAAGACTGCCCCTCTCTCTGTCCTTATCAGAATCCCAGCAAAGTCAGCTGTTTTACTTGTCTGATTGGAAGGTTGTTTGTTTTAATGGAAAGAGAGGTTTCTGATAAGTTCATCAGTCTCAACACAGTACAATACACAACAATAACTCTCATTATTGCACTCCGGACTTAAATTTCTCTTGTAAAAATCCCCAGATTCCCAAGTTCACCAGCGCACCTCGCTTCACCTCTCATTAGCATATGAGAGAGGCAGGCGCTCCTCTGAAATGTCCTCATCAATGAGACAAGTCATCCTCTCTTCCTCCTCCTTCTTCTCTTCTTTGTCTTCCTCCTCTTCTCCTCCCTACTCACTCTTCTTCCTTCTTATTCCATTCCTGGTCTCACCTCCATCCCTTTTTCTGAATTTCATATCTTCCTGACTTCCATTCTTGAATGCCTTCTATATGTTGACAGCATCCTGCCACACGTCTTAATGCTTCATCTCTCCAGTCGCTATAGTATAATCCTTCTTATTCGCTCACCACTTAGATATTTAATAAACAATTGTGTAGGTTAAGAATTCATTCTGCTGCCAATGGCAGAAAATATAATCATCATCATCTCAAACAGACAGGTAATTGATGTTATAAGCCAAATGTTCATAGCTTAGCAGCCAAAGATAACTCTGTGACTCCATGGCTATCTTAAGAGCCTGGTCACCTCCAGCTCCCAATGTCATTTTTTGGTATGTGCTTGATTCTCATTATCACAGACACCCCTTGTGCATTCTAGGAGGAAGTTGGAAAGGCCCAAATACAGAGTACAAAGCCTTTCTTCTCATGGAAGATGTCTAGTTTTCTTGTATTTTTCTAAGGATTCAAACAAAAATGAGTACCTGCATTTTACTAGCCAGAATCTTATAGCATAGTCACTGTTAAATCTAAAGGAGATTAGAAATCAGGGCATTTCATTTTTTGATCTGTGCTTTCAGGAAAGGACAGGGTATTGGAAAAGATGCTGAGGGAGGCAGCATCTCACATTCAAGGAATCCTCATTTTTTATTCACACAAAACGATGACATCATCATTGACTTATCTTTTCCGTCAGCACCGTACATTAAACTGACTATAAATCCTTTTAGATATACTTTCAAAATGTACCTAGACTCTGACCGTGACACACTATGTCTCCCATTTCCATCTTGGTCTAAGTGTCTAATACTATAAAATCCCCCTAACTCAGTCTCCCCACTTTTCTGGTACTCTGGAGGTTATTCTCTAACACAGATCGGTGATTATTTTAAAACCTCACATGACATTGAAACAATTGGAAAGTGCCAGCTGTTTTTACGGATATTTTCCTAAAAGTTAAGCATTGTTAGATAAAGCTCCCTCATGAAAGCTAATTTCATATTGGATCTTTGTTGTAAGTACTACTTAGTGGGTTTTTTTTAACGTTGTTTTCTTGAGATGACTAAAACTTTTAGGCTCAAATATTCAACTGCTTGATTGAAATCTCTCAAGCCCTTACACTATATAAGGCTTTGCTACAGTTATCAGGGGAAAACCCAACATCCCCCAGGCAACAAGAGAGGGTTGCCAGAACAGACTGCTGTTAGTGCTTCCATGTTTCCCAGGACCAGTGATGCTCTGAGCAACATGGTACTTCACCTGAAAATCAAGGAGGACAACATCGCCCATAGCTCAAACCTCACCACTTTCCCAGCTGCCTCTATGAGGACTTTTTGAGCTGACATCATGGCAGCTGCACCTGCTTTAATCATCCCTTGACTGCTTTGGCAGGCTTTGATTCAACCACAAACACTTGGTGTAGGAGGTCCTTCTATCTCTGTGTTCCTTTCATTGGTTAATAAAGGAACTGCCTTGGGTCTATAGCAGAGCTAGGCAGGGAAAACTACATGGAATGCTGGGAGGAAGAAAGCAGAGTCAGAAGGAGACACTATGGAGCCACTGCCAAAGGCAGACATGATGAATATTTGCTGGTGGTGATATACAGATTAATGAAGATGGGTTAAATTAATATAAAAATTAGCCCAATAAGAAGCTAGAGCTAATGGGCCAAGCAGTGTTTTAATTAATACAGTTTCTGTGTGATTGTTTGGGTTCTGGGCAGCAGGAACAAACAAGCAGGCCCTCCTCTTACAAACACCCACCTAAAGGAGATGCCATTCCAGCCATGGAACCCACCCCAGCCGTCATAGCTAGGCTACAACAGAATGGCTACTTTAGGGAATTTGGTTTCAGTCACACTACTCCAGGAACCCTGCAGTGGCTTCAGAAAACTTGGATTTTG
This sequence comes from Microtus oregoni, assembly GCF_018167655.1. Taxonomy (NCBI): domain Eukaryota; kingdom Metazoa; phylum Chordata; class Mammalia; order Rodentia; family Cricetidae; genus Microtus; species Microtus oregoni. The sequence continues at coordinate 62,279,106 of NW_024543059.1, read as the reverse complement.
TCGTGATTGCTTCCAATAAGTTTCAGATGATCCTTTCCATAGCCTCTCTGGATGATGCCATTGCAGTCCTGAATCTGGTGGTGAGAAATGAGAGAGCACTTCCCTTGGGGGTCATTGTCTTTCAAACCACCACACTCTCCTTCCTGCTTACAGCTCAAGATGTGGGCTCTTGCTCCACACCCTTGCTCTGCTGTCCTGGACTCTGAACCTCTCGACTCAGAAGCCCAAATAAACTCTTTCTTCCATAATTTGTCTTAGGCATGGGTTTTGTCACAGCAATAGAAAAGTAACTAATACATAATTGACTATAGGTGTGTGTCAATCAGAATTTTTAATTGCTATGATGAAATACCTGAAATTCCAATTTAACAGAAAAGTATTTATTTTGGCTTGCAATTTCAGAGTTGGCAGTCCCTTATGGCTGGGAGGCTGTAGTAGAACAGAACAACCATGGTAGCAAAAGCAGAGAGTATCTCCGTATCCAAGATGTTCCTCCTTTATGCCTTATTCTGTCTACCCAGGGCCCCAGTATAGAGGACGGTGTAGCCCACTTTCAGGCTAGTGAAGCTTGTCTAGAAAGCACCCACACAGACACATCCATAAGTATACTTCACAGATTATCTAGGCAATTCTTTTTTTTAATTAATTAATTAATTAATTTATTTATTAAAGATTTCTGCCTCCTCCCCACCACCGCCTCCCATTTCCCTCCCCCTCCCCCAATCAAGTCCCCCTCCCTCATCAGCCGGAAGAGCAATCAGGGTTCCCTGCCCTGTGGGAAGTCCAAGGACCACCCACGTCCTTCCAGGTCTAGTTAGGTGAGCATCCAAACTGCCTAGGCTCCCACAAACCAGTACGTGCAGTAGGATCAAAACCCAGTGCCATTGTTCTTGAGTTCTCAGTAGTCATTCTTAATACAAATAAATTTAATCAAAATGAACCATCAGGTCTGTTTTTTTATGTCTCTGTTTAAATTTCTTTATCATCAAGTGTTCAGAGAAACACTTCATGTAACACAGCAACATCACCCTCAGTGTCTTTCCCTATGGATCACAAAACAACCAAGAACAAAGAACAACAAAAACAACTGTATTGTGTTCTGTTCTGCAGTGTTTTGCTTTGTTTTATGTTCAGACTTGTCTATTTTCTGTTCCTTCAACTACAATCTACGGTGGGCTTGGTATCAACTATTTCCTGCCCAGAGTACTCCCTCAGTATGCAAATCACAAATTCATATTTGCAAAGTGCTAAGACAATGCTAGACACATCATTAACATGAACTTTAAACCTTACACATACATGAAGTGGGCATTAGAGCTTCTTTGTTTCATAACCGAAAGAAAAAAATCAGAGGCTCACAGAGGCTTCCAACTTCAGATCGCACAGTGGTTAAGTGGCAGAACCAATATTTGACCTCACATATCCACGACTTCAAAGGTGAACCTTTCCACCTCACTTCTTAACGCTTTTTAATTATTAGTGAAAGGATGATTGGTGATGAATTCTGGGTTTTCCTTGCTCCCCAAGGCTTGTAATTTTGGCTCCATTTGCACTGGGTGTTAGGTCCCTGCCATTTGCACTGGCTGCTACATTGTTGCTGTTTGGAGTGGGTGCTAGGTTGCTCTCATTTTCATGGGTGCTACATTGTTGACATTTGCAGGGGTGCTAGGTTGCTCTCATTTGCAGGGGTGCTAGGTTGCTCTCATTTGCAGGGGTGCTAGGTTGCTTTCATTTGCACTAGATGCTAGGTTGTTGCTGTTTGAAGTGGGTGCTAGGTTGTTGTCTCTTAGACCCTCTACTTTCAGGCTTTCAGTAGGAAGCAGCACAGGTTTCAGGAATCCTGAGGTCCCTTCTGGAATGCATCCCCTTCCTTTGTTTCTCTGTTCCATGTCAGGACTATCCTACAATAGCTTGGCTATTTGCTTTTAAATAACATTTTAAACCAGAATAAAACTTAGCACTGCTTCAAGAAAAAAGTCCAGGGAAGAGGAAACAGAATGTTTGCACAATGGCCTGTTGGCTTCAGATTCTCCTTTTTGTAGTTTATCTGGTTGCTTAGCATTCCCTGTTGTGAGAAACTTGAAAAAAAAATCCCTAAATTGAAGAATCTATGTCTCAGGAAAGTTTAAGAATAGGATTGGTAAACTATGCAAATTAGTTGGGATCTGGACTTCAGAGAAATTAGACTAGATTTATTTAACAAATGTTATTTTTTATTAAAATAGAAAGTTTTAATTCTCCGGGACTTGGATACCTATTTTTCTCCAACTGGCATGTTTTTGAGAAATTTTGTGAGGAAGTTTGGCATGCATGGACTTAAATCTGTTTGCACCAGAGGAGGAATTCAGTGGTCCAAACCTGCTGTGTTTGCTTGTAGGCAAGTAAGTGTGTATGTAATCTGTATTCTAAGTAGGGATGTGTCTAGGTCAGGCAAACATTACCACTCCTTGCCACACCTTCCATGAGTGTCTGTGTGTACCTGTATTCTAAGTAGTGATGTATCTGGGTTAGACAAACAATACCACTCCTTGCCACACCTTCCATTCCTGAAGTCTTCATTTCCTAAGGTAACAAAGATAGCCTGCTTCTTATCAGGAAACAAGACCACTGAAATAGGTAGCTTCCACCCACTTCTGTCCTTTTAGCTTTGCCTGAATTAATGTTTAACTCAAGACTTTAAAAACACAGGAACTAATTGTAAGTAGAGGAAGTCCATGAGGAAACTACAGAGTCACAGGGCCTCCAACTGCTACAGAAAAAGAACTGAGCACCAATGTCATGGAAAGCTTTTCTGTGCAGAACCTCCGCACTGCTCACCTGCCCTGATGTGTCAGCTGGGCACTTGGTGAAGTCGGAATAGATGGCTCCGCCCTATTCTCTGTGCTCAACCTGACTTGCTGAGCTTTCTCTGGTTGACACTAGAGAGGCCGAGAGGTTATTGTAAGTGAGGCCATGTTCTAAGTAATTTCTCAAATATTAACTAAATTTAGATATTCCAGAGGAAGAGTTATTATTCTTCACTGGCACAAAGTAAACACTCAGAAAATACCAAAGAAATTGAAGCCCAGAAAGATGAGGTGGCTCGCTCAAGGTCACTCGGCTAGAGAGTTGTAGGACCTCATTAAAAACCCAGGCAGCCTGGCTCCAGAGCGTAAGTTCATCAGCGCCATGCAATACAGTGCCTGCAAATTACACGGAGCTCTGCCCATTAGCCAGCTGCCACCGCTTGTGAAGTCATTAAAGGATACAATTTCGGCCTCGGCCACACAGAGTTCATCAACTGCTCTCAATGCTGAAGTGTCACTCACAAGAAAGTTCTGGACAGGAGTCCCAAGAAACAGTTAGGAGCAACAGCTCCACCTCAAACTAGTGGAATGATAAAGGAAGCCATTCTTCTTGATTCTTCAGTTTCCTTCACGCTGAAAGGGTGGAGGACACCAGAGGATTTTAAGGTCTCTTTACTTTAATATCGTATGCTTCTTTGTCCTCTATTGTTTCTGTGTCTCTTGTTTTCTTTTAATCACAGCAATTGGCTTTTACCAAACTGCACCATGAAAGCCGTCCATGCTGTCTGCAATCATACTGAAGGGGTCTATGGTGTCTGTGACCACCTCCAGGGATTCATTGTCTAAAGAGGGAGAAAAACACCAAGCGGGCGCCCTAGTGCCCTGAGGAGACTAGCTCAGCCTTCTTCATCGAGGATGATTGGGACAAGGTGAAACCAATAAGAGGGGTCTGCTTTAAACAGAACATGAGTTTCAGAGGCAATAGAGAAAATAATTACAACCTCATATTGAAAAAGAAACTAAAATAGATACAAATAAATGTATTGTTTTGTCCAACTATAACTTAGTTTTATTAAATGTCCAATATACTTGAATTCTTAAAATGAAAAAGATTAGTGTTGGCTTCTGGGGTGATATTTTTCCATTAGCAGTGACTATCTGATTGGGTATCTTTATTTAAAATGTTAACTATGACAGGATCATTGAAGAATATCTTTATTAGGCTGAAAAGTGGCTGGAGAGGTAGTAATAGCATGTCCTATGCAAGCTTGGGGAGCTGAAGTTAAATCTTCAAATGGATGTAAAAATCTTGGCATGATTATAGCAGTACACTTCTGTAATGCCGGTGCTATGAGGGGCAAAGACAGGAAGTCCCCTGGAACTTTTTGGTTGATAGCCTAGCACTAGATCCAGTGAGAAATCTTCTTCCCTAGGAACAAGATGAACTGTAATAGAGCAGAACACTCAACAACTTTCTGTGGACTTCATGGGTGCCTGCTATTTTCACTCAAACATACACACACATGCAATGCATATCACACCACACACAAATTATAGATAAATAAGAATGTCTATTAAAATTTAGGGTTCACCAGGTCTCCAGAAGACCTATATTAGTCTTTAAATATTAGATAATCTTCTTTTGTACTTTGATTTACTCCTGTCTGTTAACTGATTCAATTGCACAAGATTCTCATATGCCGTTGGTTTTGCAGGCTATTCAATTACCCAACATCATCACTATCGGCCTTGCTTTTCCAATATTTCTATTCACTGTGTTTGTACTCTCTGCTACAGTGTTTCAGAATCAGAGGGATATTGGTCAAGAGACAGTTTGGCACACCTAAAAGGCAGGCATCTGGGCCCACCCCGTATGGTAACAGTGCTTGTGTGAAAGGTGCCTCTCGACAATTAACGAATTGGTAAATGTTTTCATATTACATCATTTTGGTTTTGTGTGCAGCCTTAAAACTCAAGCATGGCTAAGAAGATATCAGCAACCCAGAGACAAGACGGAATGATGGCAGTCACGTTAGTTGGAATTAGAGCATTCATCTCTTCCATCTGCATTACTTGACACTTAACCACACTCATATTTGCCAGGTTCTGTCCCCTGGTATAAGCTCAATAACTATATGTCTTAAACATGTTCTCAAAATTAAAAAAGAACTTTCCATCTTAGATGTCCTTGCTACAGAGAAAATGCCAGAGATCTCATTGTTGTTCTTTACTAACAACCAAAAGGGCCTAGGAGTTTGCTATAGATTTGACTGAAGAGTCTTGATTCAAAGTATAGCTTAGATTAAAAATGTGTCTCCCTTCGTGTGAAGGGCCAGGGATCCCTTTATTCCTTAGCAGTGACGTGAACCTTCTGCTCATTCACCGCTCTATTTCAACTCTGATGGCATGTAAGACACATTTTCCGAGTTCTCATGCCAGATAGTTAAAGAGAATTTGCGAAGTTTTGGAGATGGCCCACCACAAATGTAAGGATTGGAGTTCAAATCCAGGAAATGCAAATAAATGCTAAGAAGACAGCCCTTCTGTGATGCCAGCATTGAACAAGTGGAGACAATAAATCCCTGGGGTAAGCTGACTGGCTAGTCTGGTAGTAACTGGAAAGCTCCAGGTGTAGGGAATGATGCTGCCTCTATAAAATAGTGCACCCCAGGAGGATACCCAATGCCCACTTCTGGCTCCCACATGTCTGCCTCCAGGGGTGCATCCAAACATTTGAATACAAACATGCTCACCACATTTACCTACACGTACAAAAGCAATGTAATTTCAGCCACTGGGAGGGATTGGATAAAGAATGGAGAAAAAGGAAGAAAAGCAAGGGGAGCCATGAGACTGCCTCTCTCTAATCCCATTTCTTGTAAGTCACATGGCATCTCTGGCTATGGTTGTTGGGCCTTTTGCTAGGATATATGTTATCACTGCTTGTCCAATGCCATCTTCATGCTCCTCTGTTCTATCACCTACATCACTTACTGCAGCAGCATTTTCTAACACTAACACTAACACTTTGGCTTGGGTAATTGTTTGTAAAGGTAGATGGGACTACACTACTGATACTTAACAGCTTCCTTCTGCTTTACTCAGGTGAACTCCTCTCACTCAATTGGAAGAGCCAAAAATAAATCCAGGTGAGCCATTGGAGTAGCTGTCAGGGCCTGAGAAGCTCCCAGCCAAGAGCTACTACACTATTGTCATTTGTCCCTACATTGGTTTCTTAGCAAAGCTTATAAACTCCTTAATAAAGAAATTATAAATTGATCATATTCTTGGATATAGTAAATACTCGACTCTAGTTAATTAGTACATGATGAAGTGATAATTTAGAATATTAATAGTCTTATCAATTGTTTATATCTTATTATCTCTTCTCACAGGAGTTAAAAGGATGTGAGTTTACATACCATTGTAAATATACATAAGATAAAGATGAGGATGCTTAATAGAAATGTTTCTTAGTATTTGAACCAAATCAACTTGAGGTGTGCCAGAACACCAGTGAGTAGAATGTGCACAGAGCCAGTGCCTGCCCTCTTGCCAGGATAGTCACAAAATTTCTCCAGCACAATACTTACTACAATTTCTGTGGTTTCTAACATCAGCATCACTGTTAGGAAAGAAGACATCAAGGCTTAGAGGGATTGAATAACCTTGCCAGAAATATGTGTGTGTGTGTCTGTGTGTGTGTATGTGTGTTTCTGTGTGTGTGTGTGTGTGTGTCTGTGTGTGTATATGTGTGTGTGTATGTGTCTGTGTGTGTGTGTGTGTGTGTCTTTCTCTCTCTGTGTGTATGGCAGTTGAACCTGTACCTCCAGCCTCCCGCCTCCTGTTCACTTCTTCTACTGCTCCTCTCAAACTACAATAGCCTCTCCTTTCTGGGAATGCAAGACATCACTGTCCTCTGTTTATTGTTTTTTGTTTGTTTGTTTTGGCATCTTCTCTATCTTTCAGACATCGCATTTGGCTGCATCTCAGCCTGGGTGTGTCCACTAAACACATACCTTAGCACCTGCTCTTGTTCCTCCACTTGATAACAGAGGAACCGTGCATGCTTCACCCTCTCCTATGTGTGTGAGGATATCAAAGAACCCAAAAGTCTTTCCCAACCCCCAAGCTCCTCTCTCTCTCTCTCTCTCTCTCTCTCTCTCTCTCTCTCTCTCTCTCTCCCTCTCTCTCTCTCTCTCTGTGTTTCTGTCCTTAGAGTAGCTGCTGCCTCATTTAGAAGCCTTTGTTTTCATTTCTATCTAGATATCTTTCTTTTTAAGGCTTCAAGACCTTTAATTCAACAAGTCACTTATCCCTTGATCCTTGGCATCTTGCAAAGTGCCATGGTCATTGTTGGTACTTAATGATTCTCCAAGGATAAAATAAAGCATGACCTGTGGGTGTAAGAGATAGCATTAGAGATGCATTTCCAGGGCAAAGTGGGATAGGACCGCTGCTCCTGATCATCACCTTCAGCAGCAATGGCTGTGAAGTCCACTCAACAACCCACTACGCCCCTGCCACAATGCATTGTCTACAGTCTCGCAGCCCCAGCAAAACTGCCACCTGGACCATAACCCCATGCTCTCTCACACCTTCAAAAACTTTTTTTTTTTTTTTTTAAATTTCAAACCTTCTGTCACATATTGGTTTTCTTTCTCGGCTCTTGATGTTGCCATATATTTCACCACGGTCCTGGGATGCCTTGCTTCTGAGAAGCATAAAAGCCTTTGTAATGGCCTCAGCTAAGTGCATTCGTGCCCAGAGGCAGAAGGGTGGACCGGATGCCCTCCTCTCAGCGTTAGCAGTCCCTGATGCAAAGCCTGACAGCAATAGGTTTGCAATTGCTGCACTTCCACTGACCAAAATCTAGTGGCCAGCATCTTTTCTAAACAAGAACTGCAGAGAGAAAAAAAGGGGCCCAAGCAATATATCGGTGGGTGCCAGGCAGAGTGAGGAAAAATATCTACGTTGGTGGACAATGAGAAAGCAGGAGAGAGGGGAAGGGACCCAGGGAAGATATTTCAGCCAATTTTCTCCACAAATAAACAATTCCGCTCTTAATAAAAAGAGGTTTCTTTTGATGATAGCCAGCTAAAGTGCACATTCTCTGCAGTAAAGTAGCTTTTAAAGCAGGTTTAAGGGGTTAGAAGGGTCTGGCAAAGAGTTTATAACTAGCTGTCTCCTGCTTTTATGCCCTGCTAGCCTCATGGTCCTCCAGCTCCTTCACTCTGCAGCCCAAGGAAAGAACAAATTTTCCCTGGTCCAGGTTACTGCTGAGTGATGACTTGGTTGGCATCTAAGCCAGAGTCAATTCAGTCTACCAGTGCAGCTCGAGGTTCACAGATCCAGGGGTGATGTTTTGGCTACTGACTGAAACGTGTTAATTTTTTAACACTCACCAGGTCGCCTTTTGAAGTTAACACACTTTTAAGGAAAATTCACACCTCTTCCAAGGCAACTGTTTTCAGAGTGGAATGGAGTGTGTTGATCCACACTAAGCTCATTGCTTAGGGGGCAAAAGGCATTAAGACATAATGGAAAAATTTTTTGAAAACCATATATAGGAAGAACAAGCTTACTCATTTGTCAACAAATATTTATTAAACGTAGCATTAAATGGCCTTGTGATGAAAAGGTGGAGAGGCAAGAGTTCTTTCTTGGAGGGAACCCCAAGCCTCGGGAGACTCATTAGGCTTTTATATGTACACTCTGTCTTCACTGCACTCCTGTGGGAAGATTTCTCTTTAACAATTGGGTTTTAGTTATTTCTCGATTTACTTCTTTTGCTAAGTACTAGCCCTGTCTAAGGTAATACTTTTTGATTGGTGTGCCAAAATCTTGGGACATGGAGCACATCAACGTTGATCCTTAATATCTTACTTGTTCTAATAAAAAATAATACCCAGTACAACAAGCATATTAACTGTTGCATACCATCACTGATTATTAGGAAATGCAAATCAAAAACCACTTTATATGTTTCGTAATGGTTTCTATCAAAACAAAACGGCGAAATAACCGGTGTTGGCAAAGATGTAGAGAAATTGGAGCTTGCGTGCACTGTTACCTGATAATGCAAAATTCTTCAGGAAAATGGAAAGACAATCCCTTGATAAACATTAAATGGAATTACCTCATGACCCAGCAGTCCCACCTCTAAGTATATGTTCAAAACAGCTGAAATCCTGTTTGGACCACTTTACACACTCAAGGCAGTATCGTTTACAATCATTAAAGGATGCAAGCAATATGCCCATGGCAGACTAAGAAATGTTCATATCCGTGCAATGAGATATTATTCAACCGCAAGCTAGAAGGGGAGCTGACAAATACTTGAACAAACCATGCGAGCTCAATGTTCAAAGTTTTATATCTTCAATGGACAAATGCTTACACGAGGCCAAATCCCCTGAAGTATAAAAGAGAACAGTTTTTGCCAGCAGCACTGGAGTGAAGAGTGGGTGGAAAGTATTTCTTACTTAACGAACATGAAGTTTCTGATTTATGTGATGGACAGTTCTAGGAAATGGTATGAAATAAAGAAAATGTACTTAACATTACTGAGCCAGACACTTAAAAATTATTGAGCGGGTTTTCTCACTCTATATACTGCAAGGAAAAAGAAGACATCCACTATGATGTGGGTGGAGCAGCTATCCGGGAGAAATGCAAAAGCCTGTCCCAATTCTCTGTGGGTTTTTCAGTGTGAATGATGTGGGTCACAATAAAACATCACTATGGTTTTTATGAGCTGCAGTATTAGAATTGTATCAATTTCAGAGTCCATTAACTTTTGATAACCATGATGATTAGTCATATACTGTAGGTTCTGTGTGTATGTGTGTACAGGTCTGTGTGTATCTCCGAGGCCTATCCCACATCGCACCTTAAACACAGGGATGCTCAAAGGAGAGGGGATGCCTTAGCTGCTACAGGAGAGGCGACATTTGTTCTTTGAAGGTGAAGAGGTGGGAATCAATATGATTTAAACCGAACATGACAGATATTTAGCAGTAAAATGTTCATTTTATCAGCAATAGTTATTTCAGAAATGAGACCCTGAAAAATGCAGCTTTGCTGCCTTGCTCGGCCCCTCCCTTTGGGATTGTTTCTGGTTATTCTCAATCACATCTTCAGTTTTGTGACCCTGACATAGAAATTAGGATTGTCAATTGTCATTAATACAGTTGGGAATTTGCCAAGTATATTCCATTTGGGAAGAACTCACTCCTCCCCTCCTTCCTTTTTCAGAGCCATTCCTAAACACTGTGATGGAATATTTTATGTCTCTACTGTGTGCAGGAGGAAGATGCGGAATTAAGGAGTGCTATAAAATATAAAGACTCTAGACCTGCATATGATTATCCATCTTAAATTGAGGCAAATTTACTTTATACTGCTCAATATAAGCATTTGGCTTGTAAGATATGATTTTATTTTTAAAACCCCGAGCTTTTGATTCCATAAACCAAAATTCCTGGAAAAATTTTGGAAGTCAGGCTGTTTAGGGTTGCTTCTCTCTTTTTCAAACATTAAGCAACAAATTGAAGGTACTAATCCAAAATAACTTAGGTTTTCTTTTTCTTATCTGTCAGCTAAAGGACGGTAAAAAATTAAAAACGCGTGGGCATTTTAGTTGACTGAAAAGCTAAGATTAGATGTGGGTGGTTTGTAGTTCAGAATTTTCAGATGCTTTTCGGGAACCAGCAACAGCCATCTCAATATCTTTTCTATTGCTCAGACCTACACACTACCAATTCCCAAGCCAGTCATAAACTCTTTGTTCTACAGTGGTGCCCCGCCTGCAAGATAGGCTGTGCCAATGGTGGCACAGAGCTTGTGGGAGTAACCAATTCGTATCAGATTTCACTTAAGGCCCATTCGGTGAAGTAGAACCCATACCTGACACTGCTTGAGTAATCAAGAACCAGAAACTAGACAACTCAAGAATTTGGGGGTAAAATTAAATACTACTGGTCAAACAAAAAAGTAATGATAAAACAACTCCTGATGGTATTCTGCTAATTCTGCTGTACTCATAGACCGCTGCCTTGTTCGGTCATCGCCAGAGAAACTTTCTCCTGCAGTCCTAAGTTTCCTGGGTAGGCTTATCTCTTGCTTATAACTGCTTTTAAAGGATATTTTGTACCTTAGAGTTTTTACATAGCCCTGTAGCTTCCGAATTTTCCCTGGAGCTTTGATTTTCTTATTGGGTCTCAGCTTTGTGCTTTCAACAGTAAATATTAATTGAAGATACACATTTGATTTACTCAGTTTCAATAGTTTATTGAGTAAATTTGACATTGGTTTCATTGATCAAATGTTAAGCAAAGGAGAAGCATCATAGATTATTATACATCAAATTCAGGAAACATTACTCAAAATACCTGCAATATTCTGACCAGCCTGCGGAGTACAGGGAGGTAAACAGGTCTCACACAGAAAACCCTAGGTCTCTAGAACTGAGACAGGAGAGCACTGTGAAGAAAAGCAGTCCACATGCAAGCTACCTTGAAGCAGAAAAGCCCCTACTCCAAACATCATCCTTACCTCTATCTTCTGAACCTGACAATGTTTCTTTAGACACAGAACACAGCTCTCCCATCCAGTATAAGACATTTCCTGACCACGTTTTTTTTTTTTTCCTCAGTGGATTCTGACATCAAATTTCTTTTCTACTGGTCTAGGCTTCCTCTCTAACATCTTTACAAGGCACTACCTGTCTCTGATGCTTTTAAACTCTCCTATAAATATCTAGGTTCAGGGCATTTCCCTCACATATTGCTTAGCTGTTAATACACGAAGCATTTTAATCAGAAGTGTTTCAGCTCGATTTCTCAGCAATTCTCAGGTACTTTAGCCTTTTTCCTCTGTCACCTTTACCTCTTCTGGGTTTTCCTTTTGCATACTTTGATCTTTCCTTTTCTATCACGTACATCTCATATATTTTATTAGAATTAATTTTTTATGTTAACTGTTCAGTGCACAATGTTGGGATTCACAACATTCTGTTCATGCTTGTAACCTGCCCTGGTCATGTCCAACCACCACTCCTCTGTTATTTATCCCTCTCATTGGTCCATTTGTCTTTTTTCTATTGTTCTTTCCTAAGTATTATTGTGATTGGAATGAAAATGGCCACCACAAAGCTCATGTATTTGACTACTTAGTCCCCAGTTGGTGGAAATATTTGGGATGGATTAAGAGGTGTGGCATTGCTGGAGGAACTGTGTCAACAGAAGTTGGCTTTGAAGTTGCAAAAACCAACACAAGTTCCAGTGTCTTTCTGATGGAGGAAGGTCATTGGCTAATAAAGGCACTGCCCTGGCCCATTTTATTGGTTAGAGGATAGGTGGGAGGAGTAAACAGAACAGAACGCTGGGAGGAAGAGGAAGTGAGCTCAGAGACTCAACCGCTTTCCTCTCGGGAGCAGACGCCAGAGAGAGATGCCATGCTCCTGGCTCCTGGGCAGACACACGCTAAGAAGCTCTGACCCAGGATGGACATAGGCTAGAATCTTCCCGGTAAGCGCACCTAGGGGCGCAACACAGATGATTAGAAATGGGCTAAATTAATATGTGAAAATTAGCCTAGAAGAGAATGGGCCAAGCAGTGTTTAAATGAATACAGTTTGTGTGTTGTTATTTCGGGCATAAGCTAGCAGGCGGCTGGGGTGTTGGGGAAGCAGCCCCGCCGCTGCCCTTACTACTTCATCTTTCTCTCTTGGTCTCTTGTGTGTCTCTTGGTTGTGTCTCAAGAAGGGTGTTCTCAGCCACTGTTCCAGTATCATGCTTGCCCATTGGCCGCCATACACTCTGCTGTGATGGCCATGGACATATTCTCTAAAATTGTAAGCCCCAAATAACCTCTTTCCTCTACAATTTGCCTTGGCCATAGTGTCATATTTTACAAATATAAAAGTAACCAACACATATATTTATATTTTGTCTCTCTATTATAATCCTCAGGTTCCCTGTTAGACTTTGGAGTTATCTCATGCTACTAATATCCCTATTTACCTATTTGGAATAGTCTTTTATGGCTATTTTCAAATCTTTGCACTTTCATAAGACTTATGTACTTGAAACAATTCATTTCCTTTTCAGAGCATATCTTATCATACAGCTATCAACTTCCTTGATAGACACTTTATTCTTTAAAAATAGAATAAAAGTCTAGGCAAAAGTGTATTTACTTCAGTGTGAATTTAGAAAGAAGGATTAGGAGACCAACAATCAGAGTGCAAACTCTCCAATGTCATTTCCAAGACTTGGCATTCTTACAAAAATAGGGCTCGCCAGCAGTGACCAAGAGAAACATCCCTATAGCTTTGGCTCTACACTCTGCTTCTATCCAAGCAAGAGTTTCATCACTTGTTCATAATCACGTGGCCTTTGAACCATGGAGAATAAAGAGGGAATATCAAGTAAGGGAAGGTCTGCCTGTATCAATAGCCTTCCACGGCCTATGTTAGCCATGCCGCTATACCTCCTTCACTGGGTCCCTCATGCCTTTCTACCTCATAAACATTTTGAAATAGAGAATAAGAATATTGAAGACCTCATCCAAGTTAGTTGTATTTTTACCATAAGAATTATTTGCCATCACCTTCAGGCTGTATGTGTAAAGCATATCCAAAATGTGCATGAGAATCTGGGTAGATAGAGCCATGGATACGGCTCTATCATGCCACAGCCATGAGCACCAGACCCTAGATACCCAGGTCCTAGGAAGATGAGACAGTAAGAAAGCTACAAGTAACACAAAACTTAGGAGGCAGGGCAAGAGGATCCTCAGGGCAAGCTAGCTATCTAGATAAGCTGAACCAAGAAGTTCTGGGTTTGGTGAGAGAACTTACCTCAATGAATACAGCTGAGGACAATCTTCAAAGATGCCTATGTCAGCATCAGGTCTCCACATGCACACCTACCCACACACAATGCATGTCCATACCTATAAATGTGAATATGCACACACAAGTATTGTATTCACATACACGCAAAAACTACATATGGATTGTATGTTTAGACTTAGATCCTGACCCTAAGATAACTGCAAGTAAGCTAATCCTGAATATGAAACACTTCTGCTTAAAAGCACTTCAGATAATGGTACTCAGTCTGCATATAAAGTTTACTGTAAAGGATTTTCTGCTGTCAGAGAGGAGACTGAGAAGTTCCACAGAGTTGCCATGTGCACATGGCTGATATAATTTCATATACTTCTGAGGTCTAAACAAGAGGAGCTAGAGATGTTGATCCCAGTCTGAGAACAAGAGGAGGTAAGAGATGATTTAGTTCATGCAGTATTTGGGCCTCAGAGGATAAAGTGATGGGTAATTGCACTGAGGATGGTAGCTTTCCTGTTTCTATCCATACAGATGTCAATCACATTTGAAAACACTCTCCCAGATACACCCACCTCATGGTCCTTGCTAGTCAATACACAGAATTAATCACATGTGATAGCAAGCCAGTGGTGTGTTCATTTATCTCTTTAGGAGATATGTGTCATTGTCCACTAAAAAAGTTCTTATTCATTTTTATGTTCATTTGCCAAATAAGCTATTTTAGGGAAACAAGAGAAATTTGGGAGGATATTAGGATCTTTGTCCTTGGTTGATGAGTTTTTGGTTGTCAACAAAAATAGTAGATCCAATTTAAAGAAGCTATGTTTGAAGCCTAGTTTTTTAAAAAAAAAGTCTTGATCAATATATCAGTCATTCTTTAATTAGAGAAGCAGAAATATTATGGTGTGTTTTTATATGAATATGTCTTGTGTATAGACAGGAAATATATATAGTGTATATATATACACATTACGGGCTATATATTGCAAAAATATTAGATAGATAGATAGATAGATAGATAGATAGATAGATAGATAGATGATAGATCATAGACATGATAGATAAATTGATGGCAGAAAGATAAAAGATAAAAAATTATACAAAGATCTATTTATTGGTACACATATTGATATACAGTTATATTAACAAGGACAAATTCTAGGAAATACAATATTAGGTGGCTAATTATACTATAGAATAACTATAAAAGCTTTGATATCTGTGATATTCTTAGGAGAGGTCATCTTTGGAGACACTATTTTATGTATAACACATCATTAGCCAAAATGTTTCGTGATACATGAGTCTAAATACCAATACAATAGTGAGAAATGAGTTGAATGTAGAAATTTGCTATTACAAAATTAAAGTATAAAAACTTAATTGTTGCTATAAGCCTGCTTTATATTTTAGTTGAGAATTCCCTTGGGTCAGGGAGTTGACAACAAGATGGATGTTAGGGGCAGAATGTCAAGAACAAATTAGAACTCACCAACACATGTTGAAACCCACAGGATAGAGTGGGACCTATCTCAACTGTCTCTGCCTCTACCTGTGATCATAGTCACATGATGCTAGCGAGGAGTTGGTGACTCTCATTGTGAACCTACCAGCTTCCCCAGACACTGAATTAACTAAGGAGTAAATCCAAAGGTGGAGAAGTTGCAAGCCAGGCAGTTGTCCTACATTCAAGAAGTCAGCGTTGGAACTGAAAATGAGATTGAGAAACTTGGAAGAGCCACTTGAGATTATGTAGGATAATATGTATTCTGTCTGAGTCCCACCTCCCAGCTGTCATGTCCAAGAATGTTCTTTACAATCCACCTGAACCTACAACATACAGCAAAGGGAGTCATGAAGGTATGGCTCTTCATTATAACACCAGATTCAGTGGGTAAGTTCCATTAAATTAAAA
This sequence comes from Microtus oregoni, assembly GCF_018167655.1. Classification (NCBI taxonomy): domain Eukaryota; kingdom Metazoa; phylum Chordata; class Mammalia; order Rodentia; family Cricetidae; genus Microtus; species Microtus oregoni. The sequence goes on along the minus strand of NW_024543059.1, from coordinate 62,263,550 downwards.
GTCAGAATGAGAATTTTAAAGAGATGGTAGTATTTCCATATTCACCTAGGCACTGTTTACAACAGAGAAGATGTAGAAACAACCTATACATCTTTTTATAGGTGAAGGGAGGGTCTGTGATCCCAGAACTCAGGATATTTATGAAAGAGGTTTGTGAGTTAGATGATGTTAGTCTTGCCTGTGTAATGTAATCTGCAGTGGGGAGAGGAAGGGAGAGAGAAAGAGAGAGAGAGACAGAGAGAGAATGTGGTATCCCCAGTCCAGTCATGTGTCCCTTCACCATCATTGTGGGATCATCATGAGGAGGTTTACAGCAGAAAGTGATGATAATAATCTTAAAGAAACACATCATTATACAGTCCATTACTGACCAAAAACTTAGCATATAGTGCATGAATTTTCATACTACAGAACGTTACTCAGCCTTACAAAGAAGGAAGTTTTCTGCTGTTCAACGTGGATGAACTTTCAGGACATAACACTTAGTGAAATAAGCTAGCCACCAAAGGACAGCATTCCTGACATCATCTAAACAAGGTATTTTTAAAATAAGCTAAATACGTAGAGGTAAAAACTAGAATAATGGTTGACAGAAGTTTCTAGAAAGAAGAAAAAGGGGAAGTTACTGATTAACTATCATAAAGATCTAAGATGAGTAAGCTCAAGGGCACAGCTATTTAACATGGAGCCTACAATTAGCAGTACTCTGTTTAGAAATCTGTTAAGAGGTTCAATTTCACATTATGTGGGATTATCACAAGACAGAAGAAAAAGATTAAACATTAGCCTGTCTTTTCTCTGGAAAGGAAAGTGGTCAAGCTATTATAAGGATAGATATATTCTCCAATTGTCCTGTACATTTCTATTTCGTGTTGATTTCTTCTCTTCAAGACTTAAAACTATTTTCAGTTGATTGATATTACTCATATGGTTTACAAGTGAGTTCTAGAAGGCAACAGACAACACTTAAGAATTTAGACCATTTGCTTGTCTGCGCTAAATCAAGCCAGTGAACACACCATCAAGGAGGGGAGGGGTTTCATGAACTCCCACCTCTAGTTGAGGACTGTTGACACTTAATGTTTTTAGGGGTGGGAAAAATTGTGGCCAGGGGTTTCTGTCCAGTCTGGTTCCACAGTCATTCAGTCCCAAAGAAACACACAGAGGCCTACAGTAATTATAAACTGGTTGGCCTATTATCTCAGGCTTCTTATTAACTCTTAAATTTTACATCTTAACCCATAGTTCTTGTCTATGTCAGCCACATATGTAGCTTGGTACCTTTAACCATGAGGCATCCTCATCTTGCTTCCTCCGTGTCTGGGTTACGACTACAGACTGAACATTTCCTCTTCCCAGAATTCTCTTGCTCTGGCCACCCGACCTATACTTCCTGCCTGGCTAATAGCCAATCAGTGTTTTATTAAACCAATACAAGTGACAAATCTTTACAAAGTATGAGACCATTGTTCCACAGCAAAGAGTGTGGCCCCTAATACATAGATTATGCTCTAGTGGATGGTCATATAGCTATAAATATATGAGCAGCAGGAATTGGCTGTTAGTGGATTTAAAAAATAATAAAAAGAAGAACCAAAATTAGGAGCATGGGGTTTGACTCTGGAAGGAGTTAAAGGGAGGAGAGGGGCAGAATATGATCAAAATATTCTTCATGCATGCATGAAATTCTTAGAGAATTACTAAAATTATACTAAAAGTTTTTAGAAGTTTCAAAAACTTGAAGGTAATTTACAGAGAACTGCTTAAGAAGTAGTGTGCAGATGGAAGGAGGCCATGATCAGCATGCAGTAATGGTGGTGCTTTACAACAGCCTGCCATGTAGGTAGGGAGGGGGGCAGGTCCAGACCACTAAAGGAGGTTAAACAGACAGGCCACCTTGAAAACTCAGGGACCATCAATCCACTTACATGGCCGGACCAAGCCAAACTGGCAATTCAGTGAGTGAGTCAGAAGAATGAATATTTTGACATCTTTCCTGATGCTCTCCATTGGCTAAACAGGAAAAGAACCAGAGGGCAGGAGATCCCACGGGTATTCTTCCAGCATAGAGAGCTGAAAGAAACAGAATGGAAAACGTATGCAAAGGAGAAAAGAAAGAAGATTCAGCAACATAAAACCATCAGTCGCCAGACTGAAATTAGAAGCATCTACAAAGGACATAGGCTAATTCTGTTATTTTAGAGGTGAAAAAGGCAACGTACCGATCGAGTGTGATTTACCACAATAAAGGTCCATTAAGGACCAGAACACCTTGCTCATTTCACGTTCCTAATATCTAGCACACTGTCTGGCTCATAGTAGGTGTTCAATAAATGTTAATTTCACAGAGTTAATGGAATCAAATTGGATTATAGAAAGCAGAGAGATCTAAGCACCAGTGTGCCGATTGGTGGTTGGACACCACCACCTCCAGAAACCATTTTAATTTTCAAACATCAGACAGAATAGAAATTTAACAATATAACTTCCCTTCCAGCTCCCACCCCCATTGTAAGTGATAAAAGTCAGAAAACAGGGGGAAAAAAAGAAAATGAAAGTGCCTGTGTGATTTACCAAATGTGTAATTAGCCTCCAATTAGATCTGAAGAGGCTGCAGCTCTGTCCTGTTGAATCTTTTAGCACCAGGCATATTGAGCGCTTTGTCATGCCTTCACCACGGCACAATAGCCAGCCCGGTGCTGAGCTTTCTCATGTTTGGAAAATGAATCCATATTTCTAATGCCAGTTTTCTTTCTTTCTCTCTCTTTTTTTTAAACGCTATTTGTAAATGATTTATTGTGGTAGCAAATCAGATCACGATAAGATAAAGCTTTTTAGAGGTCATTAAAGAGTTTGGGGGAAGTTCCTACAAAGACGTGCCAGTGTCGCATTGTCTGGGCGATAAGGCAACTTAACAATTTATGTCAAAGTTTGCAAAATGTGTTTGTCTGATAAACAGTTTGCTCTGCGGGCATCAATCATACTTGCTCTCTGTGGTGTGTTGTATTTTTCATGAAGTGAACTTTAGTGACTTTGCCCATCTCCTTTTTTTTCTGAGACTGCAGTATGCTAAAGAGAGCTCCCCACTTCCTCTCTGCTGGGCAGCTTCCCTGATATCTTAACAGAGCTGCCTTAGTACAGGGTGCCATTGTGGGCAACCTCAACAAGCACGGGAAGGAAGGAAAGGAAATCTTGCAGGGTCTGGGTCACTGAAAAGAGAAGAGACAAGGAGTCCTTGGATGGGTTAGGACAATAGAAGCAGGGGGACTAAAGAGATGTAGGTGAATGAACGCACACTTCTCTGTGTGTGTTGCTAGGGGGTAGGAGGAGCAAAGGGCTGCAACAACATTTTCTGAGAGTCTAAGTGCTCACAGTGAAGGGCTGGATACAAGGAAGAAACTGGGTGCCGGTCTCAACTCAGGTCTGTGCAAAATGGAGGTAACGGCACCTGCCTGCACCGCCATCATCATACTGAGAGCAGACACCAGAAGGCAGCTGAGGCCATTTTGTAAGCAAAGTCACTATGCAAATATAAGCCATTGTGTTAAGTGTTAACTCAGGCGAGAGAACGTATTTATTATTCTTTCATAATTAAAAAATAGTAAAAATAAGATAACCGAAGACCGCAGGACAACTTGGTTCATCTACATTCAGCCTTCTTCAATCTTACCATTTCAGAGGTATTTGCAACTGCGTATAAATCACTTCTCAAAATTGCCCCAGGCTGAAATGATATTTCTGAGCGCATGTTAAAAGCCTATAAGTGCTTCTGTTCTTGAACAAAGTGAAATCAGGTTACGTTAATAGAAGTATTAATTAATTTGCTCTAATTTTATTCAGCCGAATTAGCATTATTGAAAGTCTTTCCCATCCTTGAGTACTCTAAAGTGCATGAGGCTTTTGAGACTGGAGGTGGTGGGGGGCTCCAGCTGCAGCACCTAGGAGTGGGTATGGGGGGGGGGGTTATTGTCTAATTCGGAAACCTGAGCTGCTACTTAGAAGTGCTGTGGGGTGTGTTGTAATGAAAATACCAATCCACATTAGCCACGGTTGCCATAAGCAAAAATCTTAATATCTTCGCCAAACCTACTTAAGGTTCATGTAATAAACCTGCATTCCTAATTTTATTAGTGATGTGCCAAGTTAAGCACTGTGCTGGCCTTTGGACAGATTTATAGCTTTGACTGCGCTGAATTAGTGGTGACTGACAAGAGGACATTGTTTTATCGGATGCTATTTAGATAAAAAACCTGCAGGGTGTTTCTGTAATGTTGTCACTTCAAGTCCAAACAGGAAAGAAGAAATGTGTATTAAGGAGGACTGTTCATTAGCTTTTATGAGTTTCATCTAGTGCAGTCAAACGTTTCCTTATAAGGCAAGACATGCCAATGTACAGAGACAGCATTATCTCTACTCCAGCTTTCAGAAAAAAAAAAAAAAGATCCGTGGCACTGTATGACCCGAGAAAGTTCAGCAAGGTAATATTCAAAAGCACTTAGATAGAATGGTAAGAGGCACAGAGCAAACCACGGGCCACTCCTAGTGTCTGATAAACAAGCTAAGTACATAAAACTGAACTCAGCTCTTATCATTCCACAAGATAGTTCTATATGCTTACCCACACACACATACACACACACACACACACACACATACACACACATATATACACTTACAAACACATACACAAACACACATAAACACATACATACACTTACACTCACCCACACACACATACATGCACACATACACTCACATACACATATACACACATACACACACATACACACATACAATCACATACACACACACACACACACACACATAATACCTTTTGCCCATCTTCTCCCATATTAACCAGAACTTTCTTGCTAGTGGGGTTTTCTAAATCATTAGCCATTGTTTTACCAGCTTGTATAAAGTACAGAGACCTCTTGTATCACAAGAAGAAACATCAGCATTTTCTGTTTATCATGGACATAGCACTGGCCTTCCTGCTGGGTTTTCAGGGGGGAAGGCAACCTGCCCATAGGTTATTAGGGAGTCTATTAGCTCCAGAAAGGTTTTGGTGCAGATGTGGAGTCTAGGGCCTCACTGTACCTCACTGATAACAGCTGGATGACTTTGTGAACAAAGACCTTGGCAACTCTCCTGATTTGGTTACAAATTCTCCTTAGAAACTAAAGCCAAGGTCTATAAATATGCTTTCCCTAGAACCTATGTAGATCATTTGGGCCGAATGTCAAGTTAATTAATCCAAATCCTGCTCCTTCTCTCTTTCCATATACATATATTCATACATGCACAAATAAAAAGAACAAGAACTCCTTGAACTCTCTATTCTCCTCTGGGACCAAAGACAGGATAGCCACGTTCAGGGTCGATGGTGTATGAAGTCACCGCAAATCTTTAGTGTAAGCTTAAAGCTCCAAATGGAAGATCTTCCAAGGTACCTTAGAATCCATGTTAAACTCATTTTTAAGACATCAAACAAATGAAAGTAGACAATAATTATGATCTTGTTCCCATATTTAGTAAGCGTGGATCCCTATAGTCCACACAACCCCAGCAGACATGCAGAGCAGGCAGATTGTGACAGATCGGGACAGATTCTAAGCTGCCTAGCTTCACTTGTTCATTCTGAGGAAACTCTGGGACAAGGGGACAGTTTACAGGAACACTGTGAGGTTTTTCACCATAATTTTTGCAATTTGTCTGAGTGAAGCAAAATATCCTAAATATCCTCATTATGTCTGCTGCTCTTTTCTAGGCATGTATTCTAATCTTAGTCACCTAAGCAATAAAGCCACAGGATAAATAACGTGTGCAGGTTCCTCAGGGAACGAGCTGCCAACAGCGGCCTCTTCTACAACTCATGTCCCCTAAAGCAGGCACTCTTCTCTGGGGCTTCCAACCACTTTGGAAGCTAAGATTCAAAGAATATAAATTGGTGATGAGCTGTGCTATTTCATGTTCCTTGTGTCCTTAATTTGTTGCTGGGATATGTACCTATAAACATCTGACTTTTCCAAGAACTATGGGTAGGATACCCCAAGGAGGTGTTATATCACTCAGGAGCTGGAATCACTGGCAGTGCCCCCCTACCTCTACCTATGCAGAAAGTTACTTAGGAAAATGGTTTCTGGCATTTGGCAACTTTCTAAGAAGCTTGGACTTCATGAAGCATTTTGAAGAAAAGGAAGGGCGGGAGGGGAAAGGTCTCTTCAATATATTCTTTTGAAAAAGTTACATGAGACCAGAGGCATTGCCTGCCTTGTTTATTGGCTTGATTACATTCAAGGCAGCACAGCCTAAATTTACCACGTGCAGATATTAATACAGGGCGTGAAGTCATGAAAGCTATCAATGTACCCAATACCCTTTGTCAAGATCCATGCCTCTGTGCTGTTTGTCTGCTACAATATTCCTATGTTAATACGTGCTGTATGTCTGTGCATAAACACACACGCATCTGTTACTTTTCTGATGCTGTGGTAAAATACCATGAGGGTAGAGGAGACATATTTATTTTGGATTACAGTTCCAGGGGGATTATGGTCCATCGTGGTAGGAAAGACATAGTAATAGGCAGGAAAGGCCTGGAGGCTAGAGCACAAAACTGGCTAATTGCATTTCATCCACACACAGGAAATAGAGAAAGCAGGAACAGGAAGTAGGAGCAGGCAGGCTGTCAAACCTCAAATCCGAACCCCATGATATACTTTCTTCAGTGGAGGACCTCCTACATTATATAACTCTCCCAAACAGTACCACCAAGTGGGAACCAATTGTTAAAGTATGTCACCAGGCTTATCTATGCATCTGCATATTTCTACATATGCACAAATATAAGCATGTATAGTGGAGTTAAGTGATGAAAATGGATATGATTGCCATACTGGCATCTAAACATAGTTCCAGGACACTACATTATCACCGGTTATATTGTCTCCATTTCGCATCACTTTTGTATGTATTCAAATCCTTTGACTCCAAAGCAGAAATATAACTATCTGAATTCTTGTTTGAAAAGCAGTTCTCATAGCTACACATTAATATTGTGGTCTCTCCCTTCCCCTCCCCGCTCCTCCTCTTTCCTTAGCTCCCCTTTTGTGCCCCCTTCTTCCTCCCTTCCCCTTCCCTCTGTTCTCTCCCCTACTCTTATCCTGTCCTCTTTTTTTCCCTTCTTCTTTCCAAGTCCCAGATGCCAGATGAGCCTTCTGTTCTCCTTCTCTGCTTCATTAAGTGTGCTGGTTGCTTTTTGGATTCTGGATGAAGTCACATGGCTGGCATGCCATCTCTAATCCCATTTTCCATTTGTATATTGGATTTTGTTAACCACTTTTTAAATAAAAATACAGCATGATTCTAATGTACTAAGGAGTTCCAGGGATAACCATATAATCTCAAAATGGTACTGATTTTCTTTATGCGCAGCATAATCTTTCACAGTCCTGTGTCTTTATTTGAAGCATTGCAAAGTGGATTTTTATGAAAGTATTATAAAGGACTCCTTGTTTCTCCATAACAGATCTGAACATTAACTGATCAGAGTTCAGATAAATAGTCTTTACTCTCCATTAAAATATTAAAAAGCCTTTGGTAGGAAACTGGTGTAAAGATCCTTCATTCTTGTTTAATGAACACTTGTTGGCAAGTATAACACTTTAATAGCTTCATAGAATGAATTTTCTGTGTGCATCCTCCATTTCCCTGTCAGACACTTGTCCAGGTGCTGAGAATTTATTGGGGGAAGCATATTTTTGCTCATTAGTTTTGTATTTGATTACAGAACAGTAAAATATGAACCGCCAGGTCCCCGAGGCATAGCTGTGTACACGGAGATTAGTAATTGCGTGTCATCGTGTTCCATTGGAATTTATACGGTCAGATGGGATAGGTGCTTCTTAAGGAGGTTTAAAAGCAAAACAAATTTGTGTTTAATCTTTTTGCAGTTATAGTCTTTCTAATGGAGAAAAGCTCGGGCTGTCCCATATATTTTAAACAGTTTTAATTTTTTTTTCTTTTCTAGTTCTTTCACAGTTGAAGCCAATCAGATTTTCATGCTAACAACTGAGAAATCAAGGCCTATAAGGAAGATATGATATAAAACCTGTCAAGAGAGACCAGCTTTGCCCACATTCCAGCAGACACAGTGATGGGGGATGATGATAGGTGTAGACAAGCATCTCCATTCCAAGGAGGAGCTTAAAGACAAAACAGAAGTTACAGGCTGATCTTCAAGAGACACCCAAGCACCCAGTTTGCAAAGTGAGGTTTTCATGAAGATTGTTGCTTGTTTCCTTAAACCATATCCAGGGCTTGCAAGCTGAGCTTGTAATTTTTTTAAAGTTATGCCTCCAATGAGAAATAATCATTTTGTTGTTTTGCTGTATAACAATAAAAAGGAGCCGTATTAAATCAGTGATTCTGCTTTAGATTGTGCTCTGGTTAAGCAGTGCCAATCACGCTATGCTCTTTTCTATAAAGATGCTCGTAAATGCAGTTTCCAAAACAGAATCTAATGAGGTACTTAATGGTCACAAAACTGGCACATTTGATAATTAATGTTCCTTACTAGGTTTTCTGCTGAAGCAGCATAGTGATAAACAGTGGTGTAAGTTAACTAAACACGCCTTTGAACCATTAGTTAAAAATTAAAGTACAGAAAGAAGTTTAAGAACCGTGCTTTCTGCAGTGAATGAGCATTAGGCATCCTCACAGAACCAACCAAAGAACTGTGTAAAAACAAAGAGCATCTTCTAGGAGAAACAAAACAGAAAACCTCTTCTGCACATAGAGGGTTTCGGGGCGGGGAGGGGCTCCTGTGACTTATCTGTCCATATTATTCCACTCGAGACGGTAAGCTACTTCACATCCAAGGTTCTGAGTTCAGATGCATGTGCAGTTGGTTGAGCTCATTTGTGAAGACACTTAATCAAGCGTTTTTTCATGCCATGTGACCACCAACTCTGTACACAAATTCTCCTATGCAGACAAAGTAGGTACTGAGGCTCTACAAAGCTAAGCCCATGTACTTTGTAAATACGAGGCCACCCGTGAGGATACAGCTGTGTATAAAGAAAGGACTTAGTTGTCCTTTTGGGTATGCATTCTTTAAACAAAACGAGTCTCCTAGTGACATTTTCATGCATGTGTATATTGTACTTTGATCACATTTACTAACCCCTCTGAAGTTCCTCCTGTCTCTCATGATGGTCTCCCCTTCTTTCCCCAAACAGCCATATCTTGCTTGTTTTAAACCTTGATTGCCTGCATGAGGGAAAACATACAGTATCTGTCTCTCTGAGTCTGGCTTAACTCACTTAACATGATGATCCATCCATTTCCTGGAAATGACATAATTTCATTAGTCTTTGTGGCAGTATAAAAGATCACATTGTTTGTATCCACTCAGCTGTTAACAGATACCCAGGCAGACTCTCCCTAACTTGGCTGTTGGAAATAGTGTTGTAATAAACATGAGTATACAGGCATCTTCATTGTGTGCCATAGATACTTTCGATCATATACCTAGACTTGGGATAGCTAGATCATGTGACAGTTGTACTATCAGTTTTTGAGGAACCTCTACACTTACTTCCATAGGCACACTAATTTACACTCCCACAAACACTTTAAAAAGGCTCTGAAAAGGCTAAGCCCAGGAATAAATTTGAAGCTATCTTCTGCTATTTATTTTCCACTAGGGTAAGACCTGGCCTGCTATAGCCTTGGTTTTCTCTTCTACAAAAGTCTATGCTGTCTTGCAGCATAGAAAGACTAAAGATGTTTTTCCCTCCTAAAACAAGTATGTGCACACAGGCACGTCTACCACCCCTCCAAATAATCCAACAGAATTCTCACTGGAGAACCAGGCCTCTGGCTTTCCAAACTCAGTATCCTTCTCAGACATCTTTCTGTCTTTTATACTTATGAATTACTGAAGGCTCTTGCTCACAGAGCACAATGCAAGTCTAGACTATAGTGGATAGATACTCGACTCTTCAGATTTAACATATGGTTTTATGAGTGCTTTTAATAAAAGTATATTAAAGTCCTAGTCAACCCATGACTCTAAGACTTGCTTTGAGTGGGCTCTGTATGACCTTTTGCAACCATTTGTAATAACTGTGTACGAGATTCTGTCGTTTAAAATGCACACGAAAAGTAATTTCTCTTTGCCCCCAGTTACTAATCACGGAATCTGATTTGGGGTGCGTGGGTGTATGTGCAATTTTTAGCATTATTTTGAGTAGTTCAGGTGAAATCACTTTTTAATGGAGAACACTCTAGACTAAAATAAAAAAGTAGAAGTGGTTGAGAAAATAATGAGACCTAAGATCTTGGCTAAATGGTACTTTTACAAAGAAAAGATGCCGTTCTCTTAAAACCACCACTCCTAGTTTTTCCCCCTAATTGCATCAGCCTTTCATGGCAGATGGACCATGTTTGTTTTTTATTGTTGTTGTTTGTATGTTCTCATTGACTTCAAAGGGGACACACCTACTAAGAATAGTGTGCATCTCACAACAGAGATTTAAGGGATTTGAGGGACTCAGAAAAGCTGAGAGATAATTGAAGGCTCGCAGGGGAGGCATAGAGAGGATCAAAACAGCAAAAGGAGGCTCAAGCAGGATTGTAGGGACTCCGGAAGAGCTGTGAGTGGATCAGTGTAACGAGCAGAGGCTAAAGGAGCCCTCACCCCCACCTCCAATCCCTCAGCAGCAAATGAACAATCGCAGGGGACAGAAAACAAAGAGGGCACAAGGACATCCTGAGAATACTGAGCTCCTCTTGGGTGACCTCGTATTTCCCTATGGACAGATTCAGTCTTACATAAGGGACTCTCATGCCAGGTCACAAATTCAGCTACTTGTTGAGTGTCTCTGATAGATAGGCCAGTGGGTACTTTACATTAGTATGGCTGAGTTCTAATTAATCATCTCTTCTCTCCTGTAAAGACTCACATGAGAGAGATTCACAGAGAACTTCCCAAGTCTGTTTCCAACTTAGAATATTCAGGTCCCCAGGTCACATTCTTCCATTAAATCTCTTGCTGAGCTACTTGTGTTGAAACTTTGGTTGCAAGGTCTGGCTTTTATGTTCTCCTTTGTTCTATACCCTCTGCGGTCCTATAGGTCATCCCTGAATCGTACCAGAGCCACATCATCACAGACATTCTGGCTCTGGCTTCGTTCCTGTCTAGAAAAGAATGGATTGTTTTATTTAATACAGAAGTTCATCATATTCCAGATTTCTCCTGCAAGCACACCTTTGTTATCTACTAACCCTGTAGGGATCATTAATTATGCCTCCATATTTCTCTTCTTTCATGCAGCTCGTCTTTTTTCTCACTGTCATTTTCTGTGGATTCATTATTTCTTCAGCCCCTGCAACAATCTCCTACCTGCTGTTCTGGTTTACATACTCAATCCCCTCCTCCCACTTACGATCTAAATGGTGGTTCTGAAGATAAATGAAATTCCGCCAAATCCACTTAAAAAATATTTAGGTATTTCCCATTATCTTTACATCAGAGTTCCAAATCCTTAGACCTGTATTTTTCCTTCTGATGCCATCTCATCCCTTACTTCACGTCATCTTCCGACATTCTCCATCTCCCATGTCACCCTCCAGCTATTCTGAATACTTGCATCTTGATTCCAGGTTATACTATCGCAACTATCTCATAACTCTTGCATTTGATGTGTCTGTCTATTGGGCCCTCCCCTCCCAATATTAATCCCACAAATGCCTTCTGTTCTTCAAGACTCAGCCTGAGTGTCATTCAGGTGTATACTCCAAGGAATTGTTGGCTTTCCAAGAAACTCTTGATTTCAGTCTTAATAGTCATGGCCAAGCATACTGAGGTCATATTTAAGGAAGGAAGAAGAAAGAAGGAAGGGGCAAGTCCTGAAAGCTTATCTATCGCATACTGGAAGCAGGTTACAGGTGGAGCATCACAGCCAGACAGTGATGATGGGGGAAGTCTGGCCCAGTGAATTAAGCTTAGAATATCTATCTTTATAGGTCAATGCACTTCAGATATGAAGTCAGATGAAACTCATGGGCTTCCTAAAAAGGATATGGAGCTCTATGAAGCAAATCCTATAGAAGTGTATTAACTCAAGTAAGCTGCAGAATTATTGTCTTATGCTTAGGGATAACTAGATAGCTTAATAAAAAAATGGGCTTTTGAACCCAAGAAAGTAGATAAATAAATAATAATGAGGACAAGGGAAAACAGAAGTTTAAAAATGGCCAAAACAAACAAACAAAGCAACAAACAAACAAGCAAAACAAAAACTTGAAACCAGGAGAAATCAGGCCTACTTTAATGAGTTCATCCAACAAAGCTGAGTTATTGCTGAGCCCAGTTGGCCTGAATAACCACCCCTTTTGTCGTCACTGCTATGCAGGGTCTGTCACACTGGGGCCATGTAGGATCTGGCACCTTCACACTACAGTCAATGTGAATTCTGTTACAAAGAGTTCTTTGCCTCTTTTTTTGTTTATTTTATTCAGTACAGCCTGGAGAGCAGTTCTCACAGTGTTGTACTCTGCTCTGGTGTTAGGAGCAGTGAGACCCCAGATCCTGAATTTCTTGTAATCCCCTGATCTGAGTGCCTACAGCTGCTCTGAGCACGAGACCTTCAGGAGTTGCTGATGGCAGGAGAGTGGTTTCTGGTGGGTTTGGCTGAGGCGTGGCTATCTCTATATAATCTGCCCCTGAACACAATAAAGAAGCATTCTTGGGGAATTCAAGGATGACCCGTGTCACTGTCTCTCTTTCTGTGTGTTTCTGTATATTTTAACCTCCAGTCCCTTGCTCACAAACTGGGTGCCAGCGCACAGAGCGCAGACATGAGGGCCCAGTGCGAGGCACTCTGGTTAGACCATTTCTTACTCGTTTTCTTCAGTATGCATCCCTGATACCTGCAGACTTCCAGCATTCGTGAACTGTCAAGAAATTCCCACTAATTGTTGCTCAGTTAGCCCTCTCCTTACCACGCATCCTTAACCCTTCTTTGTATTCTAGGCCATTAGTGTTCTAGGTCTTTCCCTATGTCAAGCTTGACCTCTTTCCCACCTTCTACAGAGCCTCATTCAAAGAGATAACTCTGGAAGATGGCCATTCAACAGCATGATGCTCATCAACAATGACCAAAGTAGGCAGATTGCTACAGAAACACAGACCCTCGTTCTCTCTGCTAGAGGCCTGGCTGTACCATTTCTCAGAGGAAAACATGAGAGCTCCTCCACAAAGGACAATATGCTCCTCACTTGGGTCGTAAGCATCAAAACTTCTATCAATAGAATAGTTATATTTTATGGCTCTAGCTCTCCTATCTTTAAGATTCCATGATAAATAACTTTAAAAGCTATTGAAGGAGAAAATAGAAGTGAATACTTGAACACAATGTCATCGACATACTAGTTTTAGCAGATGGGTGAGTCATCATAATGTATGTGGGAAAACTCCTGGCTGCAGGCTCTTGCCCAACATTGTCTTTTTACCTGGGTTTTTCAAAGGGAAACCCCCTAAGTAGTAATAGGAGACAGTACATGTTTTCTAGAATTTGTGGATTTTAATCCCCTAAATTATACTCGACTCCCCCCTCCCATGCCACCCATTAGTCAGGATTCTCTGCCAGGCTCATTACTCTTTAGAAAAGAGCTAGTGTGAAACTCGAGGAAGCTTCTGTCACCTTTCAGTTAAGATCTGTGTTGATACGTGTCATCCCTGGCTTAGATTCATGATTAAATATAATCCCCTCCCCAAGTCACACCAAAGCATGTTGGAAGGGAACTACAGAGGAAAACGTGAGGAGGTCTGATTTCCCGAAAAGCCTTTCAGCATTGACAGCCCATGCCATTCTCAGAACCCCGTCCTCTTCTTTCTTTCTGGTGCTACACAAACCTCTGAGGTAGGTTGCTCTTCCTGGGTCCACAACGGAATGTACAGAATATAGATGCCCAGACCTCCCTGGCTATCTGTGGTGGTTTGAAATGACCCCCATAGGGAGTGGCACTATTAGGAGTTGTTGCTTTATTGGAGGAAGTGTGTCATTGTGAAGGTGGGCTTTGAGGTATCCTATGTTCACGTTACATCCAGAACTCTCCGTTCCTTGTCCAGCATCCTGTCCACTTATCTACCATCTACTATGATGATAATAGACTAAATCTCTGAATTGTATGCTAGCCCCAATTAAATGTTTTCCTTTATAAGAGTCGTTGTGGTCACGGTGTCTCTTCACAGCAATAGAAACCCTAAGTAAGATACTATCAGATTTTCAACTATATTTAGAAGTTTTATATTTGAAATCAGCATTTCAGAGTTTAAATGTTGGTCTAATCTATTATAAACTATGTGTTCCTGGGACAATACTTTAGTCATCATAGGCCTTGGTTTTAGCTGTAAAATATATATAATAATCTACTTCAGAAGACAGCTGAGCAGACGGATATTTCATATGAATTGGTTAGTGGGAATCTCTCCTTGCCTCTGCAGGTTTATAGCCAACAGTCTCAGCTCTTACTTTTAGTCCCCAGTGCTACGACTTAGATGTATCATCCTGAGAAATCCATGTATTGACAATGAGATAATGCTGGGATTCGATGCCTTTAAGGACTAAGCTGTGAGCACCACTCCCTCGTGAAGGAGTAAGATCTTCACTAGACTATAGGCTGCCTCTGTTTTTCTTCAACCCACCTTACACCATATGAGACACAACAAGAAGACCCATCTATTTCTTGCCCCTTGGTATAGAACTTCCATATCTCAGAGTTGAGAGAAATAAACTTCAATTTGTTACTAAATATTTCTATTACAGTTATTTTAAATTTCCAACAACAAATTACAAACAGATTAAGACATGGGACAAGTCTACTCTGTCTATGAAGTTATTAATGAGTTTTGGTAGATTTGTTGTGATTATCAAATCTTCATCTCTGTGTTACATATCCAGGTATGTTGTGGAATAATCTTTTTGTATACTGTGAAGGTGTGTCTTTGTCAAGGCATCTTTTGATTGGTTTAATAAAGAGCTGGATGCCCAATAGTTAGGCAGGAAGTGGTTAAGGAGAACTTCTGGGTAACGAGAGGAAGAGAATAATTGGGCACATAGGAGAAGCTGCTTTGGAGATGCACAACAAATTGAACACACAGAATGGGATTGAGGTAAAAGCCATGTGTTAGAATGTAGATTTAAAAATATGGGTTAATTTAAGTAATAAGAGCCAGTGGGACAAGCCTAAGCTAAGGCTAAGCTTTCATAGTTAAAAATAAGTCTCAGTGTCATGATTTAGAAGCTGGCAGCCCAAGGAAAATCCTACTACACAGGTATCTTAAGAATGCTTTTGAAAATTGTATGCAAAGCACTATGGTTTTGAAGGGTCACTCTGCCTAGCTTTATTTAAATAAGCTATTCTTTAGCATAAAACTAATACATTGTGAGGTATATATTATTTTAACTTTTTTTTTTTAGAATATTATAGAAAGTAGAGTCTTCTTTCCCATTCTCAGACAAATGAATTGTTTCGGTACTTACAAAGGTGTTCAGTCATGCTACTCATTGAATATGCAACCCATTAAATTATTTCTGAAATGTCTAAATTATTTTAAAAGAATTGACTTGGAAATTGCCAAATAATTTTACTTCCTACCCAAATTCAATTTGCTATCCAGAGCATTCAGAACAATTTCCCGAAGCCAGTAATTATTGTCAATTTTTCTTTCTCAATTTTGACCTATGACCAAACTGATAAAGGTACTATCTATCCATCTTTAAATAAACAGATAATCTCTCTCTTGATGGGCTTTGTTCAAAAAGACAGGGCACTCCTCAGACTCAGGTTAAAGGGCAGATCCCCCACTTATGTAACAGATGATTGGGAAAGACTCTGAGTCTTCATCATCTCATCTACAAAAAAAAAGCATCCATTCTTCATGAGTAACCATGGTGATAGACAAAGGTTAGACATGAAGGATTCAACACTGAATCCAACACAAAATCATATATGCCAGAGAAGACAAACCAAACAAGAAGATGATAATGTGTTTGGTGGTGAGAAAATACTGGTACAGAGAAAAACATGAAGGACTAGGAACAAAGGGAAGTTAGAGAGGGCTGTAGTGAGCTGCTTTGCATGCTGAGACACCACTGGCTTAGCTCTTCTTCCATCCTGTGTCTAGAGAACCATATAACACAATGCAAACAGAAATTCTTGTGAATTTTGCATT
This sequence comes from Microtus oregoni, assembly GCF_018167655.1. Lineage (NCBI taxonomy): Eukaryota > Metazoa > Chordata > Mammalia > Rodentia > Cricetidae > Microtus > Microtus oregoni. The sequence continues at coordinate 62,247,304 of NW_024543059.1, read as the reverse complement.
GATCATGGGAGAGAAATACTGAAACGGTAAAAAACAAAACAAAATAACAAAATGAACAAAAAAAGAGGGGAAAGCTGACCAAAGAACTAATCAGTTAAACAAACACAGAGGAGATAGTGCGATTTTTATCTTTAATGGAACATAACTGTGCTTGAATATTGCTTTGATATGGATGCCCAGGACCTCAATTTTCTCCTCTGCAAAGTGGGGGTGGTACGCATCACCCTCAGGGAAGGGCCCCTGTGTGTTATTATGTAGTCTTTCTTGTGAGAGGGTTTATTACTTTGTAGAAGCAGCCAACATTCTAGAAGTGGTGTGGTGAAAATCCATCTAATTAAGCAGGAAGGTTGCCCTCTCCCTGCCCTTTAGCATCAAAGTATTTTTGTTGTTTAAAGTTAGATAGTCAAACTTCTCCACTGAATTTTTTTTAAGTATTTGACCTCTTCTTCTGTCCATAGAGACTATTTCAAATAAAGACAATGTTTCTTGTGACTGTTCAGTTATTGGTGAATGAAATTAAGGTCACTTCATTGGGTGGGTGGAAGAGAAATAACACACACATGTGTTGAATATGTCCTTCCCTGTTCCATGACCCAGCCCTTTCACTCAGCTTAGTGGTCTAGAATCTGTCACTTCTGGCAACAGAAGGTTTTCAGGGTAGGATGTCAGGAGAATGTTCTGAAGAATCTTGCTAGTCTATAACTCCATAGTCACCTCTTGTGCAATTCATCTCCGCTTGAAACTGAACGGCATCCCATTAATTATCACTTCAGGTAGTGAATCCATTTCTCCTGTGCGGAGGGAATGCTGCAATCCAAGTCTTTCTTTTTATCTGGGATCACCAGAGGGTTATTACAGATGGTACTGAACTCATCAGAATAATTTGAACATTGCTACAACAACAAAGCATTCTGCAGATGTATAACCTTGTTTTTCTTTCAAATCCCTGAATAACTGCGAAGTCACATTGCTGGCTTAAGTGGGCTAGCTCTTCTCTCTCTCTGCTGCCTCTAACTCTAAAAGCGGGTATTCAGTCTCTGGCTTTTAAAGTCAAGGCAATGTGGTGATTGACTGTGCTGACATAATTGTGTTAATGACAAGACAAGGAGGCTACATTGTTAGATAGGTCGCTTATCATCACTATTTATTTAGTTGGCTCTCCCAAGTCTGAATTATACTGTTTTTTAGACATTGTGGTTAGAGCCAGTCATTTAAAGTACTTCACTGTTGAAATGACTTTCTTTTCTACAACTCTTTTAGCTGTAGTTCAAGAGAAGGGGAGAAAAAACTTCCACGCCATCATTAAACAGGGTTCAAAGTAAGCCCTTGGTGAAAGATTTGAAGTTTGTGCTCTTAGGAAATGAAATCTTTGATCTCAAAAAATGATTAGTGAAAACATTTTTGTACACAGGCCCATTTTTTAAAAAATCTCATGGTCAAGAAAATACTCTGATTTAATCTACATAATACTTTTTTTAAAATGCCTCATGTCAACCTCTGTTGCTGGGATCTGAAACTTCCCAGGAACCTCTACTCAAAGCTGAAGGAAGGAACTGGAGAACCAGCCATTATCATTGGCATCAGCACTGTTGGCCTGAGAGAAGCGTCTTATTTTACAGTACTGCCATTGTGTTCGGGAGGATGGCATTTCAGAGTTAGGAAATTCTCATGGTCCCTTTTTTCACATCAAAGTTATAAGAGAATTAACATTTTTAAAAACGAAGAAGTCATGAGTTATTGCACAGACTTGTTGAAGCAGCAGGAGATGTCCCAAGCCCTTGTGTGGAAATAAAAGGCATGGTCTTTCGGATGAGAATGAAGGAGAAATAATTGGGCAGTCAACCCACACGATGAACACACTTGAGGTGGACCTGTCAAAATGGATGACATGTGCCAAGGTTAGACTGGTTGCACAGACACTCCTCAGACTCGGAGAACCAGTTAATGTGATTACCCCATCTTTGATTTTGCTTGCTTACATTTGAAAGCAGTATTTAGTTACCACTTGCCAGCCACAGTTCTGGGCTCTGGGGTTGGGCGTGATTGAAGCCATTCCTCTGTCAATGTGAAGCTTCCACTGTATGGGAAAGACTGGTGAGCAAGCGCGTTCACGAATTCGAGCACTGGGAAAAGCCTGGGTTTCTCCACGATCTTCCTGTGGACATAGTTGATGGATGACAAGATCTACGCAGTCACTCTTCCATATTTTGGTATCCTCAGGTAAGGATGTTTACTTTTCTCTCCAATCTTTGCTATTTTCAGATATTTTGCTTTTGCAAATCTGGTGAGAGATTTTATAGCAAAGGAACCCAATGTTTCTGTGTTGCTAACTAGAGAAGATGAACATCTCTGTCAGTCAATGGTTGGTGTGCTAGTGGTTGTAGCCACTCTCTTTCTCTTCCGCCTATCCATGTCACCAGTTTCTTTCTTCTTTCACTTTCGGGTTGTAACACTTGCCCTTTGTCATTGCTTTGCCGTGGTGTCTGATACTTGGAGAACAAAGTTTTTCGATTTGTGTCCCTTTCTTTTCTTCTTCTTTTTTTTTTTTTTTTTTTTGTTGTTTTTCGAGACAGGGTTTCTCTGCTAGGGAGAAAGTTTCGAATGCCAATTTTCTTCTTTTTCTTTTTCTTGTGGATTTAGTGTTGAATTATTTTTCCTATACTCAAATTATAAGAGATTCCCTAATTTGTTGTAAAAGTTTTAAAGTTTGCTTCCACATTCAAATATCTGATTCACCATAAATGGATTTGAGTGCTTATTATTAAATAATAATACTCAAGTTTTAGGAGTCAAGGAGATAGCTCATTCAGAAATATTTACTATGCTTATGTGAGAATGTGAGTTAGATCCCAAGACACACTCAGAAATCTGTTGGGGAAGTACACATCTATAACTACAGGGGTAGATCCTTGGAGTTCATTGGTCAGCAGCCTACCCAAATTGTTTTCCAGCTAGGCTCCAGGTTAAGGAGAAATCCTTGTTTCTAAAAATGAGGTGGAGGGCAATAAAGTGAGACAGGTTGTTGACCTCTGAATTTGTATGTGTGGGCACACACATGTACACATACTCAATACATTCGTACCAGCATACCCATGCACATACAAGCACACATGGTGGGGGAGGGAGGGAAGGAGATGTGGAAGGGAGGGAAATTGGACAGGTAACTTTTGAGAGGAATTTTTTTCCCAAATGGTTACCTGACATTAGTATGGTAGATACACTTTGGGTTTATGTAGATCTGTGTGCTCATGGGTCTTTTCTAGACAACTAACCCTAAACTCTACTACATTGTTCAATACTATCTAGTTCTAATTCATCAGAGTATGTTAATCTTTATAAGGAAACATATAATGAAAATGCATCTTGCCATATCATGTCCCAACTTATACTTCCAAATGGTCTTGCTTTGTATATCCATATTTATTTTATAATTACTTGTCAGATATTTGTAAAGTTGTTTTTTAAATTAGCTTCTATTACTTAACATTGTGCTTTTACAGTACCTCCATTCTTTTCATGGCCTGATAGCTCACTTCATTTTAGCACAGAATAATATTCCATTATTCAGTTGTATCATGGTTATCTCTCCATTTACCTATTTAAGAACATCTTGCTTTCTTCTAGCTTTGAATAAGTCTGCTACAAACATCCATGAGCAGGTTCTTTATATCGATCCATTTTCAACTCCTTTGAGTTGAAAAAAGCATGATTTCCAGTCAGAGGAGACTTTGTAAGAAATTGCTACTGTTTACCAAGAACCACCAAACTCTTTTCCATTGCTGGACCATTTGCATCCCACCAGCAATGAGCAACAGCCCTGGCCTTACATGCTCATCAGCATTTGGTACTGAGAGTGTTTAAGAACCAAGGCACTGTGATAGGTGTGCCCTCATCTGATGTCATCTGTTTATTTCCAGACTGTAAACCTTCTTTCTGGAGGTTCTGCTAAGATCTTTTGTCCTTGTTTAGGTTTTAAATTTCTAAAAGCTTAATAAAATTAAGAAAGAACTATATTCACTCTTTTTTCTTCTTCTTTTTAGAACCATTTGTTTTTGACTGGGATTATCTGTTCCTTGGATGTTTGGTAGAACTGATCTTTATGATCAGTTGATTCTGGTGATTTTAATCTGAAGGAATTTTAATGATTTAAGTGATTTGTTAGTGTGTCCATGTCTGTTCAGATTTAAAATCCCCTTTTGGTTGGGTTAAGTGTACTTTAATTCTCTCTAAAATTTTCTGGCCCATTTAATTTTTTCAAATCCATCTGCAAAACATATTTTATCCATTATGGTGAATTCATTCTCTTTGCATTGGTGTCATGGATTTATATTTAATATTTTTATCTATGACTTGTGCTTTTTATCTCCAACTGATTTTGCCATTGTATTGAATTAATTTTAATCTTTATTTTATATATTTCTATCTTACTAAATTCTATCATTTTTAACACTTCCATTCTTTCTTCATCTGCTTTCCTTCCTTCTTTCTTTGGTTTCATTCTTATGCTTTCTCTGACCTAGAAGAAAAACTGCAGGTTCAAACTCTTCAGTCTTTCTTCTCGTGTGAACATTCAAGTCCATGTATTTCCATCTATGTGGTATCTTTGCTTTACTCTAAAAATTTTGTTAGATGATATTCCATTTCTTTTAGCTTTTAGCCATTGATGACCTTTTGGTACATCATTTAAAACTATACCTTTAGCTTTAACACTGAATTTTTCAAGGTATTTAACATCTCGATTAGTAAGCCATTTCACTGTTGATCACATCTTTAGAGAGAACTAATATTCAAGAAAATTGCCCAAATTTTTAGCAATTGTTTATTCTAAATTTAGCTCCAATACCAGCCGACATTTTATTTTGTTTTACTTTGTTTTATTTTACTTTCTTGTCAAACTCAAAACAAACTAAGAACTTCAGTGATGTACAATATTCATTACAAACTCTCAGTAAACTGTTTGCCTTTGAAATTTTCACATCCCTTATGTTTAAGATGTCATTTACACATACACATGCGCGTGCGCGCGCGCACACACACACACACACACACACACACACACACACACTAAAAAAAGAAATGCCCCAAATGTCTTTCAAAATCAAAAATATTTCTTTGATGAAATCTCAGTGCCATTTGCCCCTAATCTATGTGGCCAGGGACATAATCTCTTAACCTTTAAACTTAGCCTTTCTTACTAGGCTACCGAATTCTTGTCAGATATAACTATTAAAAATCTTAGAGATAACTGCAAATCAGAGCTTTAAAGTAGATGTTACCCAGTTGTCTAGTTTAGTATTCCCTTTCCCATCATTTGTGAGAGACAAGAGCTTCCTCTGTCTGCCCACCACTTCCCCCTGGGACCCAGCTTGCTATCTACTTCTTTTTCTAAAGGTGAGAATGTTCTTTGATCAAGGGAAGTCTTTCGGACCAACCCTGCCACAAGAGTCTTATGGGAAGAAAGTTTGAGATGAAAGAAGATAACAGGAAGTCAGAAGAGAATGCTATGAAACCTGAACTGGTTCATTTTCTAATCCCTTCATTCGTCTGTCAGTAAAAGCACCTGCTCTGCTAGGGTCAGTCATTTATGTGAGCAAAGAGCCACTTTTGCCAGTGGTACCCTTCAGCTTCTTCGCCTTGAGGAGAAGTTGTGGGGCAATGTGTTGAGCCCCAGTGCCTGCATCGTTCTTCAGCAGTATCTTGCAGACTGATGACCATGAGCACTCAGCAAATCCAAATAGGGTAAACTAGAACTGAGTGGCGGCAATCATTCCGACGATAGTGTTTCTCCTGGATTCCATGGTCAAGTAAAGACTGAAATGGACAAAGCCCATCAATGGGAACTAAAGTCTTTGGGATCTCAGGAATAGCTAAAGAGAAGAATATGAGGCTGAGAACAAAGGGTAAATGGTATTACTAGTGGAAGACAACTGAATACTGAAGTCAGTTAATGACTAATACACTATTCACTGGATCTTTATAATAATAATACTAAGAATTTATATACTAGCTCCTAAATGCTGTGTTTTCTTCATGCATTAAACTACTTAATATTCCTAACTGCCTTCAAATGTTATCGCTGATCTATAAATGACACAGCTAAGGTATAGAAAGATCAAAGGCTACATTTGCAGTTTGATGCCAGTTTCAAACCTCTAAATCAGGTAGCCTTGTGACAGAGTCCAGATTCTCCTTAACCAGATACAGGGTTTCTTAACAAACATATAGCAGTGTGCTGTCATAAAGGATGCCCCAGAGTTTGAATCAAATATAGAGCCCATCTCCTGCCTTCAAGATGACTACAGTAGGATTAAGGTGGTAGTCAAAAAAGATCTAATTAAAACACAGTATGGAGGTATGAATGCATAAGAACAAGGAGATATTAGAGCACCTAAAAACCTCTGGTTGTACAGATTCCCATCTAATGAGGATAGATAAATAAATAAACACTCAAAAGTTCCTAGTCATGTGAAGAAACATCCTCAAAAGGCTCACTGTAGATCGTGAAGGAGAATCGAGGGTAAAACAAGGCAGTAAAGGCTAATACGGCTCCACCGAACCCAACTAGACCAGAATAATCTCTGCAAAGAAACAAAGAAGACAAACAAAATAGAAAGAAGGGAAGCTGTCTTCATTTTGGCTTGAATACTATTCATATTAAAAAAAACACACACACAACATACTAAAGAGCTAGAAACAGCCAGACTGCAACATGTCAGGGAATGTTATAAAGTTATATTGTTCAGTAACTGCTCATGTATTTATCACTCATGCTTCTTTCACTGGAATCTAAGTATATAAGTAATGTAAAAAATTGCATATTAATTTCCTTTATGATTAGCTCAGAGAATAATAGTAGCTGGGAAATACAGTTAGCTACTATTCCATAGTATGGTTGGTCATATCTCAGGCACTTTGGTAACAGTTTTCAAGACTTCGCTACTGTCTACCTCTGGAGAAAAAAAAGTCATAAAACTTCCAAGACGTAGACATGCACTAGTACAGTTTTATTACTTGACACAGTTTGGAGAAAGTGAATTTGATCCCCAAGAATCTCATAACCTCTTTATGGCCATTAGCATGATACGGATTTTCATGTCATTGCCAAGCTGATGTTATGTTTTGTGTGCTTCCCTAGTATTTATTATAAGGTTGAGTAGACCATTCGCTTTCTAACTCATTATTTTCCTTGTTCCCTCAGAAAAATTTAAACCATTAGGGAAATCAATTATTTGGGGTACTTGTTAAAGCAATGCATGCATTTCTACGCTGGAATAAAGAAAAGTGGAGACTTCCCCAAGTGAATCGATTGTTTCTGAGACCACAAGATCACTGGGCTTACCACAAGAATTCACATAAATATGCCCTTAATTTTCTTTATTCAAATAGGGGAACCAAGGTTAAGATAAGTGCGGTGGTTTGGATGAAAATGGCCCCACAGGCTCATAGGGAGTGAAACCAGTAGGAGGTGTGCCAGTTTTGGAGTAGGTGTGGGCTTGTTGAAAGAAGTTTGTCATTGGCGGTGGACTTTGGGGTTTCAGAAGCTCCAGCCAGGCACTGTCACCCCCTCTTCCTGCTGCCTGATGTAGAACTCTCAGCTCCTTCTCCTGCACCATGCCTGCCTGCATGCCACCATGTTTCCTGCCATGAAGATAATGGGCCACACCTCTGAACAGTAAGCAGCCTCAATGAAGAGTTTTCCTTTGTGAGAGTTATCATGGTCATGCAGTCTCTTCACAGCAATAGAAATCCTAACTAAGATGACAAAGAATTGTGATCTCTGGTAGCCTCATTTATCCTTGTATTGAGAACAAGACAAGTAGAACCATGAGAGTTTACATTCTTCTCCCAGAATATTATAAAAACATTCATAGAACACTTACCTATAAATATATACTATTTATTATATGTACATATTTATTATACTATGTACAATTTATTTACATAAATTAACAAAATGCCAGAGAAGGTTAAAAACTCCCTATTTTTATAACAACTAGTTTTCCTCAATGCAAATGTCCAAAAAAGTCAAATATGATCATTCACCGATCTCAGGTGATTTCTGTGACACTCATAGTTCCTGAATGCCATGAGGTACTATCACTGTTTTAGGTTCTGGGACATCTACTCTTACAATGTGAGGTCATGTAGCAGTGTACATGGCCTTAAAGGGGTATCTTGAAGAAAATTTGTCCATAACAGACATACCTCCTTTGAGAAAGCAATTACTAGTCATTCTTGCTAGGATCTTCATCTTACATAGAGATTACAAGCTATAGCAAGAATTCTCCTAAACCTCCTTTGTTTAGTGATCCCTACTCATATTGACTCATTCACCTAGAGTAAACCCTTAAAGGAATCTCTCTATGTAGATAAATATTCAACCAGCTTTGATAGTTATTTTCTTCTTTTATTTTTTTAAATTTCATTTTATATTTCAACCACAATAATTGCTTCCATTCTTCTTCCTGCTCCCTCACCTCCCTCCCAGCCCACCCTCCATCCTAACTATCCTCTCGCAAAAGTAGAGAAGGTGGTTATTTTCAAAGTGTTGCCCACTAAATTTCCTTATGTGCCATCTTTCTTCTTAGGTGCCCGTCTATGTTTGTCTCCAGCCTACCTGAACACAGCAAAGAAATTATCATCTGATTTTCGCCTATTTATCTCTGATAACAGACTATATTTTCCAAACTATCCTAGATGGTGACATCCTATTAGGGCATTTGAAAAAATAAAAAATGTTTGTTCTTTACTCATCTCAGATTTGGTAAGTTTCTAAGAGGGAAGAAAACATGTCAGTATTTCCAGAGAATGGTATGCTTTTCACACATAGTGGAGTTTGATTTCAAGAAAGTTCAGGTCTGTGTTCTACTGCAGAGTTAGAAAACACTGGCCTCAGTCGACACATTTCAGCATTGCTTCTCTAGTATAATCACCCAGTGTCTAACTGATTCTGAATCATACGTGGTGGTTCACATATATAATCCTAGTATTTGAATAGCTGAGGCAGAAGAATCCTCATGAGTTCAAATTTAGTCTGTGATAAATGGCATATATGAGACCAACCAGGGCTCTGTAATGAGACCCTGTCTTAGAACCTAAAATCAATAAAAGTAAAAAACTTACATGTTTGGAAATGGTTCTTTTGTTATACTTCCTTTCACATTTTAGTGATTCTTTAAGGAATACGTAGCTTCAAAGGTACATTTTATGATTCTCAGAATAGACTCTGAAAACACCAGAAATTAATTATCCTGAATCCATGTATAAAACCACCATCATTTAAAATTATATTTCCCTCATACATCAAATTATACATGAAGGCCAGAGGTTTAGTTTGATTTCTCAGTCATTGGTGCAAATATGTATTTTGTATAATTTTTGATCATTTCTTAAGTACATTTGTAAGAACATATAAGTCTTCAAAGTACATGGGATACATCCAGATATATATTTTTATTGAATAAAAAAATCAAGAGAGGGATATTCTTGAAAGCAGTTCTTAGAAGTTTTCTAGGCAAAGCATACCAGGCTTTTTTTTTTTTTTTCCCCTTTTGGGCCACCAACCAGCTCTCAAATCATGACAAAAACTTATTGTTAATTTTGAATGTTGAATGTAGCTTAAGCATGTTTCTGACTGGCTCCTTGAACTCAAATTAAGCTGTTTCTCTTTCTCTGTGTTTTGCCTCGGGGCTTTTTTTTTTTTTTTGGTCGGTGATGCATGCCTTTATTCTCAGCACTTAGGAAGCAGAGGCAGGTGGATCCCCGTGAGAATATCCAATACAGTGGCACTTGGAGAGCCATGGGGGAAAGTATTTAGACAGCCCTGATGTTATATTTCCTGAATTTGGTTTGTTTGTTTGTTTATTGAGTCGGGGTCTCTCTGTGTAGTCCTGGCTGTCCTGGAACTTGCTCTGTAGACCAGGCCTCGGGGCTTCTGAGCTTTCTTATATCTGCATATCTTACTTTCACTGTTTCTCTTTAACTGGCTGGCTGGTGTCTGCCAGAATTCTTGCTTCAGGGGTGTCCCTCAAACTCTCCTCTTCTCATTCTCCTCTTTTTCTTCTGAGACTAGATTTCTCCTCCTATTTATTATGTCTGACTGGAAGCCCTGCCTATCCTTTCTCCTTCCTAGCTACTGGGCATTCAGCTGTTCCTTAGACCAATCAGGTACCTTAGTCAGGCAAGATGAAACAGATGCAACATATATTTACATAATTAAACACACATCATTCCATTGTTAAACAAGTGCAGCAGAAACAAAAGCATCCCACCTTTGCACAGCCAAAGTAACATAAACGAATCTAACATGTCTTTCCCTAGTTAAAAATAATATTCTACAACAGTAAAGTCAATAAGGTTGAGAAACATAAAAGCTTAAATTGTTCACCTAAGAATATTTTTTAAGTCTTAAAAGATAATTTTGGGTTGGTAATACAAGTTAGGATAGAAAGGAAATTAGGTACACATTTTTGTTCTTTCTAAGATAGGCTAAATAATGGAGTGTTTTCTCTGAATTTGCCAAATACAATTGAACTAGATATCATAAATGTAATTCTTAGTCAATAATTATTCTTATATATTCTTACTATGTTAAAGCTAAAATCTTTATATTTAGACAAAAAGGGGGAAATGTTGCAGAACATTTGTTTAATTATGCAAAGTTTAAAAAGTTGTGTTAACTTTTTTAACTTTTTAAAAAGTTAAAAAGATGTGTTACATTTGTTTAACTATATAAAGATGTGCTGTTATTTTAACTTTCCTGCCTAAAACACCTGATTGCTCTAATGAAAAACTGAAGGGACTATAGTGAGAGAGAAGGTATAGGGGAGACTTCTGGGCAGTGAGAGTAAATAGGAGAAAGAATTTAGGCTTGATGGAAGAAACAAAAAGAAGCCAGCCAGTCAGACATGAAGGAAGTAGGAAAGCAGGACTTACAGAATGAAAGAAAGGTAAAAAGCCCTGAGACAAATGTAGATGACTAGAAATACGTTAAATTAAATTATAAGAGCGAGGAGGACAAGTCTAAACTAAAGCCAAGCATTCATAACTAATAAGTCTCTGTGTCTTTATTTGGGAGCTAGCTGGAGACCCAAAGAAAATTCCAGCTACATTTGTCTCATGTAAACAACACATAGTTTTGTCTTTTATGTACCTAACTATCTATTTTTGCATAGAAGGATTTGGTCCATCAAAATTAAATATAATTAGTACCACTTGAAGTTTTATCACTGTCATTTTACTGTTATTTTTCTACTTGTTTCTTGTGTTTTCTATAAATTCTAAAAATAATGTTTACATTATCTTTAAACACCCCATTTTCATTCTATCCTTATATTAGTATTTTATCATTAATTTGAATTGTTGCCTTAGCGATTAGTACACATTTTCTTGCTTTCTTAAAGTTCAATATAAGTAATGTTTTTGCTCCTCCCTAAACAAGGTTGACACCACATGATGACTCTGATTCTAGTAGACAAGTTCCACTCCTCTGCTTACTAGGACTGCTGTTTGATAAGAAATATTACACTCACTATCATGTCCATAGATTCCGAGGGGTACCACTGTTGGGTTTTATTTGGGGTTTTGTTTGTTTCGGAGAAAGCCTTACTATGTAGGCAAGGATGAGCCCGCACTCACGCTTTACCTACCTCCTCTGCCGAGTACCAGGAATTATTAACATGTGCAGCGATGCCCAGTTCATCTACACGGCTTAGCACTGGCCAATGAATGTTAATTCTTTGTCTTTCTTTCTCGTTTTCAGACTGAGCTTTCTTACGGGAGGTTCAGTCGGCTCCTAGAAAATCCAGCCATAGAACCGTTTCTATGGCCAATGGAACTGTAGCAGAGCAATGTGTGGCATGCTAGTTGAAGCACACTGATGAAGACAATGTGAACATACCCAGTTTCAACATTTCGCTTGCCATGACGTTTCTACACATGCCTCCTTGTCTTTAAAGGGAGAGCCGAGAATTATAGAAAGTTGATTCTCATTTCAGTTTTTTGCAACATTGAGATTCTTATCTATACCAGGATTTCTCTATTCTGCTATGCTATGTCTCATTCTGTCTTTTGTTCTCTATTATTAATTTATTTAAACTTAATTAAATTACAATTTTATTTATATTAAATGAAGCAATAGGCTTTGTTTTATTGAATTATTTTTAATGTAATTACAGACACAAGTGCGGTTAGGCTGAGCTTCTGTCGTCACTACTCAAATCTGAAAGTTGAACGAACTCAAATGCTCTTTATCTTTAACTTACTATGTGAAAATTAGGGATTTGCTTAAGTAAAACATCTTGAAAGCATTAAAGATGTTAAAATGTTGTTCCTTTCCTGCATATTTATTAGATACATATGATTCTTACCTCCAGTGCCAAGTAAACAAACATGCACACACATACATACAGATACACGCACACATACATACAGACACACACACACAAATAGAAAGGCAAACTTTCTTTTGTGGTGTGTTATTTTATGTTTCTAATTATCTCAAGGGATATAATGAAATTCTCTAAAATTATTGTAATTCACTTTAATTTAAAATAAATATGCCACATACCATTTTGGTTACTGAGTAAAATAATAAAAAAAATGTTGCTGTCTTCAACAACCCCTAACAGGTGAGAAATAAAGTTCAAAGATAAATGAAAATTATTTCTTTTGCAAAACAAGAAGTCAGGTGATGATGAGTAAATAAATACGTGAATGCCAACTGTAAAAACAAAGAAATTTAATTTTTCAAAATGGCTTACATGGGACTATAATTGGGACAGACTGGGAAAATCTGGGGAGATCAGTAATACTGGATGGTCTCTTCTCTCCATTAGTGCTGGAGACTGAATCTGGGGTCTCTCATGGGCTAAGCAAATGTCTTCCCACTCAGATTTAACTCTAGTCCTTCATTCATTCTTTAAAACCAGAAAAAAAAACATTTACAGAATGGACTGGATTTTTTTGTCTTCAAAAGATAGTGATGTAGTTACTAGCATCTGTGAGCAATATTTCATCACCCCACTGTCGCCATGTGGAAATTAATACTCATCTAGAAAATCCAAGGACCATGCTACTTATATCTCCCTTAAATGCCACTCATTCTTTGTTCCTCTTGAGACTCCAAGTGAAAATCAATTCTTTTTTTTTATTTTATTTTTTTGAAAATCAATTCTTAATGCTTAACTTTTTAAACTTGGATGCTGTTGCGTACAAAGCAAACAGCAAGGTATATTTTATCATTGCATCCATAATCCAAACACTGACTCGTCCAGAGAGCCATTATTTGTTGAACTTGGGTAGGAAGAAGGTTTTCAGTTTTCTGACAAGTTTTGCAAGTCAACTTGTTTCTGTTCTCTTGTAAACACATTCCTTTATAAACTCCCTCACACTGTGGGACGATAACACGGGAATAAACAGAGGACCTGATGCCAAGAGTAATGACAGCATGTACCCACCAAACAGTAAAAAGTGTTTCCAGTGAAGTAGTGGCGTCCGTCAAGGCTGTCCTCGCTGATCCGCACAGCTCAAGGCTGTCTCCAAGAACAGACACACTGGGGACAATTGCTTGTCTTGCTCATGGAGATAAATAAAAATTTAATGTTCAAAAGATCTTTATGCAGTCTGATGGGTTTTTTTTTTTGTTTCATTACCTGAGCTAAGCATTCCTAAGAAACTCTACAGCCATAAATGAAATGGCAATATAAATGCCGAGAGACTCTTCCTGCCTTAGTCAGCATTGAAGCAGCATTTATTGACCAGAGGCAGCATGTGCAGGACAAGGAGTGTCTTTGCAGCCAGACCAGAGTGCTGCGCGCCCATCAAGTGTCTCCACAAAGCAACAATGAAACGAACTAAACCATCAGTCCAAAGTTTCCTTTGTAAATGGTGGGAACTAAGGACCCTCTTTAGGAGGTGCCCCGAAGGGTAAGTAAGAAAACATGCTTGACGCATAGTAAATATTCTGTATGTGGCATCAACTGATGTGGAGCATCCATAGATCAGGTACGTGCTCAATACATCATTATATGGATATAAACGAGACAGGGCGACTAATCTAAGCTAATTCACAGCAGTGGAGGGAAGATAAAACGTGGACACAAGACTAAATCATTGGGGGTCGCATTAGATGCTTCAAAGCACTCTTATTAATTCCACACTGCTCTAGGCAACCCTTCCCATGACGCAGTAGTACCGCCTACTAACGATGACTTATCAAGATTTATAATTAACTACATACATGCTTGGCCTTGCCAGATTTTGATTTCTGGGATGATCTGCTTGTCGCTCTTTCTCTGAGCCTGCTCCACTCATGGACCTGTACTCAGTATTCAACAACATTTAATGAGCGGATGAATGGCATAGCTAAGCAATCGGGGCCATGGCCACAAGCGCCTCCTAGCAAGCATTGTAGGCGTTCCTTTTTGTGTCCTGATAGGACTGCTGGGAATGTCCATGCTTGACTTCTGATTCGCATTATTCTGCCTTCAAAAGTTAGCCTTGAAAAACGTGCCTAAGTAATTTCTTAGCCCCAGTTGCATTTTTTCCTCATTGTGAGATTCAGGAAATGTAGATTTTTACTGATCATCCACAAGTTTTCCCAAACGTACAGAAATAGCCCAAGCGTTGAGGCCAGATACATAATTCACTCCTAGTCCACATGTCCTAGTAAATGGAGATTTGGATGGCAGAGGTATAGATCATATATCCAAAGATAACTTCATCACAGTCTCTGGGTTGTTAAAATAGGAGGAAACCATTGCCTTTTAGAGAAAAGTTCCAGTAAATGTCACCATATGAATAAACATTGTAGGGACGCGCTTAAGCCTGGTTCTACTTGTTATGATTATGTTGCCTGGCTCTTACCACCAGAAGTGATTCCCTCGTATTTTCTTTCACATTAACATTTACGACGAAGGGGCAGCATTCCCCTTTGCTCACATCAGCGGGAATGAGTCCCTTTACACCCTGCAATATTTCACCAGTCACGGGCCAGCAAGAACCCAGCATCCAGCCAGCTTGCTCTGGGCTTCCACAGGTTCCACCGGCTGCCCCCCAGCAAACAGAACTGCCATTTGAAATCCATCTGCTGCATTTCAGGGACCTAAATTCTGACCTAGCCAGGAGAGGTGGAGTTGGAAGTGAGCGGAGAGGGCCAGAGGTTCTGAGGGAAACCTTGTCTGGTGCTGCTGTGCTCGCCCTGAGACACCGAACGCACTAGACAGTGCCTGGGGGCACATTTTTCACTGCAGAAGTAGAAAGAGAGCATGACTCCCCACCCCTTCTTTATATTCCAATGAGATTTGCTGGTTTAACTGAGCCACAGTACGAAAGCGCTTGTGGTTCATGTTATATTAATAGTGTGGCCTGATTATCAAAAGCCATTACTCTTGGTTATCTTGCAGCGACTGTACAGAGGTGCTATAAGTCAGTGACTGCCCACACGGCGTTCTCTCCATGCTTATGAGAACAGAGCTCTTAACGCAAAAGTCCATTTGCGGAATTATTGCCTTTTAAAGATCAGATTTGTTAGAAATGAGGTGAGATCATTCGCTTGCTTTTCCTTACATAAAAAAAAATTAAATACATAAATTAAATGTCACTATTCTGCATTGTCATGGCTTCGTAAGGGTCAGTTTACTTGTCGTCAAATACAGAGGTATGTCTTTCAGAGCAGATGCCGTCTTAGCTGCCCAGGGCACAAGCAGGGAATTCAGCGGTTTCTGGTCTCTGTTTTCTTTAATGGTTCTTTGAATGTACTGATGGGGGACTTCAAGTGTCCAACTCCCTTCTAAACTGCTGGAGAACTATTGCCTTGCTTTATTTGGTTTTTAAAAGTAGTCACGACAATGGTTCAGAGAGCACACTATTTCCCCACGGATTCCTAGTCCCGGGGTCTTTGCACAGCTCTGGAACAGGATGCATTTGTACCTGCTTGATGCTAGCTAGGGTCTTTGTGGCTGGTGATTTCTGTTGGTCCTCTGGCTGTGACATTTGCACCTAGTTTGGTTGTGTGTGTGTGTGTGTGTGTGTGTGTGTGTGTGGACATAGACCAGAAGAAGAGTGATTCTAATAAAACCAAAGCAGTCATTTGGAATGCTCACTAATCTCCATTAGTTCCTCATCTCGTTGCGCACATCAGGCCACCGGGGAAAATAAGAGCAAGATGGCTTGACTCCTGGAGACAAAGGAACTCTATGGCTGTGTCCAAAGCTTCCAAGTCTCTTTATAAGCAAAAATATAAAAAAAAGTAAGTACAGTGGCCTTGCCCTTCTCTCTGTCTTTTCTATTGGAACAGTGTATTAGAACATCCTGTTGTTATAGCTATGCCTTTCTGACCTTTTATTTCATTAAAAAAATATATTTACGTGGGTTGTTTGGAATGAGTTCCTATTTCTTAAGCAGCCACTGCTTCTCCTCCTCCTCCTCCTCCTCCTCCTCCTCCTCCTCCTCCTCCTCCTCCTCTTTTTCCTCCTCCTTCTCCTTCTTCTTTGGCTTTTAGAAACTGTTTCATATCACTATCTAAGAAGAAAATCCTGCCAAGATTTACATTTTAATTTAGTTAACCGAATAGTTCAGATTGTGTTCTCCACAGACAAAAACTGGCCTGTAAGTGGGCTGGATTTTCCTGTATTTTATTGCTATAATTTGCATGAGAAATACCAGATCCTGTATAATTGTTGCTTTGTTGTTCTGATCCGAGTAGCTGTTTCCAATGTCAACAATTATAACTTGAAATGAAATTTAGTAGCAGTTAGGGGGTGGGGGGTGGAGGTGACTGCCAGCCAGTCAGAATTTCACATTGGCTAACCACAGTCTAGCCTTCTAATGCCACGGTGATTCGAACAGCAGCAACCAGGCTGGCAACAAAACTCCACACAAAGTAAAAGGGACGGAGCCAAGCGCTCAGGCCTCACCACACTATAGGTCTTGTGGTATGTCATTCCAGTCTGGTGTCTAATGAAGAAAGACTAGCATGTTTTATATATGACGGCTGCTAATTGCTTCATTATCCATGCAAATCACAAAGGCGAACTGTCTTAGCATCAAACCAGTAATGGGGCCATTGGTAAGTGAGCCTCGAGAAAGCACAGTTAGGTCCATGCTGCTTCTGCTTCTGGTTCCCTCTCCTTCCTTATGACTGTGTATTAAGTTGTGGCATTTTCTCAGTGGTCATTTGTTCCTTTAGATTAGTCCTCAGTTAAGATAAGCGGGTAATGGATGGAGAGAGGGGCTGTTGGAGATTGCTGTTGTTGCTGCAGCCGCCACCGCCACCACCAGCGCCGCCTCCGCTGCTGCTGCTGAAGCTCCTGGCCAGCTGTGCCATCAGATCCACCCACCACTCTACCCCATGCTTCCAACTTAATCTGAGAGGACAAACACGCAGGAGCTGGGATGAACCCGAGGAGCAACTCATACCCTCTCTGTGTCAGCCTCTTCTCAAATGGGGATATTTCATTGAGGTCCTTGCTGCTGCTTCAGCCCTTATTAAGGGGAATGAGAACCCAACAGAGTGGAAAAAGGAAAATGAGCAAGTTCACAGCAGAGAGAACTGAAGACCTTCTAAGACCTCACCCCCAGCAGGGTGAAGTGCGGTGACAGAAATTCAAAACCTTCTAAGCAACTTATTCCAGATAATTAACACCCCAGTGTTAACTGAGGCTACCCTACATTTGCCCGATTCTCCACTCCAAGCGATCAGGAAACATTCTGCTGTCCTCGTTTTTCTCTTGTCGAGGAGAGAAGTCTTCAACGAAGGCACCGAAAAGACCCATAAATTCATAATGCAAAAGTACAATCTTACCAGGTAGCTTTCGTCACAACCCTCCGCTCCAGGATGGCGGACTGTTACACGGGCCGACGGTGACTATAATTCTAGCCTAACAAGGAGAGATAGCGTCAATGTAACAAAGAAAAGCTGCCTCTGCGCTACTTCCTCCTCACAGCTGTTGGGGTGTTAGCGCGGGAGGCTGTACACCTTTCCCAAGAATATTAAAGCAGACTGTCTCGCCGCCTGTGTTTGTCCTCATAGCCTCATTCTTGCTGCTAGCAGAGCATGCCCCAACTGTTGTCAATTTATCAATGTAACGTGCACTGGTGGGCACAGTGTGAGCAGCCATTAGGACAGGTGCCTCTATCCATCACAGCCAGTCACTTATTCCACCTTGTCAGGGAAACTAAATGGAGCTTTTGGAGAAATGTAAACAACTCTCTAATGGACAATCAAAGCACCACTTTCTGAAGCAAACAAGAGGAAGAAATCTGACAAGACATTTTTAGAAAAGGGGGAGTTGGCATTTAAGTGTTTTCCTAGAGAAGTTTTAATGGTGGTGGTTTGAAAACCCCGGGGTAGAGCGGGCAAGGGAGGAAGGAAATCGAAGAAGTGAAAGAGCAATGAAGTTCTCTCTCCCCATGGCCAAAGATTGAGAAATCAGAATTATTATACAAAGGAGACACACTGTAAAGAGGAACCACGTGACCATCTCTGGGAGCGCCAAAAAGT
This sequence comes from Microtus oregoni, assembly GCF_018167655.1. NCBI lineage: Eukaryota > Metazoa > Chordata > Mammalia > Rodentia > Cricetidae > Microtus > Microtus oregoni. The sequence continues at coordinate 62,228,802 of NW_024543059.1, read as the reverse complement.
TGATAAGAAATCAACTTTCAAAATCTAAAAAACAAAACAAAACGAAAACTAAAGGGCTCCTAAACAGAAGCAAAGACTTGAAGCTAACACTTTTTATTATTTCTTTTTTGAAATTTCAAAAGCAGAGTACTTCAGTATCTGCTCCCCCAAAAGCAACCCTGCATGGCCGAAGCCTACCTTAACAGATGGCATTTTCACTATGTCCCAGAACACAGGAAAGTTGGCTTCGTCAAAGCAGAAGGAAATTCCTCAGAAAATGACCAGACCGATTTTAACCCCCTGCCTGGGACCACTCTTGGCTGATCAGCGCCCCGCTGCTGCAATGTTGCTGAAGGGAGGAGAGATACTCCATGGGGGTGATTTCCAGTGTGGGCATTCAGGCCTGCACCTTGAATGTCACTGGGAAATGATAAGTTAGCCAGGACCACCGAGGAGCGCAGGTGTTCCTGGCACAGGGAGCCTGGTGCCTTTCGGCAGATGGACGGCACCACACTGTGCCAGCTGAAACTTCTGGGTGGTCTTCCGGTGAAGCTCTGGTGTTAGCCTACATTCTAGAGGTAACAAAGACCCAAGCCGATGCCAAGAACTGCATCATGGGGGAGGAGAATGGGCCATCCGCAGAACGGGATGCAAATAAGGAGCAAAGAGAGATGCCCTGGAAAGATGTTAGCTTCTGAGACCCCAGTGACAGAGACCGGTCAAGAAGTGGCTGTAACCTTGTTAGCTGACTGGTGTCGGAGTAACTACGAAACTGAAGCAGAGAATGTCGAAGTGACCCTGACATGCTCTCACAAGAGGATGCGCACCTGAATCAATTTGGTCAAGGTTGTGTCAGCTACTTAGAGCTGGTCAGTGTCCCACTTCATGGTAGTGCTGGGTTCTTGGAGTCAAAAACCTATTCAGATAAGGTGAATGTAAGTCGCTGTTATCTGCTTTCCATAAGAACTATGACCCCCAGTGCTCTAACCAAGTCTCCCTCACAAAGAACAATGCCAAAAATATACATCTTTATTTCTGGTTAACAGATCCATGTCGCAACACATGATTGCTATTAGAAGTTTCTCTGATGGTATAGATGCCCTCTACGGTACCCATTATGGCATCCATTCTCAGAATCTGGATTTTGAACAGCTGAATGTGGCTAGCATGATTCAGAAGCCAGTATTTAACTTATATTTGATTTCAGTTATTTTGGACTTTAATACATAACTAAGTAGCCCCATAGAGCTAATGGCTTTATTAGAACACATGGAGTTCTGAACTTCTTGCCCAGAGAAATTTTGACTGCTTATGAGTTTCATATGAATCTTCTGGGACTGTGTGTCTAAGGTGGCCTTCTACTGGGGACCACTTAAGCTTAAATAACTTGAATGAAATATAATCAAAGACTTGGTTCCATCATCTCACTAGCCACATTGCCAGTGATCACACATGGTTAGTGGGGACCAGACTCCATAGATGAGTACAGGTAAACTATCTCTAACATCAGAACTCTCAGACAAGGATATTCTAGATGTCAACACAGATGTCAATGCAAAGGGCAGCTACTCCACTGAAAAACCTAGTCTCCTAAAACAATGAAACATTTGTCATCTATGGTTGAAAATAAACATTGAAACATAATAGACATTTTGAAGAGTTTCTTTGAGCAGGGCAACTGTTCATGAATCAGGAGCCCCATACCAGAAAGAGCTTGGAGCTCTGCTGAGAGGAAATAGAAAAGCAAGAGAGAGCGTTTTAGAAGGCAAATGTGGAAGCCAGCAAAATCAAGTACCTGATTGGTCACAGCTGCACTTGGTGCTCCAAAGGCAATTCCCAAGCAATACAAGGGACCTGGTGGCTTCTTCTGTTCGAGCTTGCAATTCAAGGACCTGGTGACTTCTCTGTTCGAGCTTATGTTTTGTCTTTCTCTAGTAGAAAGGATCCAAGCCTTTTGTTACCATTGCAAGCAAAGATTACAACCAACACTTAGTTGGTTTTGTCTGCTCAGGAATTTTCCAGGACTTCAGTTTGCTTTAACAATAACTACTCATTGCCAGGCACTAGGTTAGGTGTTAGCGCTGGGGCCCAGGCCAGCCTACTGTAACGTAGCAGCTTGTAGTACCATAGTGCTACAAACCATAGTACTACTCAAAACCATAGTAGACCTTTCCACACCTACCTCATAGTGTGGAGTTGTGGTGGTGGTGGTGGATGAACTGAGAGCTACATAAGAACAAGAAGACCAGGTTACCAGTATTTCAAAGAGCAGGAAATGTTCCGCAGTGGAAGTGAAAGCCATACCAAAGCAGAAACATAGACAGTGGGTTAGCATTAACCAGCTGGGCTAAGGGTGAAAAATACCTAAAAACAGTTCAGTAAGACAGGACTCCAGCAAGACATGATGGTAAGTTTGTAGCAGAGGTACAGAGAATGGTTGAAAATTACCACATAATCCTTAGTGGTTCAGAGTCCAGCTCACCTATCTAGGTGACAATTATTTATTTAAACTAGCAATCTGAAAATGTAAACAAACAATTAGAAGTTTCCCTGTGTCTTAGTTAGGGTTTCTATTGCTATGAAAAGACATCATGACCACGGCAACTCTTCTAAGGAAAACATTAAACTGGGGTGACTTGCTTACAGTTTCAGAGGTTCAGTCCATTTCATCATGGAGGGGAGCATGGCTGCATGCATGCAGACATGGTGCTGGTTACACCTTGATCAGAAGGCAATAGGAAATGGACAATGAACAACATCTTGAGCATAGGAAGTCTCAAAGTCCTCCTCCGCACTGACACTTCCTCCAAGAAGGCCATAGCTACTCTAACAACGTCACACCTCCTAATAGTGGCATTCCCTGTGAGTTTCTAGGGGTCAGTTACATCCAAACTACCACAAGCTGTTATAGTGTTTTGACTTTTCCCTTTAAAATAATATGATTTTTATCTGCACCAAAGGTATGGGTTGTATATTAAAATCCCTTTCCAAACAGAGGCAAAGCTTTCTTCAACTCACAGAGCATTCGGCCCAGCATCGTAAGCAGATGGTTATGACTTAAGATTTCTAATACTTCACAAAGTTCCTTCCGTTCCTTCCAGTACACTTAAGACAGGTGGTGATGGCATTGTCTGTGCTTCAGGACGTGCTTATTTTTAAAGGTGTGAACTTCAATTTTCAAATGGAAATCAGCATGCTAAATCACAAGTTCTCTCTCTCTCTCTCTCTCTCTCTCTCTCTCTCTCTCTCTCTCTCATTAAAGGCACTAATCCCACTCATAGGCACTTATCCCAAGGACCTAATGAGAGCACCTCTCCTATGACCACACTGATGAATAGGTCACAACATAGGCATTTACGGGAACACACACACATCCGGACCATAGGGCACACATACACTGATGGCGAGGTGAAGTTCTCTTACAAAGATTAGGTATCTGCCACTCATCAATTGACTAGGAGACTATGATTGGGATTTAATGACGATGTCTTTCCAGTTTCCATGGGCTACTAGCTGACTTCATTTCAATGAAGGATAAATTTCATTTATCCCCAAAGGCAAAGTAATGAAGCTCAAGAAACTCTGGTCTAACGTAAAGTAAAATCAAGTATAAGCAGAAGACAATTGCTACCAATCTCATGGTTTCCTTAAAAACATTAATTTGAAGTCCACATAACTCAAAGGTAAATATCTCACTAAGATACTCTATGTTATCTCCTACCTGTGGCTTATCAGCAAATTGGATGCCAAGACCAAAGGAGAAACATGAAAATTCTTGGACCTCTCATGGCCAACAGTGCTCTGTTATTAACACGTGTACAGTAAAACGGCACTGTGGCTTTTCCCATGAATAAATTATTATTCACAGTTTCCATTATTTGTGGGTGGGCCTGAGGCAGTAAGTCCCCCACGGCACACCCTTGTGTAAAATGATACTCTTGAGAACCACTGTTAATATTTCTTGTATGGTCCCACCTGAGTCTCAGAGCAGTTTCTGCCTTTGCAAAGGTCTCCCCAGATAGAAAATTCTCAACCTAGGCTTGTCTGACCCCAGAGTGCCTTTGATCTACTGCAGTATCCAGAGACTGAACAGTCACTGATGCGTGAACTTGACTGACCCATCCCATGTTCTAGACAGGATCATGAAGCTGATGGAGTCTAATTGATCAGCAGGGTCTCCTTTCCTTGGGACTGGATTAGTGACTCTCTATTCCTTACAAGAAGGAAGATAGGTAAGAAGGAGGAAGAGAGGGAGGGAGAAAGAGAGGGAAGGAGGGAGGGAGAGAGGAAGGGAAGGAAGCAAAGAACAAATGAATTTCTTGGTATGAAATACTGTGGAATCTCTCTAGACTGGCAAGAAAATTGAAAATAAACCTCGCTGTTTAAGGATTTCGAATTTACAAAGGTCTTAGTGGGTCAGTGACAGTCCTTAGGCACTCATTTCAAGACTGACAGAAAACAGCAGGTAAGGTGTGAGCGTGCACTGGAGCCACTCTGAATTGTGTATGTCTCTATTCTCCTCCTCCTACTTCTCCTCTTCCTTCCTTCAACAAAGCATCAATTATGTAGCCATTTCTCAAACTTACTCTCCTCCTACTTCCTCAGCTCCAGGCTTACAGACATATGAACCCAGGCCCAGCCTTTTATATTCTCTCTTCCTCTTTTCTTTTGGTTTCTTTTCCCTTTCTTCTTTTGTATCTCTTTATTTGTGTGATGAATAAATTATCACAGGGCCTTGAAGGTACTAGGCAAGCTCTCAAACAGGTCTTGAAAACAACAGAAGAAAGAAAGCACAGAAGACAAATCAGGAGAGGAAAGAAAGGGGAAAAAAGAAGAGGGGATGGGGAAGGGAAAAGAAGGGGAAGGGAGGGATGCATATTTTGGCAAACCAAGTGTTTCATATCCAGAACAGTAATGCTTTTCTAAATGTGGAAGCAGAGAGTTGAGTCAGCAAAGAAAGGAGCTACACTCAAACACTGAGCTGTTTCTTTGCTTCAGATTGCTCTGGCTGTACTGGAGGCTTCCACCCTGCATAATTGCTGCTCTGGTTAGATGTGCATGGCATATGTGTAGCCTGTGCCTAACATCATGTGGTTGGATCATATAAGCCATTTTACGAGTGATGCTTTAGTATTGCCAAGAACGTATATTATATCTTCATGTATCAGGTGTCTTTTAATGTGGGAAAATTGCAGCAAAATGAAATTTTCCAATTTACATATTTTTACATTCACTTGGAATAAGAGGAGTTTACAATTTGGAGGGGCTCTTTTGTGTGCTGGTCATTTAATTGTGAGGAAAATCTTTCTCAGTAAAGGTATGGAGATCAGGTTGTAGTTTAAAAAGCACACAGTGGTTTTAGGGAATGGAATTTCTCCTGCTTCTGTTTTAACTGTCTGGCTCCAAACTAGTCATTACTACTGGGCCGCACTGTTCTACTTAAAAAGAAACAAATGAGAACATATGAAGACACATTTGAGGAGAAATCCTAAAACCAGGATTTCTCCCCTTTCTGAAGTCCCCAGCCCTACTTGCCACATTTAGATACTAAACTCTAGGGGACTCTCAGCTGGGTGTCCTGTGTTGTCCTGTCCTGTCCTGTGTTGTCCTGTCCTGTCCTGTGTTGTCCTGTGCTGTTCTGTGTCGTCCTGTCCTACTCTATCCTGTCCTATCCTGCCCTGCCCTGCCCTGCCCTGCCCTTCTCTTTCCTTTCTTTTCCTTTTTCAGCATCCATTTTTACCTACTCCTGGCCTGGCACAGAATACGTAAGTGGCATCGTTTTTCTCTTGGGCTTCCTTTCTGCTTCTTTCATTTTAGCTCTGTCAGCCAAGTATCCCCAATTACTTAGAGCCTTTACATCAAATAAACATCAAATTAGCCTCTAATTGTGAGGCAATACTGTCCTGAGTACTAAAGATACTTTCCTGAAGAAATAAAAAAAGAAAGAAAGAAAGAAAGAAAGAGAAAAACAGAGACAGAAAGAGGGGGGAGAGAGGGAGGGGGGAGGGAGGGAGGGAGGGAGGGAGGGAGGGAGGAAGGAAGGAAGGAAGGAAGGAAGGCCTATTCTTTTGCTGCTGATGGTCTGAACACAATAGCTCTTAACTGGAGTGATGTGTCTAGCCCCTCTCCTTGGACATTAGACAACAGCTGAAGAGACACTTTTGCATTTTTATGGGAAGAGGGATGTAACTGGGGTAAAGATGCTACCAGCTCTTGGATGGTAGAAATCGCAGATACTATTAAACACTCTGCAGCACACTGAATTATTTGGCACAAGATGATAGCAGAAGCATGGTAGTTAAATCCTCTTGTATACAAACAGTGAAAACTAAATGTCAAGTGTGTCCATTTATGCAAACAGTTATTTCTAATCACATGTATGTACCACTTCTGGACATAGTGAAATGGCAGGGACACTCAGGAGAATGTTTCAGAATCTAGTGCACTAGGTACTTCCAGATATAAGCAACAAGAAACTTACTGCAAAAGTTTCTTCTGATATCTCAAAAAAAAATAGAATTTAGTGGAGGAAGAACAGAAGGAAGGAAACGAGTGAAGGAAGACTGAAAAGGAGTAAAGAGGAAAAGAAGCAAACAAAAGGAAGAGAGAGAAGGAAGAGAGAAAAAGAAGAGGTGAAGGCATAAGTGAAAGGAAAAGAGAGAGAAATAAGTAAGGAAAGGGGGTGAGGGAAGGGAGGAAGAGAAAGAGGAAACAAAGGATCACTAGAGGAGGAGAAGGAGGACAAAGTGAGTGAAGAAATAGAGGGTAAAAGGGAAGAATAGCACTGATGTGAGTCTACATGGTTGGGGGCTCTGTATGCACTGATGTGAGTCTATACTCTTGGGGACTCTGTATGCAGGGCTCTCCATCTCCTTCTGTCTCATCACGATTCTCTATTGTCCAGCGCAGGGCATCTTGCACTTCTGGAGTGCTTTAGGAAGGACTTCGCCTAGTGGAGATTAGTTTCTAGAAGCTCTGGTTTTGAAATCCCAGAGTAAAAATACCCTGTAGACTCTGAATTCTTCTATCAAACAGTGTTCTTGGGCTTACCAGACAGATGCTCTGGTTGCCTGTGGATAAAGTGGTATGCTTCACTATACCCCATGGTTACAGGCAAGTTCACAGAAAAGTAGTAGCTGGAGTGGTCTTATTGATAATCTCATTTTACTGTGGGGAATGGAAAAAGGTCTCAATCTCTGCAGAGTATACTTTGGACAGAATATGAACTATATATATGTAGCATGTTACAGTAAAGGATGGAAAATCCTAAGCAGGCTTTTTAGTAACTTCAGAGTGTTCTATGGCTAAAAGCCCTTGTATTGGACATCCCTCTTTGGCCTTGCAAGATATTTGAGACACTATTTTTCCTTAAGTATATTCAAGGATTATTTGAACATATTTGAGATTGGAGGTACCTAGATTATCATGTTAGTCAGCTTTGAATCTGTAACAAATTCCTGACACAGAACTTTATGAAGTTATGATATCATGGCTGAGAAATTTCAAAACTTCAAAATTAGCTGAACCCAATGACTTAGACTTCTAGCAGAGGTTGCCCAATCATTACACCGTTAGGGCATCCAACAGTGACACACCTTTCAAAATACCATAGTACCACCCAATACCAGCATCCCTCATGAGTGTCCTTGAGGAACCCTCACCCAAACTACAGCCATCACTGAACATGAAAATGGGGTTGAGTTCTTGATGCCAAGTCAGAAGCTGTTTTCTCTCCAGCTCAACTTACAAAGCCCGCTGCTGATATTTGATGACATGTGTCCTCTGAGGCAGGGAAAGAAGATGCTAGGAAATCATTAGGGAAGTACTGGGTACATTTCCTTTACATTTTCATTGGAGAGGTGATGTCCAGGCAGTGGGTCTTCTTTGTTCCGTTAACCAGCACAGGTGAATTGGACACCTACCACATGCAAGGCCTTTCCAGGCTTCTCCTAATAAACACTTGCAACCCACACTCCACTGGCCACATTCAATCAAAGATAGCTATGAACACAAAACATGAGAAAGTTTTGTGATGTGTGTATGTAAATATGCTCACACACATACACACACCAATTAATAGATAAGACCTTGCTTATAGGATTCTGGAGCATGAGCTTTTGTACATGGCAACATTGTTCCTTGATATCAGAAAGTTGGCCACTCCTGATCAACCTGTCCATCTCACCTTCAGAGACCTAGTCAGCCTCTTTACTTTATATCACATCTGCTCAATGTTCAGAGTTAGAACCCAAGACCGAGGGCTACTTATCTCACATCAGTTAACGAAGAGGACAAGCCCCAGACAGAAGGCAATCTGAACACATTTGCTTCAGTAATTAAGCACTTTCAACTCCCATTCACAGCTGCCATCCTCATCCTAAATCTCAATGCAAGGCATGCTTGAACTACACCTCACCAATCATAACAAGATGCTACAAAGCCCAGCCTCCTCCTCAATAGACTTCCTGATGTTAGTGCTACAGTGGCCTCCTTTGTTCATGGAGAAACCTTTATAAACTGAACCAGTGCCATACATCCTGAACAGTTAGCGCTACCCCACTTTATGTAATCCTGGACATTAACTCTTGTCAAGCTTGGCAAATATATACTTATATGAACAGTCCCAACCACCTTCCACATGTGTAGTAACTTATGATTTAACTCAGTTCTCAATGTAGTAAGATCTAGGAGATGACCCTCTGGGTATGCCCGTGGAGAATATCTTGATTAAATTAGTTGGGGAGAGAAGATCTGCCCACTGTGGGTGGTACCATTCTCTTGGCAAAGATCCTGGCCTGGAGAAAGTGAGCTGAATCCAAGCATTCGGTGTTCTGTACCTTGACCATGACCAGCTGCCTCCAGCTCCTGTCATAGTGGACTACACCTCAAACTGTGACCCCTCAAAAATCCATTTCTCCTTAAATTCCCTTTGTCAGTGTATTTCATCACAGCTACAGAAAAAATGACTAAGATAGCAACGTTATTACTTTCCGAATCTAAGACAATGACTTCTCTACAGGGAAATGCTTGTGGCCATGCAAATTGAAGCATTCAGCTGCCGAAATCGTTTCCAAGAAGTAAGGACTGCAGTTTGGAGGGTGTGGCTTGTGGATTTCACTTACTGTTGAAACAGAGGATGACTTCCAAAAAAATGACAGGAGCACAGAGCCTGCGTCGTCTCCATTCCCAGTGATTTCTCTTTGATTGATGTGCCATTAATGTTTTAATTGGCAACAGGTGCGGATGATTGCTGTTTCCTATGCTGAGAAATGTGAAATTGAACATAAGGTTCTGATAAATTAATAAACTCCTCTGCTCCAAACAGTTGTTGCTCCAAACTAACTTTCCATGGAGCACCGCTCCATCAAGCACACAGAATTCTTTATGTTAAAAAGCAAAGTGTTACTTAATGATGAATTAAAATTACACCAAGAGCCACAGAGAGAACATAATAACATCCCTTCCCAGGGAAAAGAATATGATTTATGAAATAAATTGGTTCCCTTTTGTAGACCAAAGTGTTTTGTCTCTAGATTCCATATCATATTATTAAAAATAATTTCGTGTTACTTAATATAAATGGGAGAATAAAGGATTTTAAATAGGTCCTTTTTCCCTCTGAGGTAGAAATTAATATTGAGCCAAAACCTAGGGGAAAAAAAATCCCAAAGTTTCTATATAAAAGAACTTAAGGTTATGTTTTAGCTTACTTATTAACCCTATGTATTGAGGCTGTCCACAATAATATTGCTATAAAAATTTTTGTTTAGTGAACACAGAATTTGTGTGCATTACTCAGGCCTTAATTGGTATCAATGAGAAGCAGACTGGTTCTTCACAGCACTGGTTGTGAAGATGGAAGAACCCCAGGCATTGTCTTTCTCCTCTCAGTCAAAAATGAAAGGAGGTGCAATGACATAAAGGACGGAAGGAGGTGGGTGGTGGCCGAGCCTCACATCGTACCCACCTATGGAATTCAAACACTGGGAGAAACTAACAGGGGGAAGGTAGTTTAAGGATGTAGGTGGAGGGATGGGAGCTTCTTAGTATGAGTAAAAAGTATGTACTAGTTGCATACTTTGTTCAGCCATGAGGATCTTTCTCTGCTACGCTGTAGTAGCTCTGAATCAGAAAGGAAGGCACGGACTATCGTTGGGCTCCCCTCCCATTTCCTTTTTTCCTAAATAATTATATTCCAACCAAACTGCTACAAGGTGACTCACATTTGCTCATGAAAAGGTAGGGGCATGTTAAACACAGAAAGGTCATTTATAAAAGGTCAAACTTCCTATCATGGCACATTTGGGGACAGAAACCTTAATCCCCAGAAGACCACAAGCCAGAATATAGAAGTTTGCCTTCCTCCCCTAGTGGCAGGATTGATGGTGTCCCATGAGAGTCAGAGGTGATCATACAGAGGGACGAGTAAGACCCCTGAGGAATATCACTAATATGAAGTACTGGAGTGACCTATACCCAAGGAAGTGTAATACACAAGGCAGACAAGAACTCAAAATAACAATAATAAATATCTGCCCCAAGAGAAAAATAAAGAGTGGACCATGTCAGTAGAACAAGCACACAAAGGAAAGTCAGTTATAACTACTAGGTATGAAATAATATGTCTAATGATTGGGTTGACTGAAGAGCAGAGTGGGTTCAGCCAGAGAACAGAAAGTTTTAAAAGTGGTACCCTGATTTTAAAAGGGGGGGGCAGAGGAATGAGCACTGAAGAAAGCCCCCAACTGGCTGCCAGGAATTCCAGTATTGAGAAAGCAAAGAAAATGTAGGGAATGAAGGTACAAAGAAATAATGACTGAGAATTTCCAAAAGTAAAGAAAGATTCAAAAGCCTGATCAAAGACCATTTCCAAATCACAAAAGCTCACACAGAGTAAATGCAGAAGCATCCTGAACAGAAGGAAGTGAGAGGAGAGAGAACAGAAAATCTTGCCATGCTTAGAGAAGAATCCATCTATGATAAGCTTTTAATGTTGATGGAAGGGAAGTGTGCAAAAATAAAAGAGAAAAAGACTGTGTAATCTTTTTGAAAAGATTTAAATTAAATTGAGCCAGTGAAAATTAGAAGTGGACAAAAAGTGAAGGAATCAATAGTAATAGAAGTAGTAAACTAAATTTCAGAGAAATAATAGAAAAAACACTAGTTATTAAATATATTAAAATATGCAGTTTAAAATGTTGATGTTCCCCATTATGCCTGCCTCATTTGGAGACAGACACTAATAAAATCCTCAAGTGAGCCAGAAAAAAAAATTAGACAAAAGAGAATTAAAATCTCCAAAGAAATAAAGGTCATCTACAAGAAAGAAACATTATCAAATACTTGTCGTCAGCACAACATATACTTGCATAACAACATCACCTGAAAACTTATAAAGGAAGTAACCATCAGAACTAAAGAAAATAATCCCAAATCAGCAATAATTTTTAGCCCACATCTCTTAGAACCTTAAATAGATTTAACCTACATCTCGTAGAATCTAATAAATCAAGTAGATAAAAATTAATAACTAATGTGAAAGATTTGATTAATATCTTTAATAAACTTCGCTTACTACCAGTATATGTGTAACCAGTTATTATGAGGTATGAAGTGGCTTTGTCATCTAAGAATTTACGCCTTGAAGTCAATGCTCTCTTCAGTATTTGTAACAATTTGAAAAATATTCTGCCCTAACATTTTGGTCAATGTTGGTTACTAGATCCCAGTCCAGTCAGAACTTGAAAATCAGTTTAAATTTTCTTGTTTCTTCTTTGCTTTATGCAGTTGGTACAGAGGGTTCTGTAGTGGGAGAGTCATGATATCCTCTTCACTCCTGACGCACACAAGAATGCTGGGGAAATTTCCAGTTTGATGATGATCCAGAGGAATTGGAGGATGGGAGGACTAGTTGCTCTATGTCTTGAGTAAGAAATTTAACAAGCCAACTCTAGGTGGAAGGTAAGTACTGAGACCTTTCTATGGCTCACAGGCCGGCCAACTTCTCATACTTTAGTGCTCCCCAGCCTTACTCTGCCACAAAGAAAAGACCCTCATTAGAATTCACTCTGTCCAAAAGGCTGAGAATATAGTACCAATTACCAAACTAAAGTAAAGCTCCATTTCAGAAACAAAATTAAAGGACATGCTGAAAAACTCAATGATCAAAATACATTTTATTTTAATGAAATACTTTAAATTAAAATTAAAAAATCATGATAAATAAAATATCAATGTTTTTACAAAAGAAACACCAGTATTGATATTAGATGATTTTCTCATTGTTGTGAGCAAATACCTGAGAAGAAGCAACTAAAGGGAGGAAGGATTTATTTTGGTCCACAGTTTAAGAAAGAAGAATCCACTCTGTGAGGAAGGCATGGAGGCAGGAAAATGAGGCAGATGGTGACTCTGTGTTCATAGTCGGTATATGAGTTTACTTTTCTGTTGCTAAAATAAAATACCATGACCAAAAACAACTCAAGAAGACTAGAATCCATAGCAATGGGGAAGATATGGCAAGCTAGCAGTGGCAGGAAGCTGGCCAATCAAATTTTATCTCTACATAGGAAGTAGAGGAAGAGATAACAGAAAGTGGGATGCTGCTTTAAATCCTCAAAGTATGGCCCTAAGTAACACACCAATTCCAGCAAGGCTGCTTCTCCTAAAGGTGTTGTATCCTCCTTAAACTACTGCCAACAACAAGTGTTCCAGAGCATGAGCCTATGGGAGTCACACTCAGCTTCCATTGTCTCTTACATGCACTCTGTTGTCCTGGCCAAAGGAACAGTGCCTCCAAAATCCCAGGTGTTTCCTCATACCTCAATTAACCCAATACAGGTAATCCTTCCCAGATGCATCCAGAGGTCTGCTGCAGAGATGATTCCACACCACATAAATCCAACAACTGATATCAGCCACCACAAATCCACACCTTGTCAAGGTAACCTCCAGGTATCACTTTTAAGACAAAATTTCCACTCCTTTTCCCTATGGCTCACTGCCAACTTATAATGCAAAATACATTCAACTCATAACACAAAATTCAACTTCGAAAGCTCCCTTAATCTTTTAAAATTTCAACACTCTTTAGAAGTGTAAAGTCCAGGGTTTTTTCTAAGACTTAAGGCAATCTTTTTATAAAATCAAAATAAGGTCCATAATTCCAATATAGAAATGTCATATCAACGTTCCCATTCCAAATGGAAAGAATGGGTTGATAGCAAAAAGTGATTAGACAAAAGGAGATTTAAATACAGCCGGGAAAACAATAAATCCTCAACCTACATATCCAGCATCTGGAGATCATGACAAAATCATCTCTGTTCCCACTTGCTTGGTAATCTCACCTCTCCAACTCTGTCGCCCACAGCACACACCCTCTTTACTGAGCTAGCGTCACTCTCTGCCTATAGTTCTCCTCCATGGCACAAAAATTCCATAGTCCTGAGGTTTTACCTCCACCGCACCACCCAATGGCCTCTCAGGGCCTTATTGTTGGGACTAAAATCCTGCCACACACTGAGGGGCCTCAGTCAGAAATCTGGGTGTAAAATTCCATGAACTCCTTACTCGCTCATCTTTCATATCTGCAAAGAGTACCACACAGATAATGTTGCCAAGCTAGGCTGAGTACTTCAGATACAGCCTTTCTTTCCTTGGACAGTGGTCGGGAAAACACTTCCGAGGTGGCTGTTCTCAAGTGGAGACACCTGCAGTTATGGTATTTACTCTCATGCAAGTGAGCTTTTCACAAATTGGAGTTTCTTGTGTGAGATCTTGCACACAGGACACATTTCTTACCATCTCAGTGCAGACTTCAAGGTTTCTTTTATACAGATGCTAACCTTTAGCAATTTCACCTCCTTTTTCAGAATCCTCCATATTTCAAACTAGCTCACACTCATTTCCTTCTGAAACTGCACGTTTTTATGTATTCTCTCTCTCCTCCCTTCTCTCTAGTCTACTATAGCTCCAAATGAGAGCGGTGAGCTGTAGTGAGTCCCCAGTCTGAAGGCTATCCTTACTTAAAATTTCTCCAGCAAATAAATTAGTCTATTACTTTTAAATTCAAACTTAGTTGAGAATTAAAGATATTAGCAAGTTAAAGTTATTTTCTCTGCCAAAATACATCAGTGACTTAAAGTACAGTTTTCAGTAGAATACTTATTTCCCCCAACTGCCTCCACTGCTTGCATCACTCATGGAATCTTAGTCTTTCCAGCTCCCATCAGAATACTCCTTTAAGATTTAAGCATTATAGTATTTCTTCAGCCTGAAGCTTCAAACTCTTCCATGTTCCTAGCAAAAATAGTTTCAATAGCCTATTGATTACATGATGAAATTTGCTACATACCAAATACATACATACATACATATATATGTGTGTGTGTTATAGTATTCTAACACCTGAGTAGAAGCAACTGAAGGGTTGACAGGCTTACTTTAGCTCACAGTTTAAGAAGGCCATGGAGGGACCCAGCAAAACCACTCCTGGGAATATACCCAAGAGATGCCCTATCATATGACAAGAGCATTTGTTCAACCACGTTCATAGCAGTATTATTTGTAATAGCCAGAAACTGGAAACAACCTAGATGCCCCTCAATGGAAGAATGGATGAAGAAAGTGTGGAATATCTACACATTAGAGTACTACGCTGCGGTAAAAAACAATGACTTCTCGAATTTTGCATGCAAATGGTTGGAAATAGAAAACACTATTCTGAGTGAGGTAACCCAGACCCAAAAAGATGAACATGGGATGTACTCACTCATAATTGGTTTCTAGCCATAAATAAGGGTCACGGAGTCTACAATTGGTGATGCTAAAGAAGCTAAGTAAGAAGTTGAGCCAAAGGAAAAACATATAGTTATCCTCTTGGCTATGGGAAGTAGACAAAATTGCCGGGGAGAAAATTGGGATCTTGGGGGTGGGGTGGGATGGGGGTAAGGGGAGATGGGGAGAGAAAAGGGAGAAGGGGAGGATGGGGGGAACTTGGGGAAAAAGGAAGATTGGGATAAAGGAAGGTAGGATAGGGGAGCACGGAAGCACAATTCTTAGTTAAGGGAGCCACCTTAGGGTTGGCAAGAGACTTGAACCTAGAGTGGCTTCCAGGAGCCCAAGCTGAGGTCCCCAGTTAGTTCCTTGGGCAGCTGAGGATAGGGAACCGGAAATGACCCTAGCCTATAGCAATACTACGAACATCTTGCATATCATCATAGAACCTTCATCTGGTGATGGATGGAGATAGAGACAGAGACCCACACTGGAGCACTGGACTGAGCTCCCAAGGTCCCAATGAGGAGCAGAAGGAGGGAGAACATGAGCAAAGAAGTTGGGACCACGAGGGGTGCACCCACCCATTGAGACAGTGGAGCTGATCTACTGGGAGCTCACCAAGGCCAGCTGGACTGTGACTGAAAAAGCATGGGTTAAAACTGGACTCTCTGAACATGGCGAACAATGAGGGCTGATGAGAAGCCAAGGACAATGGCACGGGGTTTTGATCCTATGCAATGTGCTGGCTTTGTGGGAGCCTAGCCAGTTTGGATGTTCACCTTCCTAGATATGGACAGAGCGGGGAGGACCTAGGACTTACCACAGGGCAGGGAACCCTGACTGCTCTTTGGACTGGAGAGGGAGGGGGAGTGGAGTGGGAGGAGGGGGAGAAGGGTGGGAGGAGGGGGAGGGAAATGGGAGGCTGGGAGGAGGTGGAAACTTGTTTTTTTTTTCTCTTCCTTTTCTCAATAAAAAAAAAATTAAAAAAAAAAAGAAGGCCATGGAGGCAAAGCTTGAAGCACCTGCCCCCCCACCCTGCGTTTGAGACAGGAGTCCAAGGGAAATGAATACTGATGTCCAGCTTCTCCATTTCTTCAGTCTGAAGCCCCAGCACATGTGACTATGCCACCAACATCTAGGCTGAGTCTTTGTACTTCAACCTACCTAGTCTAGGAAACAATCCACAGTCGTGCCAAGAATGTTATCTCCTAAGTAATTCCAGATCCTGTCACACAGACAATCAATATTAACCATCAAATCTGACTGGAATAGTAGATGTCTTTGCTTCAGAGAGAAGGAATCCTTGATTTTGATTCTCTTCTTTCCCTTTTCTTTACAGTACTTTTCTGTAAAAGGAAGAAAAAGTTGAGGTAAGTCGCCGATGATAAGTGCCTTTCTCATTCTCCACTTGGGAGGGCTTGCAATGATTATTCTTCATTTTCAACTTGACTGGATCTGGATTTGGAATCATCCTCTTGGTGTGTCAATGAAGGCACTTAAAGATAGACATAACAGAAGAGCAAACACTCCTGCTAACTACCTATGTCAGCATTCCATCTGCTGGGGGTCCCAGAGGACAAGTGACCCAAAACTGATAATATTCATTTCTGTCTGCTTCCTGATGATGCACACAATGTGAGCAGAAGCCTGCTTCAATACACTTCCCCCGTCATGACAGGGTGAACCCTCTAATGGTGAGCAGAAACAAAACCTTCTTTAAGTTGTTCCCCTCTCTTGTATTAACACAGTACTGAGAAAATAGCCAATACAAGACTTCTAGAGTAGACTGATCTTTTGGAAAGAAATAAACAGTGTCCCACTGTTTAGAGTAGATGCCCCCCCATTCCCCAGGCCAACTTAGGGATGATGGCAGAAACCCAGTAAGAGTTCGTGAAAGAGAAACTAAAAGATATCTCCAACAAACAAAAAGCATATATCCCCATTTGAGAGTATCTAATAGATTATAAAAATATCCACAGCATAAATGGCAAAACATCAATACTTTGGAATGGAACCATAGATGAAAGTGTTTTCAACTACCAGTGGTGAGGATATATTCGACCTATAAAAATGATAACTTCATCTGGTTCAAGCTAATATTCTTCCAGCATAATGTTGTATTATTAAAGGTCAATAACAAAATGAGAAGGTCTTAATCTTTTTTGTTTTGCTGTAACAGAACATTATAGATGGGATAGTATTAATGAGCATTAATTTGTTTGCTCACTGTTCTAGAGGCCAAAGTACAGAGCAAAGGTTTTTAGAAAATTTGAGCTCTGAAGAGACATAGGCAGAAATTCAAGGCTGCCAACTTGGAACATCCTTTGTAAACATTTCAGACGCTGGCTTGGAGCATCCTTAGAAAAAAAGGGAAAGTGAACCTTAGAATGTAAGTATCTGTTTCTGCACTCTGCTGCCAAATGTGATCTTAATGTTCTTATATAAGAAAAATATCCATCTCATTTTCATGCAACTAAACCACAACATCCAGAATTTAACTAAAAATTATCAGGTATGATTTTTAAGTGGGGCACCCAAAACCAAATTCAGCTACAAGAAGATAATCCAGATGTTAGAATGGAAAAGAAAATACAATGACTATGTTTTAAAAAGAGGAATTTTTTTGGCACATGTACACATGCATAAAACAAGTTCATAAAATGATAAAGACATATAAAAATTGCAAAGGAGCCAGATCTCTGAGGTACTAAATCTAGGAAAATTTAAGCATTAAAATAAATGATAAGAAAAGATTATACCTCATTGAATAAAATAAGAATCCAGGAGTCCATACTGTTACATGTAGGTAAAGTACTAACTAAACATTGCCAGGAAATAATGTAGCTAGAAATTTACCATTTTGTAACCTCTCTCGGTAAGAGTCAAGACTCATCCATACCTGTTATAACCACTTAGTGAAGATTTGGTGAATAGGATATTTATATCATTTCAAAATAGATTCCCACAAGTCATTTATTAATCAGAAATACCCATCACGATATGCCACACTGAGGAAGGATGCAATATTTATGCCATAAGGACTCCCAAGTTAGAGATCAGTCTGAACAACATCATTGCTGGCTAATACGTCAAGGTCCTGAACTTGGAAAGCTGTTCTGTGGGCCAACATAGAAATAAGAAAGGCCCAAAGAGGGGTCGAAAATGCAAAACATGAATTACGTACTTTCAGCATTGGAATGCTGCTCAGATGTGACAGAAAAAAATACAGAGATAAAGAAGTTGGGATTTTCCAACTATTTATTCTGAAAGGGATTTTGATAACTAGGTGACAAGTTATAATGAGTTAGAAAAGGAGATTATTCTGAAGTTCTCACGATCTAGTCAAGTGAAGAACAGCAGGTAGAGGAAGGAACAGATCAAACGGATCATAAAGCCCTGGTTTAGGACAAGCCAAGCCATGGGACCCATGGGCCAGAAGTAATACAAATCAAAGGAAGAAAAATGAACCTAAATACCACAAAAATTATTTATCAAAGAAAAAAGGCCCAGGAAAGAAAATTTTATTCAGAGAAGATTCAGATGAAACCTGGAAATGTTTTATGCCCAGGAAACAAAGAAATAAAAGAGTTTTAGACTATGTGCCAGGCACTGCTGGATGTTGGCAAATCCAGATGATTTTGGATGCTGGAGCCAACACTCAAACGATTCTCCATGAAGAAGATCAAAAACAGAACCTTTAAATCATTTGTCCCTAATCTACTGAATCAGACATGGAGCAAAGTATAGAGACATCTCACAAAGGTGCCAAGGGAAAGGTTGCCAACCATTCTAGACTGGCAGAGGAATGAGACCCCATGAGAACATTGCTTAATACTCTGGAGTTAGTCAATGCTCACGATGGCACTCACTCGCCCAGGTTACTAACCCCAGGGAAATCACAGGTAGACTTGTATAGAGCAAGTGTTTATGCTTAGAGACTCATAGAAGTTACTGAGCGAAAGGCTTGCTTCTTTCACTGGGCATCTGATTTCTACTTTTTAACATTTGTTTACCTCTTTGCTAAAGAAAATCCAGAGCCTCTTCCCTTTGTGTGTTTTTTTATAATGTCTTCTTCTTGTTGTTGCTGTTATTGTTATTAATTATGATGATGATGATGATGATGATGATGATGATGATGATGATGATGATGATCTTGTCACACTGCTGTTTGGCAGTCATGAAGGGACACACGTGATGTTCTAGGTAGGTGAATTTTCTATAAAGTCAGGGACACTTCAAGAAACTGACTTACATAAAAATAATTTAGTGGGAGGAGAAGCAGAGATACAACAGGGGAAGGAGCCAAATAAGATATTTGGTCCTTTCAATAGAGTGGTAGTGGAGATGTAGAAGGATCAAGTTAGGAGATAGCTTGGTATACGCTGAAAGCATGTTCGAGTCTTGCTGCCCATTTAGCTTACATTTGGGGAGCTTCTACCATTAACCCCAGTTATACATGAGGAAGCTGAGCCACAGTGAAACTAAGTAAATTGTTCATAATGCATTAAATGATGATAATTATAAAAAATACAGTGGAAATTAAGAATTAGCAGCTCTGGTAATTGTCTAAATCCATTGACTGGATTTAGAATCACCATGGAAATATACCTCTTGTGTGCTTTTTTTTTTTTGACAGTTTTTTCCAGGAAGGTTTAACTGAGCAAGGAAAGTCTATCTGAATGTGTGTGTGTGTGTGTGTGTGTGTGTGTGTGTGTGTACATATATATGCCCTCCCACAGGCAGCTGTGCAGGGCTGAGTGGAAGGAGATAGTGAGTTGAGCACCAGCATCCCTTACTCTCTGCTTCCTCACGGCAGATAAAACTGGACCAATTGCCTTACTTTCCTGTCGCCGAATCTTCCCTGATGTATAATGAGGTGTATCTTTTCCTCAACTCTAAGCCAAAATAAACATTCCATTTCTTTAGTCAAAGAGATGACAAAATTAAGATAGTATTTTATAATGAACTTGTCTAATTGTTCTTTCTAAAAGATTGGAATTTTAAGACGTTACAGCACTGTTAATATTAATCATTAAATATTAATAAGTGCATCCTTCTAAAATGTTCTCATCCCTTGAGGTTTTGCAGGAGTTTTGATTGTTCTTTTTTGTGGGGGTATGGTCTTACAGTTGCCCACTGTCTAGAAAATAGCTTTTACTTAGTACCTATAAACCCATTCATCTGCCAGGAGCGTATTTTTAAGTGACCACCAAGCAAATCACCACTGATTTGGCTAAAGACAGTGGGTCTGAAAAGCCCAACCTTTGAGAAAATGAAAATATTTGGAATAGAAGGAGAAGCTAAGGTGCCAGGGCTGATTGGTATGTGCTCAGGTTTCTCATATTCATAGAAACCAAACATATCTTCATTGTGACATTGGTGAATACAAATGGCCTGGAAAAAATCTTTCAGATGAGAAGAAATTGAGATTTGATTGATCAACTCTTTCTGCAATAGAGATGGACTTTAATATAAATGTAAATTCATATCTTCTAGAAAGTTATAAAGGGAATCTCAGAGAATAGTAATATCAAACATAAACTACCATTTATTGAGCACCAACTATGTATGGGCGGTGTGTGAAGCATTATATGTTTTAAAAGCTAATTCCTATAATTACATTTATGAGATATTTGTCATAATCTACATGACATGTGGAGAAATAGAGACTGAGAGAAATTAGAAAACAGGCAAATAATTACAGGATAAAGAAAAAAAGTTATTCAGAAGGAGCAGCTGCCATCGAAGGGGCTGGAGAGATGGTTCAGTCACTTCATGCGCTTGCAGAGGACCTATACCAGTTTCTAAACATTCAATGCCAGGCAACTCACAACCACCAATGACTCCAGTTTCAGGGGATCTGATACCCTCTTTCTAACCTCTGTGAGCAACTGCACATACACAGTGCATGTAAACTCATGGAGGCACATAAGTATGCACATCAATAGAAACAGAGACATATTAAAAGAATGAACTTTTAGCTTTGGAACTCTGACATGAGGTAGATTAAGAAACTCTTCATTGGTTCTTTGCTGGGATAATTAACCACAAACTTGTTGACATAAAACAACAGAGATCAATTTTCTCATAGTTCCTGAGGCCAGGTGTACAAAATTAATAACAACCGATGGAAATCATGCTGTTGGCAACGGTATGCTCCCTCTCTGGAGACTAGGATAGACTCCATTCCTTAACTCTGTTATCTCCTGACTTATAGCTCCACCATTCCACCATTCAAGGCCAATCTTTCTGCATTCATCCTTCATTGAGCTCTTCTCTGTGTCAAGCCTCTCCCTGAAGATTATATTTCTTTCTGCTAAGCCTCCTTCTGTGGTTACAATTAGATAATCTACAATAGTTGCCAGCACCCGCCAAGATCTTTAATTACTCATTTTCTAATATAAGATCATTGTCATCAAGTTCCAGGATGATGCTAGGGACTGTCCTTTAGCTATTTGGGTCTCCAATCTCACCCATTCCTCTGCCCTGACTCTCATGATGTTTATCAGTATATAGCAAGGTTTCATGATCTTTTCACTTACAGTTCTAAAATCCAGTGCTCTATGAAATACTGGAGTGTATTTACACAAATATTGTTACAAAAATTAGCAGAAGAAATGTGTGCAAATTAATCTTCTCTCTGATCCTTGCTTATCACCATACTGTGAATATATCCACAGTGGTATACAGTGCACCATAGCTACTGGGTATGCTACAAGGGACTGTATGCAATTTATATTACTTTATTATAAAATTAAGAATATGTGAGCTATAAAGACATTTGACCGTGGGATTGTTATCTGAGGAATCATGAACCTACAGTAAGATAAGAGCATGTAACAAAGCCACAGGGTTTGGGTAGTACTGAAATCTGAAAAACTACTAGATGCTCCCCAAGGACCCCAAGAGCAGGAACATTCCATGAGTAAAGGGATCTGCTTTCCTAGGAATCACTATGAGGTGGTTAGAACTGAATTCCAAAAAGATCATGAGTCCTGGATAGATGTGGGCCTCATCAAGACAAAAACTAAGGTCTTCAGAGAATAAGCCAGTCCTGCCCCCACCTCCAGGCTGCATCTCATACAGATCATTGGGATCTGTAAGTCCCCTTTGGGTACCAAGGTTATAGCCCCCACTCTCTGATTCACAGCAGCATCTTCTGCTGTAACCAATGGAGAGGACTCTAAAAGGAAGGTGGGAGCTACCATGCCTAGCTCATGTTCTGAACGCCCAATGTGGCCAGTACCTCTAGCTCTGCATAAAATCCTTTTGGGAAGACTCTCCTCTTGCCCATGTGAAAAGCTTCAAACAAACTCCCAGTCAGATTACGGCTGCCAGAGCCAAGAGGACATCAACTTCTAACACAATATCTACTTATTCTCCCCCATCCCCTTGTTGTTACCACCAGGACCAGTTTTCCCTTTTCAGTATCATCCAGTATGCTTTATCCTTTCCCCAAATTTCATTGTTTCAGTTCTTACACACACACACACACACACACACACACACACACACACACACAGCAGTTTCCTTCAACCCCTTTGAGGTAACTATCTCCCTATGTGTACTCACACGGACAAACACACAGTTGCTTCAATTTTCTTTGCTGGAAGTTAACTGCAGACTGTCAAAAGTTGTTTAATGTATTCTTCATTTTTAACCCATAGTGAGTATCTTAACATGTTCTTCTTGGACTAGTCAGTGGGAAGAAAAGAAAGCAAACAAAAACCTTTGTCAAGGAGAATGTGGCTGGATGAAGGGAACAAATACTTCACATCAACTACAATAGAATAGCTCAAAAACTGTGCGCTGCTTTGAAAATATGGAGACAGTCTACCAGCATCAATTCCCTTTGGGTAAGATAATATATTGTTCATAGAGATATTCAGCAGGAGATCAAACCTCTCCATCTCAGTGACTCATCCAAGTTTGTCACAAACATCCTTCTCTCTCCATTTCTGTCAGTCACCACTGTAAATGACATCCCTGCATTGTCTGCATGCCACTGTAGGCCAGTCTCCAAATTCTTCCCTGATGTTATAAAGGAATGATGAATTCTATGCAAGTAAATTTCTCAAAAAAATAAGGCATACTTTTATAAAAGTCAAAATATGGAAACATGTATCTAATCGTTTTCATGAGAATATTTACTGTGAATTACTCTGATCTTTTGAGATAGTTAAGCAGAGTTTAACTTCTGTAAACATCAATGACCCCTGCTAATAAGCCAGGTTCACCCAGAGAGAAAAGGAGAGTGACAACCAAGAGGCCCCAGGTATGTTGGACAGAGGCCTAATAGGCATTGTAGGAGATGGCGTGGTCCTTCCAATAGTGCCAGGAAACACAGGTTTCTCCTATGCATCTACAACCGAAAACATCAGCACTGACTATCACCAGCTGGGAAGCTGACGGCACTCAGGGAAGGTAGGCAGCACACTGAGATCAGTTTCTGGTTTCAAATGGGACTGAGGCAACACATGTAAAACAACCCTAGCAATGGGGAGGATGGAGCCTGATCTAGCTATCTCCTGGAATCATCTGGTGGAAGGATTGGGACGCTAAGCCAGTCACAAAATCTTCAACCTAAAATCGGTCCTGCCTACAAGATGTGCTAGAGTAAAAGTGGCTAAGAAATTGAGGGAGTGGAATGATTGTAGAAACCAGATGGGTCAAGGACACCACAAGAAAACCCACAGAATCAGCTAACCTGGGTTCATAGGGGCTCCAAGAGACTGAACCAATATCCAGGAAGCCTTCATGGGTCTGACCTAGAGTCTTGGCATATATGTTACAGTTGTGTGGCTTGGTCTTCTTGTGGAACTCCTAACAGTGAGAAAAGGGATTGTCTCTGACTCTTTGGATGGCTTTTGGGATCCTGTTCCTCCGACTAGGTTGCCTCATCCAGCTTTAGTATGAAGGTAAGTGCCTAGTCTCATAACACCTTGATGATATACCATGGCTGGTTGATATTCACGGAGGCCTGCCCTTTTCTGAAGAGCAACACAGGAGGAGTGGATGGGGGCTGGGAAGAGAGGATGGAGGGGAAACTATGATCAGGATGAAAAACAAAAAATTAATTAAATTTTTTCACAATTACAAAAATGTGTGACTATGTGCATAGTTTCCCAGAGGAAACTGGGATGGTTGATTAAAAGGAAGAGCTGCTTGGGAAGATGAAACCTCTCCAGAGTCCAAAGACCTAGTGTTCACCCTTCAGCCCACCCTCTTAACTGTGACATGCAGGAAAAGCATACAGTCTCCTGTGACACACAGGAAAAACATACGACCTCATGTGACACAGGAAAAACATAGGGACTCTTTGGCCCTTAATCTTCATCTACAGTTTTCAAGACCATACTACACCCTCCATTATATTACGTGTGAGAACACGGTCAGACCACAGTGAGCTAATACACAGGAAGTCTCATCATGTATGAACTCCAAAGCACTAAACAAATAAATATTTGCTGCTGCAATTGGGAAATTCTCCATGTTTTTTACAATGCCTGTCTTATTTCTATAAAACGATGCAGAGCAGAACTGGTCCAAATTCCCCTCAAAGAGGTAAAACCATTAGTGACTGCTGAGATTCCCTAACTCAAGCCAAGGCTTGCGGGGTTGGGGAGAGTCACACTAACAGAGTTGCAAGAAAAAAAAAAATCAACACCTAACGGCGCTCTCTATGTGGTTCAAAGTCCATATTCCCTGATCAAGCTCAGGATGCTTAGGGGGCTTATCTTGGTGAGATGGTGACCAGGACTAAAGAAAACCTTGGTGCTTGCTGCAAAGGCAGTACCTTGAACCTCAACTCTTGCCTCAGAGGCTTTTATCAGAAAAAGAAGACAGAAAACATAGTCATTATTTTCTCAACAAGGGACAAAGCAGTGCCAATGGCCTCCAAAGTATTCTCATAAATAGCTGTAATTTTCTCCAAAATATTCCTTCTCATTCTAGGTTGCTAAAATTCCTATCATCTGCCAATGTGAAAGAATGTTGGGAAATAAAACAATAACTTTGTTTAATATTTATGCTATTCTCTCATATTAAATATAATTTATGCAACTGGTTTTTGTATCACCCTGTTTAATTATGTATAGTTGAAAAGGCTTATATTATACATGGTTATCATTTATAATTAATTAACTCAATGTGGAGTTTGTGTTCGTGCCTATAAAGAGTTGGGCACAGGGCCTGTGTCAGTACAAAATCCTTTTCTCAATCATTCTTAGCTCATAGCATATTTTCCAAGTATACTTCTAAATGCAAAGACACCTTCTTAGTTATGATGTCTCCTGCATGGGTTGGAGTCATCATTGAGTCGTAGGAGGGTGTGGAGAGGCCAAAAGGTTGATGGGAGGTCAGCAGAATTGAGTTTTTAAGTCAGCTCACATGAAGCTAGTTTTTCTATCAAGTTACTACCTTAATGTTCAATGGTAAACTTCCAGTTTACTTTTTAAAAAAGACACGGTCAACAAGACAAAATGGCAGCCTACAGAATGGGAAAAGATCTTCATCAACCCCACATCATACAGAGGCTGATCTCCAAAATATACAAAGACCTCAAGAAACTGGTCATCAAAAGAACAAATAATCCAATAAAATAAATGGAGTACAGACCTAAACAGAAAACTCTCAACAGAGGAATCTAAAATGATTGAAAGACACTTAAGGAAATGCTCAGCATCCTTAGCCATCAAAGAATTGCAAATCAAAACAACTCTAAGATTCCATCTTACACCTGTAAGAATGGCCAAGATCAAAAACACTGATGACAACTTATGCTGGATAGGTTATGGGGAAAGAGGAACATTTCTGCATTGCTGGTGGTAGTGCAAGCTGGTACAACCCCTTTGGATGTCAGTGTGGTGATTTCTCAAAAAATTAGGAAACAACCTTCCTCAAGACCCAGCAATACCACTTTTGGGTATATACCCAAAAGATGCTCAATTGTACCACAAGGACATGTGCTCAACTATGTTCATAGCAGCTTTGTTTATCATAGCTAGAACCTGAAAAAGACCTATATATGCCCCTTGGCTGAAGAATGGATAAGGAAAATGTGGTACATTTATACAATGGAGTACTACACAGAGGAAAAAAATAATGGCATCTTGAAATTTGCAGGTAAATGGATGGGTCTAGAAAACATCATATTGAGTAAGGTAACTCAGACCCAGAAAGACAATTATTATATGTACTAACTCATAAGTGGTTTTTAAACATACTGCTAAAAAGAACCAGCCTACAAATCACAATCACAGAGAACATAGACAACAATGAGGAACCTAAGAGAGACATACATGGATCTAATCTATATGGGAAGTAGAAAAAGACAAGATCTCCTGAGTAAATTGGGAGCATGGGGACCATGGGAGAGGGTTGAAAGAGAGGAGGGGAGCAAAGAAAAATGTAGAGCTCAATAAAATGAAAAAAAGCAAATAAACAGTGTTTTGTTCTTGTTTTCCCTTCTGTTTAATACTACCGCCATTACTGCTTCTTTCGGGAAATGTCCCCAGATCTCCCCATTCACACCCTTGGTGTGTTCTCTTCTGATTCCTCCTCCCATCTGCTTCCCGTTGGCTATCCCATGACTCCTCCTCTCCCTATTCTACCCATAGCTATGCTGGGCCTTGATTTCCCCACACTGTTCGGTCTCTCCAAAAGCTCCCACTACTCTCTTGACCTCCCTATTCCCTCTAGGATGATGAAACCCCAAGCTAGCCCTCTGCCCGAAACTGATCTCCTTGCTTACTTATTTGGAAGGTGGTAGGACCAAAATATGCCATAAACCCCCAAGTTCCATTTATCTAAAATACAATTAATTAATCTCTCTCCTCCTATGGTTCACTCCTCCGTTAACAGCTTCATTATCCTCTCCCTCCCCAGGGTCATCAACGTGAAAGTCCTCTTCCAATCCAGTAATTCCACCCCTGTAACATCTCCCTCCATAGCATCATCCCCATTCCACCACCATTTCCTTTGTTCTGTTTTTTATCAGCAACTGGGAGAAGAAAAGGAATATTTTCTAGAATGACTGTATGCCTCATCCACTCTGTAAAGAACCTTCAAACACTGATATTGTTTTCATCAGCACTCAACTCATGGTCCAAAGTTTCTGAGCATAAGAAAGTTGCAGATTTTTAAGGATGTAGACATGCTATTTACTAATTTGATTATAATACATTTATATATGTATTGAACTATCATCCTGTTCCCCATAAATGTGTACATAATTTGTTGGGATCCCAGTCTCTATCTGTAGCTGGGGATTCCAGTTCTCCTTATCTATAGCTGGGGATCCCAGTCTCTATCTGTAGCTAGGGGTCCCAGTCTCTCCTTGTCTGTAGCAGCTTTGACCTCCTCCATCCTAACAAGCATCCCTGTTGTTGGCCTCCCAACGGGTCAGTAGGAGCAGAACAGTAGCCTTGGACCAGAATTTATTTTACGCCTTCCCCTCATAGCATTGGCCAATCCTGTACATGGCAGGCCTTCCCCGCTCACTTTACCATTCAAAAAACCACAACCTCATTTCAGGCTGTGTGTGTGATCATCTGGAGTGAAGAGCCTGAGAGCTTTCATTTCTGTGTCCCCAGACTGACACACAGAGGTACTCAAAATGTACTTGTTAGAGTAATTTCAAATGACCAACAATATGTCCTCCAAATCACTTCTTTTCTTAAACTCTGAAGTTGAAAGAAATATATAGGAAAGATCTCAAAACCTTAGATGCCCTTAATCAGTGGGACTTTCATAATTTTTCAGTGATTCCTTTGATATTTTTAAATTCTCTTTATCCACATTCCTAACCAGGAGAATTAGTTTAAAGTTTGAACTAGATGGTTTTGGGTTGTTCTGGTTTTTTGTTTGTTTGTTTATTTTGTTTGTTTTCATTTTTGTTTTGTTTTGTTTGTTTGTTTGTTTCAGTGGAAGTTAAGGAGCAGATGCACTAGACCTAAAATGTAATGTTTTCTTCTGAGAACTCTGCTATGGTCTGAATGCCTGGAGCCTGGGGTGGACATGTTTTGAAAGACTGTTAAGTGAGGAGATATTTTTAGCCATTAGCTTTTCACATACCAGGGCTGGATCTCTTTTCTTTTGCACATATATGAGCATGAATGTCTGTATACATGCCATAAATGTTCAGGTGAGTAAGTCCTTCTGGGCAAACATTGTTTATGGAGGCAAACCTTGGATGTTGCTCAGGTGTCATTTGTCTTGTGTTTTGAGATAGAGCCTCTCGGTTTTTACCTGGAACTCTCCAAAGAGGCTGGGTTGGGCAGTTAGCAAGACCCACAAGATCCATCTCTCTCTGCATCTCCACTGGTGGGATCACAACTTCACTAACAGTATAGCAAAAGGAACATGAAACACTTGGATAGGAGTCAGCTCTCCTTTAGAATTGACATTCTTTCTCCACTGTGCCAAGAACTTGATGAGAAAATTGGGTGATAAATTTAACTGGGAACATGTTGATTATGTTAGAAGGTCTGTGTGGTTATTTCTCCAATCACCTTTATCTGTAATAAAGGTGATCTATTGATCTCCATACCCATGACTATCTATCTATCTTTAAAATGGTTCTAAACACAAGCCTGGAAAAAGTAATGCTATTTATGCACACCCTAAAACCCCAATGAAGGTCCTTAATAAATGTCTCTGAATGAGAGGAATTAATTAATGTATAAGAGAAGAGTTGACTAATTTTATTTGTAATGGGACTTCACTAAGAGATTTTGTCCTGTGCTCTGTAGAACTTCATCTCATGGTAAGGAAGTTGAACACTTGAGCCTCACAAGTGCCTGTGAGTTCAGCATCAAAGAACACTCTTAACAGTGGGAATAAGTGGAACCGCCCCTACTCATTAGTGGATAATCATTGTGCAAGCTGCACCCACATCCTCACATCTGTGTACAGCAGCACTTGACTGACCACGGATCAACTGTGATCTAAAGGTCACTGCTACCTTGACTAGATTTGGAATCACCTAGGAGACATCTACCTCCAGACCCATCCATGAGAGCATTTCCAAAGAGGTTTAAATGAGGAGGGAATGCTTACCCCAAGTGTGCATGTCACATCCCCATGGACTCTGGACCTAGAATGAATGAAAAGGAAAAGTCTGTGATCACCGAATGATGTCCCATCTCCACCTCCTGATCCAACTGTGAGTGAGAGACCTGCTGCCATGTCTTCCCTGCCTTGATGGGTTACACCCTCCAACTATAAATCAAATCCAACCCTCTTTTCTTTAGCTACTCTCATTAGCTATTTCTTTTCACCAAGAAAAGTGATAATTGATACATTTAATCTGCAAAGAAATTATGAAATTTTCTTTCAATAGCTAGCCTAAAAGTATCCTTGCGCTTCTTCAGAACTATGCTGTGACTTAATCATCTTTTCCTGTGTAAATATGTTTAGGTGTAGAGACAGTTTAAAAATGAGAGCAATAAAAACAATACATATAAGAGGTTGAGTTGGTATTTTTAATTATTTTTGTTTATTTTTATTGTTGGTGTGTGTGTTTGTGTGTGTGTATGTGTGTGTATACACATGCACATGTGTGTATGCATATGTGTGCATGTGCTATGTTATGATATGGTGGGTGTGTTTAATCTGGAGATTCAATGCAGAACATTGCACAAACCAAGCAAGTGCTCTCCTACAGAGCCACACCCCCAGACCTAATTATGTGTATGAGATTAGAAAATGTGAATAGTTTTAATTAATGATTTAAAAGAACTTGGTAATTCACCCTAAAGTATAATCATAGTAATTTTTCATATTTGTCAGTTCCAATAAAAAAGGAATTAGGGCAATGACCAATATGTCCAGAATCTATACACACACCAAGTAAAATGAGAATAGGAGGGAAAACAAGTGTTCTGCTCCCAAAGACTCATTGGGAGACTTGAAATACATGCTCTTTGGTTTCCACTGCCTAGCATGGATAGAGTAGGCATGCAGGGCTAGGTAAAGCATTCAGGTTACATGACGGACTGCTCTGGTTGATAGGCATTCTACTCCAAGTAGTGGAGATGAAATTTTGAGTGTGATCATTCTGGAATCCAGAAGCTTCTATCTCTCTTTCCTTGTACAGAAATCCAGGGTTCCACTCCAGTGTGGGGCCTACTGAAGGGCCCTGTCCCTAGCTCAGTCACTAATGGTAGCTGGCTCGGTGGGAGAATCACTAGAATGGCAGATGCTGCCAGAAAGGCCTGGCAGCAGACTCTGCTCCAGCTCAGTGCCTAATGCCATTACATGTCCTCCAACAGCTGCACGGGATCCTCGGTGAGCTGTTGGAGCATTCAAAGCGGATCAAGAATCACCGTTTCCTTATGCCCAACACTAATCCCAACATGGTCTTCTCAAATTGAAGTAAATGCAATGGCCAACTGGGCTGATAGCAAAAAGTTTCCAGAGGAAGCCTCAGAGAAACTCCTGTTCATCCCCACATAAAACTACTGTGCTACCGACATCTCCCATGGCAAGCATGAGAGAGGGCAAGATGCCACTCTCCAAGCTCCCCATGCTCAACACAGCGGCTTGGCTTGCTTTCTTGCTGATGTGGATACATTTCCTTCACAAAGACATTCTCTTTAACTGAGGACGCACACAATCATGTAGTCTCTTCCACAAGAGTCGTTCTCTACCCATTTAGCAAGTATCTGTGCATAGGAAAAATCTATACCTCTCCTTTCAGTCCTGGTAGGTAGACAGATGTTTTCACAAAGATGGCTGAAGGTTCTTTAAATGCTGCATCTGGCATCTACAGTGAGCACGGTACAATCTCAACCAGAAAGTATGTGTTGTCTTTGGAAAGAGTCAGGGAAGGAAGAATTTCTAGACCCTTTACCCCTTAAAAAAATAAAGGTGGATTTCCAAATTGAGTTCTCACAGAGCTAAAATGCCTCAGAGAGGAAGGCGTTGAGTCATGCATGTGGCACACATTGGTCATGTCAGCTCTTGGAACTCTAGGTCAGGAGGACTCAAGACTGAGATCTGCCCAGGGCTACACCGTGACTTTATGGCCATCTGAGCTATGTAGTATGGCAATGTCTCAACACAACAAATGAGCAATGACAACTGGCCTCAGCACCCTCACCGGAGAGCACCACTCTTTCTAACAACACTGTACACAAAATGCCCAACAAAAAGAAAAAGAATATCATCACCTAATACACAAAAGAAGGGCATTTTCTTTAAGAATAACAACAAAACTAAAATAAATATTCAAGAAATTTAGGAAAAGAAAGGGAACAGAAGGGGCAATACCAGAGTCTAACCTTAAAAAAAAAAAAAAGTAAAAGCAACACGCAAGGGCACCCATCAGAAGGGGTTTAGTTCTTTCCTGGTAACTCCCACCGATGTCCCGACAGAGCCATCCACACGCATAAAGCCACAAGAGCTTTGCTTTTGCTTTCCATTCATTTTTGTTTTGTTTTTAGTGGGCATTAAGTCAAAGAACTAAAGGTTACTGAAGAAAGCACAGAAAAGGCCTGGCAATCTATAGCCAGGGAAAATGGGGCCCATTATCAAAGATCCCGGATACATCAAACCTATACACACTAGCCCTAAGATGAACTCAATTTTCCTAGATCTTGAAGGCCAAAGAGACCTGGACATATGGTCCAGCCAACTAGAATCACTCCTTTGAAGACGGGTGAGGTCTGCAGCTCAAGCTAATGTGGAGGCCATTTATTTAATGCAC
Source organism: Microtus oregoni (assembly GCF_018167655.1). Classification (NCBI taxonomy): domain Eukaryota; kingdom Metazoa; phylum Chordata; class Mammalia; order Rodentia; family Cricetidae; genus Microtus; species Microtus oregoni. Next base: position 62,197,334 of record NW_024543059.1, on the reverse strand, counting down.
AGTCTCCATTATATTGATGGAAAAACCACAGGCTCCAGAGTGGCCAAAAGACTGGTGTGACATCATCCCCCAGCTAGTAATAGTCAGTTAGATCTGGAACCCAGTTCTCCTCTCCAACAAAAGGTCAGTCCTCTGTCCATCACAGCAAGATTGGATGATGAGGTCACAGGGCATCTCATTGCCAGAGCACTTCAGTGAGCAGAGAGATAAAGTTCAAGGGCTCAATGTCAAACCAGCAGTGCACTATGTCACTGAAAAAAGAACCATAAAATCTCTGGGCCCAGAGAGATGCTGAGATCTCACTGTGTAATCTTGAGAAAGTAATCTAGTTTCTGCAAGCCTTGGGCTATCATCCAATGAAGCCAGAATACACAACATGCTGAAATTCTATTCAAAATGAGGAGGCAGCTATGTCCCTTGAGGGTGGAAACATGACTCAGTCAGTACAGAAGATCTGGATTTGATACTCGCAATCCACACAAAAAGATGACCATGGGGACACACATTGTAATCTCAGTACTGGGGAACTTGATACAGTTGGACAACCAACCCAGCCTACATGGTGAGGTTCAGGTCAACTACTAATCCTATTGCCATACCATAAGGTAAAAGTGACTGAGGAATGACATTCAAGGCTGTCCCCTGCCCTCCACATGCACCTGCACACGTATGCACACACTCATATACATACACTCTTGCAAAAAAATCATTGTATGTAAGCCATACGTCACATAGCAAGCAGTGTATACCATAGCGGTTGATATTGCTATTGAGTAGGGCCCTTTACAAGCAGACCACAAGATTTATTTTTAAATGCTTTTTGCCTAATGGTAATACCAATAAGGATCGATAATCGAGAATGTGGAAGGGGGAAAATTGAAAGATTTTCCCAACGCTCCTACTACCTTTAAACAACCACTGTGAACATGCTGATCTATTTTAGGAGGAATGATTTAGAGTGTGCCGTTTCTTGTGCCTTGTAACCTTCCAACTGCACTCAATTTAGAATAAAAAGTTGGCAGGAATGTAGTCTTTTCGAAAACCAATTTCTTGTTTGTTTTGCGTTTTAGGGGGTAGTGGGAGGAGAAATATTATACACAGATATAAACTATGTCAATACAAACATTATCACATTTTAAAAATCGTATTTTCCTCCTTATTTGCAGCAAGGTTTGAAGAGTGTTTTATAGTACACTTCAGAAAGCTCCCATGAGTCGTCTCGTTTGATACTCTTAAAGGCGCGGGCCGTGACATGCATTGAGGAAACTGGGAATGTGAAAAGTTGCATGACTTATTGTGGGTCTCTCGGATAGTGAGGGTTTGGATGGGAGCCTAGAGTCTCTGACTCAAAGCTGGTACATGTTGATTATCCTCACTGAGGAGAACTTGGTCTAATTAGGCTTCATAATCTGCACAGCCTCCAAGATATATTCGGAAAGATCACTCTGAGCTGGGGAGCACAGGAATGGAGCTGAATGTCTGCTTCTGGTATTGGCAAGTCCCGTACTTCTCTGGGCTCAGAATTTCCTCCTTTTCCTGAAGAGACAAGTCCTAGAGACTAGGTTGTGACTCCAAAGACGAAATTCCAGGCCTCCGTGGTGTCTGAAAAGTGTAGAACTTCCTCACTTACAGAAACAAATTGATATGATACCTTGAGAAAATAATACCTCAGACTTCCTTGAGATGCCTTCCCCTGTCGAGGATCACCTGTCTGGGGTAGGCCAGGACCTCCTGTGGCCTCTGAAAGAATGTTTTCCCAGAATCTACAATGCTTGGCAGAGAGAACTCAAGCCAAACATGAATATTTTGGGTGGACTCCAAACTGAGATGTCTCTTCCTAAGCATGGTGGCATCCAGACATCCTAATGACTGTTTATGATGTGATACCTCATTAGGAGCTGGGTGCCAATTCATACTTTCAGAACACATTACCTTCTGGACCAGACTTTATGAGATGCTGTGAGACTGGTCAAGTGCTCTTGGGAAGAGATGGAATAAGAATCAGAATTATCAAATTTTGTTGAATACTCTGGGCCTTCTTGTTTGTTGGTTTGTTTTCTTTTTTGAGGCAGAGTTTCTCTATGTAATCCTGTAGGCCTGGCTGCCTTGGAACTCACTCGGTAGACCAGGCTGGCTTAGAACTCAAGGATCCATCAGTCTTTGCCTCCAAAGTGCTGGGATTAAAGGTGTGCGCCAAACACTCTGAATCTTTATTATGTGATAAACTACTGTGTGTGTGTGTGTGTGTAAATGTAGATGGTGTGTTTGTATGCATTGGCACACATGTTTGCAAGCTTGTAGAGGCCAGAGGTCCACATAGAGTGACTTTCTCCATTCTCTTCACTTTGTCCATTACATGGGAAGGCAGAGTCCATTACTGATCTTTAAACTCATCAATTCAATTAGGCTAGCTGGCCAATCAGCCTCAGGGATCCCCTTACCCTGTTATCCCCAGTACTGGGATTACAGATATACACAACCATGCCCAGCTTGTGACATGTGTTCTGGGGACTGAACTCAAGACCTGCCGTGACATAGCAAAACATTTACCAGCTGAGCTATCTCCTCAATCCCAGGCTTAATTCTTCATCCCAGATATGCGTGTGTCGTGTTTGTCAGTTTGAAGACTGCCAACCACAAAGTCTCAGGCAGCAGCCCCAGGTAAACACAGACACATCCTCACATCCTCCTGACCCTTACACTTGGAAGCCTTCTCAGGAAAGCAGGCTCACTCTGCCGAAAGCCTCAGGAAGGAGCAGCCCCTGCCTTACCAAGGAATATGCTACAGCTGGATTCCCAGGCAAGGGTGTGAGGCTGTTCTGAATATATCCATTCCCAGACTGCCGAACAAACGCAAAGATGTTCTGCTAAGTAGGGACTTGGCTGAACAATCGCTACTTTTCTTTGAGACATTTCTGCTTCTCCACTGGTTCTCGAGGTCTTCACTTAAGCTGTGTAACCTCTCCTGTTTCCTTCCCCAGGTTTGCGAACTTCATTCTTCCTTCCTTCCGCTCCATACAACAGAAGGAACCGTTACCTTCTACTCAGCAATGCAAGGCCTTCAGATTTTTCAAATCTCGAAACTGCCACACCTCTTCCAGGGGTCTTCCTGATTTGCTCACTGAACTGCTATCTATTATCTGGACCAAACCTTTCCTTCTTAGTCCCACATTGTCCATCCTTTAGTTCACAGCTGTCTCCTGTGTGGATGCGGGAGCTCACCTGCTAAACCAGCTCCAGACAGTCTCAAGAAGCAGGCTTTTTAGCATGGTCACTCAACGCACAATGAGGCCTGGTCGAAGAGTCAAGATTGTTGACATGCCTCAGGATGAAAGTAGTCCCAGTCCTTGCAAGGTGTGACTCCTATCAAGACTAGTAACTCTGTGTACCTCAGCTTCCCCATCCAGGCTGGGGGATAGGACAGTGATTACTTAGTAGGGTAATTTTGTCAGATGGCATACCTAGGCAAGTCTTAACATGCCCAATTATCATCAACCCCTGTGTGTAAAAAGTCCTCTATGGTGCACTCATGGTGCAATTGACGGGGACATATGCATATCCTGTCCATCAAAGAATGGGAGTTTGGAGTGAGGGCACACTCATACTCACATAACCAGACTGTCCTGTGATGATCATGACCATAGGGGACAGCAGGGGACACTGTACATATGCAGATCTGATCCAGGGCGCTACTGGGCTAGGTGCATGGGCCCCAAGCTGATTTGACTCGAATTGATTTGAATGGTGTTAGCTGAAATCCATGAAGTTAGTAATCACATGCCCAGTACCTCCAAAGAGCCCTTTCGTGGTTTTATAATGCACCAACCACAGACGGGTCCAATTTGGCACTGTTATTAAGCAAATAAATGGATTTTTAGATATTTAGCTTCTAATCATATGTGAACTTCAGGAAGCTCAATGCTCCAATGGCACCGTTAAATACCTCTTTGTTACAAAGCCATGCTTTGACTTCTGAGGCAAAGTTGAGAGCCTAAATTCAACCCCATTAGTTCATATTTTGCCCAAAATGCAGCTTATAATGAAGCCAGCAAATTAGGTCCCCTGACCATAAACCTCACAGAAGGAAAGCAAACAGAGCATGAATCACAAAGGCTTTGCACAGCAGTTAGCTATTAGTAACATATAAATTAAGTGTACAATCAAACGGGGAGGCGTAAGCTTACTAGTTATGGTCTCCGTGAAACTTAACCCAGCACTGCAAGCAAAAAGGGGTGGGAATAATGATGGCAAAATAATAGCAATGAAAGCTTTTTCATTACAGTTTTGATGAATGGTAAGTCCTGAAACTTAGAGGGAGCCTCGTTTTTAATTCATTGCCATTATCATTAACCTGTCAGGTCGGAGCACATTGTCACTGCCCATCCGGTTTCTCAGTCATTTCCCGGACCTCGTCTGTAAATTTTGAACAATGGGATGAGTCATGGTTAGCCACAAGTATGATCCTCTCACCACGGCTGCTCTGTGTCACCAAACATGCACAGCTCTGCCTGAATCGTGTCCATTTAGTTTTTTGAGTGCTGTTGTTTCAAGTTATTTAACTCTCCCCTGGAATTATATTGAGGAGCATCGTGGCCCGCTGCTTTGCAAGGAGGAGTTTGTAAGCTGATACATAACTGGTTCCCTCCGCATTAGAGGAGGTTAGCATCCATGGCTTCAGTAGAAACTGCTCCCAGGCTCTACGGTCGAGGACCATATTTATAATGATGAACACTTACGGGCTAGGGAGTTCTGAGCAGACAGACCACAACAACTCACCGTAATGTGCACTCGGACCGTCGCGCCTGTTGATAAGGCAGGTCTGTTCCAGGTGATGGAAGAGACGGTACCACAGAGCCTATTCTCCGAGAAACCACCTTACGACCCCTGATGAGGCTAGCCTTATAAAATCATCGGCTAAGACGCCCGCAGTAATTCAAGAACATTCATGCCTCATAATGGCCTATAAATGTTTCTGTCAGAGTTCCAAAATGTGCACAAGCAGCACAGTGCATCTCTGTTTTCTATTTCTGTGCAGTTAAAAAAAAAAAAGGTAAAAATAGCCATTGGACTGGTCCTCCCCTTCCCCCTTTTTTGACAATTTGTGAAAAAAAAAAAGTTCATTCTGAGGCTGAAACTTTGCATGCCAAGTTTTCACTTGGAACTAATTTTTATGGCTGAGTTCAAAAGACCCTGAAAAGAAGAGATTTCAAATGGAATTGCTGACACAGCTCGGCCCACAGTGGCAAGAAGGGAGGTGCTATAATGCCTGTTTGTACCTTGTTTGCTTAATTGTTGCTTTAGAAAAGGGATCTGGCTGCCTAGCCCTGGGCATCATTTGTCGCTTAACCACATCTGTCTACTCATTATTGGGACTATTTGGAGCCTGCAAAGAAGTTAGCTCTGAACTCTGAATTGAAACAAACCCAGTAACTCTTTGTGGGAGAGGACACGGAGATGCGCTCCCTGACGTGGTTGTGCAGGTTTCCTTATCCCAGACTCACCTTCCCCTAGACTTCTCAGTCACTGCCAGCGGAAGGCAGAGAAGAGGTGAGCGAGCGTGCTCATTAATCGTTCTTTTAATCTTCATTTTTGGCAATGGTCTGCTAATTTCTTTTTCTAAAACTAGAAAGGCTGATGCTCGCTGTTTGTGCAGAGGAAACAATGACGCGAGTTCCCTGGACACAGAGAAGAGCGAGGACTAGAGGCAGACTTCCAGTCTGTGTCCCCTGCGAGGATTTGAAGGTAGAGATCTCCTGAACTTACCAGGATGTGGAGAAAGACACAGTGAAAAGCTTTGAAGCAAAGTTCTTTTCCTTGGCTACCTCCTGGGGCTGCTCAGAAAGCCCTCAAATGACCAGAAAGGCTGAACTTCAGAACCCTCTGAAGTAGCAATAACATAAACAAGTATCCTCCTATGAAGCATATATATGGCCAGTGTTCCCCTCGAATCCATATTGGGGTTCACAGTTCCCTGGTCTGGATAGGGTGACCTTCCATCCCAGTGGTGTTGCTGAAGTGAGGGAGTTTAGTGTGGTCCTCAGACCTGGAGTCTGTTGCCACATGGGTAGTGATGCTAAAACTACTAACCTACAATTCTCAAAACCTTCATGCTTTAAAAAGAAAATTGAAATAATAACAAAGGAAAAACTTCCATCACTTATTTTTCTCCCAGAAAGTCTTTATTCCGTAAACTGGAAGGAGTGGAGGCGAAGAACCCTTTTGTGAACTTTAGCGTTTGTGTAGCTTGGGCTTTATTTCCACCTTAAAATCTTTACCTGGCCATGATCTGTTGTTCCATTACTGGAGGGCAAAAATGGGAGGAATTGTCTGAGCTAAATTGCAATTAGGCAGCCCTGAGTGTGGCTGGCACCAGTTAACTTGGGATATTGGAGTGAAAAGGCCCGTAATCAGCCTTCGGTCATGTAGAACAATGCATAAAATTAAATTGACATTAATGAATAATTGTGTAATGAAAATGGAAGAGGAGAGTTAATTGCATGTTACAGTGGGTGTAATGCCTAGATAACCTTGCATTTAATGCTATTCTTAGCCCTGCTGCCAAGAAGGCTACAGAACCTCTCTCAGCAGGAAGTCATTAAGGCTGTGAGTAGATAATGCAGGCTCAGTGAAACCTAAGTGGCAACAGTGTAACAAGAGTTTCTTTCAGACCTCAGTGTTTTCTGGGAAAAAAAGGGGGGGGGCATGTTGAGGTAATTTGTACACATCTGAATGAAAACAGGAAACTGCCCGCAACCCATTTACAGTTTGTGCAGTCCCACAGATTCCCCAGCTATGATACAGACCAAGGTCAGCGCCTAGAATCAGAGACAAGGCCGTCAGCAGGCAGCTGTCCACCAATTACAACTTAGTTTTGTTAATCACTTACCACGGCAGAGTCTGCAAAGGGCTTGACCTCAGTCTTCAAGGGGGCCGGAGTGGAAGAGCTGTCCTCAGAACAGGTTCGTGGGCACCACCTGCTCCACCAGTTAACCAGTTCAGCAGCCCTAACAACTTCAAATAGCCACCCTGACACCCTCTCTTAAGGTCCTGTGTCCTCTACCATTGTAAACAGCAGGCAGTATAATACCATTCTGGACCTGCGTCTTCCTTTTAGGAAGGTTTTAGCAAAGGTTTCTCAAAATTTGCAAATTAGCAAAGTCACAGTATTTTTCCTGTCCACTGAAGTCGCTCTTCCCTGGGGTGCTTCTAGATTGCAGGCACTAGCAGTTTTGGGAGGTGTCTGAGTTCTGTTTGCTTGTTTTCTGTTTTGTTTTGTTTGCTTTCACGAGGAGTCTGCTCTAACAAAAAGGGCACCTTTCCCACCTGAAGGACAGGAGGTAAACAGAACGATGCTTGTCTGATTCCTCAGGATTACCCCAGATTACAGTGTACTCATGGTGCATGTGTGACTGAAAAGACCAGGTAAAAATGAGGCCAGTGTAAGGGCAGGGTGTAGGTGGACCAGCCTAAATCTCTGTCATTTCTGCATGCTCACAAAATGTATGTTTAAATCTCGTCTGGAAAACTTCTGAGTACTACGAACGGTAGTCAAGATTTATTTGTTGGCGGGGACTCTCGTTCTTTTTCAGGCTCATATTTCTGCTCTTGCAAACGCAGGTATCCGTACATATTTCAACCAAAGTGATTTTTGATTGAGGAATTATTTCATCCTTGGGGCTTCGTTTTGTTTGTTACTTTTTGATTTGCATGAAAATTTGTTTTTCTCATGTCATTCACAATGGATCTTCAGTGTGGCTGGATGCGTGTCTTTTAGCTCCAATCCTTTGCTCTCAATCCCAAAAGCTTTGCTGGGCAGGGATGGAATATAAGGCTTGCATTTCTGGAACTCAGATAGTACAGTGAAAGGTATTTCTTCCATCAAGAAATTCTTAGAAACACCAAGTGTCTGAACAGAAGAGAACCAGCCTAAATGGACAGGTCCTACGCACTGGGACCCTCACCAACATAATCCATAACAACATACACTGACTTGGCCAAGTTAGCACTCAAAACACACACACACACACATACAATTCTAAGACTAACATGAAAATAATAATGAATGGGGAGAAGATGCAATGAAAGGAAAAAAGGGAATAAACTCAAATCACTGGTGTTTTTTTGTCATCATAGTTTAATCTTTCCATCTTCCTTTGCTCATTCTGAAATTTCCTCATGGGGTTGGTCTACGTCCCTGCGTTCGGAAGCTGGTAAAGGAAGCATGGTGCCAATACCATGACAGCTGTCTGTCATCACCTCCACTGCCGTCAGTTCTGAGACCGTTGCTCTGATGAGCCTAATATCCTTATGAACAATCACAGAGAACACACTTATGTCAGTGTGACACCAGCATATATAAACTTTTGGCCCAAGCTAACTGCCTGGTCTGGCTTCTCCCTACTTAATTCTACTTTGACATAAATGTCCCCTCTCTGATTTTCCAAATTGCAAGTCTAATCCTGGATATTCTATGCATTTTTTAATATATATGCTTAAGACTTTTTTAGGACGTCTTGTATGCCCCTTCAATTCCTGAGTAAACAATAGTACTTAGTATATTCTTCTTTGGTACACATTACACTACAATTAAAGTTCAAGGGACAAAAAGTTATAATACAACCAAAGAAACACAATATTGGAAAACAGTTCATTATAGTGTACAGAGAAAGTAGAAGTTTGATTGTATGGTAAGGGAAAAAGTTTGTTTCCAAGTCTTTAGAAAGTATTGATACCATATGACAGGAAAGCAGGTGTAAGAAGGAAGGGAACCACAGGAGGGAGAATGGGAATGGGGGAGAAAACTGCCAGCAGAGAGGGAAAATGCACACCCTGCTTGGAAATGTCATAATGAAACTGTGACTCTAATACTAGCATAAAGCCAATAAAGACTTAAAATGTATTAATCAAACATGTCTCATCTTAAGAATGTGCTGAGAGTCTCGTCATGCTTGGTAAACGAAGACTTTTCCCCTAGCTGGTTGTCATGCTGAACTATGATAAATGCAGAAGATAGGAAAAGTATTGGAGCATGAGCTAAGAGTAATCAAACCCTTCACAAGGTCATTACTGATATGAGTCATTTTTTGGCACTGTCTTTGTGGTTCAGGGATGGATACAATTTGCTGGAAGAAAAGGGATAGTTCATTAAGGTTTACTATGAGCTAGGATCACTCCAAAGAGACTTTGCCTCATAGAGATAAGAGACTTCCAAGTTGCTAAGATTAATGGAAGACAATGATCAAGACAGAGACCTCATTGTTTTGCAAAGTCAATTAGGAAAGAATTAAAATTTAAGAGGTCACATGACTTGGGAATTGACTTTGACTGTCCCAAGCTATAAGACCTAGAGAGGAAATCTGACCTCACTTCCTTCTGATTTCTCATCTCTGCAGTGAGGTTCCTTGACATCCCCTAAGGCTTCTCTAGAACAATAATATGTGAATGTATATCACATAAAAATAAATATAAATTTATAGAAAAGTTGTTATATGGAAAGAATTCGCAGTGCTCAGCTGGCTGTCCATGGCTGAACCTGCAAGACTTCCATTGCATAAACTGGTTCCCATACACATGGTATGCTTCCAGAGGTTCACACATGTCTTTAATACATTTTTGTCATTTTTACTTCCACATTACCCTCTTTTATCCCCTCTCTCTTCCCACCAGAATCTTTCTTGCCAACAGATCATTCTTCGACCTTCATAACCTGCCTTCTTTTTACTTTCTTTGCTTTGGTGATCCACTGAATTTAACTAGAGTGTTTAAATGAATATGACTTGATATAGATGGAAGTTTCTGTCCTCCATGGTCCTGCATCCTTTCAGCCCCAAAGAAACACACAGAGGTTTATATTAATTATAAACTCTTTGGCCTATTGCTCAGACTTATTACTAACTAGATCTTACAATTTAAACTAATCCATAGTTCTTATCTATGTCTAGCCATGCGACGTGGTACCTTTTTTCAGTAAGGCATTCTCGTCTTGCTTCCTTTGTGTCTGGCTGGTGACTAGGCCAATCAATGTTTTATTAAACCAATACACGTAACAAATCTTTACACTATACAAGAGTAACTTGGTACTTATTTACTGGAGCATGGCAATTTATCATTGGCTATACCACCAAAGAAAATGGCACCCTCCCCCAGGAACTAGTAACTTTCTCAGAGAGGTCTGGGGTCTTATGAGTCCTTACCCTCCTCCATTTATGATGAAATGTTGACAGATGCATTTCACACAGATCTTATGTGGCTAACTATGCCTGCTGCAGGTTCATGGGCATGTTGACCATGTGATGTCTAAAAGATGTCTTTGCAAAGCACAGCTTTTCCTCTTCTGGTCTCACATTCTTTCTACCTCTTCTTGCATGACTTTGGAGGGGATGATATAGATGCCTCATTAAGGGCCATGCATGAGTCACTTATTTGCAGTACTAGGGCCAGTTCCAAGTTTCTGCATTAACTTTGCCTGCTACACAATATAAGGTTCTCTGAGGAAGGCTGAGAGCAAAGAACAAGCCTTCAAGTGTAAACATAAGAGCACAGAAGACACTTTGACACCACATCCATTTATAAAAACAGCAGTAATGGGATTCTCCCTAATTGAATGGCCATTCTTTATTCTTTCTGAAGCAGACATGCTGAGAAGAGTGACTTGACATCTTCCCCCCAGGCAAGTGGAGTTCCAACACCTGTGCCTGTCTACCAACTGATCATTTTATTCCCTTCTTTGTGACAGGCCCTGAGCTTTCTCTGGACTCCTCACAGCAGCTGGAAAGCAAAAAATTAATCTATATTTGATTTAAAATAACAGTATAATTGCTGATGATAATCATGATAATGAGGGCAGTAACTAAGACAGAAACCCACCTGTGAGTTATTCCAGTTTGCACATGAATTCAAACTAAAAGTCTCGTCAGAAGCTAAGCAGAGAAATTACTCTGGCCATTCTTTAGAAGACGCCACCCTGTGCATCTAACCAACTCACCATGAATCTGGGAAGACATAAGTTTGAAGAAAGAAAATTCAGACTTTTCTTTTCTTCTGATGTTTCGCCAGTAGGTTGTAGGCTTCATTGGAGAATACAAACACAAACTTTAGTTTCAACATAGGGTTCAAAATAAACAAGGGTTTTTGATGTGGGAGTGTCATATATCAATCTGTTGATTTCATTGATTAAGCAATAAAGAAACTGCTTGGCCCTCATAGGTTAAAACATAGGTGGGAGGAGTAAACAGAACAGAATGCTGGGAGGAAGAGGAAGTGAGGTCAGACTCAACCGCTCTGCTCTCAGGAGCAGAGACGCCATGCTCCCCTCTCTCTGAGGCAGACGCAATGAAGCTCTGACCCAGGATGGACGTAGGCTAGAATCTTCCTGGTAAGCGCACCTCGTGGAGCTACACAGCTGATTAGAAATGGACTAGATTAATATGTGAGAATTAGCCAAGAAGAGGCTAGATAGAAATGGGCCAAGCAGTGTTTAAAAGAATACAATTTGTGTGTTGTTATTTCGGGGCATAAGCTAGCCAGGCGGCTGGGGACGCAGCCCCACCGCTCTTATTACTACAGGTTTTTTTTTTTTAACTCTAGCTTAAGTAATTGAATAAATGTGTAAAGTCATAGACCAGAAACTGTTGTATGTGGAGATCTGGGCAAACTTTGAGGTAATGTATAAATAGAAGTTGAAGTCCTATGTGAATGTGTATTGTCATCATGGGCACAGTTGTGTCAAGGACTCAATACAGCCCATCAGTGAGATGGCAAAGCCTTCCTGCGGTCTGGCTGTGGATGTCTACAGTATGGAGTTCTGTAAAATTAACTTTAATACTTGGATTGAAATTCAGAGATGTATCAAGAACTGGATTTGCAAATAAGATAGTACATGACGTTTAGCATGGCTCATTCAGAATAAATTCGTCAAGCTTGACCTGATCAGTTTAGATAATCTAATATGGTGGATGAATGAGAAGAGGCCACACAGTTATAATATGAAAAGCTACCTGTGTGTTGTATTCAATGTTCTATCGCTGTGAAGAGACACCATGACCATGGTAACTCTTATAAAGGAAAACATTTAACAAGGGCTGGCTTACAGTTCAGAGGTTTCTTCCATTATGACAAGAAGTAGAGTGGCATGAAGGCAGACATGGTGCTAGAGACGGAGCTGAGAGTTCTACATCCAGATCCACAGGCAGAAGAGAGAGAGAAACGCTGCCTTTGGTTTGACCATTTGAAACCTGGAAACTCACTCCCAATGATACACTTCCTCCAACAAGGCCACGCCTCCTAATCCCTGTCAAATAGTATTACTCCTTAATGACCAAGCATTCATATATATGAGCCTATATCCTCATTCATACCAGAACACTGAGCAACTAGGTTACGTTTAAAAGTAGTTTTATGTGTGTTTCTTTAAGACATATGAATGCATAGTACTTTTCAAAACCATTCGCTTTCTTAAGTCTCAATTGTCTCTCTGTAAGACATGGTCCAGAGGCAGGCACAGTGACTACGATAAACAAAAATGATGACCTGAGTTGAGATCCCAAACATCCGTGTAAAAGTTGGATGTGGTGCCTTAGCTCTTTGAAGGGAAACAGGATTCCTGGATCTCATTGACAAGCCAGTGTAGCCAAGTGGTGAGTTCTAGGTTCAGTAGGAGTCTCTGTCTCAAAAGTCTCTGTCCACAAGAACAGGAATGTGCACACAAACACATACATACACTACACATACGAACTGGCAATCTCTGTGCTTTTCTAAAACCAAATCACAGCCTAGCAGGGTCATGACATTAACCTAGGAGGCAAAAACTTTTATGAACACTATATTAATACCATACCTAGTTAAGAGATTATGAACATTCTTTAAACATCACCTCGTTGTACCGAGACTTCTCCCAATCTATTTGCAGGGTGGCACACTCTAGCCTGAGCCCTGGTCAACAACCCAAGTAGCACTTCTATGACTTTGCAATGCATTAGTGTGCCACTATATCCAGGCTGAAAGCTCTCAAGCCAATAATCTCAGGTCTAAAGAATAGAAATGCCTGATTTCACATTGTAGTTTTCTGAAGTTGCCCGACAATTTTTAGTCTGTATAGTTTTACCATATCTGTTTGTTTTACCACATTGTCACTAATAGTTGGTATTTCAGACTTCTTAATTTTAGCTAATCTAGTATGTATGAATTATAATTTATCATAGATTTAATTTTGATTTTTTGATCACTAATGATTTTGAGCATTTTTTCCATCTGTGATAGGCTTGTTCAAGTATTTTACCCATTTACAATTTGATTGACTTTTTCTTATTAACATTGTACAAATTCTTTTTTTTAAAATTTATTTAATTATTAAAGTTCTCTGTCTCTTCCCCACCACCGCCTCCCATTTCCCTCCCCCTCCCCCAATTAAGTCCCCCCCCCCCCCGCTCAGCCCGAAAAGCAATCAGGGTTGCCTGCCCTGTGGGAAGTCCAAGGAACCCCCACCTCCATCCAGGTCTAGTAAGTTGAGCATCCAAACTGCCTAGGCTTCCACAAAGCCAGTGCGTGCAGTAGGATCAAAAATCCATTGCCATTGTTCTTGAGTTCTCAGTAGTCCTCATTGTCCGCTATGTTCAGAGAGTCCGGTTTTATCCCAGGCTTTTCCAGACCCAGGCCAGCTGGTCTTGGTGAGTTCCCAGTAGAACATCCCCATTGTCTCTGTGTGTGGGTGCACCCCTTGCGGTCCTGAGTTCCTTGCTCGTGCTCTCTCTCCTTTTGCTCCTGATTTGGACCATGAGATTTCAGTCCTGTGCTCCAATGTGGGTCTCTGTCTCTGTCTCCTTTCATCTCTTGCTGAAGGTTAATATTCAGGAGGATGCCTATATGCTTTTCTTTGGGTTCTCCTTATTTAACTTCTCTAGGATCACTAATTATAGGCTCAATGTCCTTGGTTTATGGCTAGAAACCAAATATGAGTGAGTACATCCCATGTTCCTCTTTTTGGGTCTGGCTTACCTCACTCAGGATAGTGTTTTCTATTTCCATCCATTTGCATGCAAAATTCAAGAAGTCCTTGTTTCTTACTGCTGAGTAGTACTCTAATATGTATATATTCCATACTTTCTTCATCCATTCTTCCATTGAAGGGCATCTAGGTTGTTTCCAGGTTCTGGCTATCACAAACAATGCTGCTATGAACAACTTAGAGCATATACTTTTGTTGTATGATAAGGCCTCTCTTGGGTATATTCCCAAGAGTGGTATTGCTGGGTCCAGGAGTAAGTTGATCCCGAATTTCCTGAGAAACCGCCATACTGCTTTCCAAAGTGGTTGCACAAGTTTGCATTCCCACCAGCAATGGATGAGTGTACCCCTTTCTCCACAACCTCTCCAACAAAGGCTATCATTGGTGTTTTTTATTTTAGCCATTCTGACAGGTGTAAGATGGTATCTTAAAGTTGTCTTGATTTGCATTTCCCTGATCGCTAAGGAAGTTGAGCATGACCTTAAGTGTCTTTTGGCCATTTGAAGTTCTTCTGTTGAGAATTCTCTGTTCAGCTCAATGCCCCATTTTATAATTGGGTTGGTTAGCCTTTTACGGTCTAGTTTCTTGAGATCTTTATATATTTTGGAGATCAGACCTTTGTCAGTTGCAGGGTTGGTGAAGATCTTCTCCCAGTTAGTGGGTTGCCTTTGTGTCTTAGCGACAGTGTCCTTTGCTTTACAGAAGCTTCTCAGTCTCAGGAGGTCCCATTTATTCAATGAGGTCCTTAATATCTGTGCTGCTGGGGTTGTACGTAAGAAGTGGTCTCCTGTGCCCATGTGTTGTAGAGTCAGGGTCTTCTATTCGATTCCATTGGTCGACTTCTCTGTTTTTATGCCAATACCAAGCTGTTTTCAATACTCTGTAGTAGAGTTTGAAGTCAGGGATGGTAATGCCTCCAGACGCTCCTTTGTTGTATAAGATTGTTTTGGCTATCCTGGGTTTTTTGTTTTTCCAGATAAAGTTAATTATTGTCTTCTCCAGATCTGTGAAGAATTTTGATGGGATTTTGATGGGGATTGCATTGAATCTATAGATTGCTTTTGGTAGAATTGCCATTTTTACTATGTTGATCCTCCCAATCCAGG
The DNA here is from genome assembly GCF_018167655.1 of Microtus oregoni. Taxonomy (NCBI): domain Eukaryota; kingdom Metazoa; phylum Chordata; class Mammalia; order Rodentia; family Cricetidae; genus Microtus; species Microtus oregoni. The sequence goes on along the minus strand of NW_024543059.1, from coordinate 62,182,226 downwards.
AGCAAGGAAGATCTTTCCATTTTCTGGTGTCCTCTTCAATTTCTTTCTTCAAAGACTTAAAGTTCTTGTCAAATAGATCTTTCACATCCTTGGTCAGAGTTACCCCAAGATATTTTATGCTATTTGTGGCTATCGTGAAAGGTGATGCTTCTCTAATTTCCCTCTCTGTTTCCTTATCCTTAGTGTATAGGAAGGCCACTGATTTTTTGGAGTTGATCTTGTATTCTGCCACATTACTAAAGGTGTTTATCAGCTGTAGGAGTTCTTTGGTAGAGTTTTTGGGGTCGCTTATGTATACTATCATATCATCTGCAAATAACGAGAGCTTAACTTCTTCTTTTCCGATACGAATCCCCTTGATCACTTTATGTTGTCTTATTGCTATTGCTAGAACTTCAAGAACTATATTGAAGAGGTATGGAGAGAGTAGACATCCTTGTCGTGTTCCTGATTTTAGTGGGATGGCTTTGAGATTTTCTCCATTTAATTTAATGTTAGCTGACGGCTTGCTGTAAATAGCTTTTATTATATTTAGGTATGATCCTTGTATCCCTAATCTCTCCAAGACTTTTATCATAAAGGGGTGTTGAATTTTGTCAAATGCTTTTTCAGCATCTAATGAAATGACCATATGGTTTTTTTCTTTCAGTTTATTTATATGCTGGATTACATTGATAGATTTGCGTATGTTGAACCAGCCCTGCATCTCTGGGATGAAGCCTACTTGATCATAATGGATAATTTTTCTAATGTGTTCTTGGATTCGGTTTGCCAATATTTTATTGAGAATTTTTGCGTCGATGTTCATGAGTGAGATCGGTCTGTAATTCTCTTTCTTGGTTGGGTCTTTGTGTACAAATTCTTTATGAATTCAGAATAGTAATACTTTGTCAATAGTTTAGGTTTTGTGAGCCACATAACTTTCATTTTAACTATACCATTTGTGCCACTGTTGCAGAAAAGTTGCCATAGACAATATTTATAGGAATAGACATGATTGTATTCAATAAAACTTTATTTAAAAATAAGGGTAAATCCCCATGTGATGGCACATGCCTGTAATAGCAGAACTGGGGAAGCAGAGGCAGGAGGATTAGGAATTAAGGGTCATCTTCAATTATGTAACCCATTTTTGAGGCCAGTCTAGCCTACTTGAGACCCTATCTAAAAAAAAAAAAAAAAAAAGAGGAACAAGATTAATTCTAAAGCAATAGTCTCATTCTTGAGTTTTCTTTTTTTTGGGGGGGGGTGTTTTTTTTTGGAGGGGTTGTTATTTTGGTTTCTTTCTTTGTTGGTTTTTTGTTTGTTTGTTTGTTTGTTTGTTTTTGTTTTGAGATAGGGTTTCCCTGTAGTTTTTTATGCCTATCCCGGCAGTAGATCTTGTAGACCAGGCTAGCCTCAAACTCACAGAGATTCACCTGCCTCTGCCTCCCAAGTGCTGAGATTAAAGGTGTGTGCCACCATCACCTGGCTCCTAACTCTTGAGTTTTAAGGATGTAGTCTATAGAGTTCCGTGAAGTCACAAAGGACTTTTAAGGATACAACAAAGGTAAAAAGTATTTTTAATAAAATGGATATTTTAATAAATGGATATTTATGATAGGATGCTATTCAATGTGTTTGCTATAAACATGGAAATGCCAACCTGAAACCAAGGATAGAGTCAATGAGTGGTACCTCAGCAACTCAAGACAGTGTTCAGCTGCATCACTCCTGTAGACTCTAGACTGAAGATCTGTTCACCTAAGAATGTCCTCACTGGCAAGATGGCTCAGGGAGTAAAGATGACTGTCACCAAGCCTGGTGACTCCCAAACATTCTCCTCTGACCCCTACATGTATGTGTGGCATGCACACTACCATATACAACATATATGAACACTTAATAATAAAATTAAATTGTCCTTACTAAAATAACGAAAATGGAATTTTACTAAGTCTCGGTCCCTACTTACATGTCTGTTTAATACTGTCTAATGAGCTGAGATTTTCTCATAAAGCAGTTCTGCTCTGTTTTAACATATGATGGGAGTTTTAAGAAAAATCACTTCTGTGATTATTGAGTTGCCAGCTGAACTAACCATTTTCCAAAGAAAACTGTTACTTCCAAGAACTAGTAATATAAACTATGAATATTCAGCTTGGTATATTAGAGAGTTTATCAAATTAAATAAATCATGGCTATCACGTCAATGCACATAGCTAATTTATTTATTAACACAATTAAAATATGAACTTTCAAGTGAAATTCTCAGAAAGTATATTTGACTACTCCCTGAATTTGACCGCTTGTCAATTCATCCAAAGTGTTTCATGAGATGAGTGGTTGCAAATGTGGGGTTTTCCATGTAGTATGATGAAATATGCCAACGTTTAAGAGAGCTGTGCACCTCAGTCTATAAATATTCTGCCGATGATCAACAAGTGATATTAGAAAATCCCACAGGGGTAAGGCCTTCATTCAAAATGCAAAATATATCAAGAGACCTTAGTGTGATAGAGCATGAAAGAGCAACTGATGTGGTTTCAGATTCCGGGCTTGCTGTCAGCCTGTGAGTGCTTGCCTCTGGTAGAGTCTTGGCTGAGTATCAAAGGACAGTACTGGCATTCCTAGGAAAAGGCTGTTTTCCTGAAGCATGCCTGGATGAGGTCAGGTGTTTTTCATATACTTCAAACCAGCAAATCACGAAAGGTTGATTATATTTCTAATAATGTAAAATCAAACCAATGCTATCCTTTTTTCCGAGAGAAATACTTTCATTAAAATATAAGGTTAATATGTAATCAGCTTACTGAATTAAATGAGTTAATAAATGACATAAAATTATAACTTCTAATCTTATAAATATTAATAGTTATGATCCACATGAATAAAAGCTCTTGATAATTTCCAATGAAAATATCATATTGTCCTGAGATTCAAATATTTGAGGTCTTATTAAGTTGGATATTTATGTCATTAATTTTAGCTTCTTTTCTTTTCCAGTGTAGTCATTTTGTGTTGTAAACGGTTTTCTTGGTCTGTTTTTTCCCACATCTCATAAGTTTTGATATATAATATTGCTAGTTTCACTCAGTTACAAGTGAGCTTTATGTTTTAATTATGATATTTCTTTGATCTATGAATGATTAGCAGGCCATCTTATTAATTTCTAAAATGTAGTAATTTTAATTCATTTTGTTGCATGCTTTTATGCTAACTTCAGTGTACTAAAACATTATGTTCTGTGCAGCAGCAGTTTCTAAAATATTTTGCGATTTACTTTTTATCCTTCTTATGAAAATCTCATGTGCTTGAATATAGTAATATTTTAATTTTTAAGGTTGGAGTTTATAGATGTATGTTTGTAGTTCTAAAAATAGATTGCCATTCTTCTATATCTTCATCTATGAGTCTTTGGACTAGTAATTAAAATAGGCAGGTTCCAATCTTCCACCAGGATAAGAATTCTCTCCATTCATTCTTGTAACTCTAGGGTTCTTCCTTCCTGCATGTCCCCACTTCTGAACAATATGGTTCACGGTCTAACAACTCACTACACGGCAAAGGTAGGGCTCAAGCTCACAATTTTCCTATCTTTTCATATTTTTATGCAATTTTACTGGGTCAGATTAAACTCAGAATGGTTGTATATTCCCTTACCAGGCAAACTGAAATTCTTACAATGAGGTCAGTAATTTCACCCACTCTTTTTGTTTTTGTTGTTGTTGTTGTTGTTGTTTTTAAGGTTTGTTTGTCCTTAACATAGTTCCTCCACATTTGCTGAAGAGAACATCTATCTATTCTTTTTTTTACCCTTAAGATTCAACTTTTTTGTATCTCTAAATTTTGGTTGTTGCCTCTTATTACCTTAGATTTGGGGTTTTACCCAATATGACAATCTCTGATTAATTGACATATTTAACATGTTTTTATTTATTATAAGCAATGGTATTTTAGACTCATTTCTACTCTTCTACTATCTATACCTTTGGTTTCTTATCATAGATTGTGAGTTTATTTATTACACAGTCTACTTGAAGCTGGTTTAAAGTTATGTGTCCTGTTTCTGTAATTGACAATTCACTCTTGGAAATTTTCACACATGATAATTTATTGAAGTACAAATATTAAAATATTTTATTTTAATTAAGAGCTTAGAGTACAGACTCTAACCAGCCCTATGTCTGACTTACATACCAGTAATGCCTTGGCAGGAGATATATGACTTCTTTCGGGACCAAGGCCTAAGAATAGCAAAAATGGCTCTCCTTGGGGCAAGACCCTGGAGACCCTGACCCACGTGGCAAGGATCAGAAGACAGTTTGCTGCATGATTCTGGCATGACCCTGGGAGTATATGTGCTACGTGCTCTCCTTTCTTTCACCATGCTAGTCATACTTTTGGCCTGAATGAGTCACAGTAACTCATGAAGTTTAATATTACATATACACATAACTGTTCTTGGAAGACTGGTTTAACAAGAGTCTTTGAGAAATGTTATTAAGTATGTGGTATCAGGAGTTAATGGGGAAAGTCTAGGAACAGGGAATGAAGCAGAATCATAGAAACCCACAGATCCCTCATTTCTAATAACTGTGCCAATACCCTAAGAAGTTAAGAGAGATAGACGTAAGGACAAGGGGCAAGCAATGCCAACTATTAAAAATAAGTTTCCAAGTTATGTTGTATATAGGATAAATAAAAAAAAAACTAGTATATCCACAGAGGAGATAGAGTAGTACAAAATGTAGAATGGACTGATCCAGCTTTGACTGGTGAGTTGATCATGAAAACTCAGACGCTACCATGTAATATTTAAATATTAACCACAAGAGACAAACCTGTCTCTCACCCTGCATAACACTGTAGCCCCACTTGCAGCCAACTGGGTACACTCTTCTACCTTTCGGTGTGCCTAGTTCAAAAAGACCCTTTGTAGTTTACAAAGCTTTTTATACTTCTAACAGGAGAGATACAGACAAAAAAGGCAACGGCCACTGGTGGGAGAGTTGGGAGACAAAAAGGGAAAAATCAATGAACTGGTAATTACTGTAATCATTTTTAGAAATTTATGAAGCAAAACTGTAAAACTGTTTAAACAAGCCATTGAAACTGTATAAATAAAGATAGCCCAGGCTATCCAGGGCCACCTGTTTGAACAACAAGTGGTTACAGTCTTGTCTTGGGGCCAACTTTACACTTTTATACCAGGTCATTGAATCTGTCTGGAGCAATACTTCCAGCAATGCCTGGCAGTTTAATTTAATCTATTTTATATTTCACAAATTAAATTTTATTTTTAAATCAACTTATAAAGACACCATGCTTCTTATGTTGCTTATGGGGTCAATACATCATTTTTGCATCTTTATAGCCATTGCTGTTGAGTTGATTTTTATATAGTCTTTATATTAGACATAATCATTAGAAGTTCCTCCATGGGCTTATTTATGATAAAAGATGCTCACAAACAAGTCTCCCCGTACCCTAAAAGCAGTGATTGTCTCCTCATTCTTTCAGATTCACTTAGCTTAGGACACATATGTGGGTATATTGAGAATGTATATAGCCATTTTTCTTTCAACCCTTAGAATATTTGGGTCTTGATATTTGATCACAAAATTATCACTAGGGAAAAGTCTGCTGTTGGTACAATTGTCTTCTCCTTGTGATAGTTTTCCTCTCTGGCTACTGGTAAGATTTTTCTTTGTCTCAAGTTGACTCTGATTCCCATAGCTGTGATCACCATCTTCACTCTTATACTGGGTGAAACTGTTTCCCTCGTCCCCATCACTGGACTCATCTTTCTTTCAAGCTCCAGGAACTCTGATTGTCACACTCTACGTTCTATTTCTTTCTCTTTATGACTCCTGCTAGGTGTCTACTACACCTTCTTATTCTGTTTTCCCTATCGTTTAAATTCTCTCTAGATGACATTCTTAAATTATTATATAGTGGATGGAGAGTGGCCCAGAAGTTAAAGTGTGCTTGCTCTAAGTTATGAAAACTAGAGTTTGTATCCCAACACCCACATAGCCAGCTGACCAACCCTGAAAATGCTTGTAACCCCAGCTCCAAAGGGAGCAAAGACAGGAAAATGACTAAGCACTTCTGGGTTCCAGGCTAGTTGAGAACAGAGCCCCAGATTGGGGACAAGACCCTGCCTCAAAGGTAGGCAGAGCATGACAAAGGAGGACATCTGTCTCCCTCTTCTGCTCTATGGGTACCAATACACACATGTGTGCATATACCATAAGACATATACACAAATATACACATATGAGCAAATAAATTTTCAAAGCTATTTAGCCCTATCTTCCAATGTCTTCTGCCTCCATTGGTATATTTCTAATTGCACTAATAATTTCTTCCTTAAATGTTGCATTTGGACTTCTGACCCAATTTTCAAACCTTTGGAGGGATTTAGGTTCTTTTTTTTTTTTTTTTATTTTTTTAAATTTATTTATTTATTAAGGATTTCTGCCTCGTCCCCACAACCGCTTCCCATTTCCCTCCCCCTCCCCCGATCAATTCCCCCTCCCTCATCTGCTCGAAGAGCAATCAGGGTTCCCTGACCTGTGGGAAGCCCAAGGACTGCCCACCTCTATCCAGGTCTCGTAAGGTGAGCATCCAAACTGCCTAGGCACCCACAAAGCCAGTACGTGCAGTAGGATCAAAAACCCACTGCAATTGTTCTTGAATTCTCAGTATTCCTCATTGTCCGCTATGTTCAGCTAGTCCGGATTTATCCCATGCTTTTTCAGACCTAGGCCAGCTGGCCTTGGTGAGATCCCAATAGAACATCCCCATTGTCTTAGTGTGTGGGTGCACCCCTCGTGGTCCTGAGTTCCTTGCTCGTGCTCCGTCTCCTTCTGCTCCTGATTTGGACCTTGAGATTTCTGTCCGGTGCTCCCGTGTGGGTCTCTGTCTCTGTCTCCTTTCATCGCCTGATGAAGGTTAATATTCCTGAGGATGCCTATGTGTTTGTCTTTGGATTCACCTTCTTATTTAGCTTCTCTAGGAACATGAATTATAAGCTCAATGTCCTTTATTTATGGCTAGAAACCAAATATGAGTGAGTACATCCCATGTTCCTCTTTTTGGGTCTGGCTTACCTCACTCAGGATAGTGTTTTCTATTTCCATCCATTTGTATGCAAAATTCAAGAAGTCCTTGTTTTTTACTGCTGAGTAATACTCTAATATGTATATATTCCATACTTTCTTCATCCATTCTTCCGTTGAAGGGCATCTAGGTTGTTTCCAGGTTCTGGCTATTACAAACAATGCTGCCATGAACATAGTTGAGCATATACTTTTGTTGTATGATAGGGCCTCTCTTGGGTATATTCCCAAGAGTGGTATTGCTGGATCCAGGGGCAGGTTGATCCCGAATTTCCTGAGAAACCGAAACACTGCTTTCCAAAGTGGTTGCACAAGTTTGCATTCCCACCAGCAATGGGTGAGTGTACCCCTTTCTCCACAACCTCTCCAGCAAAGGCTATCATTGGTGTTTTTTATTTTAGCCATTCTGACAGGTGTAAGGTGGTATCTTAAAGTTGTCTTGATTTGCATTTCCCTGATCGCTAAGGAAGTTGAGCATGACCTTAAGTGTCTTTTGGCCATTTGAAGTTCTTCTGTTGAGAATTCTCTGTTCAGATCAGTGCCCCACTTTATAATTGGGTTGATTAGCCTTTTACGGTCTAGTTTCTTGAGTTCTTTATATATTTTGGAGATCAAACCTTTGTCAGTAGCAGGGTTGGTGAAGATCTTCTCCCAGTCAGTGGGTTGTCTTTTTGTCTTAGTGACAGTGTCCTTTGCTTTACAGAAGCTTCTCAGCCTCAGGGAGTCCCATTTATTCAATGATGCCCTTAGTGTCTGTGCTGCTGGGGTTATACATAGGAAGTGGTCTCCTGTGCCCATGTGCTGTAGAGTACTTCCCACTTTCTCTTCTATCAGGTTCAGTGTGTTCGGACTGATATTGAGGTCTTTAATCCATTTGGATTTGAGTTTTGTGCATGGTGATAGATATGGATCTATTTTCATTCTTCTACAGATTGACATCCAGTTTTGCCAGCACCATTTGTTGAAGATGCTCTCTTTTTTCCATTGTATACTTTTAGCTCCTTTATCGAAGATCAGGTGTTCATAGGTTTGTGGGTTAATGTCAGGGTCTTCTATTCGATTCCATTGGTCGACTTCTCTGTTTTTATGCCAATACCAAGCTGTTTTCAATACTGTAGCTCTGTAATAGAGTTTGAAGTCAGGGATGGTAATGCCTCCAGACAATCCTTTATTGTATAAGATTGTTTTGGCTATCCTGGGTTTTTTGTTTTTCCATATAAAGTTGATTATTGTCTTCTCCAGATCTGTGAAGAATTTTGATGGGATTTTGATGGGGATTGCATTGAATCTATAGATTGCTTTTGGTAGAATTGCCATTTTTACTATGTTGATCCTCCCAATCCAAGAGCAAGGGAGGTCTTTCCATTTTCTGGTGTCTTCTTCAATTTCTTTCTTCAAAGACTTATAGTTCTTGTCAAGTAGATCTTTCACTTCCTTGGTCAGGGTTACCCCAAGGTATTTTATGCTATTTGTGGCTATCGTGAAAGGTGATGCTTCTCTGATTTCCCTCTCTGCTTCCTTATCCTTAGTGTATAGGAAGGCAACTGATTTTTTGGAGTTGATCTTGTATCCTGCCACATTACTAAAGCTGTTTATCAGCTGTAGGAGTTCTTTGGTAGAATTTTTGGGGTCGCTTATGTACACTATCATATCATCTGCAAATAACGAAAGCTTAACTTCTTCCTTTCCAATACGAATCCCCTTGATCTCCTTATGTTGTCTTATTGCTATTGCTAGAATTTCAAGCACTATATTGAAGAGGTATGGAGAGAGTGGACATCCTTGTCGTGTTCCTGATTTAAGTGGGATGGCTTTGAGTTTTTCTCCGTTTAATTTAATGTTAGCTGTTGGCTTGCTGTAAATAGCTTTTATTATATTTAGGTAGGACCCTTGTATCCCTATTCTCTCCAAGACCTTTATCATAAAGGGGTGTTGAATTTTGTCGAATGCTTTTTCAGCATCTAGTGAAATGATCATATGGTTTTTTTCTTTCAGTTTATTTATATGGTGGATTACATTGATAGATTTGCGTATGTTGAACCAGCCCTGCATCTCTGGGATGAAGCCTATTTGATCATAATGGATAATTTTTCTTATGTGTTCTTGGATTCGGTTTGCCAGTATTTTATTGAAAATTTTTGCGTCGATGTTCATGAGTGAGATCGGTCTGTAATTCTCTTTCTTGGTTGGGTCTTTTTGTGGTTTTGGTATCAGGGTAACTGTAGCTTCATAAAAGGAATTTGGCAATGACTCTTCTGATTCTATATTGTGAAATACATTAAGGAGTATAGGTATTAGTTCTTCTTGGAAGTTCTGGTAGAATTCTGCATTGAAACCATCTGGTCCTGGGCTTTTTTTCGAAGGGAGATTTTTGATAACCATTTCTAATTCTTCGCGAGAAACCGGTCTATTTAGATCATTCACCTGGTCTCGGTTTAGCTTTGGTATGTGGTACTTATTTAAAAAAATGTCCATTTCTTTTGTATTTTCCAGTTTTGTGGCATACAGGCTTTTGTAGTAAGATCTAATGATTCTCTGAATTTCCTCTGTGTCTGTGGTTATGTCCCCCTTTTCATTTCTGATCTTATTTATTTGCGTGTTCTCTCTCTGTCGTTTAATTAGTTTGGATAGGGGTTTGTCGATCTTGTTGATTTTCTCCAAGAACCAGCTTTTTGTTTCATTGATTCTTTGGACTGTTTTCTGTGTTTCTATTTTGTTGATTTCAGCCCTCAGTTTTATTATTTCCAGTCTTCTACTTCTCCTGGGCGCGTCTGCTTCTTTTTTTTCTAGAGCTTTCAGGTGTGTTGTTAAGTCCCCAATGTATGCATTCTCCGTTTTCTTTAAGTGGGCACTCAGTGCTATGAACTTTCCTCTTAGCACTGCTTTCATTGTGTCCCATAGGTTTGAGTATGTTGTCCCTTTATTTTCATTAAATTCAAGGAAGACTTTAATTTCTTTCTTGATTTCTTCCTTGACCCAGGTGTGGTTCAGTAGTTGACTGTTCAGTTTCCATGAGTTTGTCGGTTTTTTGGGGGCAGCGTGGTTGTTGCCTTCTAATTTTAATCCGTGATGATCTGATAAGACACAGGTGGACACTGATATTTTTTTGTATCTGTGGAGGTTTCCTTTGTTTCCGAGTATGTGGTCAATTTTTGAGAAGGTTCCATGAGCTGCAGAGAAGAAGGTATATTCTTTCCTATTTGGGTGGAATGTTCTATAGATGTCTGTTAAGTCCATTTGCTTCATTACCTCCAATAATTCTCTTAATTCTCTATTAGGTTTCTGTCTGATTGACCTGTCCCTTGGAGAGAGAGGTGTGTTGAAGTCTCCTACTACTAGTGTGTGTGGTTTGATGTCTGCCTTGAGTTCTAGTAATATTTCTTTTACATAAGTAGGTGCTTTTATATTGGGGGCGTATATATTCAGGATTGAGACCTCCTCCTGATGAATTGTTCCTGTTATGAGTATAAAGTGACCATCTCGGTCTCTTCTGATTGATTTTAGTTTGAAGTCAGTTTTGTTAGAAATTAGTATGGCCACACCTGCTTTTTTCTTAGGACCATTTGCTTGAAACACCTTTTCCCAACCCTTTACTCTGAGTAGGTGCCTGTCTTTGTGGTTGAGATGTGTTTCTTGCAAACAGCAGAATGTTGGATCCTGTTTTCGTATCCAATCTTTTAGCCTGTGCCTTTTTATAGGTGAATTGAGCCCATTAATATTAAGTGATATTAATGACCAGTGGTTGTTTACTCCGGTTATTCTTATTGCTTTTGGTAGTAGAGATTGTCTCCCTTCTTTGAGATGTGCTCGTGAAGGGTCATTAGATGCCTGGGTTATTGTAGGCAGTGTTGGCAGTGTTGGATTCCTTGGGTTGCGATTTTCCTTCTAATACTTTCTGTAGGGCTGGATTTGTGGCTACGTATTGTTTAAATTTGTTCTTATCCTGGAATGTTTTGTTTTCTCCATTGATAATGAATGATAGCTTGGCTGGGTATAGTAGTTTGGGTTTGCATCCATGGTCTCTTAGCTTCTGCAGAACCTCTATCCAGGACCTTCTGGCTTTCATAGTTTCCATCGAGAAGTCAGGTGTAAGTCTGATCGGTTTACCTTTATAAGTTACTTGCCCTTTTTCTTTTGCAGCTCTTAATATTTTTTCTTTAACCTGTATATTTTGTGTTTTGATTATTATATGGCGAGGAGATGTTTTTCTTTGATCCAGTCTGTTTGGTGTTCTGTATGCTTCTTGAATATTTAAGTGAATATCTTTCTTTAAGTTGGGAAAGTTTTCTTCCATAATTTTGTTGAAAATATTTTCTGGGCCTTTGAGCTGTGACTCTTCTTCTTCTATTCCTATTATTCTTAGGTTTGGTTTTTTTATTGTGTCCCATAGTTCCTGAATGTTTTGTGTTGAGAATTTGTTGGCTTTGCTGTTTTCTTTGATCTGTTCGTTTATTTTCTCTATGGTGTCCTCAGCATCTGAGAGTCTTTCTTCTAGCTCTTGTATTCTATTGATTATGCTTGTTTCTGTAGACTCTGCTCGTTGGCCTAGATTTTCCATATCCAGCTGGTCCTCAGTTTGTATTTTCTTCTTTGCCTTCATTTCAGTTTTCAATTCTTGAACTGTTTCCATTACCTGTTTGATGGTTTTTTCTTGGTTTCCCAGGGTATCATGTACGTATTTACTCATTTCTTCAAACTTTTTGTTATACTTCTCATCCATTTCTATAAGGGCATTTTTTACATGTTGTTTAAGGGACTCTATTATCTTCATAAAGTCGATTTTTTCCATTTCTTCTGTGTTAGGTTGTTCAAATACTTCTGTTGTAAGATCATTGGGTTCTGATGTTTTCATGTTGTTTTTCGGATTATTGGGAGAATTCTTGCCTTGGCGCCTGCCCATCTCCTCCTATTGATCCTATCCAATGGGTCCTTTAAAAACCGGATCAGGTTTCCCTGCTGGCCAAGGGCTCCGCTTACAAAATGCCCTCACTCTCTTTCGTGGTTCCTGCTGCAGGCCAAGAACCCTCTCACCCCTCTGAAGGATCTTCAGGACAGGACCAGGCTCCCCTTGTGCCAGTGACCTGGCCAACCAAAGGCCTACCTCTTTGATTCAATTGTAGTAGGGCGATCTGCTCTCCTTATTGCACGCCTGTTCCCGCCGCTTGGGTCTGCCTCTGCGCCGGTCCCCGAAAGCCTCTTCCTGTATGCGGTGTTGCTCCGCCGCGTCTGGCCGCCGCCGCTCCGCCTCTGTGCGTCTGGCCGCCGCCGCTCCGCCTCTGTGCGTCTGGCCGCCGCCGCTCCGCCTCTCGGGATTTAGGTTCTTGTGAAAACCTATTTATATTTGTTTTATTTTCTAGAATGCTATATATGTAGTTCTTTTCTGTTATCTACCTTACTATTGGGTATTTGAAGTCATTGGGAGTACATACCTTTGTTTGTAGTTTGAACTGGTCCTTATTCATTCAGGCTTGTTTCCATGTGTATTCATATTTGTTTTACTGTGGACTATACTTTTTCTTTTCCTTTTTTGTTGTTTTGTTTTGTTATTTTGAGACAGGATTTCTCTGTAGCTTTTGGAGCCTGTCCTAGAACTCACTCTCTAGACCAGGCTGACCTCGAACTCACAGAGATCTGCCTGCCTCTGCCTCCCGAGTGCTGGGACGAAAGGTGTGCACCACCCAACTTATTGTGAACTATACTTGAGTGACCTTCATCAATGGGATTAATAAATACAACTCTACACTAGGAATTGCTCCTTCAAAAAAAAAACTGAAGAGATGTTTTTTATTTACATTTCCTTGAAAAATATCAGAGACCCTCCATCTCTAAATGAGGATGCTGGGTTAGTTTAGATTCTTAGTGTAGCTAAGAACTTGAATAAAGACTAGAGTATTTGAACAAGGAATTGCTTGACCTTGGTAAATTGTTTTGCATTTTTTTAAAAAGTGGAGCGCTAGAGGTGAGCGTAAAGGGAAAGGCATGAGTCACAAAGTGATTGCTATAACCAAATATGGAATCTCAGTGAGAAAATGAGGGACTATGGTGATCTAGGAAGTGGGAGGGACATTGAAAAGGAAGGTTAGCATATGAACTAGAGTTCCCAAGAGGGTTAAATATGTGTTGTATAGAGGATCCCAGGAGACTCAGCTGTGTGAGTAAGAGCTGACAGAATGCAGACGGCATGAAAAGGAACTGTTCCCAGGGTTTTAGTCATGGCAGTGATGAGTTCCATAATAACTGTAGGAGGATGGCTGCCAGAGGTTAGAGGTCAACTACCTGGGAAGGAAGTAGATGAAAGACTGATGAGGTCAGCATGTTAAAAGGTCATCTGCTGTACACTGACAATGCCAAGTGTTAAATCAAGAAAAGTGGAGCTTCTTCCTCATCACTGACACGGCTTGATCATGAGTGAAAGAAAAATGTACATTTGGGAAGGTAGAGGATGCTTTGTCCTAAGAGTCTTCCTTAAAGCCAACGTGAAAATGTTTGACACACCAGAGTCTCGGACTTTCTCCTGATCCTTTAGCCAATCCATGTAATGATATCTTGAGAAAAGAAACAATTGTTTGTGTTTCTAACTAGAAACTTCCTTCAGAGCTGAGTATACAGTGGTCTATGACCAAAAGACATGGACTTGGAGGTAGGAAGATTAAGAGTTAGGGGGCAAGCTTAAAAAGGAAACAAAACATACAGCAAAAACTTTTGGAACAAACTGGCACAGTTTCCCAAAGCTACATTTGGCAGAAAGTAATATCATAGGTGGGTTTCAGGGGTGATCTTTCTATTCTACATCGTCTTACTCCAAAATGCAATTTCCATTATCACAGGAGTCATTTTGTTGCCTAAAATCAAACTGTGATGTAGCCAAAGTTTAATTCTTTGCCTTACTGCTCATTCCAATTTAATTTTATGGGTCTTCCTATTCTCCATTAATCTCCATACCCACTCCCCATTCCCAGCCCCTGCCATCACCGAGCACAGCTGTAAAGACCTTTCTTCAATCTCTTCTTCTTCACATTTTTCTTTTTCCTTCTGTTATTGAAATGGTTGAAACACTGTAGTCCAGCCCTTTAAAGACAGAGATCTCTGATTACTACCCAAACCCCCAGGACTGCAAGTCTATTCTCATTGTCTCTGAAGAATGTACTTATGGGACCCCCGAGTGACGACCACCTACTGGAAGCAGAGTGTGTGAAGACTGTGAATTACCATTCACTCCACAATTTCATTCCTTCTTTATCTGGCTGCCTTAGCTTTCCAAAAATCTCCAATAAATATAAATGAACCATCAAATGAGAACTTGATGCTAACTTCACGACCATCACAAAAGAAAAGCAAAAATTATCCTTCTGCATCATCTCCAGTCAGGTTTGATTTGACAAGCATTGACTTTCACTATTGGGTTAGCCTGATAGCACTTTGTGGGAAAACTAGATGGGTTAGCATATGCTAACACATCCACCACAAATCTACAGAAGAGAAGGGATTTGAACTCAGTCTCTTCAGTGCCAAGTCTAGCTTTTATCTCATTAAAAGATCTAAACACAGTCATCCATGGCTTGTTTTTAGTTTGGTCCTATTAATATCCATGCTTAAATATTAACTGGGTATTTTCCATGATAAAAAATACCACCTGTTGTTTTGCCATATGGTTCAAAAAGTATATTTAGTGACTTACCACATATTTAATGGAAGGAAATGTGTTTGGGTTGGGTTGCTCATTTTTTATCTTTCATACATTTTTAGCACATCTATTTCATCATTGCTATACTTATAGAACACTTAGTTAACCTGATGAAGTGGAATTTTAGAAATGATTTTAGCTATTTCTCTGCCCTTTCCAGAGAAAACATACCAGAAGGTACTAGATCTGTTTGTGGCTTCAACTCCATGATGCTCACCCTTAAAAATCTCCTCTCCCCACCAGGGGCCTTTCTATGCCTTGACCTTAAGGTAACCCACCTTTCCTACACACCCTAGCTATTGCAAAGTTGGATTAGAAAATTTGTTCCAATTTAGCCTGTGACAACAGGAAAGCCTTATATACCCAATGTAGGCAGACTTTCTGTCCCATGAGCCAGTTTCCAAATAACCACACAAAGATTTAGTATTAATATAAATGCTCAGTTGATAGCTCAGGCTTGTTACTAGCTAGTTCTTACATCTTAAATTAACCCATATTTTCTAGATATGTTCTGCCGTACCTTTTTTAAAAGTTTCTTTATCTTGTTTGTTTTGTAGATGGTCTTCATAGGGTCTGGATACAAGTTGCTTGCCATATATTTCCTTATGTGTGCATGTGTGATTACAAAAACTTAAACACTCCAGCCTATGGTTCATTTCTTTTATTCTCTTAATGATGTGTTTCCAACAAGAGATGCTGTTCATGTCTTGGTTAAGAAATATTACCTTAGGATCATAGTGTCTCAGTTAAGAAATCTTACCTTAGAATCACAGTGGTATAATATTTTCTTCTACAAACTTTATTGTATTATATTTTGATATTTATAACAAGTCTTTTTTTTTTTCATTTTTAGATGGAGTCCCATGTAGCCCCGGCTAGCCTTAAACACTTTATCCTTCTGCCTTCATCTCCCAAGTGTTGGGCTTATAGGTGAGTGTTATCACATTTAACTCTTTAATTTCATATAGATAAGCTCTCAGTATTACTTCTGAATTTCTCTACTTTGCGTAGATTGGTAGACTCAGTGCAAATGTCTTATTCAAGTACACCAACCCTTGGGGGCAGGAATTAACCAGTGGTCTGACCATCCAGGCTGCTCCATGAAGATGGTATGCCAGCCTATTGATGTGTACACATTCTTCATAGACCATGAGGTGGGTCAACCAGGCTGTGTGATGCATACCCACTTCTGCTAGAGGCAGTCAGCTGACAAAAGTTGAAGGGAAGGTTTTTATTCTATTAAAGCAGAACTACCAGACCTTCCCTGGGGTGCCCTGCAGTCCTATAAATCATTGCACCCTTCCTCAAGCGTTCCACATTTTGCTCATTTACTAATATGACCTCCATGACCTTTAAGGGTTCAACCGTCTGCTCTACGAGTCCTGTGAAAAATCTTGTTCCCTTTCTGACTCCCTGAGTGGATGGCAAGGAAGGGAGCCCACCAAGTAGATCCCACATGCCCTTTCCCATTCGGCATGGTGGAGGCAGGGTATTTCACTGGGTCTAAACGTGTCATGTGTTCTTTAAGGAAGACCCCGTGTCTACCATCCAGAACTTTAGCTTTGCAAATATCTGTGTACCTGCTCAAAAATGATTCCTTCATCTTCTGTAACTTTAATGGAGAGATCAGGACTTTCTCCTGGGGTTGTGTTTGTTTTAATCAGGCCCCTCGTCTTCAAAATTTAAAGACAGAGTCTGTCTTCACAGACTCATGCTCATAAGAGTGTCCTAACTGATTCTGCCCTTCGTTCGCTGGTCAAAGGTAACTTGATTCAGCTTATTCATTCCAGTTCGTCGTAATCACTATTTCCTTTTTCAACAAAAAGAAAGACAAGACTAGGCACAGTGAGACACTTCTCTAGGGATCCCTGCTGCTGTCATTGCTGCTGCCATGGCAGAGCCTCTGCCTCACCAGTCACCAGTGGAGATGGGGCTGGCTAGAGAGTCTCACCCTCCACCTGCTTTCCTCAGAGCAGCTAGGATCTGCTTTAATTATGGCGGCTACTCCGGCAGCCTGAGCTTCTCCTGGGTTTTGGTATTCCCTCCTCCAATACCATACTCGCTGGGTTTCTTTCTGTTAATTCTCCCAAATTAGCTCTCTTGAATTCTAATGCCTGATAGGAAATCTCATGTTCTGGTGATGAATTTGTTCCCGCCAGGTTTCAAGAGGCTGTGCATTCCTCCACCTCCCTGGGATTGCACTGTGTGGCTTCCCAGGCTACTCTCCAGCCTCAAGCCTTGCTCTCCCCTGCTCCTCGAAGATGGCAAAAGGTAACTAGACACAAACCTTGATGTTTTACCATTGTTTCCACTAGACTTCCAGTGAGAGACCTTTGAAAGACCAGGAAGGCTGCTCCTTCAGCTACTGTCGCTTTCTCTCCACACACTAGGTTTCACTCCGACCTGCAGCACTACTCAGGTTAACAATGAGTTGATCTTAAAGCTCTGGTCATTGCTATCACTTTCTATGTCATGGAATACCATGTGAGGGATGCACAGAAGCCAAAAAATCATGTCTTTATGGCTTTCTCTATCAGTGATTGTATGCACACGTGACTGTACACACATGCTCACTCGGGCACAGACAAATGAATGGCAACGCATGCATGAACCAGAGAGAGAGTGAAAGAGAGTGTGAGAGAGAATAAAAGCATCTCTCTTTTTTTTTCCTGAAATTGGCTTTAATCATCTCAATACAACAAAGCAAAGAAATATTTATAGGCCTTTTAATGGAGATAAAGATTTCAGACTCTGGTATTTATGTCTGTGCTGGTTTGAGATATCTGTCCTTGGATGGGCAGATACACCCAATTAATCCACTGCTTGGAGAAAATCCAGTCATTTCCCAGCCACCAGCCTTTGTGATCACACTGCCCTCTGCTCATCACTGTGCCTGACAGTTAAGGAAAGCAAATCTCAATGGACTACTTGTTAGAAAGGAACTTAAGACTTCTATAAAGAAACATCTAGAAATATAGTGAATATTAAGACTTCATCTAGTCACTCCACACTTATCACCAAGTGTGGTGCATTGAGCGAGAACGGGCACCACAGGCCCATTTATTTGAGTGATGGAAAACTGTTCAGGAAGGGTTGGGGGTGTGGCCTTGTTGGAGGAAGTATGCCACTGGAGTGGGCTTTGAGATTTCCAAATCAAACACCACACTCAGTCTTGCTCTCTCTGCCTGAAAATTGCAGATCAGACCAAAGGTCTTCACCATGCCTGCTCACCTGCCTGCTGCCATGCTTGTCTTATGTTGTCACAGTGGTTCACAGCAATAGAACAGTATTCATCCTCTTTCTCTGTTGTGGTGGCTTGAATAGGGATGACCCCCATGGACTCACGTGTTTGAGTGCTCGACCCATAGGGAGTGGCATTATTAGAAGATGTGGCCTTGTTGGAGAAGGTGTGACCCTAGTGGAGGAAATGTGTCACTGTGGGGGTGGGTGTTGTGGGGTATTTATACACTTTGTGAAAATGCACTGCTATGATTGGTGTAATAAAAATCTGAATGGCCAATAACTAGGCAGGAAGTATAGGTGGGACTTCTGGGACAAGAGAGAACTCCAGGAAGAAGAAAGGTGGGGTTGCCAGTCAGATGAGGAAGCAGGACATTTAGGAAGAGAGGTAATAGCAATGAGGCACATGCTAGATGTAGATTAATAGAAATGAGTTAAGTTAAGTTATAAGAACTAGTTAAGAACAAGCCTAAGCTATTGGCTGAACGTTTATAATTCATAAGTGTGCATGTCACTATTTGAGAGCTAATTGGTGGGACAGAGAAAGACTCGTTACTTATAGCATCCAACATGGGAGCACATATTTCCACATAGGACCTGAGAAAGCTTTAAAAATTCCAAAAACATGGAGTCAAACACAGCTTTGTGGTCCTTGCAGGTTCTCAGGCAGACCAGGGTATAGAAAGATACAGCTCCCAGCCCTGGTCTGTGGGCTTGAGCCAGCCAATACCGTATGAAGAGTCGTGTGGTAGTACCTTAGCAGTTTAAGGTTCCCCCTTCTTCTCATCCTCCTCCTCTCACCGCAAGGTCCCAGTCTAGAAATGAGTGGCATCTGTGTCATCACCATGTTTGTGGAAATGAAGGGAAGAGTGAAGCTTTAAAGAGAGGGGACCAAGGCCTGTTGGAGTCTCTCTTTTCTAAAAATAACATTAACTTCCAGATTTCTTTTTATAATTATCCATAATGTTGTTTATGTCTCATTTTCCCCCTAGTTTTGAGTTTCTGATTGACCAGTACTGCCCAGATTGGATCAGTGGACAGGAAGGAACCAGAGAAATGACTGGGTTTCAAGACTACTTTGGACTCTATCACTGGAAAAGACAATTGTCATGATTCACTCCTCCCCAAGACATGCCTGGATGGGATGGCTTCCTATCCATGAGCCAGGATGGAAGAGAAGCAACTAAGAGGTTTGAGAAGCTACCCACATTTTCCCACGTGTGCTCACATTGCAGCAGCCTTGCA
The DNA here is from genome assembly GCF_018167655.1 of Microtus oregoni. Classification (NCBI taxonomy): domain Eukaryota; kingdom Metazoa; phylum Chordata; class Mammalia; order Rodentia; family Cricetidae; genus Microtus; species Microtus oregoni. The sequence goes on along the minus strand of NW_024543059.1, from coordinate 62,162,951 downwards.
GGTACCGCCCTTTCTAGGCAGGTTGCAGTCTAGTTCCTTCAAATATACACTAGCAGCGGAAGATTTCCTATCCTGCCACCAAACCCATGTTCACCAAAAAAACTGCCACTTGCCAATCCTGAAGGTCCTAGGAACATAGAGCACATAGGTAATATACGCTACCTTGACACTTGAAATGTATTTTTCTTCTTAAATAAAAACGCATTTCATACTTGGTTAACTAATGACAAACATTTGTTCTGAAAATCCTGTAAGTTGTTATTCAGAGTACAATACTTAGAGGTTTTATGAGTCACAGGCCAGGTGTGGCCTTTCCATGCTCAACAATCAGTAATGAATTCTTAGGTAGTTTAGTTTTCCAAATAACCACGTGTGGCTGACGTATTTTAAAAAGAGTCTTGGGAAGAGTCTTGCACCAGAGGATCTGTTATAATATAATATTTTTTATAAAGCTTCCTTACGTTATCACGAGGCACTTCTGAGAAGAGAACTAAGAAAGCTTACGTCCGGACTTGAAAGGAGTGGCGAGTCTATGCGTGAGCTTTTCACTAATTACCCTTGACTTTGAGGCCAAAGGTCAGTCCTGTTGTTGGAGTTGGGTTCTCCAGGTGGAGGCCTGGAGGGAAAGGCAACAGTTTGGAGTACCATTTACTAAGCAGGTATAATCACCTGAAGTGTTGACTGTGTGTCATCCTGGAATTGACAGCAGCTGGGAGGAAGCAAATATGTTGTACTAATGCAGGCAGTGACAGCTTCCTCCCATGTAACACTCTACAGCTACCTCACAGAGAGGTTTTAAAGCTCGCCTTTCTGTGGAACTAATGAAATGGTGTCACTAGGTAAGGAAATGGGGACCCCGAGGGCAGAAGGAAGCCTTTAAAGGAGCTGAAGATTCCACCTGGAAGCTGAGGTAACCCGGAACACAGATGCCCAAGGTCATCAAAGTGCATCCACAATTGTGCAGAGGGAAGATGGTTGACCTCCCACTACTAGGCTGTCTAATAGTTGCTTTCTGAGACAGGGATCATTTTAATTCTTGCACTTACTATTTTGTTTCTCAGTTGATTTATTTAACCAGCAATTATTGACCACCTAAGCTCTATAGGCTCTAGAGGTGTGAAGATGAGAGAAACACATCCCCAAGGAACTCATAAGCTGCCAAATAGAAGAGCCATGGAAACAACAAGGCACTGAGACAAGAGCCGTGAGAAAGAGATGATGGTCTAGCAATGACCAATGGCAAAATCTGCAATAATAATCAATGGATTTCAGAATTTAAAGCATGACATGGAACCTAATCTATTGACTCCAAAAGTAACTGAACTAGAGACTACTACTTCAGGTGTATATCACTTTACTAAGTACAGGGAAAAAATAAAATTCATATAGTAAAAGAAAAATTTCCAGGCACAACTCTCTGGCCTGCTCCTTGCTTTTCATGGTTGCCTCGTCTACGGTTGAACTACATTGTTAAAATCTCTTTAGTGGATCTAAGCTACTTATTTTACATTGAAATTGAACCCCTGGGCATTCTTGCACATATTCTTAATTAATTAATTTCTTCTTTCATTAAGCAATAGATCATAGAAGATGACTTCGGGATAAGTATAGAATGAGACTCGTGGATCAATTATAAATTATCAACTTGGGATGCCCAGCTTTCCTGCCTCCATGTTCTGAAGTGCCCCCACCCTCTAACAACACAGTCTCCAGTGGTAACTATGTCCCTACTGGACTCAAGCTTTCCCCAGCAGAAAATTTGACTTTTGAAGAAAATTATGATAGTATTTTCATATCGGTAAAAAGCAGATGAAACACAAAGGTAAGAGTCAGGGTTAAGTATAAACATGGACGTGGGTATAAGTGGAGTGGGTTGCAAAAACATATTATCTGTAGTTACCGTGACAGGGACACAGGAGGAGCTTAACAAATAGCTAAGGGGTGAAGATGGCTAGCAGGAGGTTACAGGGAGTGAAAGGGTGGCCTTTGTGTGAGTGTGTGTTATTTACCGGGAGTCTAAAAGGCAAACTATATATGCCATGTGTTTATTATTGCCTGTTTTGTACAAATGAGAGAATCAGAGTCGGTAGGAAGGTAGAAACTCAGAATGGGCTTCCCCTGAGCAATGCAGCTACTATTTGAAAGGGCTAGAACTCGAAGTCAGGCCTGCACTGATTTTCATTCCTGATGTTTTGATTTATTATGGGTGAAATGACTGTGTGTTGGTGTGCCTGATAGCAATGTACAAAAGGGGGTGGGTCACAGAAGGAAATGAATATGTTATTTGAGGAAGGAAGATGAGGTAGTTCCAGATAGTTGTGGAGAATAATCACTTGTCTTCTAAATGGCCTATAAGAACTAAAATTCTTCCTGTCTCTGAGAGTGAGCTCCTGGTGGGTGGCACTGCAATCGCAATGTCCCTGTGTTCCCTCAGGAAGAGCTCAGCAAGGAGTAAACACCGGATGCCCACTGGTGAAAGCTTGACTATCTAAATTGCTCTTCTCAAACCTCTGCTCTTTGTGGGAGTCTCAGGATACTCAATTCTTCTAGAAAAATATCAAAGGTAGCCATATAGAATCTACACAACACACACAATAGTGAGTTAGAGTTCCCATTGACATGCTATAATTAGTCATGATCCTAACTCTAGTGACCTGCTGTTCTTAGGTTCTACAGAGTGGATCCAGTCCAACAGCTCCACTTTATCAATGGCAGTTAGGAGCTAGCAGTAGAAATCTGGATATTCAAAATAATCAGCAACCAGTATACATCCACTCCAATTAGAACAGATTACAGGTACCAGTATCCAAGAACAAGGTCTAACTGATAAATGTCAGGTTCTCCTGATTCAAACCAGGCTTTCTCTTTGTTGTGGAATGAAGATACATAATGATACACACACACACACACACACACACACACACACACACACACACATACACACTCCTAAATTTTGTCCTTCAAAGGAAGCAGTCACCTCAAAATTATAATACATTTATGTAATATGATGTTATTGCTCAAAATACTTTTTAAATTCCTCCTGAAATTGCCTTCATGGTCAGCTTATGAACGAAAATCAAATACAAAAAGATAGTTTTGTATCCTTTTTTAATACTCACATTTCATTTTTTGACAAATTTATAATTATAAGAATAATTCATTATCCTTGATCAGAAAAAACACCAAATAATTTCTGGTTCTTTCAAAATTAAATTACCCACACTTTCCAAATACAAAAATTCAAGCTAATTAAAAACATATAAACAAATGTAATACAAACTCAGAAAGCAAAATCATACTTTTCATGTAAATTTTTAATACAGTAAAGGCACATAAGAAGGCATGTCTTTTCCAATGTCAATCTTTGAGTTGTGTGTTGCTCAACTTCTCTCCACAGAAAACACTCTGCATTGATACAGCTTCTTCCTGTGGTTTGAATGTTAGTGTACTTTCAGAATCCAGGTTGAAATTAAACCCAATTTGACAGTAGGAAGAGGTGGAGCCTGTAGGACTAAAAAGGTCATGGGGACTCTGTTCTCATGAATGCTCTCATGCCTTCAGGAGAGACTGGAAGAAAGCATCTAGTCCCTCTCTACCCTTTCAGCAAAAATGAAGCCTTTTAAATACAGTAAGCCACATGCAAGCCCTCTAAACCACACATCAACAGAGCACCATGACTGAAGAAGAGAGAAGCAGCCATAGATACTAAATCTACTGTTACCATCTTAGAATTCCAGCCTCCAGAACCATGACAAATCAATTACCGTTCCTGAAAAAGTACGAAGTATCAGGTATTTTATTTAAGTGGCATCAATGAGCTTACGATACACCTGTATACAACCTGCTATGCTTCAGATAATATGACTGAATTCCTCTACATTCCACCTTTCATTGATAAAGTGTTGCACTGGGAGTCATGTCTAATTCCAGATAGCCAGACTGTAGGCTGACCAATAAACACAGCCTCATTCAAACAAAAGATAAACTGATCAAATTCTAAATTTTGAGGTAGAAATTAACCAATTAAAAATAATTTTTCCATCCATATGGGAACTGAGAAATTGTAAAATGACAAGGAGGGGTTGAGCAGAGAGAGGTCATGATGAGCAATAGAAAATGTGGTCACGGAGATTGCAATGGGAAATGGGAGACAAGGGGCTGGAGCACTGAAAGACACAGCAAACACTTCTTGGTTGTCTCTCCCACACTGCTGTTCTCCTTAGCACCAGCTGTGCGGTGCTTGCATAACTCAAGACTCTCCCCTATTCATCCTGTCTACAGAGTCAAACACTGACCTGGGCAAAGCCAATAGACCCACAGGTCAATAGGAGACAGTGACTGACCCAGGTAAACATGAGGACTTCATCTGGACATGCCTAAAGCGATATCCTGTCTCTGTTTACCAAAAGAAATAAGGAAAGTGAATTTCTAAGACCCAATGAATCCCGTGTATGATAGTTTGAATGAAAATTACCCCCATAGGCTCATAGGGAGTGGCACTATTAAGAGGTAGTAGTAGTGACACGGTGAAGTAGACATGACCTTGTTGGAGGAAGTGTGTCACTAGGGATATGCTTTGGGGTTTCAGAAGTTCAAGTCAGATTCAATGTCATTTTTTCTTCCTGCTGCCTGCTGATATGGATATAGAACCGTCGGTTCCTTCTCCATTTCTGCCTGTACACCACTATGCTTCCAACCATGACAATGAAGGACTAAACTGTAACCAGCCCCAATTGTTTTCCTTTGGAAGAGCTGATGTAGTCATTGTGTCTCTTTACAGCAATAGACACTGTAACTGTGACAATGTCCATTTTAGTGTCACAGTCATGGGATTAGAGTAAAATTAAATACTGTGGCGAGAACAATAGGAGGGTGGGTCTCCAGCGGACTTGTATTAGATCAACATTGTTACTCTTCATCTTGCCCTACTAGACCACTCAATTATTTAGTGCTTAAATCAAGTGATTGGTTTAATTTTTTTGTTTGCAAACAAAAGTGTGCTCTCAGAGAAGAAAGATGTTTGTCTCTAGAAATTTCTGTCCCTAAAATTCCAGTTTATTAAACTCAACTGTTTCTCCTCCAAAATAATTCTTTCTAAAAGCTTACCTGAGTGAATTCTACTTGTTGAACTTGAAAAACAATCTAAATGTGGAATGCGACTGATATATCATGAAAGTTAAATACAGTCAAAAGGTAAACTTAATTTCCAAATCCTTTATAACCACTACCCATGTGTAAGAGTATGTCCTTCTGTGCCATGTGTAATTACACATGTAAGTGTATGGCCTGCGTTATCATCGTTTAGTTATCTCTTTATTCTGGGATGCTAAGGCTGAAATCCAAGTCTCATGCCTGCTAAGCATGTGTCCAACTGCTGAGATGAACAGTTCAAAAGAACCCTGGAACAGACACTGGCTACTCCTGGGTTTGCTTTTGTTTCCCTCCTCTTCAGTGCCATGGGCATTCCCACATGTCATCTTCATGGCTGCGCTATATGTTATTGCAGGGTCGTAATTTACTTAATTACTGTGATGATGAACATTTGTTTCCTCTGCTTAAGTTTTTTGTCATAAAAATAATCCAAATGAGCACCTTTATGGGTATTTTCTTCTATTGTCATGGTAGTAATTTTGGAATAAATTTTAGAGATAGAATTGTTCATTCCAAACATATGAATCATTGGGTCTAGGGAGTTGGCTTCATGGGTAAAGTGTTTGCTGTACCACCAGGAGCATCTGTGCCCAGACCCTTAGTACCCATATAAAAGCCAACACAGAGACTGTAACCCCAGTGCTAAATAAAGGGCTGGTGACAACACAGGTGGATCTTGGGAACTTGGTGACCAGATAGCCTGGTCCAAATGGTGATCTCCAGGTTCCAAGAGATTCTACCTTAAGAAATAGAAGTAGAGAGGAAAAGGAAACTATAACTGATGCCAGTCTCTGTCATCATCACATGCACACACAGGTGAGCGTCCTGCTCACATCCACATGCTCATACAACACACGTATGCTCACGCACACACACACAGAAGACATATTTTAAATTGCGATAGATGTGAGTTGCCCTAAGCCAACAGGACAGAATGGTACCACCTTTACTGTTCTCGCTCCAACACCAACATATTCTTTGTTCTCCACCACTCTTCCTTGTCTGAAGGAGGCAGCAATATAAAAAGTAACATCCTAGGGTATAGGAAGAACCCCATCAATCAAATAATTTTGTTCAATGATGTAGGACAGATACAATAATCTATTTGAATTTTGGACAAAGATCAGCTCATTACAGTTGAGGATGCTATGATAAAGGTGAGAAATACTTTGTTAAAATTAGGTCCAGCTTTACCACAAATACCCATAGGTCTCTCGACAGATTGGTAAATTGGGATCATCTGTAAGTCTCAACCAAAAGAAACAGAGTCCTAGATGTCTTACCCAGAGCAATTAAGGAAGAAAGGCAACAAAATAAAAACTGAAAAAAAAAGCAAATTTTCTATTTGCAGACAGTATAACCAAATGCTAATACATTTCTTAAAAATACATATATATTAAATCCCTAAGACCCCACCAAAAAAGTTGTTAAAACTAAGTGCGGCCAGTGGAGTCCCAAGGTGCAGAAGCAACACATAGGACTCTATATACTCGTAAACTCTCTGGGAGAGAAATCAAGAAAATAAATTCAATTTCATAGAAAAACATTAATCAAGGAAATAGAAGCAAAAGCTATAAAATCCTGAAGACAGAGACTGAATGCGGCTGGAGGATATAGTTCAGTGGTGAGGACATGTTTAGCATGTGCAAGGTCCCACATTCAATTCATAAAACCAAAATATTTTTTGAATACAATAATTGAAAAGACATTCCATGTTCATGGATTAGAAAAATTAATATCATTAAAATGATCATATTACTCTTATCTGATTTGAAATTGTAATGTTTTTTCACAAAACAATATAAAAATTTTATGGAACAGCAAGTAAATTCAAATGATCAAAGTTATCTTAAAGAAAAAGAAGGAAGCTGGAGGCATTACACAACTTGAATCCAGAGTCAACCACAAAGCTATAATCTAAACAGCGTGGTATTGAAATAAACACAGACACACGGATCAACCAGGGAAAATAAAGACTCCAGAAATAAAAGCCTATGTCCGTGTCAGTTAACTTTCATCATTCCAGGAACAGTCAATGGTGAAGGACACTGCCATAAATGATGCTGGGAAAGCTCGATGTCCACATACAGAAGAATGGTGTTAGATATTCAAATCATGTGCAAACAGGATTTAAATACAAATACATTTATTTGAACTGAAGTTTTAAAACTACTACTAGAAGCACACACTCACGACAAACATAATTGAAAAATTTTTATTTTTATTTTTGCCTTTCTTTTCTTTGTTGAGACAGGGTTTCTCTGTGTAGCTCTGGCTGTCCTAGAACTTGCCCTGTAGACCAGTCTGCCCTCGAACTCAAGCATCCACCCACCTTTGCCTTCCAAGTGCTGGGATTAAATGTGTGTACCACCACAGCCAGGTGGTAGAGTATTTTCATTACAAAATTTCTAAAAGTACATTTTAAATATCCTCAGACCAAAAACTAATGTTTTTTTAAGTATTTGAGGTACTGGATGTTAATTACCTTGATTTAGTTATTCTACATTGTATTCATAAATCATAACATGATTTTGTGTCCCATAAATATATACAATCATAAACTGCTAAATTATAATAGAAAAATAAAATCTAATAAAGAACTACCATATGATCCAGAAATACCACTATTTAGTATATGACTAAAGGAAAGAAATCAATATGTTGAGGAGATTGCTGCACCCCCACATTTATTGCTTCTAGTCACCAAGAGATGCAATCAACCAAAGAGTCTATCAATAGACAAATAAAGAAAATACATTAGACATGTATACAATGGAATACCAGTAAATCTAAAAAGAAAAGAAAATTGTGTAACTTGCAGTAGCATGGCTGAATCTGAGGGACATTACAGTAAGTAAAAGAAGGCAGGGTCAAAAAGGCAATAGAGCACACCCTTGTTTGTATGTAGAATCTTAAAGTATTGATCTCATTGAAGCATAGAGTAGATGATGCTTATCAAGAAATAGGTAGGATGGAGAGGAGATGAGGAACTGAGGAGGTGTTAAGATACAATATTCCAGGTAGGTAAATGTCTTAGCTACTTTTTTGCTGTCCTAATAAGGCACCGTGGCCAAGAGTTTATTAGGAGCTTACAGTTCCAGAGGGTTAGAGTCCATGGCCATCTGGGAAACATGACAATAAGCAGGCAGTACAGTGCTGGAGAAAGAGCTGAGAGCTTAGATCTTGATTCACAAGCCAACGGTAGAAAGAGAGGGAGCTAACTGAGTATAGCATGGGCATTGAAAACCTCAAAGCCCCTCCAAGTGACACACCGCCTCCAATTAGGCCACACCTCCTCCTTCCCAAACAGTTCAACCAATAGGGACCAAGCATTCAAATATGTAAGCCTATGGGAGCCATTCTCATTCAAACTACCATAGTAAGGGGGAAAAGTTAAAAAGATCTACTATGTATATGGTAACTACTATGGTTGACACCCTTGTACCTGAAAATTGTTGAACCAGTAAAACAGCAGTGTTCCCATTTAAAAAAAAAAAGAGTTTGTAAGATAATGTATATGCTCTTTCGGTTTCACAATTCTACAGTGAATACATGTTTCAGAACATCATGTCATAATATCATAAATATTTGTTTTTGTTTATCAGTTAATGCTAAATAAAACTAAACCAAATAAAACCAGAGAAAATAAGTTAGAAGTTCCCATAGCAGAAAGTTTACATTATTAGATTACTTTTAAATTTTATTTGGCATGCTGAGTTGTCTCAGGAGCTAGGAGTATGTGTTATTCTAGCAAAGGACCTGGGTTCAGTTCCCAGCACCCACATCAGGTGGCTCACAACTACTTGCTACCCCACTTCTAAGGAATCTGACTTCCTGTCTATGTGGGCACGTGCATGCGTGTGGTCCACATACAGACACTTAGTCATACACCCATTGAAAGAAAATAGATCTCTAAAAAATACAAATAAAAAATCATTATGGCTAATATACGAAAAAAGTCAGTAATGTCTCAATGAAACTAATAGACTGTGTTAGAGGCATAAAGCACTGTGGAAAGTATCGCAAACAGGAGGCACCCCACAGCTCACTAACTTGCAAGGCAGCAATGGAGATCAGGCATACATCAAAAAGATATTATGTGCCTTTAAGCAAGGATTATGATGTTGACTGTTGAACCAGCACTTTCAATTTGCAAATGATAGACCAACTATGAATAAATTTTATCTTGAAATTTTAGTTGAGTTTCTTCCCAGGCCCCCTGGTCCCCAAAACTCTGGGTACTAGTATTTGTTACAGTGGGCAAATGGGTTTGCGGGCTCTTGTTATTTAAAAATGCAGCATGAATAGCTTGACTACACCTCTTCATACCAGCTGAGCCTGTCTGTTTAGTCACCTCTTTATGCTAAAAGGTTTAACGGCAATCTTCATGTCTTAAAAATACATATGTCAGAGAGTAACTGACTTCCTTATCTTCTTTGATGTCCTGGCTTAAAAGACTTGAATGACATCAAATGTTGATCATTTATAATAGACACCTGGGTGGTGCAAGCTCACAAAAAGAAAGGAGGCAAGATACACTGGAGTTTAGTAAAGACGGAAAACACAGAACTGGACACCAAGGAATACAACAGTGTTGTAAACTCCTGAATGGAGAACCATCCCCTAAGTCTCTGATTGCTACTCATGGGTAGGACTAATCTTGCCTCCTTTTTTACATACTATAACATTTTGGGGTTGTTAGCCTTCCCAGTATGAATCTGGCTCGTATATGCTTAAGATTTTAGGTGGCTGTTTTAAATGGAAATGGGAAAATAAAACCACTCCAATCCTCTTCAATGACTCTGATTATCTTCTATTTCACATAACATGTATTTTATAGAGGTGCTAATCAAAAGTCTGAGTTCTCCGTTTCATGAGTAAGTAGAGCTTTTACATAGCTAAGTGTAAATAGAGAGTGAACGCTCTAGTTGTGTTCATTACAGTCTTATTTTTAAAAATGTTAAGTACCTTAAAAAGTGCCCAATTTTCATTTGATTCTCAGACATACAGCTTTCTTTCCCTCCCTTCATAAAAATACAAATACCCAACAGGATAGAAAAAATCCAAATTAGGAGATAATCATGACTTCACAACATGGAAGGTAACAAAAAAAAAAAAAGGTTAGTACATTGAATTTGGTTTACATTCTGCAGCAGAGACATGTGAGTGTTATTGAAGCAGCAGGCCAGAATAGCAATAGGAAAAGTCTGTCTATTTCAGTCTCTGCACTCTGAGTGCCAGGCCCCAGTCTACTTATTTCTACCTCTCCACTGTCTGTACACAATCCAAAGGGACAACAACTTGCTCTGAGCACTGACTACGATCTATGGTCTGATGGTACCACTTTACCAAGGAAGAAAAGCAAAAGTGGAGGAAGGAAGAAGAAGATGAATAGGAAGACATAAATTAGATGAAAGACTATATGAGATAAGCCAGTGAAATAATTACCAAGAAAGAATGGATGAAAACACATCTCTTTATCCCAATTCATCAATAATTCCCAGAAACATGGACCATGGAGATGTGCTAATACGGTCACAGGTGCTGATGCAGACTACACATCCAGACAAAGCGCCCTCACATACAACCTTACTGATGTTAGTGTGGGAAGAGTTTTGAAGAGGTGAAATTTCAACTATAAAGAAAACATTAGATAAATTAAAAGCCAATAGGAATATCTTCTATTGATAAGCATAACTAAAAAACTTTTGTTTTCTCAAATCACAATTTCCAGAAAACTGGTGGGTTTTCTTTATTTGCACTTTCGTCATTTCAGAAAAAATCAATTAAAATAATAAAGTCAAGTGAATTTACTGTTCTTCTAAACAATTTTGAGAACATCAGAATCTGAATTGAATACATTTAGGGTTTTTGTTACAGAGGACAAAAGTAAGCTTCAATTTCATACTAGAAAACGTCCAAATTGTAAAAAGTTTCTAAATAATCCGCACATTGCAGGCATGGAAATAAGACTACATCCTGCTTTTCTGTAAGGCTTTGACATTTTCTGTTTGCAGTGTTGGTCTGGAGATGAGGAAGAGAGACAGGAGGATTAACTGATGGAGTCTAAACTCAAAGAACGTTTGTGCATCAGGGAGCTTGCTGGCTGTCTTTGGTGAAACAAGGTCTCTATTGTTGGAATTTTACTATTATATTTATGAGACTTGTTTGTCTTGCAGAAACGCTGCAAATGAGACCTGGGAGACGCAGAAAGGTCATGTTCTAGTAGGCCGGCTGCTTCCTTTGTCTATCACGTGGTGACTAAAGGTCCTATAACCTGAGCACTTGGATGTTGCTCGATTTAGCATAATCTCACGCCTTTGCTTTTTATCCCCTATTGGAACAAATATTTGAAGCCCTCTTGACCAAATTTTCTTCTCCCAAACTCACCGTCACCTAAATTCATAGTAATAACAAATGCATTTGAAGCCAGGGAGTCATGGAGAAGAGGAAAGACCAGAGAAACGTTTGATGCCGAGGTTTCAGTCAAAGATCCTTGTGGCATTTTACTTTTGAAATGTGTTTAGTACAGACTTTAAGGATTGGCAATCTGTTTAAAGAAATGGGTAAAATATTTAAAACCACCACTTTATTTAAACTATTGTGCGTTCTTCAGTAAACATTCAGTCCATGATTGAACCCTGTATGAACTTGTGCTTTGCAGAAGGGCGAATCTAAGCTGGAAATGAAAGAGGCTGCTATTGAGAAAGGGACAAAAACTTACATGCGCATTTTTTTTTTGCCCACACACAAGCACTTACCCCCCAAAATACCATGTGAGTGGAATCCTTTATTAAAATGCCCCAAGGTTTTTTTTTTTCTTTTTTTCCCTCTTGGCCTCAAAGTGCTAAACTGAAAGCAAGCTGTTAACAGAAATGAGTAATTATTGAAGCTCTAACAGGCAGCTTTCATTGAAGTTGATTACAGCAGCCATGTAATCACTTTACGGATGCAGTAATCACAGTAGCACGGAACGCTTCACTTGGCTCTTATTGTTTTCGCTCAGGGTGGAGGTAGGGGGCCTACGAGAAGCCGGTTTCGCCATCTCCCTACGATTCCTCCTGCAAAAGAAATCTACGCAGCCCTGAATGGAGTCGAGAATCATTTATTCTTTCTTTATTAGCATTTTCTCCTCCCTCACACAAGAGTCAGGAAACGGCTGTTATTCAATATGCAAGCCAGAGGTTGTAATGACCGCTTGGAAGGGTATGACCAACAATTACGGGCCTTAATGAATTGGTGTAATCTAGTTGAGACTAAACACTAGTCGCAACTCTGGGCTGTCTCTTGGTTAAATTAAAAGAACAGCAATGCAAAGGAAGTTAACAAGAATTAATTAGTTAGATCGAACTGAAAACCTACTCATTAGAGATGTTATAGGCAGAGGAAAAAGCCTATCTTCGGTGCAATTAGGTAGACAAATGAATTGTACAACTGACTGACTCACACCTGCTAACAGCTGAGGGCTAGAACGCTGTGTATGGCTCCGCTCTCTCCAGTTCACGCATACTTGAAGAGTTTAATGGCTCTTACTCTCTCGCATTAGCCCCCATTCCTTTAGAGTTTGGCTTGTGCTTTTGATCTAACTAGGACCAGTTTCACTGCAGCAAAGGTTTTAGCAAGGGCCGTTGCAAGGGGATCTGTCTGGAACCTTCTCAAAAGGGGCTGTCACGTTTAAAGGCAGCCCAGGGAAGGCTCTGGTCTTTTCTTCAAAGAAGGAAACAGCATCTTAAAGGGTATCTGTTTGCAGATATGCCTGTTTCCTAATTATGGAGGCTTAAATCACTGAAAGACAGTCTGTGATGCCTGCATGTTAGAAGCAAATAAATATTAATAATAGGACAGTAACTCTAGAAAGGTTTATAGAGCTGTTGTCATCTTTAATGATGACTGGGAGTATGGTTGGAGGGAGGCGCCCAGGCAGGGTCTGCTTTGCTTTGGAGAGGCCTCAGCACAGATAAGGCAAAGAGGACCCCTAGAAATCTCAAGCTGGGACTTTTGCTTGTGTTTTTGGCAGATGCTTCTCTGGCCTGTTTCTGACCATGCTGCTGTTTTTCCTTGCTTCTCGCTTCAAGTCCCGAGCACTGTCCCGGCCTCACACACGTGATGCTGCCCTGGGCTTGGAGATGGGTGTGGATGCAACGGCAGCAGGAAGCGATGGGATTCTAGAAGTAGATGCATCTGCTTATATTTACGAGTGGGTTGACAGGCGAGGGGTGGTAGAGTTCTCCAGCAGTGGGGTTGAAGGACAGAAATCAGGAGTCAGAAGTTTACTTCCAAGTGCTGCCCCATGTCTGGGGATGAACTTGGAATAACCTCTCTGTGGCCCATATTTTTGCTTTTTTAATAGGGGTGATCACCAGGGTTTTCAAAATTTATGGGTCAGTCACAGGGGGGAAATTTCTACTAGTCCCCCCTTTCACCACCTCTTAATCACTTCCCCACTGCCCTAGAAGTGCTCTTTAGAGAGGCACCAGGAAGTTGTTTCTACACCAGCCTCTCTTTCAGTGGCTGTCATGCCCTGCCCCGCCCCCATCCCCCGCCAGAGGGGCAGAGGAAGCTCCACACCAGCAGAGGTCCCCAACTGCCCCTAGCCCCCTCCTGGCTCAGCACTCTGACAGTCGGCCCCCTACTGGTGCGACAGAGGAAGGAGCCTCTAAATAGAGCATTTGCTAAGTGCAATTAGTGACTTTCTGAAGCCCTGACCCTAGCTTCGACTCCTCAGGGAAGACTGAGGATGACTAGGTTCACTACTATGGGTCGCCAGAAGGGGAAGTCGTACACACATCAGCTGTAATCTTTTCACTTCATTATGTCATGCTGACAGTGGTTACAAAACCCGGGATAATTCAAGGGCCCTCCCAAGCCGCCATAGCCTCTAAGCCTCTAGAGTGAAAACCATTGAGCAAAAGCTTCTTTGACATTTCAGCCACTTCTGCTCATACACAATGAGCACGCAAGTCGTCAGAGAACTAGCTTAGTTTATTTAACGCAAGTCCTCGCCACTCTAAGCTAAAGAAAGCCCCTTACGACGCTGCCCAATTAGAGGTCAGAAAGAAATGACTAAGGCAACAATGTAGGGTAAAGGCTGCAGAAAGACAAAGAAGAGAAATGGCCTCTTCAACTAAGAGCAAAGAGAACAAACCATGAATATACTCAGAAGGGTCAGAATACAAAGCATGCTTGGAAAGGTTCCCAGTCTTATTTGAGAGCCTGCAGACAGGGGTGAGACAGCTGAGAGCGGTTAAGGTTCTCACCCCACAGGCAACTTGTCGACCCGTGGGAGAATCTTCTCAGGACAAGGCTGGCATTGTTAGGGACCCAACCAGTGACTCTTGGTCTCATCATGCTGTTTCCCTTTGTACAGTTGCTGGACTGCTGACAGCTTGGGCCGCCCTATAGGGACCATTCACTTCAACTTATCTAGATCTTACACACTGTTTGAAGCAGCTTTCTGTTCCCTGGAGCAGTCCTGGCAAAGATGGCAGCTTTTCCATGTAAGGCTAAGATGGAAGGCACTTCTCTATTCTGACTTACAGATTAGATTTGTGCTAGCTTCTTGAGCTTCTATAAAAATTCTCTACAAACTTGGTGGCCTCACAGAATGTATTATCTCAGTTCTGAAGGCTACAAAGTGCTAATATTGCCTGGTATTAATACTCCAGTTCTGGAGAAGTCTTTGAAGAGCCACTAGTCTCCACTGCAAGACTGTAATCGAAGGTGTTGGTTCTTTGATCCAAGTATCCTACCCAAAGTGTGTTCTGCTGAGCACTGGCCCTTGGAGATTCTTTGGATTTAAAAAATATTGGGGTCAGGGTTAAGCTGTAGCAGAAATAATAAAAACTCAGAGATAAAAATTGGGGTTCAACCTGAAAACCAGAAAAGCAAGGCAGCCAAGCCACTAGAGAAATCTTACCTCTATCAAGACTGGGTGACCACAAACTAAGCAGACTAAGCCTCTCTCTCTCTTCCCATTTTATATTCTCTCTAGTTCTGGGATTAAAGGCTAGACTTCTTAGTACTGGGATTAAAGGTGTGAGCCACCATTACTTGACCTCTAGTGGCTTTTGCTTTGACTCTGGTCTTCAGGCAAGATTTATTTATTAAAATACCATTATATTAAAATATTCTAAAGTCAGATGAGTTTGGAAATTCTTCACTCCTCCTTGGGGAGCCACAAATTACAAAGGTTCACTAAAGGTTTGAGATGACCTGAGCTTGGGAAGCTGTTTAACTTTGTCACATTCATTATTTTCCCAAACTTAATTATCCAAAAATAGCTCTGAAATAAAAAAGCAGGGGTGGGGTGGAGAAAGAAAGACATTATTAACAACCCATGGACTACTCTAAGAAATGCAGGACCCTTGAGACTTTGCTAAGCAAACACAGGCCTCTACCTATCATCTGCTCATCCCTGAAGCTCTTCTCTATGTTCATTAGTAGCCTATAACCTCTCCCATATCTTTCATTTACCAAGTTTTCAACAAGCCCAATTATAACACAGGCACAATTACTATGAATTTAGTATGGATACAGGATTAGTCTCAAGAAGAACACATTTCATAAAAACATGCTTTTGACATTCTTTTTTTAATTGGTCCAATTCAAATATTATGAGGAAAAAATATTTCACAATATTTTCTTTATTCCTTGCTCCAAGGTTTTCTCCTACTTGGTGTTTAAATGTTGCACTACCTGGTTCCCTTTTACGCAAAGCAAAATTAAATGTCAAGAGGGTTGAGTCCCAATTCTCTTTCCATCAGAAAAGACCTATGAAGATTCAGGAAAATCAAAGGCACAGACGGAAATTGCAGAATCTCAATATATGGGTGTCTTAGCCTTATTGCTTCATGAGACTATCCTGAGGACACTGCTTGAAACACACATGTGAAAAACTATAAACTTTAAAATCAACCTTCTCTCAAGTATTTCATTAGTTCCTAGCAAGCAGCATTCAAAAAGGGTCAGGTGTATTTGTAGTTTGTGAATGGAAGAGCATAGAACCACAGAAGTCACTACATTTACATGTAAACTGACTCCTAAGTCAATGCTGCTCGCTGACAATGCTTTAGAAACTGCTAGGTCCTTAGAGAATGCTAAACATTTTTTTAAAAAATAAAGGGAGAAGAAAGAGAAAACTAGGCTAGGAACAGTCTCCAAGTAAGACCTTTTACCTACACCAACCCTTCGCTTACTTTAATACTTCAATGTTTCCATCTTGAAATCCTTAACCATTTTCAAACAAGGTACTACGTTTCCCCAGTAGTACTCAGTCTAGAACCTGGGACCTTGAGCGTATTCTACCGCAAAACAGCTCGCTCAGCCTGGAGACCCTTGATTTTTCCCTTTATTTGTGGGTCTCAGAAATATGTAGCCCGTTCCAAATCCAGCTCTCCCATCTTGTCCATAGCCCTATTAGGAAAGTATGGAAAAACCCCTCCCCCCTCACTTCTTTCTAGATGACATTAGAAAGCATTCTAACTAAATTGGCCCTACCATTTCATGTCTGCAAGCAAAGTTCACCATTAACAAACTCCATTCCAGTTCACCAAACACTAAAAACCAACTTTGGAACTATTCCAAGCCTTGAGTCCCTTCATATTTTAAGTTTATGCCTTTTGAAAAAACCCAGGCCACAAAGCCAGCTAGAAAATTTTAAATTATGGGCGTGGCCCCCAGTGTTATTTTTAAGCCATTAAATGAATCCTTTCAAAGTTTGAACTTTCGCAAACGCACTTCTGTGCCGAAAGCTTTTTAATGATCAGAAAATGGGAATTTGCAATAAAAATGTTGACACAAGCCCACTCCGGGGGCAGAGGCTCTCGGCTCTCATCACAGCACGTGGGCAACATGGTAATAAGGGCAGCAATCCGTAACTGACAAGATGCAGAGTCCCCGAGCAGGCTTGGAGGTCAGAGTGTGTGTTTCTGAAGCCAGGGTGGATTATGTCATTGGACTTCTCTGAACGTTCTTGCCAATTCTCTTGGCCAGTGGAGTCAGCCTTTGCTTGTTTTGTTGCATTTACTTTGAGGTACAAAAAAGAATAGTGTTGGTTTGGCTTGCTCAGAGAGAGACAAAGAATGCTTAGGAGAGGTTACTGATGGGTTAGACTTTGATTTTCAGTAATTGCCAGTATCTTGGTGATAGAGTTTGTTGAATGGATTTTAGGAACTCACTTTCCCCTCTCTCTCTCTCTCTCTCTCTCTCTCTCTCTCTCTCTCCCTCTCTCTCATCAGTGTCTTTACCTTGGGGATATAGAATCACTTTCAGATTTTTTTAATGATTTTGCTCTTTCAAACTTAGAAACTACACGTTGGGTCCCCCCCATCTTCGACTTTGTGGGGAACTGGAATGACGCTGGTGCTTTTCTTCAGCAACAGTGACAGTGGCTTGATTTATGTGGTCTCTTGTTGCTGAGCCATCTCACTCTGTAGCCCATCCGCATCACCCAGGATGGCAGGGGCTCAGAACAATACTTGTTAGCACTGGGGCTGACTCAACAGATGGAGTCCAAAAGAGTGTTTACAAAAGTTCTGTAAAAATAGTGCCTTTAAAAACACATGGACAATTTTATGGTAGATTGAAGAAGAAAAAAGGAACTACTTATCATTTAGATTAGTTTTTCCTATAAGATTGTGAAAATGTTAAGGGAGATTAATCTCGGCCTCCATCCCCAAAGAAAGGCATACCTGCTATGGATTAGAAGCAGGTGGATATTGAAATGAAGAATGATTTTTCAGACAGATGCAGAAACTTGAAGTTGAGACCAGTTTAACCAAACTATATAGTATTTTCAACAAAACTGGTATTTCTTTGGCAGCCATTAGTGAACATGGTACCCAAGAGATTAACAACTAAAATGATGGTGCTCATCTTTTTTAAAATTTATTTATTTTTATTTTATTGGTGCTTTGCCTGCATGTGTATCTGTGTGAGGGGGCTGGATTCTGGAGTTAGAGTTGTGAACTGCCATGTGGTGCTGGGAATTGAACTCAGGTCCTTGGGAAGAGCAGCCGGTGCTCTTAAGTACTAAGCCATCTCTCCAGCCCCCTCACTCATCTTTGAAGGAACATTTGAAGGACAGTGATTCAAAAGTGAAGTCACTCCCTCATAGAACCCCCAAATTAAAATTATTAAAAATAAATAAATACTTGAAAATCACCAAGTCTTACTGTCTAGCAGAACCTTCTGAGACCCTGGAGATGAGCTGAACCTACCTGTCTTACTCGGTTGTCATCGGCCACATGTGGCTTCCAGCGCTCTTCTCAGTATGGCCAGTGTGACGAAGGAAGGAAAGTTTGAATTTCACTCAATACAAATGTAAATGTCCACATACAACTAGAAGCTATCCTGCTGCTGAAGCACGGAGTCCAATTCATGCTTATTTTACAAAGCAGAGAATGGCTCCTTGATTTGGTCAATGCCTCATGTAAAGTCCCACATTGACTTAGTAAAAATAAGGTGCCCTGTGTACTCAGCAATGGTAGCCACTGACTGGTCCATAAGAAAGTGCCGGGGGACCCAGGGTCAAGCAGGAAAGATCAGAGCTGGCTGCATGCTTTCCACAAGGCTCAAATTAATTAGGCGTCAATGTTTTATGAATTTTACTGGTGCTGTAGTTTTCTACACTACTACACACAAAATTGCCAAAATCATTTCAAAGAGGAGAAATTTTAAAAATTGAAAATTCAGTATTTGCCCCTTACTTTTTTCTTTCTTACTCATCAGATAAGCCTAATTCTAAAGTCTGGAAATGACCGATTAAATCCCAAGTGGGATGCTCACTTGGGTGTGGCATAACTCACTGTAATATCACCATCACCAGTAAGCAGCCTTTTTACATCTCCTTCACAACCCTCACAGTATGTGCAAAATGACCCCACGTGTGAAGTACATTGGCTAATTCTCTGAGCAGAACCAGAGCTTTGAAATGACGCCCTCTTAAAAGGCACGCGTGTGCACTGTCTGAGAAGCACTGGCGTTTAAGCGATAGCGGGTCATGAACTCAACTGAGATGACCGGGGAAGTGCTCCAAACACAGAGCACTTTCCTACTGCCAGCTCACATTGTCTCATATAATCCTATCAATCTTATGAAGCACAAACAAGAAAAGTGCTCGCAATGTCTTACTCACAACCAGAAACAAGATGCAGAAAGATTAGGTGGCGTGGCCGAGGACTCCTTCCTGTAGAATCAGGGCTACCACTGAGGACTGAGATTATGGCCAGGTGTCTGTACTGAATATCACTGAGAGAGAAAATGAGGAGATGGAAGGACAGACCGCAATGCCGTTTGGGTAGCCTCTGATTTAACAAAGGCACAAGCTAATGCCCTTCCATAGCCCAGGCTCCCGCAAGGGTGGGAAACACAAAGATGGAAGCTTCTGAATCCAACCCGGCAGTTCCTGGGAAAAAGGGATGTAAGCTGGTGGGCTTGGTGGGAGAGGAATGAATGGGAGGAGCAAGTCAGGGCACAGGGCACTGTCTCAATAGGCCACACCACAGTGGCAGGGAGGGAAGGGAGCCAGGCATGCCCACGGGAACGAGACACAACCTTGGGAGCTTCAAGTTGGAAGGTGACAACAGAGAATTTAGAGGCAGCTGTGGCATAGAATAAATCAACAGGTTGGCATCTCCTCCTCCCTAGGACTCCTGGATTCCTTCAGCGGGTTGTGCTGGTAGACAATGGGAGAAACACACTGTGTGAACTGGATGAACCTGTCAACCTGCCTGCCTAAGTGGGCAGGCTGCATGGTGCAGGTTGTGTGGTTAGCTGCCAGGCCCCTCTGGGCTGCACCTGATGAAGCCAGCCCCAGTGTTTCCCTCCAGCCTCAAGTTGAGCAAGCCCTTTGAAGTGCATTGCATAAGTCCACCTGTGCTGGCTGGTGTCAGGGCCCTAATAACCCTGTTGCCACACTCCTTCAAGAGTTGCCAGAGATACAAAATCTTGAGGACCCTTCCTTCAAGAAGATGACAAAAAGCTAAAACCAGGCAGCTTGGAGGTATAGTCCATATCAAGAAGGAGGAAAGAAAGGTTGACAGGAATGAAGGAAGGCCATGTAAGGAAGAAGGTGAGGGAAAAGAGACCACAGAATGAATCACAGACCTATCCAGATCTTGAGAAACCATAGATGGTGTGTGCCCGAGTCCTGCCCCTAGGCATCGAGGATGAGTTCTCTGCAATCACTGAGTCTTTGAAGCATTTGTAAATGGTGGGTGAACACTACCCCAGGAGCAGGCCCTATGCTTTGTCAAACTAAAAACGATCAGTGAAGAAACACCTCCTGCTACTAATCAAAGGCCCATGGCTTAAGTGTTTTGTTTGCTCTGCATTAAGCACCTGGGACACTACTTACAATTGCTCAAACAGTGGCCCTCTCCCCAGCTCACCATGGCTGAGATTCCTAGGCTCTTCTCAGGAGAAACACAGGACCTTTGTCATGGTGTGTATGCTCTCCCCATCCCCGTTTTAATTGAAAATAGATTATTTTCAACACACACACATATCTTGATTATAGTTTCCACTGCATCTACTTCTTTCAGCTCCTCCTCTCTTCCCCTCCATCCAAAGTCATCTCATTTCTGTCTTTCATTAGAAAATGAACAGGCTTCTAGGGAATAGTAATAAAATAAGTAAAATATAAGATAAAACAAAAACTATCACATCGGAACTAGACAAAACAAAGAGAAAAGCCCAAAAAGGCACATGAAACAGAGCCCCACTTTTTCACGTCACACATTCAGAAATCCCATAAGAACACTAAAACTGGAAGTCATAATAAATAAAGGACCATGGGTGTAAAAGGAGAGAAGAAAATATATGAATAAAATTAAATACATGAAATAGGAAATATTAAGATAAAAATAAAAAGTAATAAAAAACGAAATATCCTGACACTATATTTTGAGCTTCCTGTGTTTCTCTTGTGGTTGACATCCAGTGATAATCTGTGGTTTCAATTTTCTTGTATCTGTTGATACTTACTTTGTGTCCGAGTATATATGATCAGTACTGGAGAACGCTCCATGAGGTGCTGAGAAGAAGGTATATTCTTTGATTTTTGGTGAAGTAGTCTATAAATATCTGTTGGGTCCATTTGGTTTGTAATATCAGTTAGCTCCAGCATTTCTCTGCTTAGTTTTTGTCTGAATGACCTGTCTGTTGGTGTGAGTGGGGATATTGAAGTCTCCCATTATCAGTGTGTGAGGGCCAATATGTGATTTAAACTGTAGTAGTGTTTGCTTTGTGAACTTGTGTGCCCTTGTGTTTAGTGAATAGATGTTAAGAATTGCAATGTTCTCCTGTTCGATATTTTTTGTGTGTGTGTGAGTATGGAGTATTCTTCCCTATCTCTTTTGTTGAGTTTTGGTTGGAAGTCTATTTTGTCAGACATAAAATGACTATACGAGCTTGCTTCTTAGGTCTATTTGCTTGAAATATCTTTTTCCAACCCTTTATCCTGAGGTGATATCTATCGTTGATATTATGATGTATTTCTTGGATGCATCAGAAGAATGGATCCAGTTTTCATATCGGTGTGGCTGAAATGTCACTATTAACAGCCTTCATCCCGCGGTCCTTTCTGGAAATGGTGCTTATCTTCTTGAGCCCGGGCAGTCACCATGCACCTTTGTACCTCACGGTCCTTGTCATTGGTAAATCATCCGCTCCAGGGTTCCTCAGTCCTCATGCCCATACCGTGCCCACCCTGTTCCATTGTATCACTCAAGCTTTCCCTCTGCAGTCTTACTCCTGGCAGAGTGAAGACTCCTGACTCTGCCCTACACTCGCTGCTTGGTGGGTCCACGTGCTGGCAGAGTGACACACTTCTCTGTGCCCTTCTGCACTGCTGACATAGATGACCTGAAGAAACGCTGATGGAGAGGTATTATACCTATAAGATACACTTATTAATTTTAGAGCAATTTTAAATTTGTAGTAAGATCTCATGTGTTCACATGTGTGTAAGTACCTGTGTGTATGGGCATCTGGAGACCAGCCTACGTTTTCCTCAATCATACCCCTTTCTTCGTTTTTTCGACGATGTCTGTCACTAAGCCTGGAGCTCACCAATGGGCTAGACTGACTGACCAGTCCTGGGAATTCTCTTGCCTCTGGCTCACTAGTGCTACTGCACCCAGCTTTTACATACGTGCTGGGGCTCTGAACTCAGGTCTCCATGCTTACATGCCATGCCCTTTAGTGACTCAACATCTTTCTGCCTTCTCCTCCAGACTCAATTTCTACAAAACATAGATGTACTCGTTATTCTGAAATGTGGGGTGGTCTCTAAATAGTGAGTAAAACCTGAGTTGTTGAACTCTCTTTCCAAGCAATCACACGCACACATGGAACATAGCGTGACAGGAAAGGAAACAACTCATGTTTCAGAAGCTTCAATGGTAGATAGAAAAGGTATTGAGAGGAATTCCAGTTGAGAGATTTGCATTAAGAGAAAAAAGAAAAAAATGTTAGGATCCCTGTTTGTTGTCATACTATGGGATGCTTTGGGGCATTGACTAGAGAAACTTCTGGCCTGCAACCACTTAGCCCCATAGAGAACATTCAGGAAAACTTTCAGTAGGAGGTAAATGGTAAATGATTGTGTTTTATATAAAGATCTAATAGAATAAATGCCCTGGTCCTCAGACTCTATCCATGTTCATGAATATGAACCTTCATCCCTGAGCCAAGAGTCTCTGAAGTTGGGGTCCCTCTTGGTTTGAAAGGTCAGGATCTCCCTTGAGTCCTTCTTGGCTATTATAGCAGTGATTTTCTAATTTTAACATGAGTCAGAATTGAAATCACCTGTAATGGTGGTAACAGTGAAAAGTATTGGGCCCAAGGGGTAGGACCCAAGCAACCACACATTTAATAAGGCCTCTGCGATAACAGTTTGGGTCCAGTGTGATTGAGAACCCCCACTTTACATAAACCACACAGTACAATGCATTGCCAATGTATGATTCTCTTCAATTTTTTTCATTGTTACATATTGAACTCCTCTGGACCGTATAAAGCTTTGCAGAGTAAATCAAAGAGAAACTATAATTTGGCAATGACACAATTGCTAAAAGGTTTACAATTCTATACATCATTCCAACAGCTGGAGTCTGTATCCTCTTTCTTCCCAGGGGATTTGGAAAAATCTCATAAACATTCTTAAAGCTTTACTGGTCTCTGACATTTGCAGGAGCTTCCCCACCCCATGTTGTGTGTGGACACCGGGGCCTACACCATATCTTCACATTGTGCTTGTGACAAAGAACACATAGTTCACAGAAAAGTTGTTCTTCTCATCCAACACAGTCCTCTGAAAGAGAAGAAAACTGAGAGATAGAACAGCAATGTTTCCTTCTGGGTACCCTTCTGATACTTTTTATTAGTATTTTTATTTTGTTTATATTTTATGTGTATGGGTGTTTTGCCTGCTAATTAGTATACCTGGGCACCAAGTGTGCACCTGGTACCTGTGGAACCTAGAAGGTATTAGATGCTCTGGAACAGGGGCTACAGACAGTTGGGATCTTCTTTGTGAGTGCAGGAAATTGAACCCAGGTCCTCTAGAAGAACAGCCAGTGCTCTTAACCATTGAGCTGCCTTACCAAGTAAGAGTACAATCGTGTTGTTTTCGGCCTAGAGTCTCTAAACATCTAATTTGCATGAATTTATTGTGCAAATATTTTAACATGTATCATTTCCTGACAAAGTCATTTCCCCATTTTTCCTTTCTGTTCTCTAATAAATGCTTGCACTCTTGGTAAAATTAAAAAGACTTAACCATGACGCTTTCACTGGCTTTAAGGACTATACTCACAGCTGCCTTATGCATGGGCTTCCGTGTTAATTATACGGCAATTTTTATTTGAATCACGACTCTCCCTATCTGCCTACACAACAACAAACATACACATTCTTTGTTATCACCACTTCATCAGAGAGTTATTAATCAATCATTAAAAGTTGCTTCATATCACCTACAGAAGATTATTAATGTCTGCTCCGAGCAAAGCTCACCGAAGCTAATGTTTCCAAAACTCTAACAGTTCATCACACCAGGCACATTGCGGCTTTTGTCTAATACACAAGCCCAGCATGACCGAATGAAAGTGTCAAATGACTGGGCTCACCAGGGACCTAACTGATGGAGAGATAGACAGAGAGAATGCATTTGACTGAAAGCATCCAAATATGTCTTCACGGGCCAGAATCAATAATAAAGATGTGTATTTAAAAGAATCTGGGAATGTCTCATTTTCAAACTCAGCATTTAGACCAAGATATTTCTATTTTTCAAAATCCCTATGAATATTTTTCATTTCCTATCTTGCTGTTTGTTAATAGTTTCAATGCTTTTCAGTGCCTGGGACTTTTCTGAGTGGGAGATATTTGCAAGTCTCACAATGTACCTCATTCGACCTTCTAAGTAAAACTTATTAGATTTTTCTGTCTCCCTGTGCCTTAACAATATAATAAACTATTCCCTCCCCTGTTAAATCTGGGCCCATCCATAGCTTCAGAGGCATCTTATGGAGCTGTTAGCAAAAGAACCTAGTTTTGTAGAGCCTTGGGTACAACGCCTTCTTCACCACAAATTAAATTTGATATTTTTATGTAAAAGGCCTAGGTCTCCCACACATGATGAGACAATATTACTGCATGTAAGTGTGGTGGGAATGAATATGTGTTGGTAACATGTTGTCAAGTTCTCAGAGAGAAACATGTAACTCAGAAGAGGGTATTTGCCCAGACCTCCTTGAACCCAGGGGAACTAAAGAAAATCTAGTCTCAGAGGACTGTGAAGGATGAAGCCCTTGTTATGACGCTAACCCTGCAAAAGGAAGCAGGCGCTTAAACCTTTGCATTGGGTTATTTTTGTTTCTGTTCCCAGAAGTAAAAAGACATTACAAGGTCAATGGGTGATTATTATAGACATATTTTCTGCAACTCTATAGGAAAAAACAGGATTTGAAGATCGTTCCTATGTAAGTTTATTAACGTGGAACATAGGTTGATGGAAAATCAGGGGTAAGATTAATAAGGTCTGGAGAAATTAAGTTGACCAAGCGGTATTTAATCATTTCCCTGTTGGGAGTATTTGTGCTAGAAAACTCAATATGCTCAAGAGAAATAGAAATTGCAGCACATGTGGGTAATTCAAATGCATATACACATATGCATACATATACCCATGGAGAGTGCTAACACGCGCTTAGAGAGAAGGGAAGAAATATCACTATGCCATTCGGTACCTGATGATTACTGTGGAAAGAAAGGAGGCATGGACCTTGGGGCAACATTTTAATGTTAAAAAACATCTCATCTATTGTCTAGAAGCAATTTGACAGCTGGGAACTGGAACCACCCAAGTTCAATCGCTCATTCCCTGTCCTCACAAATGACAGTCAGTAAGCTCCACGACTCCACCAGTCAGTTTATCCAAGCAACCTGAGATTATAATGATTTAATGAGTGGATATGGGCCAAAGCACTATCCCTGTTAACCTTTGTTTTACACGCATGCACACACACACACACACACACACACACGGAGAGAGACAGAGACAGACAGGCAGAAAGAGAGAGAGAACTATGGAACTTTAGATAGAGTAAGAGTAGATCTTTTATGGTCCTAATATTTTTTTAAATTTATTAATTTATTAAGGATTTCTGCCTCCTCCCCGCCACCACCTCCCATTTCCCTTCCCCTCCCCCGATCAAATCCCTCTCCCTCATCAGATCGAAGAGCAATTACGGTTCCCTGACCTGTGGGAAGTCCAAGGACCGCCCACCTCCATCCAGGTTAGTAAGGTGAGCATCCAAACTGCCTAGGCTCCCACAAAGCCAGTAAGTGCAGTAGGATCAAAAACCCATTGCCATTGTTCTTGAGTTCTCAGTAGTCCTCATTGTCCGCTATGTTCAGCGAGTCCGGTTTTGTCCCATGCTTTTTCAGACCCAGGCCAGCTGGCCTTGGTGAGTTCCCAATAGAACATCCCCATTGTCTCAGTGTGTGGGTGTACCCCTCGCGGTCCTGAGTTCCTTGCCCATGCTCTCTCTCCTTCTGCTCCTGATTTGGACCTTGAGATTTCAGTCCTGTGCTCCAATGTGGGTCTCTGTCTCTGTCTCTTTTCATTGCCTGATGAAGGTTAATATTCAGGAGGATGCCTATATGTTTGTCTTTGCATTCACCTTCTTATTTAGCTTCTCTAGGATCACGAATTTATCAATAAAGCTTTGAAAGTTGAAAGAAATAGTCACAGTTGCTTTATGAAATAGCATACCAACCGTCCACTTAGCAGTCATCCAATTATAGATTTAGCATAAGCATCAAGGCAAGACAAAGTCAGTCAATCACAGAACGTTACTTGGCCCAAACCTAACAATTATCTAATTTAATGTTCTAAGTATTAATGTCGGGGGGAGCCCAAAGAGTGGCTGGCCTAAGATCACTCAGACAATTAGCAGAAGACAGGAGCAAACAATTCAGACATTATAAACCTAAAATCATTTTGTCCCTACCATTACTACAGCATCACTTCAAGGACTGCTCCTTCCAAGACAAAGAACAACTAAACAACCTCAGCTCTGAACTTTGGAGTTGCCCACAAATGAACACACACTGCTCTTGGTTTTTCATTCAAGTGTTTTCACTGAGGAGTCTGAACTATCAACTTAGACAGAGCGAGACAGTGGCATAGCTGTCTTCAATGACACACCAGTTCTCCAAGGAACAGAGTCTGAGGGCTTTTCCACAACCTCTCGATGTTGTATGTGGCATATGATTGATTCCAACAAATGGAATATGAGCAAAAGCGATACATGCCAATTCCCAGCCTGGCTTTTAAACACCTTCAACTTGATACTTATCTTCGGTCTTTCCATGGCCGCTAGCCTGATATACATTAATATGGTGACTTTCATAATCCCATACTAGGGATGATACTACAGACCCACAAACTGAAAGGAGTCTGGATCCCCAACTTGAAAGAAAGTCAACCCAACACAACATGAACACTCAAAGAGGAGGGAAATAAGTTTCCTTTAAAACAAGCCAGTGAATCAAGGGAAGTGTATGCACTGTGTCAGTTAATAGTACCTTCACTAATGTACAAATTCAAGCACTATATATATATATATATATATATATATATATATATATATACCCAGCTCTGAAAATGCTTGAGTGGCTTTCTTCCATCTGTAGTGGACATGTGGCATTCTTTATAAAACCTTGACAAATATAGGTGTGACATTATCTTTTCCAGAGAGTGTAGCGCAATATGAAAGTATTTTGCTGATGGCAATTAAATATATATTTAAATATAAGACATGAATGATTCAAATGAAAGGAGTAAAAGTTTGAGTGCCTGTAGATGGTTTTAACTCAGTTAGCACTGCCGTATGGTTGCCTCATGCCTTGTATTTCTAATTATGTTTACAAGGAAATTAGGAATGGAGCTCTAATCTGACAACCCCGAAACCAGAGAAATAATGGACCAAGTAAAGGTCTGCATGATCTGGATGGTTTAAAATGACACCCGTTGCCAATGGAAACGTATCATCTGCAAATGCCTATTTGAATAAACAGCTCCATAATTCCCACAATCAGAGATATTGCAAAGATAAGCCTAAATATAGAAATAGAGAGACATATGTGTGACTTCAGACACAGGAGGGTGGATTTTTTGTGACATGTGTGAATTGTCTGTTGGAAGCTATTTTGTTTTCTTTCGCTTACTTTTGTCTTCTGCTTTTCCTGTGGCAGATCTGCCGTTGGGATGTGAACAACAGCCATGATTCCTCCTCACAGCACAGGTTTTCTTTGGGCCCTGGGGACATTCTTCAGTCTTAATAACTGGGAAAATCCTTCACTTAGACTCAAAAGTTATATTATTATCCTAGAGGGTCAAAGGCCTTTTGGAAATATGTACACTTCTGACCTCAAAGAGGTTTTTATACGGTGGAAAACTCTTCACAGAAGGAACTGACATCATCCCTGAACTAACCTATGCTAGATTGATGAATTAGAATGGACATTCAGAAAGTACAGTGGCCAAATTTCAACTCTGGCTATTACTTCAAAATGTCCTAAATCCCTGCTAATGGATTTATGCCACTCTCCCTTAGTAATGAAAAGCTATCCCAGAGGATAAACTAAAAAAGCCAAATAACCATCACCAGATGGAACTGATGGTCTACAAAAATCCTGTCTTGACAAAGGCATCAAGCAGCAATACCATCCCTAAGAATGAAAAGTGGACAACCATTGCTAAAATAAACTGCTGTATCCCAGGACTTATTTATTACCATAAGCACCACACCACAATAACTCAAAGTAGAGAGCTAGTCTTGCTTATTATTAGTAGGAAACTCTGCTTGTTGGTATTATGTGAGTTCACCTACGTAAAAAACGCAGTCCTAAGTCAAATGAGTGATAACTGTATCTGCTCTATGTTGGTGTTCCTCCTCAGTCAGGATGGCTCCTGGGACTCCTAATTTCAATCTCTCTCCCTCTACAGTGTAAGTTCCTGGACAAGTGAATCTCAGAGTAAAACAACAAATGATTCAAGCTTGTCTGGACAAGGCAGTTTCATTTTTGAACTGTAAGGTTTATTTTCTCTCTTTCTAAAAGGTTTTGTCTTATCTGAGTTTAATTTTAAAATTAAATTATTCTATAAATAATGGAAAATATCAATTTTCCCTCCACGCTGAAGTTGCTCAGAACATTCACCATTTGTGACATAGAGTTAATATTCCATAAAGAATTGTGGGGCATTTAAGAATTCCTTCTTGAGTCATTCTTATTCAATCTACACTTAGTCTATTTAAAAAAATTAAAGACCATTATTTGTAATAGCCAGAACTTGGAAACAACCTAGATGCGCCTCAGCCAAAGAATGGATAAAAAAAAAAAAAAAAAAAAGGTCCAAATCAGGAGCAGGAGAGAGAGCACGAGCAAGGAACTCAGGACCATGAGGGGTGCACCCACACACTGAGACAATGGGGATGTTCTACTGGGAACTCACCAAGACCAGCTGGCCTGGGTCTGGAAAAGCCTGGGACAAAACCGGACTCTCTGAACATAACGGACAATGAGGACTACTGAGAACTCAAGAACAATGGCAATGGGTTTCTGATCCTACTGCACGTACTGGCTTTGTGGGAGCCTAGGCAGTTTGGATGCTCAACTTACTAGACCTGGATGGAGGTGGGGGGTTCCCTGGACTTCCCACAGGACAGGGAACCCTGATTGCTTTTCGGGCTGAGGGGGGGGGGACTTAATTAGAGGAGGGGGAGGGAAATGGGAGGCGGTGGCTGGGAAGAGACAGAAATCTTTAATAAATAAATAAATTTAAAATTAAAAAAAAAGGAAGGGCAATACATTTATTTACCCAATGGAGTACTACTCAGCAGTTAAAAAAAGTAATTTAAAAAAGACATCTTGAAATTCACAAGCAAATGCACAGAACTAGAAAAAAAAATCATCCTGAGTGAGGTAACCCAGACACAGAGAGACAAACACAATATGTACTCATTTATAAGTGGATATTAGACAAAAAGCAAAGGATAACCAGTCTACAATTTATAACTCCAGAGAAGCCAGGAAACAATGAAGACCCTTAGAGACGCATACATGGATACCCCTGGGAAGGAGAAATAGACAAGATCTCCTGAGTCAATTGGCAGCATTAGGGGGAATGGGGAGGGAAGATAAGGTGAAGAGAAATGAGAGATTGAGAAGGTTGAGTTGGGGTAAGGACAGAGAAAGAGAGCAAGGAAAGACATATCTTGATAGAGGAGAGCGATTATGGGATTAGCGAGAAACCTGGTACCAGGGAAATTCCCAGGAATCCACAAGAATGACCCCAGCTAAAAGTCTAAGCATTAGTGGAGAGGGTGCCTTAACTGCTAATCCCCTATAATCAGATTGATGAATACCTTGATAGTCATCATAAAACCTATGTCCAGTAGCTGATGGAAGAAGATGCAGGGGTCCACAGCTAAGCACTGGGCTGAGCTCCTGGAGTCTAGTTGTAGAGGGGGAGGCGTGATAAGATGAGCAAAGGGATCAAGACCATGGTGGGGATACACATATAAACAGCTGACCCGAGCAAATGAGAGCTCACTGACACCTTGTTCAGCCTAGATACTGTGGGGAAGGTCTTGGTCCTGCCACAAGTGATATGACAAACTTTGTTGACTCCACATGGGAGGCCCCATCTTCTGTGAGAAGTGGATGGGGGTTAGGGTGGAGAGAAGGTGGGGGGAGTGGAAGGAGGGGCTGGAGAAGGAACTTGGATTGGCAAGTAAGTTAAGATTGTTTTTAAAAGAGACAAAAAGGAAAAGAAAAGATGAAGACTAATAAAATGTTTATAAAAGTTAATAAACAAATTAGCTCATTGTTGCTTACAATGACTTCCTAAAAATCTTAAAACTCTGGATATGAACATAAATGAAAGTATGTGGTATGATATCTGGTGTTTAAAAATGTAATCATAAAAACCTGTAGCACCACAATAGCACACTTGGATAAAGAGCTGGATTACAGGACCACGTAGAAAGAAGCCTCTGGAAGGCAGGGGTCAGAAACAGTTCCAGTTCTGCAAAGTTGAAAGTACTCGCTTTCCCTAAGAGATATTTATGTCTGGAATTTGTGATGTTAGTAACTATTATATCACCGGGTTCTTCTAAGTCAAAATTTTACAATCAATTATATCATTGACAGTGCCTCTTAAAATAAAAACACAAATAAAACCCACGTGCTCTTTATTGAGAACAAAAAGCTAGAAAATCACATTTTAAGATTATATTTAAAATAACATTAAAACATACATATTGAAGAATAAATTTAGCAAATCTGTATCAGACCATTCACAATATTATGGTATAAAATATTGCTGAAGGAAACTTCAGATTTAATGAATGAAGAAATACAGTAGTCTTTTATCTTAAAATAAGAATATTATCAACAGTGTCAATATCTTTATTTGAGATGAATATTATTGGAATGTTAATTTTCCCCAAATTGATCTAGAAATTCAATGAAATAATAGGCAAATAGATTTTTTATTGAAGCAAAATGGTTTTTAGACATTTGCAGATGACTCTAAAATTTACAAAAGACTAGAACCAGGTTGAAAGGGAGGGAGTTCTTATAAAAAGTTAAAGGGTTCTACTTGTCTACAGACATAAAGATATTCCCTACGGCTGAAATAATAACTACATCTTGATAATGCTGAAAAGTACACAAACCTGTCCATACAACAGAAGAGGAAGCTCCCAGCCAGACACAGGAATGCATACCTGGGCAATGACTATTCAACAAGGACACCAGAATAACTCAAAGGGGAAAGGCAAGTCTTTCTATAACTTGGTGCTGGGGCATCTAAGAATAAACATGAAAAATACAATGGATGTTGACAAGGGACTGGAACTATGGCTCAGTCAGTAAAGCACCTACAAACAAGCAGGAGGACCTGAGTTTTATTCCCCAGAACCCACCTAAAAAGTAGAGCATGGTGCTGTGCTTGTAATCCCAGTGCTGGCATGGTATGAACAAGAGAATCTCTGGGGCTCCCTGGGTAGCCAGACTTCCTTATTGGTGAGCTCCCAGCCAATGAGAAACCCTGTTTCAAAGGGGATGAATCACAGAACTGAGCATGACATCCAAAGTGGTTCAGTCTCCACATGTACTCATGCATGTGCTTGTACATGTTCTCCCATAGATGCAGAGCTGCAACACACTAAAGTGCACAAACACACACATGTATACACACATCAAAAGTACCTTCATAAATAGTAATTTCAGATGGACCGTAGATTTAACCATGAGGGGATGAAAAATAACTAGTCATTAAAGAAAAACAGTGTTTGAACTTTATAAAAGCTCAAAATGTCTGCATGTCAAACAGCACTGTTAAAAAAGTGATTCTTAGGGTGGGTGTGGTGATACACACCTTAACCCCAGCTACAGGGAGGCTGGTGTTGGTGTCCTTCTGTATTGGTTGATGAATAAAGCTGTTCTGGCCAGTGGCTTAGCAAAGTAAAGCCAGGCAGGAAATTCAAACAGAGATACATAGAGAAAGGATGCAGAGTCAAGGAGACACCATGTCGCTGTCCAAGAAGCAAGAGGTAACAAACCACAAGCCTTGTGGTAAAATATAAAATAATAGAAATGGGTTAATTTAAAAGTGAGTTAGTTAATAAGAAGCCTGAGCTAGTAGGCCAAAGAGTGTTGTAATTAATACAGTTTCTGTGTGATTATTCAGGTCTGGGCAGCTGGAAAACAAATGAGCAGCCTCTTCTTACATAGTATGATGTGGGATGTCCTTCTGTATATGTGTTGCTCTTATTCATTAATGAATGAAACTGTTTCAGCCAATGGCTTAGCAGAGAAAAGCCAGGCAGGAAATCTGAACAGAGATATATAGAGAGAGTAGGTGGAGTCAAGGAGATGCCATGTAGCTGCCTAAGGAGACAGATGCCAAAACCTTGCCCAGTAAGCCACAGCTTCATGGTGGTATACAGATTAATAGAAATGGGTTAATTTAATACACAAGAGCTACCTAGAAATACACCTAAACTATTGAGCAAACAGTGTTGTAATTAATATAATTTCTGTGTGATTATTAAGGTCTGGGCAGTCAGGAAACAAACGAGCAGTCTCTGTGTATAGGAGGCAGAGGCAGGCCAACTTCTGTGAGTTTACGACATCCTATTGGGTTGTAGGACAGCTGAAGGCTACACAGTAAGACTCTGTCTCAAAAGAAAACAAAGAAAAGAAAAATAATTCTCTCAATATTTTTCCTTTCCCCATTTGGTGAACATGAATATGCCTGTGCATATTTGTTGTGTGTGTGAGGCAGGGGGGAGACTCAGAGAGAGAGGAGTTTGGGAAGGAGAGAGAGGAGTGTCTGACAATAACAAGACAAATCATTCCTTTTAAAATAATGAGAAAAAACAGCTAGACTCTACAAATAGTCTATAAGAATATAAAAAGTGAGAAACAGCACTGGTCATCAAGGAAATATAAGTAAACCTGAGTGAGATGTCTCCTACCTGTAAGAATGGCTATGACAGGGCTGGAAAGAGCTCAGTGGTTAGAGCCCTGGCTGCTCTTCTAGGAGATCAGGGTTTGATTTCCCAGCACCCACATGGTGGCTCACAATCATATGTAACTCCAATTCCCGGGAATATGATACTCCACAGTTCTGTAGACAGTGGGCATACACGTGATGCACAAACATGCATTCAGGGGCACACACACACACACAAGTAAATAAATCTTAGTGTTGACAAGAATGTGATGTGACTGCAAGTTAATCTTGTATATTGGTTATAAGACTATAAAATCTAACAATGGTGAGGAAATGTTTGAAAATTCTTACACTGCAAAACATACACCTACCTACATCCCATGCCTAGAGGCTTACCCAGTAGGAATGAAAGCAGATGCATGCAACAAGATTTGTATAAGAATGTTTATAGCTGCTTTTTTCATAATAACCAAAAACTGTAGAGATTTAAATGTCATCAAGTAGGAGAACAGATAAACAGGTTGTGGTATAGTCATACACTGTAATACTCCTCGGCAATTAGAGGGAGTAACTTCTGATACACACAATATGGATGCAGCTCATAGCCGCTATGTTGAGTCACAAGCCAGACACAAACAAATATATAATGCATATTTCCATTTCTATAAAGTTCAGGAACAGACAAGGGAAATCTACGATCCTGAAAACCAGAAGAACAGAAATGAATTAACAGAGAGCTCAGGGCAAAGTCCTGTTAACCCCTATTTCTTGATAAGTAGGTCTGTATGAGTATCTATCTATATTTGTAAAAAACAGCATAAAATTGCTCACTGAAGATCCATGGGTTCCAACGTGCATGCATTTTGTTTAAAAGACATGTAAAAGGGGAAGGTCACCATGGTAAAGTTCTTTACAGAAGAACTGAGTTGATGTCGACAATTCCGGATGCCTGCTCTACCTTCCCTAGCCTCTCTGTACCTTCTTCCCAGCTCCTGCCTCCTTTCTAGGGCCTGCCTCCTCTCCAGAGGCTGTCTCAGTCTATGAAACACTGCAACAGAGGAAGAGCCACAGAAGTAAAGAGAGAAAGTAGGAAGTATCTGTCATTTCATATGATCCACCCTTATGGCAAATATTTGACATTTTTCCACTGTGAACTAAATCTCCTTTATCTAGGTGATGATGACTAACGGCAGCCTTGGTAGGTCATAATTAATATTTGCATGATTTATGGAATGCTTCTCATGCATGAGTTACTGTCTTGAAACTCTATTAATATTCAAACCCTCCATTTGTTGATTTGCTTCCATTTATTGAAATATACATATATATGTATATATAAACTTATATATATGTATATACATAAACTCTCTATGTAACCCATAGAGATCTCACTGTGAGCCTCTTGATTCATGCTCACAAATGCTGGGATGACAGGTCTGAGACACCATGTAAGCTCAATGAAGGCTAATGTGGCCATCCATGCCCTTGGCTATAGCAAGAAGCATCAGCATTTTGACTTCTCTTCCACAATTCTACAACTCAACTGTTGTTTTCTTTGGATTCTATAGTGTCTAGTCAGCTGCAGTCATTCTGGATCGTCGAGTGCTATAGTCTCCCTTTTCTCACTCACCCAACACTACCCACCAAGCACTACCCACTCCGCATTGTCTAGATACTGGAGTCCTGTAGTAAAGAAATCCATAGTCCTTGTTCTCAAGGTCAATCTTAACAGACATTTAAATAATGCAATACAGAAATGACAGTATAAATAAATTCATCTCAAATTATTGCAGGCGTCCAAATGAAGTGATTGCTAACTGCATAGGGGCTCTCTTTGGAAAGCAGAGTTTAAATAAACAAGAAAAAAGAAGGAAGCACGAATTTAGGTGCCATTCAAGGGCCCAAAATGATATATTCATTGTTGAAGGAAAGATGGTTTCAACAAGGGAAGGAGTGTGCGGTCAAAGAGGTTAGAGAGGGGTGGTGGCAGGGAGAGTAAAGAACATAACTGCTGTGGATTTCAAATAGAGATGGCCTCTCACAAGGAACCCTGAGCAATGGGCCTGGAGGGACAGCTCATGGGTTAAGTCCACTTGCTGCTCCTTCAGAGGTCCTGAGTTCCCAGCACCCACATGATGGCTCACAACCATCTATAACTATCATCTCAGGGGATCAAATGGTCTCGTCTGATGGACATGCAGATGTCTATATACATTAAATAAATCTTATTTATTTATTTGAGACAGGGTTTCTCTGTGTAATGGCTTTACCTGTCCAGGCACTCACTTTGTAGATCAGGTTTTCCTTGAACTTACAGATATCCATCTTCTACTGCTTCACAAGAGATTAAAGGCATGCACCACCGCACCTGGCTATAAATAATTTTTTAAAAGTGAAAAAATAAAAACACTTGGCAAGAAGTAGCAAAGCTGTCAAAGCTGGTTGGCAGAAGGTGGTGAGCCTGGAAAAGGAGGAGGATGCTTAAACCTCATTTGATATGTGGGATTTGAGTCAGGAAGTGACTCAATAAAATTCCAGAAGAAATCTCTGAAAACTTGGAGCAGTTGCTACCTTTTTAATGTACACTTCTGGGATGGGGGATGGTCCAGCAGATGAAGGTGCTAGAATCATCTTGCCTAATGACTTGATTTCTGGATTCAATCCCCAGACTTCCCATGGTGGAAGGAGAGAACAGACTCTTGCAAGTTGTTTTCTGATCTCTGCAAATGTTTGTATACACACACACACACACACACACACACAAACAATAAATAAATAAATTAGTTTAAAATTTTGAAACTAAATTTGTAAATTATAAATTAAAAAAATAAATAAGAGACCCCACTGACTCAGTGTGTTCAGCTACAATTATTCAATACTGGGTCAGGAATCCACAACAATGTTCTTCATTCCTAGGCTCTTGATGGGTAGCCACCATTCAAGGGAACAGCTTTTGTATATGCATTAGATTACAGTTGGGATGGTCAATCATGCCTTGGTTCCTCCACTTTTCCAATCCAGACATTGAGATCTTCCATAAGCTTCCCCACATCTGCTCCAACATCCGCCACCTTGCCCTGCTTGGGAGGCTGATCTGTGAGGCCCATCAACCCCACCCATGTGATCTCTCACTGCCTTAGTTGTACCTTAGCTAGACTAATGAGGGGTAACTTGGCGGCAAGAGGACAGTGGGGTCAGGGCATCACCCTTCCATCTTCCTCCCTAGCTTGGTTTCTGCAGCAGGATGACTGTCTCTGCCATAG
This sequence comes from Microtus oregoni, assembly GCF_018167655.1. Lineage (NCBI taxonomy): Eukaryota > Metazoa > Chordata > Mammalia > Rodentia > Cricetidae > Microtus > Microtus oregoni. Next base: position 62,126,501 of record NW_024543059.1, on the reverse strand, counting down.
GCGTTAACTTCCCAAAATCTTGTCCTGCAGCGCTGTACTCCCAGCCTGCTAAATCCCCTTCTCACCCCATTAGCCAAGAGGTGATTGGTTGTTCCTTTGAGTTACCAGCTAAGATGCCCTATGACCTTTTCTTCCTAAAGTCTGTCTACTTTTAGTTAATGTTCCCTTAATTCAGTCCTTGACTATGCAGCTTAATTGTGTCTTTTGTCTCTGCAGGGGTCTCGACTGACATCTATACATACTTCACTCATGCTTGTCAGTCAGTAAAGATGACAGGGTCTCGTGAATACTGATGTGTATAGTAGAACGGAGACAGGAAATCATTACAATGCTTAGAAATATGATGCGCTGACAAGACAAGGCGGCAGGGCATTTGAGGACCACAGTAGCTGTGTGTCGAGGAGCTGACCTGGTCTCAGGCATAGAGGTGAGAAAAGCAGGTGTCTAATTATGTTATGCTCCTCACAATCGCTGTTGTGCCTTCCTGGCCAGGCATAGAAAGAGACACCAGTGCTGTTGCTATAACCAGGGTCTCAGATGTTTGCTGCAATTGCCTTGTGTCAATGGGCCTCTGCCACTGGGCAAATGATGAAACAGCTGTTGCAACAGTTTGAGTACAAGCAATGAGGGCACAGAGAGAATAAACTCCAGAGGGGGAAGAGAAGAAGGGATGGATGTAGGTCCAGTAGAACTTGGTGAGGCATCTTGGTTAAAGGCTGATTTCTTCCAGGAGAGCGTTGTTGGGCTCTTGCTGCCATCACTGTTCGCTAAGGGAGGAGGTCATTGGAAAACCAGCTTTGTGAAGATGAGAACTTTAACTTAGGATAAAACTGGGTTTCACTTGCCTACATAATGTTACAATAAATATGCTCATTTAGCAACTGAAACTACAGACACAGGGCTAAAAGGAGACATCTGGACCTGAGGTGTGAATATACAAACATCATCACTGAGCAATAGCTGACTCTGAGAGCAGAAACATAATGGGTTAGATGCTTACGTAGAAATGAACCAAAATAGTTATCATTTAAATACATGGGGAGGGAAGGGTGAACCAGTCAGAGAAAGAGAAAGAATTTTCTGAGATGTTTAAGGAGCAAGAAGAAAGAAAAGCGTTGCTGGAAACAAGGAAGGAATTTGAAGAGGGAGGTGCAATCCAGGTGCTAGGGGTGGGCAGTAATCAGGTAGAGCAAGTTTAGACAGAACACATCAGATTGAGTCATGGGGAGAGCTTTGACCCCATTAACTAGAGCAAATTCAACAGAAATAAAGAGCACACAAACTGAGTTAATGTCTCACCTAAGAAGGTGGCGATCTCAAAGGAGAAGTTTGTGTCTCTATTGAAGAAACCACAGTTAGGGAGTCACAAGAACTGGTTTGAGTTCCTGTCCTCCTCCTTCATTGTGTCGCTGAAATAAGTCACTTAATCCCCTGGGCTTTAAGTCCCTTTTTGTGTGACAGAAATAAGACCACTGTCCAGAGTCAAATGAGGTAAGTAAATGCGTTATTAAACATGCACTGTGCTCTGTAAGATGGGATGCTGTACAGTGCAGTCAGGAGCAGCTCACTTTATGCCATGAATGATTTTTAAAAGGCATACAAATCAAAGAGTATTCAGTGTTTAAAGTCACTTTAATATGTAAGGGCCTACGGTGACTCTTCTGGAAAGAGGCAAAGCTTCCATAATATGAGGAGTCATTCTGCAACTTTCTCCTTCTTTCTTCGTTTTGTTCTTCCTATCCTTTCCTTCCTGTCTTCTTGTCTTTCTTTCTCTCTCCTAGTCTTAGCATGCCTCAGAAAATACAGTACACAAAGAAAGCTATGATGTTGCTTTCTTAGACTAGAAACTAATAAAGTTGAATGTGGGGGACAAAGGAGGTCACTTTCTAAGGATAGCCTGGGAATGACAGAATGCCTAAAACCAGAAAATCCATCCTTCTTTAAATTGCCACATCAACCAAGGCCACCATTGCAGAGTTATGAGCCCAAGGACCATTAACTGACCATGAAAAGTCCAAGGGCATCATAGGGGACTGGAGATGCAGCAGGGAACAGCATAGACATTGAGGCAAATATCAGAGAAGGGAAAACAAACTGTAGAAACATAAAGAGAGGGATCTTATAGAAAACGGAGACGAAGAAGAGATAGAAAGAATGAGATTTGGAAAGCAAACGTTGAACTTTGGCGATCAGCTGAGACTGGAATTAAGAGTGCCATATCCTCTGACCTTTATTTCACAGACTGCATGAGCACTCTGAGCATATCTCCCCCTCTATTAACATAATCATACATCGTTGACGCTGTGAAGGTTAAATGAGAAAATAAGTCACCCGATGACAGTCCGAGGGATGCTGCTGTCTCTCGCCAGGGAACTTTCTTCCCCTGGTCTGACTTTGCACACTGACCAGACAGACCAGAGTCAACGAAGTCTTACAGGAAACAGTTTTGCAAACAGCATTCCTTGGACTCTGGCTCTTGAGATATTTGCCAAGCCATGAGTGTAGTCTCATTCAAATACCCTCAGTTCGTTTACTTCTAATGGTGCTCAATGCCTTTATTAAAAATGAGTGACTCTTTCCACTCCATCTGACTCGGACACTCGGCACTGAGTGCACTGAAAACTGCATTTATAGACTGCTAAAGTCACCCCCTTGTTTATCCAGGATCGTCAGTGTCCCTGCTTCCTCCAATGACCCCATATTCACACACTGAAACTAGAAACCCTACATCATGTTCCTTGCACTTTAATAACGCTTATAGATCCTTCATTTTTTTCTGCAGAAATTAATTGCCTAAACCACAATGATTTATAGTCATACTGAACATGATTATTAATTTTCCTGATGATTATACCTGTGGGCTGCAACAAATGGACTTGGGATAGACCTGACTTTGAATTGCTCCTAAACTGAAAATGTCCATAAGGTAATAACAACTAATTTTTACCTTAATCAACTTACACTTAAAAGAATTTAATATAGGGCACTTGTGCCTTCTGGGAAAACTTGTTTGAAATATAAGGTGCCGAGTTATTTATGAGAATAATTATATATTTGTTACTTTAGTTTGCGCTGGGAAATCAGGATCTGAAATGAATCTGAGATACATTAAAAAATATAATGAACTCAGTGGAGTTATACATGTTGAAGAACCTTAGCACTGAGATAAATATATAACAGGGTGTAGCTGCTCTGATGATGGGAGAGAAAAGATTATTATCATAAAACTGCACTGCCTTTTTTTCCTCCTCTTATCTGGCTAGTGCCTTGAAACGCTATCATCATTAACAGGGCAGAGCAGGCACTGATACCTGTGTGAGCAGTCTAGTCTTTCCTTCTTAGTCACTCACCTAAAAATTACTTTCAAGGAGTTTTACCTTTGTGCTTTCATGAGTACAGGTCTCTATTCATTGCTCCTGATGCAAGAAAAAAAAAGCAGGTTTGGAGAAACTGAACTCAGACCATACAGTGTGGCCTCGCCCCAGCACGCCCTGCTTTCAGTGCCTGGTGCTGGGGAGGTTCATTTATTCCTGTGGATGCGTTTCTCCTTATCAGGATAGGAGTTGCAAAAAAGAGAAGGCTCTGATTATTGGTTGATATGCATACCTTATATAATTCTGTATGTTCATATCCCAGAAATATTTAAGGCTTTTTCCCTGATTAGTGGCATTATGCAGTTATGCAAATAATCTGTTATATCTAGGCACATTATGCCGTTATGTAAATGATCTATTTCATTTATATTTCCCACAGAGTAATGGAGTAGGGGAGAAATGTTCTCCTGCATTTCCCCTGGTTTTTAATGAGTTCTTCAGATGTATTCAGTTGGTGATCAGTCTGGATTTCTGAGTGGGTGTGGATGTATTCAGTTGGTGATCAGTCTGGATTTCTGACTGGGTGTGAGTTAGTCTTTCTGGCCCATCCCCAATACCTGTCCTTAGCTTTCCTATGTCAATTCGGTAAACATTTTTACTGAACACTTGTTGTGTACAAGGGTTCGTGCAGGTGGGAACCAGCTAAAGCAGCTCTAAGACATCTTCAGAATGGAAATCATTTGCCTGGTGACATCCTTCGCTGACTACCTGGACATGCAATAAACGTTATTTAAGCCTTATCCATTTCAAAATTTAGTAGTCAGACTGAAAATGACTTTGTAAATTTAGACGCCTTTAAGATAAAGAGGTAAATAATTTAGCATGCTGCGTAATAAAATCTAGAGTATAAACTAAATAATTTAAATATGAGTGTGTCATAGAGAATGGGCTACCAACATAGAAATATAATTACAATATGGACCTGAGGGGGACTAAAGTTGGCCTGCACTTGGAAATTGAGTTAAGTCTCTGCTGACCGGCCACCTCAGCTCTCGTCTCTCATATAACACATGCTCATCTACAGGGTTTTAGGCCAGTTGGCTGTTTCCTTTTATCAAATCTAACCTGCTCACTGTTGAGGCTTCAGCTTTGCTGTCTGCAAATGCTTGACTTTAACTAAGTCCCTCAACAAACACAAGTTCCTAGCCTACATAGGAACCCCAGCCTTCACGGGATCCGAAAGAGGAGAAAGATTCTGCCAAGAACCCGTGGTCAAAGTGTACTGCCTGCTTAGAGACAGAGACTCTTGGGCTCTCCTGGGGGACGTCAGGGAAGTTCAGTGAGGTCCTGAGTCTTCATCAACCACGGTTATAGTAACAATGTGAGCTGTTGCCCTTATCTGAGTGAAAGCTGGCATATGTTATCAGAAAGACAATTTATAAATTCATATATTCTCCCCTCCATGGTAACCCTAGAAAATGGGATTCTGGCTTTGGACAAGTTTGAATCCAAAGAACTCCACCAAGAAGTCTTATCTGGAACCTAAAGGAAAGAAACCCCTCTAATTCTCCCTGTAACAGATCGTCTTTGCTCTTTAACCATTTCCTGATCACATATTTAACTATTGTATTGAATTACTGCTAAGTACTCAATCAGATAATGTTCTTCAACTCCACTGATAAATGGGAGAATCTTGCTGAGGAAGCTAAACAAAGAAAAAGTTCTTAAAACTATCTCCTGTCTATTCAGTCTCAAGAGAATATACTAATAATTTTATTCTCCTGGCTATAATTCATTTCAATAGCTTTTATTATGTATGGAAATCATATTGTCCCTGTCTTTCTCTCCCTTTCCCTGTAAGACTATTCTACGCTCATTCTGTTGCCATGCAACTGCAGCTTCTTTCTTGGGAGATGTGAACTCTGTCTACCTAGGCTTAGTCTTGATCATGTGACTAGGTTTGGCCAATTACCTGGGAGCTTACATCATGTTTAACATTCCAGGTAGAAACTTGAAGGACTTCACAAGTACCGTCACAACCTCTCTTCTGTTTTCTCTCCATCGGAAGCACGGCGTAGCCCAGACAGGAATAGCTCCTTCTAACTCTGGATTGGAAAGCCAGGAAGTCGCCCAGAGCAGGATGGATCTGCAGTCAAACAGCATAGCGGAAGCTTGCTGGAGGAGGCAAAGCTAACATGAGAGCTGTGCTTGGCACCATGGGGCCGCCCCCAGAATGTGCACAAGGCAGACAACACCCTACTTCCTCCCTGTGGGGAGGGATTTAGAAACAGTGACTACAACAGAGGCAGTGGTGAGCTTGAGTGATGGAGATAAATTTCAAGCACACAGTATTCTCCGTGAAATGAGGACATGCTTCTCCCTGGAACAGGTTTTAGGTGGTCGGTGCAACAGCTCTACCAGTCGAGTTTACAAGTAAAAGAATCAAGTAGCCTGGGTGCTCTCGGTTTAGCAATGCCTGTGCCTCACTGCCTATTACTTTTTAACTCAAAACCTAGCAAGTAAGAGTAGTAGCTTCTTAGTGGGCCTTCTGTTTATTTAGCTACCCAAATAAGCCAAATAATTTACTGAATTCCTCTGCTAATGCTTTACGGGGTGCCTGATTTTGGACCATGGACTTGAAATCAGATACTCTGATTGCATTTGTGCTAACTTCCAACTCTAACATACACCTACTTTTACCATTTCCCTCTAGTGTCTGAAGGCCAGTAGTCCATCGGCAGCATTGATGAAAACCTGCAAGACCACACCACACAGCATTCTGAGACTGTAAGCACATTTGATGAGCTCATAAGAGTCGGTGGATTCTAATAGAATTCTAGGATATTTATGGGCTGCGATAAAATAACACAATTATGATCTAGGGGTTCCTGCAAGCCATGCAGGTCCAGTGTCCACACATTGTGAGTCAAGCTGATCTAGAGTCTCGTTCTAATACTGGGTGGTATATTTACTGTTAATTTTTTTTCACGAACTATTGCACCTTGTACTTTCCTTGTGTTCTCAGTGTTCCAAGGACAAAGGCAAGTTTCACTTTAGCATTTCCAGATTCGCCCTAACAGTGGAATGCATTTTAGGAGAAAGGAACAAAGTGAAGAAGGAGATGGTGAAGATAATTCACAAATGTGGGCAGACAAAGGAGGAAAGGGCGGAAGGAAGAGAAAGAGGAGGAGGAGAGCAGAAAGCAGAGTGGACAATGGAGTAAAAGGACTGGGGCTGAGCAGATGGGTTAGCATCATGAGGACCTGAGTTTGAATCCCAATAACCTCTTAGAAAAGAAAAAGTGGGCATGGCAGTTCTCTTGTGATATCCTAGGGTGGGGATAGGCATACATTAGGGTTTGCTGGCCAATGAGTGGATGAGCTCCAGATACAGTGACTAATTGTTTCAAAATGAATAAATAAATAAGGTACCCTCCATCATGGCACAGGCTTATCCAAGTCTTCAGGAGGCAGGGACAGGAAGACCTCTGTGAGCTCCAGGACAGTCTTGTCTATAGTGAGTTACAGGCCAACTAGAACTACATATCGAGTCTGTCTGTCTGTCTCCCTGCCTGCCTGCCTCTCTCTCTTTCTCTCTCTTCCTCCCCCCCCCACATACCTACACACAAACACACTCACTCACTCCTGAATATGACACACATGCACACTCACCCACACACATCTACAGAAAGGTAGGTGTGTTAAGCGTGTCACAGATATGAAAATGAGAGGATATGTTTGAGGGCTGAGAAACCTACAGGTTCACAATAGGAAGGGAAGTGTGGAAGTGACGGTAGAAGGACAGAGGGTTTAAGACAGCAAACTGCTTCCCACCAGAGGAAACCCCAGAGAAGGAGAAGTCAGGATGAAAAGTTAGAAAAGCATTGATGTTTTTTGTTTACTATTATCATTACATTTTGTCTTTTTAACTTTTTATTATTGTAAATGGATAGCACCAACAATCCCAGTATTGCATACCGTTCATCATTCTCTAGGTTATATTACATGTATAAATCTACAAGGGTATTGGATGAACATGCACCCAAAAGGGAATGCACACATAAAAGTCAGAGATAAGCTATAACTTGACAAAGTACACAAAAAACAGCTCTTCCAAATTACATACCCTTAGCTCTCAAATGCCCACTGTAAATTATGGCTGCCTCTCTGAAGCATTGTCAGGCTTGCTAAGCAGAACCACAGGCTTGCAAGGGAGGCATGCTTTCGTTTGGAACAAAATCATTTCTTATTTCAATAAAGTCACTGAGGGTGGCAGAATTCCATGACCCCAAACTTGACGGCTACAGGTGATTCACCCCACAACAGAGAGTTTCTTCCAACATCTACACGGGCACATTCTCCAACATCATCAGAAAAGGCTCTCTTCCTACTCAAAAACAGTTTTCTTCAGTGGCCTTTTGTCCCCCTACTTTTGCGTCTTGGAGTCTGGCTCTGTCCTTTGAGAATAAGAGCACAAGTCACAAAACAGGAGAAGATTGAGGTATCAGTTCCCTTCATGAATAAAGGAAAATAGAATGACAGATTTCCATGCCAAAGCCGTGCGTGTTGTTTGCCTGGCCATGGTGGAGTTTGCTTCTTCAGCAGTAGGAAGGCGATACAGAACAGGCAGTTTGCCAGGTTCTGTCTAGGCCTCATGAGCTGAAGATTTACAGTTTTTAATCTTTTTTTTTCTGATGGGCATTCTAAATACCTGCTTCATGCAATGTTTAATTTCTGCACAGCAGGCAGCAGTGTGTCCAGAAACGAGAATATGCCACCCGTTTCTGTGTGTGATGGAGTGTCTAAAACACGGCTAGATTTGTACTGCATCCGTCCCTTCATCCTCTCAACGGTGAGTGCCTTTTCCTTTAAATATGAGGCTTATTTTAGTCTTCTGACCATTTAAAGATAGTTTTTTGACCTTTATTTCATTATATGTGTGTGTATGCACAGGCATACGGAGGCCGGAGATTAATGTCAGGTTTCTTTCTCATCGCTTGCCACCTTGTTTTTATTTTTATTTTTGAGTCAGGGTCTCTTGCTGAGCCTAGAACTCGATAATGCAGCTAGGATGGCAGGCCAATAATCCCCAGAGATCCTCCTGTCTCCCCGCACCCTGGCCTCTAGCACCAGAATTACACATACGTGCCTCCGTGCCCAGTTTGATCTGTGTTCAGGAGATCGAGCCCTGGTCCTTACGCTAACACAACATGTGCTCCACTGACTCAGACATCTCCTAACCCACTAAGATAATTTCCTCTAGCTCATTTTTCTCCCTGTGAATGGGAAACTCCACATCTGTATCCTTTTGGATACTTTTTGATCCAACACAAAGGACAGGAATATCTGGGGCTGCTTCCCTTCAACAAAATGGTGTCAGAAGACATCAGAGAAAGGACATTTAGGAAATCTCTCTAAATTTTTCTGCACAGATACTGTTTACACAAGCAAATTATTTTCATGATCACTGACAACACCATGAATGAAGCATTCAATTGTGTCTACACAGTCTGAAGATATATTTGATGCTTAATGCTTAATAAAGAATTTACAAAAAAAATTACCTTGGTGGAAGATTAAGTAAAGGTAATGTAACCACACTCAAATAATGCTCAGCACAGTTTTTAAAATAGAAAGTTATTGTTTTTGATGGCTCTAGTGGGGCAAACCAAACATTTGAAAATTCAAAGAAATAAGCTTAACTCATACAGGCATGCATACCTCAAAGGAAGAGGGTGACACCAAAAATTTTCATATAGGAAAAAAGTAAGCCAACGATATAAAAGCCAACTATTGAGTTGTGGAAATATTTCTTAAGTTCAAAGAAAAACTAGGTCAGCTAAGAGGTATGTATTCAGTGTGTGTACCTACCCAGCCCCATGTGAGATGCTTTCTCCACATGAAATACGTGCTTCTGCACATTGAAAGCTCTCTGGCATCTTTTCTCCAAATTCTACCCATCTCTGCTTCTTCTAGGGTCACCTCTGGCCTTCCCTCCCATAGTTCACTTCAAGACTAAATAAATATGTAGACACACAGAGCCTTGTTTAATATAGCCTCTCTTTGCCTGATTGCACACTCTGTTGCTTTCCACATGGCCAGCCATCAAGGACATCCTTTAGTTTTTAAGCCACTTGATCTCTCTCATCTTGAGACTTGTCCAGTTGGTTTTGAAGGCCTCAACTTCCACATCACTTTCTCTAAGGAACTTTCCCTGGCCTGGTACATCCTGGTGAGCGCTTCCCCTGTGCGTGCTGACATCATGGCCAATCATTCTGACATCACATCTAATTGCAGTTTCTGTCTGCAATTTCCCATTAGACCCCTTCCCATCCCATTCCATACAGACAGATACACTGAACACTAAAGCTTACTGATCATTTTCAGTAAATACAGAGTAAGCAGACAGAAAGGTTCAGACAGAGCCAGGGTGTGGGAGTGATATTTCTGGTCAGAGATAGGATGATAGCGTGTGGTCTCGTGCATGTTCATGTCAGGTGACATTCTCCAGAGAGCATCTGAATGTTCCCACGAACCTCTAGCAAAGAGGTCTCCAAAACAAGCTATACAAGATGAGCCTTTGTTATGCAGAAAAATCATGGAAAACTCACTTATATTCATATACAAGGTCAACTTTAGCTAGGTTTATCCTGTGCATAGACACTCGTGTCCACCCTGGTCCATAAATCAGAAAGCTATAAGTGGGGAGATAATCCTTGCTCTGTGAGGGAGGGAGTGTTGTATATGTCAATAATGCCATTCCTCGCACTACTAAAACAGGTTCATGGGTTATTATTTAGTTCCAGTTGCATTAGTTTGCAAAACAGACACCTTGTGTCTTAAAGTTGCTGTGGAACCTGAAGATTAAAATTAGCACAGACTGAAAAATCTGTGCAGTTTGAAGACAACGTCAGTCACAAAAGCACAAGCTTCTGCTCCTTCAAGGCCACATGATTAAATTTAGTTTGTTAAACTAGCCATTTTAATTCCACAGACATGTGGGCTTCCATGTGACATTTTAATATGTGGACGCAACATGGATGAGTCACGTTCATCTCCCCATTTCCTCTTGTCTTCACGCCTTTTCTCTTCCCCAATAAAGCCAACACAATTTTAGATGACAATGCATCAACCAAAAATAACTTTTAAAAAATTTGAAAGGTATCCATCTTCATTATCATCCATGATTAAACTATATTGGATATTGCTACTGAAGCTGTTAAATATATACATATATGTCTATGTGCTAGCATACAGTTCATGTATTTGTAAGATGATATGGATCAGTGCCGGCTAAGAGGAATATTTTTTATCAAGGGTACTACTCAGGTGAACGCATTTAAAGTACGTCGCTTCTGAAGGGACACAGGCTGGGGAGTTCCCCTAGTCTCTACCTTGTTTGCATTCTCTCTCCCAACATTTTCAAAGCAGCAGTTTGCAGCTCTGCTTGATGGCCCATTCACTTCCATACCCACTTCTCAAGCATCTCTCATTCAGGCTAGCCCTCTGGTAGGAGACAGTCCCCTGAATGAACAGACAGCCGGGAATGTTCAGTGAAAACTGTAGGGCAGTGAGGCGATAACTCCATTAGATAGTCCCTTAATGGCTTCGTTAGGGCAAAAACAATGGACTGGCAATTCTGAATGCAGTAAAATGGGAGGCACAGCCTCCTGCCTGGATGAGCTGGGTAACAATCTTACTGCAAAAGCCAGGGTCCAGTTCCAGAAGAGGAATCCCTGTCAACGGTATTCAAGCTGTCCTCCTTCCCTGATGCCATGAGCTAGAAGCAGGACCCCCTAAGTGTTCGCACAACTTTAGGTGAGCGTGGGCGCAGGCATAGAACTCTGGTCTCCCACTATGATGTTATTAATATCATTTGCAAGGTTGGCTCACACTTTATAATGTGTTTTTATAACAAGACACCTTAGAAAATATCACAGGGCCAAATCGTCAATAAGTAGTGTTTTCCATTTTTATTGGCTGAGGATTGAAACGACAGAACCCACGGGTACACAAAGTTCTGAAGTGTTCACCGGAAAGTCTAACAAAAGAAACAGCTCTCTTGAAGCAAACAGCTCTCTCTCTTCTTCGAGAGTCAGCCTCAAGGAGACATTCAAGACACCGCCCCGCTAAAATTTGATGTATTAATGATCTCCCTCTCAACCCAACATTTTTCTCTATGAGAACATCTCAGGATCCCAGTGGCCATTGTCCTCTTTAGTGGGAAATAAATGCTTATTGATCACAGGCATTGATCTAATACTTTAGATAAAAAAACAATAGTTTTCCAAGTTCACTCACAAGACTTTCAGGACTAAAGCAAAACTGTAACTCGGGCGGGTTAGGGGGTGATTGATCACAGCGGGCTCCGCTGCCATGGAGCATAAGTTAGTGTGACACCGCTTATCTGGGTGCTGGAGTCAGCCCCCATTGAACTGAGCATTGTGCAGGCATGATTGATGCAGCTTTGAATATTTTGTTGGGTTCGCTTCCAATCCATTTTACATACCTGACTTACATAAAAGATGAGTCCTACTGAAAATCGCTGGGGAGGGATGCTACAATTATGAGTTTCAGAGATCTCTGCTGATTTTGTTTACCTGATAAAGCCAAGACCCATTTGGTTTACAATCAGAGTGATAAACTTGAACGTGGCTCATTTGGACAATATTTTTCCAAATAAAATATCTTCTGTCTGTGTTAGTAATAAAAAAAAAAAACAGCTAAAACCCTGAAAAGGACAGGGGGAAAGAACAGACGGACAGGGACAAAGAGACGCTGTGAAAGATTCACCTCTCGAGAACTGTAACATTTGGACTTTATATCCTGACCCGCCTTACTTAAACCTCATTTATTCATATCATTATAACTAAGTAAAATATATATTTTTAACATTTGCAAGGGATTAAATTAAAGCCCATAGAAATGGCAGTGGCCATACAGTGACATAATGCCTTCTCCATTGGAGTCTGGGAATCCATGATCTCTTTGTCCACAGAAGAGCAGGCCCGACAATGGAAAAGACAGCTGTTTCCTTCTAGCCTGTCTCCCCAGCCCGTGGATCTTATACAACCGTCCATCATTAGGGATCATTACCATTGTTAACGAGGAAGAATAAAGCCCGTGCCTTCATCTTTCTTAGATGTAATAAGTCTTATGGAACAAGAGTACCCTAAAGGCCCTTCGCTTCTAAAAATGATTAAGCTGCATTCAAATCACAGCCTGTAACCCATTTCTGGGCAGAGTGTCAAAGTCAGCTCCATAGGTGTGAGCTAAGGCAGTATACTATTCCTGCCTCCTGCCTCAGGTTTCACACAAGAGGAGTTTGCATGTATTATCCTCAAAGAACAGATTGCCTTTTACCAAAATCCTATGCATTTTGGCACTTGGTGAGTGTCTTAGATGGCATTAACTGTAAAACATTTCTTTTTACATAATTATGGCTTTGTTTTGAGTGTGTGCTAAGATGGTTGTACAAGTTTTAAATGTGAAGGGCTTCAGGAAGAAGGGGAAAATCTCCGAGAGAAAACGAAAGCCTATTGTTCACAATGAAAGTTCAAATTTCCCTGACAGGCTTTCAAACTGGAGAAAAAAAATGAAAATGCTACATGATTATTTTAATAATTGTTTCCCAAATTATAGCATTATTGAAAATGTATAGAAAATACAAGTTGTGGTAATTGCACACCACCTGCAGAATCAGAGCTATTGTTTTCCTGGGGTATTTATGTAGCAATAGGACAATCTTTGTCAATAACCAATGATGATACATGCCGGGAGACCTGGTGCTCATTCTAATAATGAAGAAGCTTCCCAGGACTCAGGAAGGTCTTTGCCTCAGGCGTTTGCATAGACTCCCAAATCCACTGTCCTTGCCATGAATGTGTTAATTGACACGCTTGTATAAATTTTAGTAAAGCCATAATATTTTTGCATGGCAACTATTAAAAATATTTTTTCTCTTAATTTCACCGGGGAAGCTGAGACTCTGAATTTTTCCCCATTGCAGGAGGGAATAATTTAGATTTTCTTCCATCCCTGTCAGAAGTTGAACAGACGAACAAAACAGATTCTTCAGAGACAATTTTACACAGAGTTACATCCATCCAATTCAATTATAAATTAAATTGACTAACGAACCATAGCTCATTATGGGAATCAATTACTCAGAACTGTCTTTGGACCAAAAATGTGGAAAATAAAAAATAATGGTCATACTTCAATATACCAGATTGTCAACGTTTGAGAGCTCTGTTTTTCTCTAGCTTGGCATAGTCCAACGCCAAGAAGAAATGATAATCATTTGTTTTACTGTTCCTGGAGATGTTCTCGTTTTATGAAGACTAGTTAATTCTTGAGTTTTGATCTCTTTGGGCTGACTACCCCAGGCTTCTCTGAGATGACAGGCCAGCCCTGGAGTCATGGAATTGCACGGGGAACATTCAGATCAACTTATGCAAATGTGTTGCTAAAAGAAGCCCTGCCTTAGCCTCTCGTGCCACCTAAGCAATAAGAGTCAAAAGATCTGGGGAGGTCACGACAGAGGCATTTTATTAGTAAAGCAGTTCTAATCATGGGGTGGGGGAGGTCACAGCTCTCTACAATATCTCCTATCCAATTGTTAGATAAAAATAAATCCACGGGGAGTCCAGCCCCTAAAGCAACGGCATCCTAAAGTGTTTTTCTGTCGCACCCACGCCCTAGGATTTCTCCATGTGTTTAAAAAGAAAGGAGGAGGCTAAAGCTGTGCCCCTCTCTGTCACGCCTCTCATCATCTGACTTTATTAGCAACATCAGGAGGTGGGTACTTTGAACATGGATAAGTAAAGGCAGCATGTATACACACAAGAAACGTAAGCACAGGTCATTTCTCCGTATGGACGTCTGGCACAGATTCATCTGTCATGACAAAGGTATACCCCAAGACAATTGCTCAGGGACATTATTACTGACGATGCCTTAATTCTGCTTCCCCTTATACTTCCTGTTCACTGGATGGCAGGAAATAGCAAGGAGTGTTTCTGAGGGCTTATCTGAAGAACGGAGCCCTCTTTTGGAGCCCTCCTAAGGAAGTTAGTCTCCCTCACTGAAGCCAGAAGAAATTCATTCAGAAAGAGCTGCACTCCACATGAAAGTGGTTTAGGCCACACAAAGGTTTAACTCACCCGCATTTTGTTTGGAAGCCAGGAATTTAAAAACACCCATTTCTCAGATTGAACCAAATCTGATTTGTTCCCCCCTCTAATGTGATTCTTCTAAACTGTCAAACATAGATAGCAAAGCCGCTGGAAACTTTCACATCTGGTTTGGCTCAAGCAGTGATGAGGGGGGCAGTTCCTTCCTTATTTTACTACTTCTTTACTATTAGAAAAACAGAAATTCATAACTGCATGCCCATACATTGAGGAGAAAGGGAAGATGGGGAAATGGTCCTATAATTAAAAGTCTAAGCATCTGATTAAAGGCATCTTTTAAAAAATCATTTCAATAAATTGGGCTGTAGTTCAGGAACAAAGGTGTAGGATTCAGAACTAAAACCTCGAAGATCATATAATGTGCTTTGGGTTGGAAAATTCCAAAGGGAAGATGGGTAGCAAGCCCAGGCCTATAACTCCAAGTCCTTGGGACACTAATACAAGAGCATTGCAAGTTCAACGTCTTTGGGAGCTACCGATTGAGTGAAAGCTAGCCCGGGGAGTTTCATGAGATCCAATGTTTAAAGCAAAAGCAAAACATAGGGCCGATGATACAAGCCAGTGTTGCACAATTGCTGAGTATTCATGAAGCCCTAAATGCGACGCCAGTACGTAACTTAATATAACAATAACAACAAAAGAAAACAAAGAGCATGCAGGCTGTGTTCAACCCAAAATGAACACAGATCAACCCTCCATTTTCGTGGGTTTTTTAAGTTAGCCCTGATTTAGGATACTACTTCGTCCACCACTGTCTAGCACACAGTGGGCACATCACCTTCCCTAAGCTTCAGTCTCCTGTTCCTTCAACTAGAAAGATGTTTAGAACAAGGCCTGCCATACAGCGAGCCTCGGTTCATCTGATTATTATCCCTGGCAATGGTTGTTCCTTTTATCATCCCAGAAGGTACAGTAGCATAATTTGAAGTCCAAAGGGGAAGAGGGAGCACATCTTTTTACCACATTATTAGGTACTTTTTTAGACTATATCACACCCCGTTTCCTAAGTAGCCAGCCATGCAGGACTTGAGTGCCCCTTAGGGCTTCTTGTAAGTGCTCGAGGAGGTGCCCTGGGTCTGGACTGAACAGAGGACCCTGTGGGGCACAGAGCACAGCTGCCCCTCCCTTGGTCCTCTCAACTCCACAAACACCTCCACTACTACCCAGCTCTTTAGCCACATCCCCAAGCCAAGCAGTGCAGGGACCACCCTCAAAGTATAGGCTGCCCCAGAAGATGCCCAGCTGAATGACGCCTACCCAACAGGCTGCAACACACAACTCTGGGAAATCAGATGAACAGCTTTGATAATTTGTCAGATTTTTGAAAGGTGTGCTTCTTCAAGGCCCCATACACGGCTTTCGTTCCTTGTGTGAAGGCTTCTTTCCTGAGTCCACAGCGGACAGAGTCTTAACTTTCTCCCAAGTGAATACCTTTCTCTTCCCTCCCCGGGTGTAGCAAAGCTTCTACATTAGAAAGGCTGAAATGGGACTTGCATTGTACTGCAGGAGTTCTTGCAAAGCCTTCTGCTGTTTGAATTTTAACCAATTAGAAGAGCCAGCCTTCTTTTATTTCAGAACTGTATTAAAAGATATCACATTCAAAGGCTGGACATGCCTGCAATTAATTACTGGTGTCCGGCCAAAGGTCTACCATTAGCTATTGCCATGACAACCTTTAGAAGGCCTTGGCCCACCTGTTGCAAGATAGAAACGGCATTAGGCAGTTGGTTCCTGCACTTGGCCTCCCCCTGGCCTATGGGGAATTCGTACTAATTAGAATTAGTTGTCCTTCTGTAGTCCAGTTCCTGACACAAATTGCATTCTGTAGCTTTTTGTTCCACTTGAGTTCACAGACAAAATAGCCTATGCCATGTTTGAAATGAAGCAAGGCAATATAAAAGGATCGTGTGTAATTGGCTAATATACTTTAACATTTTAACTAATATTTTCAGTGTTGTGTTTTTGGAAGACACTTACTTAAGTTCTTCTCTTGGTACTCAAGAGCTGTTTATAATCATACAGGATATAATTTTAATATGGCCTGTTCGGGTGCCATTAACCCATTGTTAGGCTCTACTGCCTGTAGAAGGGAAGGGGTGACCTTTCAAAACGGTGGTTTGAAATGGCCCTGTGGCGACAGCAGAGAGACATCCAAACAACGGTGGAAACAAAAGGACACTTTCTCACATCTCTCTAAAGAAAAACTTTATTGAAAACGTGAGTCTGTAAAAGGAAGAGCCACAGTGCAGAAAAGCGAGCAACTGAAAGGCAGGATCAGGCTACGAGCTTGTGTGGCTTCGCCCAGAAGCAGGGTCCACAGACTACTAGCACCAGTAAGAAAGGTGCGGCCACATGGGACCCACAGAGGAGACATGAGAAACCGCGAAGCGCTCTTCAGCAATTCCCGGGGTGGGGAGGACAGTGTGTGTGTGTGTGTGTGTGTGTGTGTGTGTGTGTGTGTGTGTGTTTGTGTGTGTGTGGCGGGAGGAGGGAGGGAGTATGAAGCGCTCTTCAGCAATTCCCGGGGTGGGGTGGACAGTGTGTGTGTGTGTGTGTGTGTGTGTGTGTGTGTGTGTGTGTGGCGGGAGGAGGGAGGGAGTGTGAAGCGCTCTTCAGCAATTCCCGGGGTGGGGTGGACAGTGTGTGTGTGTGTGTGTGTGTGTGTGTGTGTGTGTGTGGCAGGAGGAGGGAGGGAGTGTGAAGGTCTGCTGACCCTGAAGCTATATTCTACTTTGTAAAGGGTACCAAGAGCATCACGTGGAGAAACACCCATGAGGAAGGAAGGTCCATGTGATCTTTATAACCTCACAGTAAAATCATTTTCTAGAAAGAAAAAAAAAAAACTCCAAAACACAAGGGAAAGTCAGCAAACTAAAGAATGCCTAAACTCTTCACGGGATGAAGGACTTCCAAGTGTAGTTTCCCGAGCGCTGTAAACACACCGCCATCCTTCCTGAGCCCACTC
Source organism: Microtus oregoni (assembly GCF_018167655.1). Lineage (NCBI taxonomy): Eukaryota > Metazoa > Chordata > Mammalia > Rodentia > Cricetidae > Microtus > Microtus oregoni. The sequence continues at coordinate 62,109,028 of NW_024543059.1, read as the reverse complement.
CTTCCCAAATTGAGTGGGTGAGCATCTGAGATGTCAGAAGACAAATGGGCTCATATTTTTTCCTGAATTTCTTTCTATTCACCGTGGTTTCTAAGCAAAGTCTCTTAGTCTTCCTACAAAACAAGTGAGATATAGTTTGACTTTTATTAAAAGAGACCCGGTAAGAGCTGAGCATCCCTTTCACAATCGATGTGTTCTTCATGGAGGATGGTTGTTGCAAAACTACCATTGGCTTGCTCACGAAGGAGGAAAGGTGAGCAAATGCAAGCAGTTTTAAAATAAAATCTACCCCCAACCGAAACCCATTCTCTGAGCTTCCATAAAAACCTCGTATTGTTCGGGATGGGACTGAGGCCAAGAACGAAGCTCTCTCTTCCCTTTCTCAGACTTCAAATCTGAATTCTGAAATGATAAGAGGCACTTTTTAAATTCTTAAAATAGATGGATTTAGGAGTGTCTGAGCCAAGGTAGAGCCTAGTTACTCACAGATAAGCCATAACTGCCTCTGTGAGTATATTAAATGTAAAATGTATAAAATGTGCAAAATGGGCAAGAAAAAATCTCTAAAAAAAATCCAAGGAAAATTTAACTGAAAATTACCTACCTTTTCAATCCTTTGCAGACCTACTTAGAATTGGCAACAACAAAAAGTTCCTTAGAAAACAAGAATCTTCCAGGTGAAAAGGCCATGTATGTATCACGGATTGAACTTCATCGCATTTTCCCCGGGTTGGGTGATTTAAAGTTTTTTAGAACTCCCCTTTGCTTTGAGCCACTGGGGAGGACGAAAACATTTGCTCAGGCATCTGTAACTGATAACATCAGTAATCATAACGGAAGTGAAAGCTAGCCACAGAACAGCACAAGCCCCATCGCACCCCTAACTGAATATTCCAGAGGAAGGGACTGACTTTGCCAGCATGAAAAAGCCAAGTACTGCACAGAAAGTTCCCCCTTGCAGAGCCTCAGGGATCTTGAAAAGACACTGGTGCTAACATCCTCAAGATAGAGCAGGATGGAGGGCCTGTGGAGAACTCCTAGAGTCCTCTTTGTCCGTAGTCCTGCTCTAACAACAAATCATACAAAATACAGAAAGATTATATATGAGAGGACACCCTTTTAACTTATTTTTTCTCCGTTTTTTTTTTATTCTTTGTGCCTTTTATATCATGTGCTTCCTTCCCATTCATTTCCTCACACTTTTGTATCCAACCTCTGTTCTTGCCCCTACCCTCCAAAATAATAAGATTTGAAAGGGGAAAAAAAAGAGAAAGAAAAAAATCATTCATGTCATGGAAGCTGCAGTGTGACACACAGGGAGTCATGAAGTAAACCGCTTTATCCTCATATCTTCACTTGCAAGTGCCCATTGCAAAGAGTCACGGGTCTGGTCCGAGGCCTCTGGTTTCTACTACACTATCGATGCTACCCTTGCTGGGACTCTTCTTGGTTATCCTGCTGCTGCCTTGTGTTGTAGAGATCCCACAACTTTGGGTCCGCAGGACCAGTGAGGGGCCACTTCTTGAGGCAAATCTCTCCAATTTCTTTGCCCCCACTTTCCAATATGAATGAGGTACACCTGCTATATTTATCCTTCATGGCAGTACACGTTCGACTTAAATCTTTTCTTTTGTGGTGGTAATTTCACCAATGCAAAGGTTTCCTACCCAAGGCATTTTGATCTGTTTATAACTATTGAGTTAGACATATATTGATTTTTACACTAAAAAGGGGCCAAAGATCTAAAACAATGTTCTAGACTTCTCTTTTTGTGAGTTCTCTTCTGACGTGTGCTGCCGCACGTTCAGTTTCTTCCTTATTGTGTGTGCATGCGTGCTCATGCTTGCGTGTGTGAGTGTGTCTGTGTGTGTGTGTGTGGTGTGCGCATGTGCATATGTGTGTGTTTGAGTGTTGGAGAGCATGCACACATATGCATGTAGAGGCTAGAGGACAGTCACGGAAGTCATCTGGAACATCATCTACCTCCTTTGAGACGGTGTCTCTTTAGCAGGGAGTTCACCGATTAGACTAGAATGGTTCTCCAGAGACCCTCAGGGACCTGCCTGTCTCTACTTCCCAGTTCTGGATTACAAGCGCATGCTACCACACCTGACATTGGGGGGATAACATGTTTTGATTTATTTTGAAACACTTTATTTAATACTCACACTTGCATATACTGTGTTTTGAACAAACCCATCCTCATCCCCTCCTTGCCCTTTTCCTTCCTATCACCATTTTTCCCACCCAGGCATTTCTATATGGGTACTGAAATCATCTTGAGAAGGGAAGGGGAGGGGAAGGGAGGGGGGAGGGGAGGGGAGGGGGAAGGGGGGAGGGGAGGGGAGGGGAGGGGAGGGAAGGGAAGGGAAGGGAAGGGAAGGGAAGGGAAGGGAAGGGAAGGAAAGGAAAGGAAAGGAAAGGAAAGGAAAGGAAAGGAAAGGAAAGGAAAGGAAAGACAATATGAGACTCCCTATGACTGGGAGGCAAGTCAAGGCCTCATGCGGTGCCACATAATCTTTTCCATAAAAATAACTCCCTCTCTCCCTCTTGCTCCCCTTCCCCCTTTTACCTCTTCCTCTCTTCCTCACTGTACCTCTGACCCCTCCCTTTTAAGTCACCAAGGGTTTTTTCTGAAGAGTCGGGTTGCAAAAGACCCCAAAGCAAGCGTAACAGATAGAGTAAAATCATTTGTCAAAACTGTATGAATTTGTGATTCATAAGAGGCAAGAGGCAATTTAAGGAGATTGTTTTCCACCATTGACATGGCTGTCAAAATAAATGTGGGGGAGATAATTATAGTAATTAACAAAACAGTTAATTTTTCTTTGTCACGAGATAAAGTTCAGTTTGATTTCTGATTAAGAGACGATTAACGCCGAACGCTTTTCTTTCATTGCTGCTGACCATTCTAAGTTGCGGACCAGGGTTCATCTCAGTCTCATAACCACTGACTCGCACTGGGAAGACAGCCCATCAGCAATCAGAGGCTTTGACTCCAGTCCTCAGCATTTTCTTTTCATCCGCACCCCCTCTTAACTACTCAGCAAAGAAAATTCACATCATCGTCTGCTGAAATCACATTGCAGACAATCTCTCGGGCCTGTGTTCTGATTGACTTTGGTCCTCCACACAGGATGTGATATCACAAATAAAAATTTTCCTACAAATAAGTCTGGTAGGAGAAAGGGTGTTGTGCAAGACTCATAAGCTTCCAGATGAGGAGGTATGAATGTGCACATATCTATCTATCTAACTGCTTGCGGGGAGTCTTGGCATCAGAGTAGTCCACAGTGAAGGTCCAAAATCATTATAAACAAAGCAGGGGAAAGTACATACATTGAATTTCTTAGTAATTGAAGTGATTAAATGACTTGTTCTTGGATGCTCGTATCATTTCTCATTAAGCTGGACTCTGTTTATGAACATCTCAAGCCAACTGTGCCTTGAAAAAAAAAGTTAGTGAGATGCTCTAGTGATTAAAGCTTGGCTAAGAGGTGGAAAACCTAAGGCTGTGGAGGCCCACAGGCCCTAAAGGGTTCCACAGTAAAACAGGCAGGCTTGAGTCCGTACTTCATTCGTCCTTGGGGACCGTGCATCAATTATAGTCACTCTCTTGACTCCGTTTCTGTTTTCAAGAAATTGGAGGATATTGATGCGATGAGCAACAGGTCATTCACTGCTCTAGCATTCAGTCAGTTCATAATCTTTGCCAGGGCTAGAATTACCAGAGAAACGTAAGAAAGATAAATAATACTCTGCTTCCTGTACAAAATGCCGCTTGTAAATCAGTAGGGTGTACATCATTTCTTTTGTTTGAGTGCAAGTATAAGAAAAAGCAACAGCTATACCTCTTCTTAAAAAGACATGGTTTTATGTAGTCCACATAACCTTGAACTTGCCATGTAGCTAAGCATGACCTTGGATTCCTAACCCTCCTGCCTCTGCCTCCTAAGTGCTGTGTTTGCAACTAGGCACCACTGTCCCTGCTTTTTGCAGTACTGGGGATCAAATCCAGGAAGTCATGCAAGCTAGGCAAGCAATCTAGTAACTAAACAGTAACTTCAGGAACTAAATCAGCTCTTTCTGTTAATTAATAACAAAAACTCAGAGTCCAAACAATATGTACTCCCTTTTTTCATAAGTTTATATAAAATTGACTAGTTGGCTGAGACTAGGCCTGTCTGAGTCTCTTAGTGTAGCAGGTTTATTTATATGGATTCAGCTGATGAATTGGCTAAATGTTGAAAACTTAGTAGTATTTCTCATACATGTGGCCTCTTAGCTAGGGAAACCAAAATGATCAAGCCAAAGGTCTCCATAAATCTCTCATGATAAATTCTTCTAGCAAGGCCTTGCTCCTTCTTCAGGCACTGCCATGTTTAATTGGCCAAAGCAGGGCAAGGTTCAAAGCCAACCCTGATTCTAAGAGTGAAGAAATGAGAGTCTACACCTTCAGAGGTGTAGGAGGAACAATAAGCTCGGGTGACAAAGACTATGGTTTCATAGAGATAAGAAGTCGCAATGATGTCTATAATCAGTCTGCCACAGTCATGAGTGCTGTCTGAAGGGAATCCTACACATATGCAGATCTCCAACTGTGGGGACATAGGAGAATCAAGATCCAGCCAGGACTTTCAAGAAAATCACAGTTTGGAGAAGGACCCAGTCTTGGCTAATTATGGCTCCATGTGATAAATAGCAGGACAGAAGTGATTGAAGATCTAGGTGTAGGGCAATTTCTGCACAAGAATCTGGGAACAGAATTCAACTCAGGAGCCTGGCTTTGATCGGGGCTCAACAAGTAATCCCTGGTTTCTACCTCATAGAAAGAATATCAACAACTGAAAAATGATAAAGAGCTGGAGGGTGGCATACAGAGAATGGAAAGGTCATTTTAGCAAAAGCCACCATAGGTAGGTTAAAAAATAAAAATAAAAAAGACGACTATTCAGGTGGTTTTTAACAAATAGTAGCAAAGTGATCAATATGCTGGACAGCAATAACTAACCATGGCAATTTTGAACTGTCCCATCAGAAACCTCTGATACTGAGTTACAGGCAGTCATAGACACATATACTTTAAGGTTGCTAGTGGCTCCAATTGGGAAGGAGGGAGGCAAAGCAGGCGTGGTCATGTAAAAATGAATAAATAGTATTTGCTTTTATTCCAAGTAGCAATAACTGCTATGTTTTAATTACAAGAAGAAACAAAGCATTTAAGTAAACCACAATAGATAAATTTTACAAAATCAGCTTGAACCAGCTACATGTGTGCTGAAAGTGGTAAAAATCTCTAAGCAAGTGCCAAAGCAGGCCTGGCATTCAGATGAGTAATGTCAGCATCTCCTTTCCTCCTCCTTCCTCTCTCCTCCACATCCTGGGTGTCTCTCAGCACAACTGTTGCTAACTTTGTATAACTGGTGGTCCGGAGGCTTGAGCATTGGCAGTGTGGGCTGTTGTTAAGGAGCTCGCACAAAAACAAGCAAGAGTCTGGTCTTTGTTGTGAGCTTCATTTCCCTATTGTTGTTTTCCTTGTCTTTAAAGGCAAATTCTTTACCCATGCAGTAAGACTGGGACTTCATAAACAGAGCAAATGTTAGTTTAAACCCTGTAATGATTATAATTTCATCAAATGTGATTTATTTTTGATAACTTTATTGGTCCTTTCATTTTGAAAAGTGGCCATGTGAATGGTTTGGGTTTTGTTGTTGTTGTTTCTAATGAGAGATGAGATAAATGACCATGTGTGCCAGAACAGACTGATAAGGATGTTTGTTCCCATATTTGTGCTTGTGGAACTAGGTTGGCCCATCTTGCCATTACCACTTCCTAGTCTGAAAGACCATCCTGTGCGTAAAGCCAAAGGCAGCATTAGCAGGGGTGTCTCTGAACCCTGGTATACACTGTCTTCCAATCAGGTCCACAGTAACATCTGTTACCATGCCCGTGGCTCCTTGAACCCGTATTATCCCCATTTCACAGGTGATACGCTTCTTCAAGCTCAGCCAATTTAAACCCACAGTAAATAGCAATCTGGAATCTTGAATTCTGCCCCACAATGCCCCCATTTCAACTGCCTTCTCTGCCTCAGTGGGGGCAGCGTGTTAATACAATTGGCTTTGGCAGACAGTGCTAGAATTCTGAAAAAAATAAAATATTATTCCTTCCTCCATCCTACCTTCTGACACCACAGACCATCAGAAAAAAAGAAAAGAAAAGAAAAACATAAGCAAGTCAGCCCTGAACCTATAAGCCTGCCGAGTGGATGGACCTTTCTAAGATACTGAGTCAGAATGATTTCCATGAGAAAACACATTTGTTCACTCAATGCTTTCTGTAATTTAAGAGGCCTACAGTGGCAGCAGTGTGTTCTCTTCCAGGATAGGCCATCATGAAAGGAAGTGTGAGTTGTAAGAAACTTGGGGTACTGGGGGTTGGGGGGTGGGGCATGGGGGACCATGGGATGGTTTCATCACTAAAGAGTTGCCCTGCAGGCATGAGAAGCTGAGTTCAATCTACAAAATCCGCATAAAGAGCCTGGTGTGGTGGCATGCTTGCAATCCCAGCCCTGAGGAGGCAGAGGCAGGAGGATCCCTGGTGCTCACTGAGAAGCCAACTTCACCAAAAAGGAGCTTCAGCTTCAGCGAGAAAGTCTGTGTTTAAAAAAAAAAAAAAAAAAAAAAAGCTAAGGTGGAGAATGACTGAGGAAACCTCAGGTTATCTCTGACCTACACACACACACACACACACACACACACACACACCCTCCCACACCCTCCCATCGCATACAAACTAAAAAGAAATTTCATCCTGCTGTGACTCAAAATTCAAGGAACTTGCTATACTTTAGCCCACCAACAGAAACTTTTGCCTGTGGCCTTTAAAAGAAACTGGGACAAGCTCAGGATAATTCGAGGAGGTGAACCTAGGGACTCTGAATCCTTTCGATCTGTATATTCCACTTCTGCTCTCAGGGCCTCTCTATGCATATTTGGAAAGAACTCCTAGGCTAACCCCTTCAGGTGAATATTATATCCCCGAAGAAAACTCAAGTCATCGGTGTGGGGTACTTGTTGTTTACAGAAAGCAAGCTTTTTTAAAGTAAATGGGTACTATGAATTCCAGACAACCAAGCCACGTTCCAAATCAGGACCGGTAGAATTTGGATGACGAAGGCAAAACAAAGTCTTTATTCTCTACGGTGAGTCACTCAGGACAAGTATCAGGAAGAGACTGGGGGCAAGGGAAGAGAGAAAGCATTGCTGTCATAGAGTCCTCCCACCCACCCACCTTCCCCCCTGAACCCCACAAAAGCTGCTTTCCAAAGGAAAGGGGGTGACTACGAAGTTTATTTATGCTTTTTAAAGAGCACTGCCAATCCTAATTTATCAGTTATTGTCTTGTGACAATTTATTCATTGTTCGCTGTTAGAAGCCAGAAGTTACGTAGAAGTGCATGATTGGTGAGCGTCTCTATTTCAATATGGTATAATAGAGATAACGCAGTGCCCAAAAGCTCCGCCGCAGACTTTTGTCTGCTTTGTCTCTTTTCATTACTCTATCAGAATCTTCATTTAATATAATCCAAAAAAGCAAGGTAATTGCTTCACTTATCGGTTATCATCGCTCTCGCATACTTATCGTGTCAAAATTATTTATGTGGATAGGCCAGGTTGATCTTGCTGCATTCAGAAGCTTAAAATTTGAATAACTGTTCTGCCAGTTAGGTTATCAAAATTGCAGCATAAGCAATGAGCCTCTGTTTTCTGGAAGCCAGAGTGGGGGGAAGGCGTGGCCTCTGGATGTGCTGATGAGAAGAGGAGACCTGGCTTGAGGGGCCAGGGCTCGAAAGAGCATTTTGGTGAAAAACAAACGGAATGGCTAAGAAGAGAGAGAGAAACTGGGCATTCACTGTGTATTTTATCTGTGACAGGAGAATGACGCCAGCCTGCCCTGCCCCACCAGGCCTTCTGGTATTTTTCTTAGACAAGGACCGCAGAATACTATATCTATATGTATATACTATATATAATATATACACACGTACACACCACACATGCACACACGTGTGCACGCGCGCACACACACACACACACACACACACACACACACACTGAGTACAATTGTCCCCAAGACCCTCATACACCCCTCCTTGTGGAAGACTCTCCCTAGATACGTCTCTGAATGCTATTTTCAACATGCTAATCATCTGCCAGTCATCAGCTATTCTGTCACCATAAAGACATATTAGGCTAACATGAAATGTGGCAGGTTTTCAGTCTCAAGGCAAACATTTGTTTCTACAAGATCATTTTTGTTAGATATGTCTGGTTTTGAGGCATCTACATCTCTCTTTTGTTTATAAATGCCGATGGCGAGTATTCATCCCTAGTTCTAAATCAGGGACTAGCCCTCTAGTAGGACAGAAAAGTTAAATAAACATTAAGGTTTCATTCTCTGTCCCAGAACTCTCTCTGTCTCTCTCTGTCTCTCTCTGTCTCTCTGTCTCTGTGTGTGTGTGTGTGTGCATTCTGTAAATGTGTGAAAGGGGCTTACAGTGTAGCCTAGGCTGCCTTTGAACACACAATCTTCCTGCCACAGTCTGTCAAATAAGTTAGTAGACTTGGTTTTCAATTTGTATTTCTTCCATTTGTCTTCACAAACACCAGATTACAAGCACAAGAGTGAAGAAAATATTCCCTCACCTCTCCCTTATAGTGCTGGGTCTAACACAAGCCACGTATGATGGTTAATATTGATTATCAACTTGACAGGATAGATAATCACCAAAAAGACAAGCATCTGGGCATATCCATGAGGGATTATCTCAATTAGGCTCACTGAGTCAGAGCCTAAGTGCGGGCAGCACCATCCCAAGGGTCAGAATTCTATATAAGTTAGAACTCAAGCCAAGCAGCAGTATTTACTCATCTCTGCTTCCTGGCTGTCCATGTAATGGAGCCACGTACCTCAAGTCCTTCTGCCGTACCTTCCTCACCATGATGGGCCATCACCCTCCAACTGTGACCCCCCCCACAAACCTTTTCTCCCTTAACTTGCCTTTTCTCTGGCATTTGGTCACAGCAATGAGGATATCATCAGTACATGAAGCAATCACTCCGTTATGAGACACTTCTCTAGCCCAGAGATTCAAACAATTTTTGTTAATATTGTGGGGATTTTTCTTGGGACTGAACTTAAGACCTCATCCATGCTAGTTAAGTACTGTACCACTATGCTACATCCCCACTTCCTCAGTGAGATCTCTCTATCCTACCTCTTCCAGGACCGCTAATTCTCTCCAGCATCTTCCGCTTTAGAATAGAATGTATTTGGGAAAGTTATCTTGCTTCAGTACAGCTCATGGTCTTATCATATCCAGCTGGCCGTTATCATATCAGTCAGGAGATGCTCATTCAGACGCACCCTTGCTGGTTACCTAGTACATGTCCTTATGACTACGCTACACTCATTTTAGGTTCTATAATGGATACTATATAGTATGTCCACATTCTCTCAATGAAGCGGGTAATTACTCATCCAGATCATATGTAGGCTGTAATACCAATGAGGAATACCTAAACTAATATTCTTATTAAAATTCCCTTATGAATCTAATTCTTTACTTACATGGATTGCCAAGGAGCTAGTAATACATGAGGAACAAGAACATTCTTGTGGCTTCCTCTTATTCTTGTCTTGGTTAATCATCTTAAAGTTCAATGAAGAATACATCTTTAAAACCCAACATACACATTAACATCTTGATAGTGAGGACTGTCCCAGACATTAGAACTGAAAATGAGGTGAACCTTATGATCTTAAAGGGCACTTTCTAGCCCTGAGAGTCAATTTATCTTTACGAATCAAGCATGATATGGATGTATTTTGAAGAAAGAGATGCAAGTAGGGTCATGGCCAATAACAGCTCAATGCTTAGAAGAGTACCCAGTACGGAAAATGCATCCAAGTGCATGTTAACTGGCTGAGTATATAAAGAAGTCAAGAGACTTAGCCCTAACCCTTAAAAACACTACTCACCAATCACTAAGCACCTGACCTCTAACAGGCCCATTCCAAGGTCTCATTCACAGCTCAATTCTTTAGAGCAGTGGTGCTCATCCTTCCTAACTCTGAAACCCTTTAATACAGTTCCTCACGTTGTGGTGACCCCCAGTCATGCGTTTCTACTTCATAACTATAAGTTTGCTACTGCTATGAATTGTAATGTTGATATCTGGTATTTAACCCCTGTGAAAAAGTCAATAGAACCCCAAGGGGGTTGCGGCTCACAGGTGGAAAGCCACTGTTTAGAGTGTTGTCTCCTTCAGCACTGGTACTTGCTCACTTTGTGTGCACCACTGGGGACCCATACACCCTGTCTTCTACTGAGATTCTGAGCTTGATGTCAGCAGCCATGTCTATCCACAATGACTGATGAAGTTTTACACATAAAAATTATAAATAAATATCTAATGAAAGAGTGGAGTGGCCTGATTATTCTCAACATTATATGAAGCTTTAGAAGCAAACCATCAGCACGGTGTACCTACCCACAGCACATCTCATTCTCAGACCTCTTTTCACGGTCCATGTTTTCCCCATCACTCTTTCGCAACGCTGCTACATAAGCCAGAATTCGAGGCAAGCATGGAGATGGGAATGTTAATGAATTCCTATTGAATGCTAGCTGGAAAAGCGAGGACACAAGGAAATTACTCATACTTCAGTACAGCTTGCAGATAATGTGACTTTATTACTTGTTTATTCATTTATTTGTCTGTTCATCAAGTAGGGCTTGACCATATGCCAGGCATTGTGTTGCTCTTAAGATCGAGGGGTAAATGAGTTATTTTTCTGCTCTTGAGAATTTAAAGTTCAATGATAGAAAAAGAACTGTAGAAAACTGTAGTTTACACCAAAATTTACTACTTGCTAATTCTGAAACCTTGAACAATTCACATTACCTTCTCGGGACTCACCTTCCTTAAATGAGAGAATAAGGATAATTGTGTTGAGATTGTGGTTCTGTGACATGGCTCTTCTTCCGTGGTATTGTGTCTACTAGGTCACAGACATTCAACTGGTGTTGGTTGTATCTGAATGCAAAATACTGAAGAAACGCAGAAGATAGGGAAATTAGCGTATGAGGCAAAAAGGGGTGCCTAGGTTTTAAACTTGAAGGATGAGTGGAGGAACTGGACTCTGAAGAAGGGTAACAGTAGATCCCAAAAGGGAAAGCAATGACACAAATGCCAGGTACGATCTGTTAGTGAATGAACACTGACTAGGGGTGCTCAGGGACCTTTGACCCTCTTCAATACAATCAATGACCAATAGCTCCTCCCACTTCAAACCTATGGGAATCTCTGCTCTTTAATTAAAACAAAATATGAGCACCCATTTCACATTATTTAGGTTGATACTGGGATATGATTTAGTCTCCTGGAATCACTATGTATTCAATTTTTAATTCTGAGGTTAAGTAGTCACTACCATGTTTATCTCAAGAGCAAAAATTTAATCTAATCTGTATGCTTCATATTATTAAAGAAGGACTGGATGGCCAGGCGGTGTGATGCACACTTTTAATCCCAGTACAAGGGATTCAGTAGGGGGCAGATTTCTGTGAGTTTGAGGCCAGCATGGTCTATAGAGTGAGTTCCAGGACAGCCAGGGCTGTTACACAGCAAACCCTGTCTTGAAAAACCGAAAAAGGAAGAAGACAATGAAGGAGAAAGGGGAAGAAGAAAGAAAGAAAGAAAGAAAGAAAGAAAGAGAAAAAGAAAGAAAGAAAGAAAGAAAGAAAGAAAGAAAGAAAAAGAGGAAGGACTTGATGTCTGAACAAATCTGGACAATTTTATCTAGATGACAAGATACACTTCAACTGTAGTAAGCAACATGTCCAAACCTGGATGTCTTCATTCAACTACATCCTTAATAAAATGTCTAATAAAATATCTGTACATAGTAATAATACATTAAAAATTACATTTAACATTTTTTTCAATAAAAAGTGCAGTCTACTTTGAGTACCTGATGTTCTGGTGATGTCATTGGTGTGGACCAGATTCCTCTCCTCTTCACTTCCATTGCTACTCAAGATCATCTAAAATTCATCTGGGTTAAGGTATTCCATATGCACTGCTTTTTCTTTACACAAGGGTCATTCATTCTCAAACAACTTTTCATTCCCTTTTAAAAATAGGTACTCCATTGGCTTTTCCCCGGAGATCTGGGATCCTGCCAATTCTTCACAGATCTTCACGTGCTATCATTCTTGGCTCTGGAGCTACATCAATTATTTTCCTGGCTAATCCAAAGTACAGTAGGTCAAGACCAACTAACAAAAATATGTGACTTCTCAAAGTCAAATCCAGCGCTTTCCCTTGCGCTTTTATCCCTGCCTTCTCCAGTCGGGCACCTCTCAACAGTGTCGAGTGATCTATACACACATGAAACTGTCAAGAGTTTCAAAGAACAATTTAGAATCATCTAAAGCCTGTAACACTGTTAACCCCTACTTGATACATGAAAAATATTTAGCAAGGTTTAGGGAACTTGTATGGGACTTTTTATTGATTTTATTAAGCTATACATTTTTCCCTACTCCACTCCCTGCCTCTCTCCTCCCCTTCAACCCTCTCCCATGGTCCCCATGCTCCCAATTTACTCAGGAGATTTTGTCTTTTACTACTTCCCATGTAGATTAAATCCATGTATGTCTCTCTTAGGGTCCTCATTGTTGTCTAGGTTCTCTGGGATTGTGATTTGTGGGCTGGTTTTCTTTGCTTTATGTTTAAAAACCACTTATGAGAAAGTACATATGATAATTGTCTTTCTGGATCTGGGTCACCTCATTCAATATGATGTTTTCTAGATCAAGCCATTTGCCTGCAAATTTCAAAGATGTCATTATTTTTCTCTGATGTATGGTATTCCATTGTGTAAATGTACCACATTTTCCTTATCCATTCTTCAATTGAGGAGCTTTTAGGTTGTTTCCAGGTTCTGGTTATGACAAACAATGCTGCTATGAACATAGTTGAACTCATGTCCTTGTGGTAAGACTGAGCATCCTTTGAATATATACCTAAAAGTGGTACTGCTGGGTCTTGAGGAAGGATGTTAACTAATTTTCTAAGAAATCGCCATTGTCTGGGAATTTTCCCATTTACAGTTAGGTTTATGTGTTTGTGAGCAGCTAGATGAGTGTTAGTCAGGTGAGATGATGCTGTAGAACAATGCTAGGACAGAAGCATGGTTTCCTTAGCTCAAGGTGATGGATAAAATGTCTTTGGTCTCCTGATTGTTCTATTCTAAATCCCTAAAGAAATGGCAATACCCACCAGAAAAAAAAAACAATAAATTATAAACCTTATTACTAATTTTTAAAAAAAGATAAGGAGAGAGAGAAAGAGGAAGAGAGGAAAAAGGGAGGGAGGGAGAAAAAGAGGAAGGAAGAATCAAGAAAAGGTAGGGAAAGAGAAAGAGATCAACATTAGCAAACCAGAGCTTGAGGAAAACCTTGCAGAAAGGAGTCAAATTGGGTCCTTGTTAGACAAAAGCCAGCATCAGAAACGACCCAAAAGACATGGGAGGAGAAGGTATAATAAAGATGGGAATTGTTTTCTTCATGCAAGCTCTTAAATCTAGGCTAAGTTGCCCCTTTTCATTTGACTTGATTGACAGCTGTGGAGCCCCAAGCCTGTTCATGTTCTAGAAAGAAAAAGCCACCTGTCAATCGAGTTTGCCTTTGACACAGAGCCTGGTGGCTTCCTTCCCATTTAGGATACTGTCCTCTTTGATGAAATAGTCTATTTCATCCTGAACGTCACCTATGCCAGCCAGTATGCTAATGAAGTAGTATTTTTGCACAAAAATTAATTATCTTTCCAAGATTACCAAACATCGAAAGGAAACAAAATGAAAGAAAAAAAAGAAAGATAAATGTAAATATAAAAAGGTTTCTCTATGGAAACATCTGTAATGGAAAGAATTAAGAAAACATTAAAAATTCAGGGCATGAAGAGATGGCTTAGCAGTTAAGAGCACAAACTCAGAAAACCTTAAACATGTGTGTATAGGTATTAGGAGACAATAAATACAAGAAAGGACCTGAAATGGGCAAAGAAATAACAAAAGAAAATGAGTAACATTTTCCTCCAACAGAAAAAAAATACTAATGTAATGATTAACAAATCCAATAAATGTCGAGAAAAATGTAGAATAAATACTAACCTGTTTAAAACTTTAGAATACAAAACAGGAAGGAAAATCTTCACAGACTTTCAGAGGTGAAGAAGAATGGTCACTGAACAGGAAACGAGAGAATGGATTGTCATCAATTGCTTTTATCAGTGACAGAGGGCTGAGGGCTAAGGAGCCATCTTTAAACACAGAATTCTGTATTAAATGCAATTTTAGATGAAAGAAATCAGAAAATTTACCTGGTATGTTCTAATAATATAGAAAAAAATCTCAAAAAATAAGAAGAGAAAACATAATCTAAGAAAAAGTATCTAAGAACAACTTAACCAACCCACAAGTACATTGAAAAAAATCCTATGATGACCAACAGGCTAAAAATGTCATAAGTATAAATTAAAAGGGAATGAGAGACCTTTATGGAAATATGATTTATATTAATTGGGGATGATAATGCAGATGAAAACACAGAAGTCAAAGAGTTCATAGTGAAATATAAAGCAAAGTCCAATGGTATATTATTTGGGCAATTGTTGAGACATGTGTGTGCATTTATTCATCAGATTTTTCATTCAATATGTGATACGCTGTTTTCTTCATGTGTCTAATCCCCCCTACAAGTCTAGAGACAATAATAAACATGAAACTATACAGTTTATGTATTATTTCAGAGTTTTATATTTTTAAGTCAAACAATAAACAATGCATGAAAGACTTGTTTATGGTTACTGAACTCAAATGTGAGTGATAGCAATGTAACAATATAAATCTACAAGTTATGAAAATAAGGTTTGCATGTAAAATTCCCTCACTAAAAATGTCAGCATAATGGTTCAGTTGACCTACGTCAACAGGAGGGGTGGAAAGACTGTAGATGAGCCGATTTTTCTCATCTCCACTAGCAGGGGAAAAGTGAATCTAAGGCCAGTGAATGAAGCATCCTGGTTACATAGAATGTCAAGCAGTAGCATAAGTCAACAGAAGACTAAAACAGCAACCACAAAAACATACCAAGAGTAAACATTACAACTTACCGGGGACTGAGGAGAAGACAGAGGGGAAGTGCATGAACTTCTGTCTACATCTACAAGTCAGTGGACACTATCTGAAGCCTTGAGAAAACCAAGAACACCGTCCATTATTTAGCCACATGATGGCAAGTGTCAGAATGCCTCTGAGAGTCAGTTAATACTGCTTTTGGGAATATTTGGGGGGAACATTCCATATTTCATTCATTTCTTTTCTGCACATGTATGAGCCATTATACCAGTACATACGTCTGAAAGTGAAAATTGATAAATAAAAACTTCAGTGGGGTTTCTGTCATGTGGATACTTATTACCACTGAGAAGAACAAGAGCAGAAATTTTGTTATTATATATCTGTCACCCTTTGCTGTGTACCTTCTCTGTGTAAGACGCACATCTCTAACAATGAGCCAGAGACAAAGTCTCTGCTCTGAGCACACTCACCGTCTAGCCATGAAGACCCACTAAACAAGCAATTACATGAATAAATTACTCAATTATGCCGTATTAAGTGCCAGGAGGGTTAGTGTTTTAACTAGAGAAGAACAGCCGATCAGTCGAAGCTGAGAGACCAGGTTCCTTAAGAAGCAAAGGCAGATTTCATGCATTCTCTCAGTATGCCGTTCTCAGTCTTTGACTATGTTGGGAATGCTGTGTGAAACGCTGGTCTGACTGGAGGGTGACACTACCTCCCATTTAAGCAGCATTTTTTCCTCCTGCTCTTTTTTGAAATGTTTATAATTCTTTGAGAAGTTCATACAATGTGTTTTGAACAATGTAAATTCGCACAAACTCCTTCCCTTACCACACTCTCAATGTCCCACCCAGCTTAGAGATTCTTCTGTCTTACGTTCTTGCTGTTGCTATTGTTGTCTTTGTTTCTCTGCCCCCATTGACACCAGCTTGCCTTGCACAGTTAGTCTTGAACTACTGTTCTACTTTGTGTCCTGCTACCATGGTCACACACTTAAAAGTGACAGTAACAACCGAGTCTACCTCTCCCCACACCTAGCAAATGTTTGCAGCCCTCAGCCAGCGGCAGCATTGTGTATTCTCCTTTCCCGGCTTTTGCCTGGCAGGAGTTTATGTAGGTCTTGAGCATGCTGTGACAGTCTCTGTGGGTTCATATGGCCATCTGCCCTGATGTTCCTGGAAAACGCTGCTTTCTTGAAGTTACTCACCACCACCGGCTCATGCAATCTTTCTGTCCCCTCTTCCTCAAAGATCCCTGAACCCTGAGGTGAGATCGTGAATGGCTGGTTTTAGAAGTACAAACACAGCTTTCCCTGTGTTTTCTGAATTTGAAGAATGTCCCTGAGAACATGATCCAAAAATTACTTATATCTTTAAAAAAAATAATACATTGAAACTTAATAATTTGACAGCCTGCTAAGAGCTAGGTGAAGATCAAACCACCTAAACACTGGAGTTCCCAGGCCGGTGGAAAGCTTCAGGTATGCCCTGAACTTAAGAACCTTTTCTATGCCCACTTCTACTGGGATTCACTCAGAAACTCGGAGGAACAAAAAGAATACTTTTTCTCAACCTGGATCCAAACAAGATATTGGTCAGAGTATGAGAGGAGATCTATTCTCCTGACCAGAGACACTGCAAGACACTGAAAGCTATTCCAAGTAGGGGAGAGGTTGACAGAGTTAAGAGGAGAATATATTGACTATTAGGGCACTATTTTATAATCGAACAAGTGTCATTTGTGGTCCTTTAAACACTTGGGAGTTCTTATGTGCCTAGTTCAGAACCGGTGTAGTGCACAGGACCCCAGAATGAGCTATCTCAGTTCCAATGAGCCCTTGCTCTCTCCAGAGGCTCGAGCGTGCACACTGCCAGATGTCAGACACACTACCAGTACTTCCCGTTTGGTAGCCTACTAAACTCAATCATTTGACCATTTCACAAGACCAGGAGGGCAGGCCAGGACATCTCGGTTGCTGGTAACTCGCTTTGAAAATATCAATTAATGTCCATCTTAAGCTGAGAGCTGTGCTTGGGCAGCTGCAGTGGGTAAAACACACAGGACACGTTCACTCTTGTGTGACTCATGCAAAGTCAACCAAGCAAGAAGTTCAGCTTTCGTCGACCACAAATCAAGCTGCATTTCAACCTGGTACTATTCTTCTTAAAATAACTAATTTAAAAATAGATGCCCCAAAGCTTAGTAACAGAAAAACCAACAGACTTTACGTTCTTGGTTGCCTCTATGCACTTCCCAATCTTGCATTTTTCCCAAAGACACGGAAAACTAAACTATAAGCAATCATTTCAAAGAGATAAATTATAGATTGACTTACTTAGAAAACCCAAAGAGAAAATACTCATTTTTGCAATGTTTGAACTTTTTTTTCCTTTTCAGAACTAAAGAGTATTTTGTTGGGTTGTGTGTGTGTGTGTGTGTGTGTGTGTCAGAAAGAGAGAGAGAGAGCAAGAGAGAGAGAGATATCTTGGGGAATACTTAATATTTTATATCTTTCTAAGATTATTGCAGAAATCTATATATAATATTACTGTGTACGAGGCTGTTTAAGTGCTACGTGTAGCAAATGAGTAATATTACCTATGAATATATTTACCTATGTATAAGCATATATATGTGTATTAATTATGGCATATAAACTCCTGTAACTCTAGAAGGTTGGCATTCAGAAAGGCCACAAAACTCATGTAAGACCAGCTTAACAGCTGGGCAAGCTAACACTTAAGACTTCATCACACAAATACCCCTCCAAGAGCACCAACATATGAAGCATATCTTCTATGTCAACACCATGCTTTGACCTGACTTCTGGTATTGTCATATTAATGTCTTTGACGAGACTTGGAACCTGAGGTACCAGCGACTTTACTACTGCTTGGGTACCTCCTCCCTCTACCTGCATCTCTGGCCTGCCTGTCAAACAGCTAATGGTCTGTACGTAAACACTTTACATAAACTACTGAAGCTCAGCCTGGAGAAGAATCCTCGGGGAATTCTGGGAGAGGCTTTTACACCGTGAATACTCATCCCTTAATTTATTCATCTGTACATTATGGGTTTCATAGCATGGATTTACTTTAGTCAGGGTCAATTACATTGAGGGTGTTGAGGGGTGAATTTGCTTGGCTTTGATTTCATTGCTTCTGCACTGCCAATGCCTCTCAATGTATCTGCTCTGCTTTGCCATCTCAGAATCCAAGAAACCCGATCATTTCAATATCTACACCCTCAATTCTCTCCTTAGAGCACATAAATGTGAAGGGCACATAAGCACAAAGAGTCTTTGTTAAGGTTGATGTCTCGAGAATAGAAATTTTAGGCCCTCTTACTGATTAGAACGCTTATTTGTTCAGACTCAGGACAACAAAAATAAATTTTCGGTGTCTAGAATATTATTTCTATCCATTTTAACGTTGTCAGGCCAGATCCAGTTTCCACAGAAGATCAAATTAAACTTTCATACCAACTTACCTCTCACGTTCTTGTCAAGGAAAAACAAAACATGCTGTTGGATAAGCACAGGTTTTCCAGGAAATATCAACCTGCCATGATGCTACCATTCCTTTGGGTGACCCAACCTGCTCTAAGAAATCCACATTCTACAGGTTCAGTTTTCCAGACAGGAGCTGAAACCAGCATGTAAGTCTACTGAGCAAGCATGGAAGCGTTCCAGTGAGGTCAGGCGTGAGGTCAGGCATTCCATAGTCACCCAGAGGAATCAGTGATAGCATGTATAACACAATAGTGGAGGTGAGGAATGGTGTTGGTCTTCATTGTTTTGATTTTAAGAATCCCTTCAGGTATGAGGTTCTGATTTAGCTTTTGCTTTGTAAGACAATGGCTTTCTCAGTCGGTGGTCAGTAGCTGAGGTGAATGGAAGTGTCCCGTCACTATTCTACAGGATCTCAGAAATGCGCTTCCTCACCCCGTCCATGGGATCCAGTACTCGTTCTGCATTTGTTAACATTGCAGTATATTCAATTGAAATATCATAATTCTTTCCATGACAACAGTGTCTGACGTTCCAGATGCACAGCCAGCAAGGTCATGAGTTGACAGATGGAAGTTGGAGCCTGGCAATTACTTCTCCCCAACCATTAGAGACGACATAACCAAAGAAAGCTGGAGCCTTGTCTAAAAGGCACCAAACAATGAAAGCAAAGAAACGACTCGCCTCTCAGGAATCTTTCTAGGGTACAACAACCAATCTACGAATCACTGAATTTCTTTGCCCTGATAAAAGCCAAACATTTTAAAGGCAGTAGCAGTTTATCTAAATTATTGTTTTTCCCTCCATCAGTCTTTATGCTTAATCTCATTTCCTTTTATGGATATGGCAATCCTCTTGAGTAGCTTTTAACCTTTTAAAAGTGGCCTTGACCTGAAGAGCCTAAAAAATTTTAATATAATATTGAACAATAAAAACCACACAATTGAGAGCTTTTCTTAGCAGCAGCCTGCATGCAGAATTCTGACTCTGGAAACTGAATTCCTGACTGATTTTTTTTTTAATTAAAATACCTGTGTGTCGTTTGCTTCTAGCTGAAGACTTCAGCTCTGACCCTTGTTTCACAGGCTCCATTGTCCCCTTTGCCCTCACAATATCTTGACTTTCTCTTCCCCAGAGAAAGAATGTGTTTTATTCTGTAGTACATCAGCTTCAAAGAGCTCTTACTTCAAGTATCCAGTGCCTCGTTCTGATAAATTTAGGAACCCTCAGCTTAAGATTGTCCCTTTCAATCACATATAATGTAGGTGACTTCATGACTACATGCAATAAACTGAGCCTTTTGTTTGCTTTGCTTTTTTATTCTTTTCTCTCTCTCACTCACTATAGTCTCAGGGAATTATCTATTTTGTGTTTAGTAAGATGTAGGACCAGATGATGATCAACCACTACAAGTAACTCTAAAAAAATAAATAAATAAATAAATAAGTTTTAGTGTTTGTGGAATTGAATTACAAAATCGAAAGGAAGAAAAGCAAGATGGCATCCCCACCAGGCTAGTAGAAGGGGTAGGGGTTTCCAGCAGAATGTCAGCCGCAGTGGGCACATGGTGAGAGCTGGCAGGGGGTATCTTCTCCTAGAGGAGCTGCCTCCCTTCCACTGCAACCCAGCTGGGACCCATCCTTAAGCATCCCGAGCTGAGGAAGACCTATTGTTAGGAATGTCAGTCAGCTGACATTTTGCCTCCTGCTCTCTCTATCTGCGAGGGGGATCTGCATTTTCTAAGCCAGTTGGCAGCATGCACCACACACAGCCTCCCAATGCAGGCCGGCAGTCTAGACTGTCACCCTTTGATAAGTGTACCAGCTCAGTGGTGCAAAGGTTTCAGATGCCCTCCCTTGGGCTATCATTCCAGTAAGCAGCTCCGCCGCCTCCTGCTCCTCCCCATCCCTCGCACACTGAGCATCAGGCTCTCGAAGCTTCTCCTCCACCTAGTTACAATAACCCATCCTGGCCAGCGATGCTTAAAATTGAACCATGGTTCAGGGGAGCTAGTAGGCTTTCCCTGCAAGCACCCTAAATGTGTTAAACAGCCATGCCAGGTAGCTAGCTCCCTTCTCGGAATCAACTACTTATAGAAACCATCTGTCAATGGAAGTCCGTTTTATGCAAGTCCTCTGACCTAGCGTTTGAAGGATAAACAAACTCGCACTTACATAATTTTCTGTAGGGGCAGCATCCTCCCTCATGTCAGAGCTCTCTGCCTGCTGACTGCAGGCCTCGAAATGGAAAAGGAGGGCAGGCGTTGGAGCCCCAGTGACTGAGCATGCACCTCCAGCATGACTACGTTTATACAGCTGAGGGCTTGACACACGAGGCTGTTTAGGTGCTGGAATTATTTCATTTGGCACCGTGTCTGCCTCAAATAATACATATTTTCAGGGAGAGAAGCACTGCAAAAGTAAACTCGAACCAATTGGGACGTTTATTCTTCAAGTCTAAAATTAATTTCCTGTATTTCTCTGGCATAAGGAAAAAAAAAAAAAACCCTACTGGAACTGCTACTTCATGAGAAGAAAAAACAAATCAGAAACTGTTTCTTTTACCCTGAGCCCAGTATCAGATGAGATGGAAATGTGTGGGCTTCCTTCAGGTTAGCCCAGTGGAACTTTCCAGCCGAGAACCGAGGTCTGCAGACTGTTTTAGGTTAAGCCCCTGCTCCACGCCATGTTAGGTAATCAGATGTCATTTAGGCAAAATAAATGGGAAGTGCTCAAGGAATCAGAAAAGGTGAAAGAGCAGAATCTGGTTTGGATAAAAGTTGAATTCTTCAGTTCCAACAGGCATAAGCCTTTCGAAGATGCTGAGCAAAGACAGACAGGAGTGACCGAGTAATGAAGACGGATGCATCTTGTTATCAGCGAGCGTTTACTAGGGCCTGACGTAACCTTAAACAGTACAGATAGCTCAGTGGCACTTGCCACTAAAGCCCTAATTAATGGATAGCAGGCCCTAAATTAACAATGTGCATTTACAGATGAATTCTGGGCATTCATTAAATTACGCTCACATACCAGGCAGAGACTGTTGGCTTATTTCTGCTGGATTACTCCATTTACTGTGTGTTTAGGAGGCATTTCTACCAGGGCCTTCCTGTCCTTAAGGGCTAGAGGCCAGCTATGGAGCAGAAAGGGATGTGGCAGAGGACACTATTTGTGGAGCAAAGAAACAAGAGCTCACCTTTGAATGACAACACCTACGCCATCATTTCTAGGCGGTCATAAGCAAACCGACTTCATGTGTCTAGTTCTACCAATTAAGGCTAAAACCAAATGTTGGAATGACAACCAACTCTGCCAAGGATGGAGTAAGACTTTTCAGAACATAGCCCCCCATATTGTACTTTCCTGGGTAAGTCACAGTGTCCTACGGAAAGGAGGATTTCAGACAATATACAAATTTGTCTGGCGAAAGCTTAATTTGTAACCCAAGAGGTTGATGGCGTTGGGTCTGGCTGCAGTAGCCCTAGCCTTTCTTTCTTACTGCCCTCAGCTGAAACTCCGTGGCTCCAGCCAACCAAAATGTGTGTGTTTAGTCACCACCAGGAAGGAGCTGAACTAATTATCGGCCTGGGTTTTCTCTTTATTTTGAGGGCTTTTAATGTGACAAGGTATGGCCCCTGTGTGGGAAGGTGTATACGTGGCTATTAAATAATATCACCTTCAGCTCTCACAGAAGTAAAATAAAGGCAGATGCCAAATGGAAGTAAGGCATTGGAAAGCCAGTTAAGTGCAAAGCAGGAGAAAAAAACGTAAACTTCCATGGGAGGTGCCCATTTGGCGGTTTCTGGAAGCGCTCAGTTAGGCAGAGATGGATTATGGATTTCAGAAGGGAAGGCTTTCACAAACAGCTCCCTCTGGGTCACTTCTGCTGTGGCTACAATCCTGAGGCAAGGTCCTTCTGTGGGGAAGGGAAAACACCTGAGGTTTTGAAGAGTCACTCTCTCTAGAGGCATCCACTGTAAGCAAGCCCAGCTGCCTGCCTGCTAAGGGCATGGGCCCGAGACTGTGCAACAGCTCAGGAGAATTCCTTAGGCTGCTGTTCGAAGACCCATGTATGGTCAAAAGCAAAGGCCCTTGTTTCTGGGGCTCTTTCCTGTAACGGGCTTTGAATGGTCGGTGAGTGCAGGTTCGGGAACAGGCTACTCCCATGGCCCGCCAGGGACTGTGGAAAGGCAAGCCAGTTTGCCAAAGGAAGAAAAAAATAACTCTTTAATTTTAAAATGCCTAAGGGACTTGTGTTAGGATGGAGACTGGAGGGAAGGAGGGTGGAAGCTGTGCTCTTGATGTCTGCCACCTACACATCCCCGGGGAATTAATTGGGAGGGGAATGATCGGAGTGAGGAAAGCAGGTGTTTCCCTTTCCCCAAGGACATTTCTCATCTATTATATGTCTAGTCAAAAGTTTCTTTTTGAGTAGAATTTATCACATACAGATAGAGGCTGTTAAAAAAAAAAAAAGAAAGCACCCTGAGCAATTATTTTAAGAGCTGTCCTCTCTCCACATCGTGCGACTGAATACAAACCCTTTATTCTTCCCAGTGTGACGATGCGATCGGGATTTAACCTCTGGCTGCCATCATTATCAGTCCACTGTGCTTCTGAGTACCACAACGCTCCTGAACATGGAAGTGACTGGATGTTTGCCCTTGCCCCACTCCCCCTACCCCACATCCAAAGCCATCCAAATCCTGAGCTGGCTGGGGGCAGAGGGATCAATGGGAAAGAGTTTCTTCTTACCACATTCCCCTGGAGCTCTCAGAACTCCATCCATGGGCTCTCTAGTCCCAGTGGCCACACAATTAAGGAGACGGGCATGTGGGGGGGGGGGGTGTAGACTTCAGACAAGAAGAGAGAATGAGCAAAGGACAGCCACCAATCACAGCCTCTTTCTCTGCTTCTATTATGAGCTGCATAGCCCAGCTCCTCGTAGCATATGTAAAGCCTGTGTTTCCTCAGGTTTCAAACGCCTGATGGTTCAATGAGAAATGTATGCCATAATAAAGCAACAAAAGAGCTGTCCCTTCTGTAACCCTCACTGCCAAAACCTCAAGAATCCCTAGTCCGCAGCTCTCTGATTCAAGGGGTCCCTGGGGAGTCTCACATGTGTCCCAAATCACTGCCAGTGTCCTCTGCTCCCACCTCGTGCCATTTTCTCCACTTTCTCTGCCATTCCCGACTCCCAGAATGACTTTCCAGATGTTAAATTTGACATCAGTCTGCCATCCCGACATTTCCAACCTGACACTGTCTCTTTTAAGAGTCTGACCTTGGCCTAGAGAAGTCCTGCTGGGCCCGCATAAAAGAAATCCATTCTTTCTCTGTGTAGAATGCATGTTTGTTAGACAGTTAAAGGTTAGCTTTTTGTTCTTAGGAGGGTCTTCTCCTCAGGGGGACAAGTCATCAGCCCCAACCTGATAAATATGAGATCTTCCAAAGAGTTTCACTACCAAATTGTAACGGCCAGGATGACAGGCTCAGACTGGCTGGCTATACTACAGTGGAGGCTCACATGAAGACCCTCAAAGATATCCATGAGCTGTGTCAGCAGTATACATATGGGTGTGTGTAAATATAACTAATTAAAATATACTAGCATATATATTCTATATGTTCTCTATGATATATATGCTAGTGTGTATCCAGATTCTATATATAGAGAGAATATCCTAAATATATTCATGTACTGATCAAGAGAACCTTTGTTTTGGTCTACCATTTGAATGAGGGCCATCCTATCTGCTATAACAAAACAACAAGAACATCCAGTAACGAATCAGTAGAGTTGATTTCTCTCGAAGAGAAAACCCAAAACAAAATACAAACAAATAAAACGCAGCGGGTATACTGATGTAGAATCCTGGACCCCTGGAATTGGAGTTCCAGTGTCTTCATTGCTTAGTGCCTTACCTTCAGCAGCAGCAGCAGCACATTGGTGAAAGTGACAAAGGGAAGACAGTGGAAAATACAGGCCCAGGCTAGCAAACAGTCTCCCTACGACACCTCGACCTGAGAAAGAGAAGGCCCTAAAACAGAGTAGCCAAGCTCATCAGAGAACCCCACTGGTATGTGGCTTTACCAAAGTTCTGTGACTAAGATACGGTTTTCAACTGGCACCTTACTTTGAAAGCTTTATGCTGCACTGTATTTTCCCACGCAGTGCCTATCATCAAGCCTAAAGCAAGGCTACCATGACTATCTGCTTTACTTTGCTTTCTGGGGCTGTGACAAACACTATGACCTAAAGCAACCTGGGGAGGAGAGGGTTTACTCCATCTTACAGTTTATAGCCCAGGACAAAGGGACATCAGCAGAGGAGATCAAGGAAGGAAGGAATCCGATGCAAGAACTGAAGCAGAGGTCTTGCAGGAAAGCTTCTTATGGTTTACTTTCATTGTTGACTTGGTCTACTTCCTTATAAAACTCAGGACCACCTCCATCAACTCAGGCCCTTCTCCATCAATCATTAATCAAGAAAATGCCCCTCAGGCTTGTGTGCGGTCAATCTGCTGGAGGCACTCTCTCAAACAAGGTCCCTCTCACCAGGTGATCCTAGCTCCTATCAAGTTGACAGGAAGCAAACAGGAAAACCTAATTATCACACTAATGCCACACATTATAAAAAAAAATAAAAAGGAAAGTGATAAATCCACCGAATGATGAGGAAAATGTGTAAAATAGGGTAGTATAAGTCTAATCTCTTATAAAGAAGAAAAGGAACACTAGCAGAAATTGTCAAAATCAAAGTGTTCAGAAATCCAACAGTGCAACAAAGGGGTGCAACAAGTAGGTGTGCTTGTCCTAGCAAAACATCTGGATTTCCATAACAAAAACACTTTTCATATCATTGCTTGCCTGCAAGCCTACCAGCCCCACAGTTACACTGAAAATCAGCAACTTAGCCACCACTGGAGATTTCCCAGAAAGCTACAATGACTTCATGATATGTGAATTTTCTAAAGTTACAATAAATTTTATTCCTGTTTCAGTCATAAGCATGTGTGCATGCAAGCACAGCAATGTGCAAACACATGGAGAGAGACATACACAAAACACGGGGTAGATAAGCAGAGAGAGGTTTGGATACAAGTAAATCTGACGAAGACCTGTTCTTCCTCATCTCTTTGATATATGGTTCTTTTCACCTAGAATAAATTAAAAAGGATAAACACTATAATAGCTCCAATATTTTTCAAAGTTTATCAGCCATTGTTCTAGACAGCTTTTTTTTAGTGTATTGAGGTTTTTTATTGTTACATAACAAATTTCACAAGCTTCTAGAGATTAATTAGCACAAGCTTATTATTTCCCAAATCCCATAACCTGGAGTCTACACATAGGACATTGCCCTTCACTTTTTTATCAGGCCAAAGTCAAGCATCATCCAGAGCAACATTGGGCTCATCCATCATCCCACACTCACGGGAGAAGAACTAGAAGGCATGATGAGTCACTGGCATCTCTACAGAATTGAGCCTATCAGAGGTATGTTTTCCATATACGCCAAATAAGTGTAGACCTTGCTAAGAATATCTGCAAGAGGTTTTGACAACATCTGGGGAGAGCTGCCCTAACTATACACACCAGACGAGAATACTTAAGCCCAGAGCAGACCCAGTCAAGTTTCTTAATCAGCCTTCCCAGTAGAACTCTGTCAGTGAAGAAACGGGGATTTCCATATTCTATCACTAAGAAATTCAAAGTCAATATGGGAGGTATAGTTAACCCTGTCTATGCTATCCCCAACTTAGAGAGTGTGTGGTGTGTGTATGTGTGTGTGTGTTCTGAGATTCTGGTCAACCTCAAATGTCATTCCTCAAGAGCAATCCACCTTGTGTTTTAAGACAGAGTCTCTGACTGGAACGATTTTTGGCTTGGCTGGCTGACCAGTGAGTCCCGGGATCCTCCTGTGTCCACCTCTCCAGCACTGGGATTACAAGTGTAAGTCACCATGCCCAGCTTCCTACATGAGAACTTGGGTCTTCCTGCTTGCAGTTTGCCAACTTGGCTATCTCCCTAGCGCCTGCCTTACATGTGTTGAGAAGTTCTAGATGGATCACAAGATGGAGAGCTGTTACCCTAAGACTCTGCAAGCCACAGTTAGCCGAGAAGGACCATAGCAGAACTGTGAGTAAAGTCTGCGCTGCCTGAGAAATGTTAAGCAGACACACTTCAGTTAGAACATACAGTTTAAATGGCACTGTTCAAATCTCCACTCCAAATTAATGCCTTCATAATCTCTAAAGTTACTTGAAATCTCTTTTTGAGTTTCTTAGCCATAATGTAGGAAAACAGTACCGGCCCCACCCAACCAATGATGAGAATAAATGGTTCCTGGCCAACTTTTCTAAAGACATCTGACTGGGCCAGAACCTATCCTGGTTGGCAGTTTCCTGGTTTTTAGACTGTTATGATTCCTTGTGTCTGTCCTCAGGAGTGTTCTAGGAGCTTGGTCTTCCTGCTCACTTATTATGCAAAAGGAAGGATGAGCACTTAGAGGAAGCCTGCTCCTTTCTCTCGAACTGCCTTCCCTATCCACTGCTCAGCCTCCCCTTTGTGAGATCTGCCTCACAGGGAAAAAAAATCCATCTGTGCACACTAAAGGTTCTCTGTAGGTGGAGGGGGAAATGTTCCCTAGAAAATTTTAATATCATATAACACTTCTCCCCCACACTGCCTTACACATAGATTGGGCATGCCACGCACAGCCAATTACAGCATGAAACACGATCCTGTGCCCACATGCCGAACTTCTCTTTGCACCCCCACCACTGACCACGATTGCTAATGCTGAAACCCAGCTCACTGCTACTGGCTTACCCAGTTCTGCCCTCCCTTTTCCGGTCGGTGGGGAGGGGAGAGAAAAGATAGGTCACGTGGTCTAATATTAGATGCAAAGAAAAGTAGAGGATCCTGCCGGCAAACAATACCACTCACACTGGGCATTCACCATCTCAAACTTGTAACTAGTTAGATCTGTTGTGTCCAACTTAAAGGATTGTTCAGAAAGGTCAGATGCAGTGTGGAGGCTACTGAGCACTGTATGTATATGGCTCTAGGATAAGATGTGAAAGATGTTAAGCAAAATTAGTGGGGAGTGGTTCTCTCGCTTTCAAATGATCCCCAAGTGCCATGCTGTCCTTCAGTCTCGAATCATGCACAAGCATACCACACACACACACAAACACACACAAATGTGTGTATACATATATGTGTGTACATGTATTATGTATATATCATACCATGCCATATCATACCATACCATAAATATTATATCATACCATCATATCCCATGTTCCTTCAGAGTGGGGATTGTCTTGTTTGTTTAGAATCCAAGGTCTCAACAAGCAGGAGCCATCATCTGAGGAACCCCAGAGGGAATGTTCTGTTGGGGTTTGGGGGTGTTGAGGAATGGAGACAAGCATTGGTTTTGTGGGTTTATAGGAGCCAGTGGTGAAGTTCTAGTGAACCCAGCAGGAATGAGAACCCAGAAGGACCAATATTTTCACCCAGTTATGTTTAGGTCTGAAAATGAATATTTATTTTGAATCACAAAGCCAATTAATAGCAATGCCTAATTAAAATCAGTTTAAAATGTTTTAAATACTACATTTTGATTTATGCTTTTAGCTTTTTATCAGAGTCACTCCTTCTTCATATACTTAGATTTAGGTATGCTAATAATACTGGAAATAAAAACAAGTAGTTTGAAACTATGAAGTAAACAATAAGAAGTGAAACATAGTTTTTGATCTGATGTAACAGACTGAAAAAGTGGATAAGCCACTTGAGTCATATAATATACCTGAGACAAACGCATCCAGGACCTTGCTCGTAGGAACAACTGGATCTTCAGAAGCTTGGTTTTTCTCTTTTATTTTTGAGATTGTAGCATAATCACTAATTTCCCTTTCCTCCCTCTAACCCCATACACACACACATATACATACACATATATACATGTCTGTATCTATATATATGTATATATGGCCAAATATATATACACACATTCCTAAAATAACTTACGTCTATATGATGTTACTTGATCCTTGATCCATTCACTTTTTAGGTCCAGCTCAAATGTCAGACTGCAGAAATCCCTTCTTACTAATGGCAAAGTCGGTGTCTTTATTCTCTTTGTGTCATCTGATTGGATAAGCTACCTTGATTCTTAAGAAATACGGACTTGCTTCCTGTAGTTCTGATGGTTGGAAAGGCCAATCTGAAGAGGCCATTTCTGGCAGGGACATGCTTGTCATGTCTTAACATGGCAGATGTCACCACAAGAGAGAAGCTAAGTGAGCCTGCCTGACTTCATAACAAACTCAGCCCAGTGATAGCTACTTCTGTCTAGTGATGATCACTAATCTGTCCCCTCGTGACCCAGTCACCTCTAGAAGATCCAGCCTATCAGCACTCTTGTTTTTGTGGACTTGATATCCAAAGCACGAATCTTGGGGTATCCATCCAAACCACAGAAAGAGCCCGCCCGTGCTAGGGAGGACCGCTCACTTGACTCCATGTACTTACTTAACTCTTAATTTCATCCAAAGAATACAGACACATCTTGACTGATTGTTGGCCAAATATCTAAACACGCCCAGAGCAGTGGACACAGGAAGTAATCACAGACACACATGCTTGTCATGTTATCCACCCTCTAACCGCTAAATACGTAAATTTAAAAATCTTCTCAAAAGCATCTACTTTCTCTTTAATTTCTAGAATCAAAATCTGCAAGCCCCCAGTCACCCAAAGCAAACAACTGTGTGAAATAGAAGTGAATGGATCCTCTGGCTTGTTGGACGGCCCCAGCCTACAGTATCAGGCATGGTTGGAGTCAGGACAGAACCTTCCCGTGAGGCATCTACAAAGTGAACTGCCAGGAATCTCTGCCTCTTTTCCTCCTCTCCTCTGCTCACTCCCATCATCCCACAAATGTAGGCTTTGGCTGTGCTTAAAACATGCTTATTCTGTTCATTTATGTAAGTTACCATGGATACCTAATGACAAGGCAGCCTGTAACTGTTATGTGTGTTGTTAAATGTGTGTCAAATAAATATCATTATAAGTTTTAGTTGGTGATAAACACTCTGGTCTAGTTGAAAAGACATGAGATAAACAATCAGGGAATGGGAATTTGAATTCCGGCCGTGTCACCTGCCAGAAGTAGAAAATAGACAATGTGCATAAATCCACTTAACCCTCCACTTTCTGACCGTTCCCACATCCACCTTGGAGAACTGCTGCGGGTTTTGGCGGGAGAATGGCTGCTCTTGGTGGTGGACGTTCCATAAGGCACTGTTGCAAATGTTACAGATTATATTGCATTATTTCCAATCTCCACCACTTGCTCCTTATTTAAGCCCCCACTCACTATCAAAAAGCAAAAATAAAGCTTATTTTTTTTTAATTCCTGAAAGACAGGGGCCACAACAAACTGCTATAAAGCTCCAGAAACCAAGAAAATGAAGGAAAGAAATACATCCAAACTTTAGAAAAGACAAAAAAAAAAAAAAGGAAAAAATCAAGGAGTAGAAATGACCAAGTCATAGCTACAACTAAGACCGTTATAGTTCTTAGAAGAGGCATTATGCTCACGACAGTGGAAGAGATACTGTACTTTAAGAAAAGCCTTCATTTATCATAAATATGATACTGGCTATCCTGCAGACCAGCTGGGTAGCTCTCCAAGGGTGAAAGAGACAGGACAAATTGTGCTGAAGTATCAAGGGAAAGAGGGTCACCGCTCTTTCAGGGTATCAGCGTAGCCCATTGGGCAGAGACAACAGAATGGCTCAGCGTAAATGCCAGCAAAGCAGAGGTGGGTCCTGTCAGACACACAATCCGGGGAGCACTCATATCTCGGCTCTGTAATGGATGTGCTCTTATACTCAAAAAAGCTCTGGTGAATTATGAAAGACATTTATCAGACATTAGAAAAATTCCAGGGTTGGGAAAAATTTACCATCATTTATCAGAGGCTTGAAGCTACAACGTATTTTTCATTGTGTGATACGGAAACACATGTGCAGTAAGTGGGAGGGTTTCTGGTTCAACACCAAACTCACACCAGTCCTAGGAGTAATTGGAGTCAGTCAGGAGCCAAATGGTTTGTGCTGGTCATAGAGCTAGGAAACTTAGACCCATCAATAACACCTGGCATGCTACCCATCATGCATAGCGGCATTCAGCATTCCACCGCAATGAGGAAAAATAGCCTTGAACATAACTCTGTCCAACCTCAGACATCACAGAGTCCATCTTAAACCTGTTCTCTCAAGCTAATCCACTGAGTTCTTCCACTCTTCATCACTCTGCTTCTCCTTGTCTAGATCAGCCCTTAATTGTGTCTAGTTGATCTCAGTGAGTTCCCCAGCATGACTAAGTCTCAGCCTAACATAAAAAACATGGCGGTTCTCTGCATATCACTGCCTTCTGGTGAGGGATGCCCTTCTGTATGCTGCGAATGTGTTGCTTTTATTGGTTGATGAATAAGACTGCCTTGGTCAATGCAGGGCAGAATACAGCTGGGTGGGAAAGCCAAACCGAAGATGGGCAGAGAGAAGGTTGAGTCAAGAGAGAAGCTAGCAAGCCTCTAGAGCAACAAGATGTGCTAGAGACTAGGTAATGACACAAAGCCACCTGGTGATCCAAAGATTATTAAAAATGGGTTAATTCATATGTAAGAACTAACCCATAATAAGCCCAAGCCAACAGCCAAGAAATTATAATTAATATTAAGCCTTTGAATTATTATTTTATAAGCAGCTATGGGGACTGGCAGACAGGAGAGACATTGGTCCAGTGGGATAAGGCAAGACAGAGAAACCTTCAGGTACAGTCTTATTATTTGTCTGTGCATGCACAGGTGCATACAACCATGTATGCATGTGCCAAGGCTAAAGAAGAACATTGAGTGGCTTATTCTGTAATTCTCTGTCTCAGTCCCTCAATTGAGACAGTGTCTCTTTCACTAAACCTGGAAGGAGGCTGGTGACCCGCACGCTCCAACTATTCTCCTGCCTCCACCCTCTTCTCTCCCCTCCCCCACACATGGCACTAATGTTATGATGCATATTCAGCCACAACTGACTTTGAACAATGGGTGCTGGGGATTTGAACTCTGGTCTCTGCGCCTGTACAGCAAGTGCTCTTGCCCTTAAGCACCTCCCCAACTTTATCTTCTTGGACCTTCCCAACAGCCTCATGAAGAATGTCAAAAGGCATACTTCTATTTCCCCCTTATATTACTACAACTGAAGCCAAAGAATGGGGAGTCCATGTTTAACCTCTTTCGAGTATCAACTGATAAGAGCATCAGCTTTCGGGACAACCTTAAACAAGGCAAAGAACTTGGTTTGCTCCAAGGGCTGTGCGACCCTCACAAAGTGCACTCTTCTGGGGATATCTCGTAATTTCCTCTTCAGGAGCTCCTTAAGAACAGCATAAAGACCTATCCAGCTGGAACCATTTACACAAACTGTACGGCCTAGAGGCAGGGGATGGACTTAATGACCCTGGGCTAATCAATTCCTGCTTCCCAACACAAGAAGTGATTGCAAAGTAATGATCCACCAGGCCCCAGACAAACATCACAGTTACCCATTAAATGAAGTTCCTGATTCCTCATTCCATGATAAATGTATGCTTAATCCTGATTCCTGATCCATCATAAATTGCTCGTCTCTTCAGGGTCACTAAGTGACATTTGACAGTGAGTCGTAGGGGAAGCTGAGCCGGAGAGCCTGCGCCGGAGTGGGCGCAATATTGTAGGTATTGTAAGCGCTCACATTAATCTGCTGCCATCTGTCTTTATTTTGCTAACCCACTCAATCGGACACCATAAATGTTAACAGACATAAAAATGCTTTTCTTCAACATTAGGCACACATATCTTCTGGCTTCACCTCCCGAATCTCAGGCGGCCTCTGATTATCCGAGGCAAGGCCATGAGGAACCCGCAGTAGCTCCCGGAAGCGGCTCTGAGCAGCAATGCCAAATAAGGCATTGTTCCAAACCCACACTCAGAATCTAGATTCCATTTTGAGGCTCTACTGCTTCTGTGCTTGGCAGCAGATTCTCTCCTCTTGCCCAGAAAGATCTAGAATATAGCCTTTATCTTACCCTCTAAGAATGGAGGCATGGGCTGGGGTAGTAAAGGTTAAGTCAGTTACTTCTTCAAGCAGAGTGGGATGGAGGTGACTGTGTTCTTACCATGGTGCCCTGCCACAATACCAAGCAACAAAAGCAGAGGTCTCTGTGTGCTAAAAGCTTATCTCTTTTAGGATAAAACCATTTGTTTGCGATTGAAGTCGTTCAATTCTGAGTAAGAATCTCCCCTTGTGATATTTTGAAAATTCTGCCATCGCTCTGGGCCACTGAGAGTCCTTTGATGTTTTTATTGCCCTGGATTTGCTTTGACAGTTTTTCAAAGGACAGAAAACTCTTACATTTGGAATGATTTTAGAGTTTGCCTGGGACCCTTCATCGGAACTGTGGTAGATGTGGTAGTGTGCTACCCATATCTGCTGTGGCTGAGAAGGATGCTCATTGATGCCACAAGGGATGACCATGTAGAGCTGTCAACTGAGTCCCTTATTAGAATTTACCCTAGAGAGACACCTAACCTCAGGCTGTGGCGCCATCCTGTCACAATTTGGTTTTGGAAGGTCCTCCAAGGGCTAATAGGGGGAAGGCTTGGGTCCCCAACTGGAGGTGCTCTTAGAAGGTGGCTGAACTTTAGGAGAAAGGGCTTAACTGAACAAAGTAGTCACTGGGGATGACTTTGAGATGTCTTTTCTCTCTCTCTTCCCTCTCTCTCCTCATGTCCATTATGAGGTGAGCTGTTTTGCTCTGTCATGCCCTCCCATGATGCTACTGTTGTCCTGCCTTACCTCAAGCTCAGAAATAAGAGACAGCTAACTATGAACTGAAACCTCTGAAACCTTGAGCAGAAATAAGTCCGCCCCCCTTAAGGAGATTTCTTAGGCATGTGTCACAATGAACAAAGTCTATGATATACCCCCTAAGACCACATATGGTGTGACCAGTCATTATAAGGGTGACCACATCACTGCCGACTCCATTCATATGCCCCATGTGTCCCCATCTCTTCCTGGCAAGTATAGTCACCGCCCAGACACATCCCCAGAGTCTGCTTCAAGAGGAACCTGCCTCATAGTATGGATCTTTGAGAGATAGTGGTTTCTAAACAGAATTGAATTCACAGCAGTAAGATAACTTGTCTCCATTTTCTTTTCAGTCTGACTAACAATCCTGAGCATTGGGCTAAGGGGATCCAACATTCTAGAAAATGGTTGTCACATCAGGCTACCTAGAAGGTTTTCAGTATTCCTGCTATAAGATGAGGTTAATTAAGCACAAATACCCACCTGTCGCTGCAGCACTGAGAA
Source organism: Microtus oregoni (assembly GCF_018167655.1). Taxonomy (NCBI): domain Eukaryota; kingdom Metazoa; phylum Chordata; class Mammalia; order Rodentia; family Cricetidae; genus Microtus; species Microtus oregoni. Next base: position 62,074,875 of record NW_024543059.1, on the reverse strand, counting down.
TGGTAACTGTGAGTTCTATGCCAGATCAGGCTTTGTAGAGATAGTGCTGGTACTGATCTGGGCCAGGCAGAAAGTTGAAATGATCACAAAGCTGAGACACAGCATGGCTGTACTGAACTGAAGGTGTTTATAAGATACCCAAGCACAGTCATCAGCAGGGTGTGAAACCCAAGCCACAGAATTGTGTTTTGATTTATGAGTCAACAGCACACAGTGGGTCTCTAAAGCCAGGAGATTCATTCAGTACCCGCAACTTCTCATACAGTGGCCTTACCCATGTTTCTTTCCTATTTTCCATTATTGAAAATTATCATATTTTGGAATAAAAGTTTACATTTTTTACCTAAACAAAAAAAGAAAGAAAGAAAATAGTTGCACTTGTCACAAATAACAAGGGAGTATTGTTAGCCCAGGGAATAAAAAGCAAGCTTAGCTCTTGCAAAGGTAATTATTTTATTGTATTCAAGACTGTCACTCTGAGCCAGCTACCAATCATCAGCCACGAAAAGGCAAGAGTATAAGGGGATGGCTGATACTCTCTAGCTAGTGGCTCCATGCTGTTATTTCTTCTTGTCCCCTCTCCAGACAAGCTTTTGGGGTTTCACTCTCTCACCTTCTACATCATAGCCTGGGGGAACCAAATCCTAATGCTGGTTCAGTAGTGGCCAGTGAAACCAAAAGGGGGTGTAAGCATGTCGTGACCAATAACCCAAGATGTAGCTGGCTGTTCCCTAGTGTGTTTAGGCCATTCTATCTCAGCCATCAACTCTTCTGGCAAAGGGTATGAGACCCTAGGGCACATTCCCTGATCTTTGTGTTTCTCTATGCTGGACACTCTTCCTGTCTCCAGATTCATCACTCTTGATCTGGCTTTTCAATTTCTGGGGTTCTCCTCATCAACTTCAAAGAACATTATGTTAAAAAAATGCTTGAAAGAAAGATGAATTTAGCTTGGAAACAGAAAAATACATATGCCCTATAGCAGCCTTAGAAGAATGTAAAATCCATATAAAGTCAAGGTCGCTCCCTAACTCCCACAACTTCCAAGGTCTTGAGTCTAACGCGCAATGACTGTCTGTGTGTCTACCAGGCTCTCCTGCAGGAAGACAGTATGCCAATCCAGTGTGGTATGCTTTTGAAATCACCAGCTATATTGATGCCATTTCATAGATAAAGTGGAAAATACTCAAATAAAATTGTCACTATTCACCAAAATACTTACTCTTTGGCAGCCCTAGAAGGTTACTTCAGTATTTTCTAAGTGATTGCTTATTTATAAAGCCTGCAATTTTAATATCCATCCATAATGACAGGGCAAAGTACATAATCTGACACAAATGCTGATCCAGAACCCAGGAGCGTGGCTGGAAGAGAAGACTGAAGTGTGGGGAAGGTGATCATATAATGGCTTGCGGCGCTTGAATTTTTTTTCAAAGGCTTTTATTGAATGATTTCTCTCAGTGATGCTGTTTTTGCAATTACATAGCAACAAAGCCATTTGAAATAACTTTTTTTTGACACTATAAGCATAAAAAACTTCACTGGGGTGAAGGGTTTTCAGAAAGAAGCCTTCTAAAGTGCTTTCTGCCCAAATGCTGAGTGCCAACACACAAAGCAGGGACGTGCACTCCCACAGTCGGTATAGGCACCATCCTGACTGGAAAAGGGCTAGATAAAGAGAACCAGACTCCAGCCTGGCAGCCAATGAGACGCTCTTGAGATGATGTAATGCTTGAATCCTGATACCCCCTTGAAAAGACATTGTAGTTGAAGCTTCTGTAAACCAGACTGAACTGGAATTTCCTCCCACACCAAGAGTCTTCTCAGCATTCTGTGCCATTTTCTTGGATAGGATTGTCCAGATGTGGTAGGTTTTCTCTTCAAATATTTGACAAAAGGCACTTTGATAAGAACGATGTGTGTGTGGATCCTCTAAATGATACATCTGCTGCCTGTGACCCCTTCAAGCCTTACTTGGCAATGACAGGCCTAAGTGTTTAATAGAACGCTCTGAAAGGCCCCATCTTCCCTGAGTCACTTCTGACTAAATGTCTGTCTGTTCTTTCCATTTTTTTTCTCTTCTCCAGAATGGGAGGGCTTGTAAAAAAGAAAATGAAAATGGTGGCCCACACTTTCAACTCCACACCAAGATGGAAAGCTTTTGAGGACCATGTGGCATCTCGTGTTTCCGTACCCTCTCTATACTAGGACACTGTTGACCGCCAAATGTGTGCATCAGCTTCGGGTGACAGGAAGTCTGGTGAACTCAGAAAACCCACTGAGAAAAGCTGAGACTCTCTCTGAGTCTTCCCAGCTAACCGCCACTGCTCGGGAATATTTAGTATTCTAGAGAAAAAAGCTCTGGACCTCTTGTTTGAAGACACCTCTTAACTTAAATTCTGGGCTCTCAGACTCAGGGTCATAAAATAGCATGATGAGAACTACGCATCTCCCACCTGGGCTTGGCATCAAGGCCTTTATGCCAACTGTTTTTAGATACGAATTCATTCTAAAGGAATGAATTCATCATTTTTCACCCCATAAAAATCAAACCTTAAAAATCTTACCGTTAACTTACATGCTTTTTTAAACCAGTCCTATTCCATGCCTACTTTTTAGCAGGCCATTAGTTTTAAAATGTAAATGAATGCCAAACATTTGGGCACTTAATGAGCTCACAGATGTAAACATCCTTCCCAGACAAAAAGCTATGAGACTAGAAAGGATAGGTAATAATTTCTTTAAGACCACCAACTCTCCAACTCTCGCCATCATTCCTGCTATTCTGCAAGGGGGGCGGGGGGGAGGTCTCACTTCTTTTGCTAACTATGATATCTGTCTACTAGCATAGTTTATCAAGTACCATAAATACTTGGTGCAGGTTTGCAAGTATTTATTTAGATTCAAAACCAGATAGGTATTAAGCACTTAACATATAAGATACAGTATTAGCAGGTGCTGGGGAGAAAGATTACCAGAAGAATCTTCTTAAGGAGACCCATTATAATTCTCCAAGACCTTGCTCACCCAGATCAGAGGGTTCACATTTGCAAGCACCAGGGCTCTCTAAGTCGGACAGGCCACAGCAATAGGGGAAACAGTGCTGTAGAATTTAAAATTTGAAGATATTATGAGGATAGTGGAACACTACAGAATATACTCCTTACTTAAAATATTTTTAGCATTGAAAGAATATTTTATTCATATATTTTATGAGTGTGCACATGCGTACACAGGTGTACCATGTCACAAGTGTGCAGTCACACAACAACTTGTGGGTTTCAGCTCTTTCCTTCCATCGAGTGGGTCCAGGGACCAAAGTCAGTCACCAGACTTGGCAGCATGTCATTTAAAATGCAATTATTAAACTTAAAATATTTTATAAATCACTCTGTTAGCAAAAATAGTTCTGTCAACTTTGTGGTGGATTATTTCACCTTGAAGAGGGAATGACGCTCTGATACATGCCACAGTATGAAGAACCTTAAAAATACAACACTGCACGAAATGAGCTAGACAGAAAAAAGAAATACCATGATTCTTCATAGAAAATACTAGAATTGGAACACTCAGAGAAGCAGAAAGTAGTTAGAGGTGATGAGCTAAGTGGAGGCCAGAATGCAGACTTGCTGCTTAACACTTACAGGTACACTGCTTGAAGTGGTAGAAAATTGTAAATAATTATTGAAAATATGATAACTATCAGTTATATATTCAAAAACTCTTCTAGCAAATTTTATGTTAGTATATCTTAATATAATATTTTTACTAATTTTTTGAGAATTTCATACAATGTATTTTGGTCATAGTCATCCTCCACACCTCTCCCAGGTTCCTCCGAGTTCAAGCCTTACTTCCCGACCCACTTCCAACTTCATGTCCTCTTGATTAATTTTAGTGACCACAAAGTCCAATTGTGCTACCCATATGCTCAAGAGTGTCAGGCTAGCCACTGAAGTGCAGTAGTCCGGCAGAAATCATACCCTTAAAGTGAACTGACTCCTCCTTTCTCCAGAAACCATCCATTGTAAAGAGTTTATCAGATAGGGAGGGGCCCATGGGCCCTCCCCATGCTGTGCTAGCCTGCTGACTGGCTTTATGTTGTATAGGTCTTAGGCAAGACCGCAGCTGCTGTGAGTGTATAAATGTGGTGGTCTTGCCACGCTCAGAAGACACTCTTCTATGATTTTTTTACCCTAGTTGTTTTTACTATGATCTACTTTACCCAGTTTTGCCAGCTGAGAGATTTTTGAGTCTTAGTATGAACTCGGAATTTATTGGCAGGTACATAATGTCAGTGTCCCCTACACCCAGAGTAGCATAAAGTTTTAGTTGCAATTATACAGTGTATTTTATTTATAGAGATACGGTCTTGCTATTTGCCAGATATGGGCCTCTGGAAAATTATTCAAACTTCCAGTAGCTGCTTTCCTCCCAGGAATATGGGGGTAATAAAGGACCCATATGTCAGGGTTATAGTGAAAATTTGGTAATACTTGTGGCCCTCTTTGCACAGTGGCTACTTTGTTATTATTATTAGCTATTATTAACAATAAGCTAAAATTATTAGAAAAAATAATTTATGTTTTTATTCTTAAGTTAATAATTTTTTTTTCAATTATATAACAATTACTGTTTTCTCAGAAACCATGAGCACATGACGGTAGGGTTCATGATGATGGCCCTAAATAACCAATCTACAGATATTATGTCCAGCCAAAAGTTCTGTCTTGATTCTCTATGGTTTTGGTAAATCTCAAATTCCATGATCCAGGTCTGACTTTAGCCATGCCTTCCCCACAGCTATTCCACACTTCCCAACAAACCTGAGCCCAAATTTCTTAATCCCTGTGCCTCTGGAAAGCACTGTCTTTCTTGCAATTACACCATCTATCCAAGGCCAGCTAAACAAGTCATTCTCACCTCTTCAATACAGTGTGGGGTTGGAGTTGGGGTTGTTACCAACACTGCCGAAGAATGGTGACACACATCTCAAGTCTTCCATGAAACACGGTCTACTATGTGTTTTCCTTTTCTGGATAGAACGGAAACAAAAAATGAGCCTCAGAGATATAGTACAGGAGAATACAGCTCAGAAAACCAAAAGGAAATAAAGAGCCATGATCCACTCATGACTGAAGCCATCCTACCTATGGAGTTTCCTGTTTACTGGACCACTAAGTATCTTTTATTGTTGCACCAAAATGTTTTGGCTGAGTGTGTGTGTGTGTGTGTGTGTGTGTGTGTGTGTGTGAAGTGCCTGGCCATGGTGGTGCATGCATGTTTGTGATTTCAGAAGGCAAGCTGAAGTAAGGAGTCACTGAAAGTTAGAAGTCAGCCTGGGCTATATAGGGAACTCAAAGCCAACTTGAACCACATAGCAAGCAAGATCTATCTCAGAAAACAAACAAAAACGAAGTTTCGTCTTCCTGTATTCTCTTCCATCCTGAAACTTTCAGACAAATGAATCGGGCTTCTGTTTGAAACCCCATGAGCAGTTTCTTAGGGGACATTCCCGCCACTACTTTCTCACCCTAGCTACACCACTGCCCGTCTACTAGCCTGCTCAGCCCACTCCGGTGGATTCTTAGTCATCGTTCTTTTGTCTTGGATTTTTGAGACAGACTCTTGTTTTGTATCCCAGATTTGCCTCATCTTGAGGATCTTATTGACTCCTAAATGGGAGCTGTTGGCACATGCCCCTAGGCCTGGACGTTTTCACTCATTCTTCGTAGTTCAGTTCAAACAGAATTTCTCCAAAAGACGCTGTCGCAGATTCTCCCTATAGGTCAAGCTGTCCTATTTTTGGTAGCCATAGCTTTAACACTTCATAAGATGGAGAATCAGGACAATTAGGTATTCATCTACTTCGCTGACTGGTGGCTACTACTGTCTTTTCTCTTTTCCACTCTGGTTGTAGTGCCTACCAGGGGGCCTTGTTTATAAGAACAGACCTAAACAAATGCTGCCAGAATGAGGGACTGGTTTTAATTTCTGAAGCTGACTATAAAGGCTTCGGTGTAGACCCTTCTGTGACTTGCAAGCCCAAGACAGTTGAGGATGAGGCATAAGAAGCAGTTGCCAGTCGGAAGCTGTGGATGAGCAAACACATTCTACAAGTAGTGATTAGACACCCACTCTGTACCAAAAAAGGATTTACACACAGACCGCATCAGACCGCCCTGACCCCGGAGCTTATCACTGGCTTTTCATTAGCATGGGAGATATAACTCTATGGAGGAGCCCAACTCACTACTTTGGTGCTTTGTTCAAATATGTTCAAAACTGCCCTGAGCCTTCAGCAGGGTGGGGGGGGGGGGGAGTTTGATATCCTAAATTCAGAAAATGATAACTCCTAAACTCCATATCTTGCTGTTTGCTTTTAACCTGCCTTCACTCTCTACCGTGTGGAGACAAATAATATCTAGTTGGTGGTGTTTTGGACTGTAAAACTCCTCCCTAGGCTCAGGGGTTTGAACACTGGTTCTCCATCTGCTGAAGGGAGAGTAGAACGGTGTAGAATCTTCAGGAGGTAGAGGCTCACTGGACAAAATGGCTTACTGGGGGCATGCCTTGAGTTTAACAGCCTGACTCTACTGCCTGTCTGCTCCCGACTTCCTGTCTGTGCCCTACTTCCTGATCTCAGGTGTCATGTGATCAGCCGCCTCATACTCCTGTCACAGGCATTCCCTGCCGCCTTAGACTGTCCCTCTGCAAACAAAAAACCCAAACAGACCCTTTCCTCGTTACATCACCTCTTTCTGGGTATTTGATAACAGCTAGGAGAAAGACAACAAAGATAGCTTCCTGAGTGTGTGGGAGCCTGGAGTGAAATCCAGCCCTCTGTTCATGTTGGCATCATCATCCTGCATCAGCATCCAACAGTAAGAGACAGAAGAGGCCGAGGAACAAGGCAGAACTTTAGGAGGGACGCTAAGATGACTCAGTTTCAGTTATAAACCAAAGAGAACCACGGGGCGTGGCTCTGGAGACTAAGGGTAAAGACAGGCTCTGAAGGGAGATCCCTCCAGTCACGCCTGGGCATGGCTTTGTCTAGGTGTAGACCTTATACACGCTGCTTTTGCGTTGCAACCCTCGGTTTTCTCACCTATGCATCGGGATAAAGTACTTTGAGAAAGAAATTAAGTAAGTCAGACAGAGCATTGTCCAGGTCTGGTGCACAGAGAGTCTCCTACACATTTGAACTCCTTTTACTGCTCAGTCATCGGGGAGAGTAAGTAACTAATTTGTGTGAGGCCTTCTCTCCCTCAGCTTTTGCTCTGAGCTCAGAATTCAGTGATGACCTGTGTTGATTTCATAAATAGATGTCTCCTTGGAGATTGTACTCAATTTCCCCCCTGGGCCCACTTTGCCCTGAAACAGTATCATGGTCGGGGAGACAGTTTGATGCTATTGCTTTACTTCCTGATAGCGGCATTGTTGACATGTCAGCTCTCCATGTCAAAATGTTATGACAACCATAATAAGCAAAATAAATTTAAAACATGTATTGATTTAAGTGTTACCATTTCACGCCACGATCAGTGACATATAATGTCAACTGGGATATATTTGAAGCATATTTTAAGCAAGATAATTAACAAATTGGCTTCAGGAGTTCAGTATTTAACATATTTTATGATGCATTTTAATGAAAAATTCCCATAGGTGGAAACATATCACTAGAAGCTGCTGGCCATGAGTCTATCATACAAACCAAGGGTATCCTTCCTTGCATGGATCCATGCCCATACCCATGAGAGAAAAAGAAGTAGAATTTTCTCACTGCATTGTGGTAAAAAACCAGTAACAACCCCAGTATTTAAAAAATTAGGAAGAAATGAGTCATTTTTTTATTCTCCCTTCAACCCATTTTTGAAGTGCCAGATGAAGCAATTACTAATGTTGTTCTAGTATTCAATAAAACTCAGAAGTCAGACACTGAGGTTAAATCCTGATAGATTCAAGGACAGGGGAACTGACCCTTGAATCTCTCTAAGCCCCTCCCTATTCCTTCTTGTGCCTCTCTATCCTAATCTGGGTCAGCCAAAATCTCCATAGTTAATTCTGGCCAGCTGAATGTTTAAATTCAAGGTTTAACTTTATTGTCAGTCTCTAGAGTGTCAGAGTTCATTCAAAACATCCCACAACACATCATCACGGTCTATCTTCTCACAACTGATGTTTTCACAGGCAAGGATGGAGACTGGTCAGGGCCAAAACTAGGCTCAATTGAGCCATCTTCTGGGCCTCATGACGCTTTCATAATCAAAGGTTGTAATCGTGACAAAGCCGAGGGGCCACAGAAGATGGTAGACGCCAGACCATCCTGCCACAGAGCGTAGCTACCATTGCACAAGGATGTGCAGCAGGGCAGGAGAGCCGAGGGAGCAGAGGCTTCACCAGCAATTAGAGAATTCCTGACAGGGCCCACGCTAAACGACTTATAGTGGCAATTACCCTAAAAATTTTGAAGTGGCCATTTGCTCAGTAACCTAGACCGACCTGACACCCAAACAGAGACTGCCATAAGCAAGGGATTTATGGTGGTGCAGCGTGCATTTAGCATAAATTACCTCAGGGAACAGATTTAAGCCACTTGCTTTTTAAAAAATAAAATTATGCAACAACAAAAACAAGTACAAAATGAGTTTATGCAAACTCAATCCCACTTGCAGAAAGGGCCCCTCTAAGTCTTTATCTCGGAAGACACGGCCTTCCTTCTTCCCTGCCTGCTTCCTCCTGCTGGATGAAGATTCACGGCACTAATACATAATAACTGTATCTCACTCCATTACAGGTAGTTCAAGGCCGCTCTGCATAAACGATATGCATGGCTTTGCGTCCTCATCTTTAAAACCACCAACTATCTTGCTTGCAAACATACGTTAGGTTTTAATGCATCCTCTGCCATAAAAGTGCTGTTTAAGACTAATGAACAAACGAATGTTTGTTTAAACCTCTTTGTGGAAATCAAAGAAGCTTTCAACAGCTATTCATGTATTTATTGTCAGATGTGAATCATCACTTAGGTGCTTTGCCCCGAACTGTTACCAGTTACTGCTCATGGTTCCAAGGCACTAATTCACAAGCCATGGGTTTTGTTCAGCCCACTTTGCTCCCCGCCCTTCTTCCTTTTTGTCAGTACATCTTCAGAAAGGCTATGTGTGTAAAGTGTCATCTTATCCTGGCAGAGCTGACAACACAGACAGGTCCAGCTTCACCCGGCTATCTTTGAGCGACAGCCTCGGGGACTCTGCCAGGATCCTGGGTCCTATGTCAAGCCCCTCTTCGATGAGTAGCAGGGATTCGCTTGCCCTGCCTCTGCCCCCACCCCTCCTCACCACATCCTTGCTTTGTCAGACTCAGCAACACCTGAAAAGCTCCCACAAGATTTACCCATTATATTAAATAACAGGTTTTAGAAGCTGGGAACTGTTATTCTAGTGTTGCTGGGTGTCATTAAGGTTGCACGTCTATGCTTGTTTAATTTTTCTTCTGCCATTAAGCAAACTAAATGCTCCGAGGGTTTTGTTGTTTTGTGTTGGGTTTCTTTTTTTCTTTTTCTTTTTTTTTTTTTCTGTCTCAGTGGGGTCCACCCAGAATAGAAAAGAGAATAAGTGTTCCAGGGTTGTGTAACTGAGTTTTTTTTTTCTGCTGTTGCTTTCATTATGAGGAAGGAATTAAAAAATCCCTCCTAGTCAGTACTTAAAATATCAAAGTCATTGTTTAATGCCTTTGAGTCACTGTACAGCTAATTCAATTGCACAGTGTAGTGCCGTTTCACGGTGTGTGAAGCACAGATAGTACATGGAAGTGATTGCAAAGTTGAATAAACAGCAAATTAGTTTTAAAAGTCTACAGCCTCCCAGTAGAGTCTTTCAAACTGAGTGGCACTGTTGTCTGACAAAGTCAACAGTGGCCAGAAGGTAGCATCCCTTTCTGCTGGGTTAGCATGACAATGTGCCCTGATGCGATGGTATTTTTTTAGGGGATGCTGTCCTCTGGGAAGTGTGTGTGTGTGTTGACGACTCAACCTCATCTGACCACCTGTCACTCTGGAGATTTTGCACAACAACAGGGACCTCTGTGGGCAAATGAAGAAGAAGCCAGCGGGTCACAGAAAGGCTATGGCCAAATGGAACACCCCGGGACAGTTACAAGCGGTTTGGTACTCAAACATAATGAATTGAGAACTAAGAAGCCGAGGTGAAGCCTCCAGCTCTGCTGCCTCCTGGCCTTCAGACCATTCTTAAGTCACTGGGCACCTGTGAGCCTCAGTTTCCAACTCTGAGCTCCCCATCAATAAGGTTATTGACTAGCTATCATTTACATCCCAGGCACTGGAAGTGCTATCAAACCATGCAAATCAGCCTACGTCCTCAATAATAGTCATTGTCTATTACAAACAATCACAGAGATTCAAGGACAACACTCTCACTAAGAAGGAGTATCCAAACCTTGGCCAGCTTGGGACAGCTATAGACTGTGATCCAATACAAAATTATTAACTAACTCAACCCATTAATCAGTTTCTTTTGATTTTTTCAACTAAATTATTTAATTATTGAGTGTTTTACTTTGTAGAAGACAATATGACCCAGAAAGGCTCAACAATTGAATACCTCTGAAACAACCAACTGTAGCACAAATAATAAAAACCCAGAGACAGATATTGGGGTTCAACCTGAAGATCAGAAAAACAAAAGCAACCAAGCCACTAGAGAGCTCTTACCTCTTTGAAATCTTCAGACTGAAAGAGCCTAAGTTCCTGTCTCATCCTGCCTTATATTCCTCTCTAGTACTGGGATTAAAGGTGTGCACCACCACGGCCCAGCCTCTATGACTAACTAGTGTGGCTGCTGGGATAAATGGTGTGTGTAACCACTGCCTGGCTTGTATGACTGACGAGTGTGGCTGCTTTGCACTGACCTTCAGGCACACTTTTATATTAAAATACCAATGAAATATCACTACAATCAACAGTTTTTGATCACCTTGGGTGCACCAGCAATATGCTAAGGATAAGAAAGATAACTAGATACAAACCTTAGTTGCCATCCTTAGTGTTCCACTTAGTCATTCACCTAGAAAGCGTGTTGAAGGACCTGGGATGTCCCAGGCATTAGGGATATGAAATATTTTTAAAACTTGGTTCTCTGGCTTCACAAAGCTTTTATTCTGGTGGAAGAAATAGACGATAAGTTGGGAAATGGTTCCAGCTCTCACTTCCTTCAAGTCTTTGCTCTGAGAACTCAAGCCTGGTATCTAATCCCGTCAATCAAATACTGCTGAACAAATGAGCAAGTCAGCAAAAGATGCCAAGGATAAGGAAGAAGAAGGAAGAAAATAAAGAGCCAAGAGAAAGAAAATGCTTGAATGAGGCAATAGTGCTTCACTGTGGGAGCAAGGAGCCTTGTTACTATGAAGATCATACGCCACTCCAAACCCTGAAATCTTTCTGACTAGACCATTTATTTTTAGTTCTTTGTATGTTCACATGGAACAATAATAGAAAGATCTTGGGTTTTACCCAGATTCTCAAATACTAACCCCCTCCCAAAAAAACCCAATAGTGCAATATCACAACCAAGTACAGACGTGAGTGCATCCACAAATCGTTTTCAAAGTTTCTAAGTGTCTCTTGCACTCATCTGTGCATGTTTAGTGTTATTCAATTTCCCACCTATGTCAGTTCATATATCTACCCCATAGTCAGGATGCTGACAGCGTCTTCCTCCAAGGAATCTCTGGCATGTCTTCTCCCAAACCACAGCCACCTCTGTGCCTTCCTTTTCACCCTTCCCTAGCCCTAGGCAACAAGTGAACCTGTTCTCTGTTTCTGGACTCTTCACAAATTGGGAGAGTTGAAAGCAAAAGGGGCCATGATTAGCAATGACATCAGAACAAGTGACAAGAGAAAGACTATCCTTGGCAACGTAACACACACGTTTTCATGTCTCATGTTACAGAACAACAAGAACACAATCTAACAGACATGAAGCACTGACTTTATTAAAGCACCACATAGGGACACCTTTAAAACTCCAAAGAACCTTGCAAGAACAATACTGTTCTTGCTCAGACTTCACAGCCATTTAAGACACCTGCTTAGGGCCACAGAACACATGTCATTAGAAGACAGGAATTATAGGCAGGTCTGCTTGATTTCAAAGTTTTTTTTTTAAATTCTTGCATATTAAACAAATTGTGGCTAATAAATTATTAATTGATTACAAAGTGAGTGAGGTGTTTTGGAGGTGAAGCAGAGAATGAAAGCATGAAATGGGAATTAGCAGATACCTACCTTATACAGACTATAGCAAAGATTAAAACATCTTAGTTGGAGTGCTTTGTCCAGCACACACACACACACACACACACACAAACACACAACCTTCAACAATCCTCAGCACTGTCCGACTGCACATCAGGAGGAACAGCCTTATGTAGACATTTGTCCTGTGTGATTTATCAAAGTTAAGAGCCGTCCATCCAAAGTACACTAGCTCCCCTTATGTGCTCTCTAGAATACTGGGTTTAACATTTGTAAAACTTCACAGTTTTCAACTCCAAACCCAAAAGAAACTCTGAATCTGTGCCATAAACTCTACAGTGAAAATCATTGCGTAGAGGAGAGGATCTGTGGGCACCCTCAGCACCCTCCCACCCCTCCATCACTGAGCAAAGAAGTCACATAGACTGAGAAGCATGGAGGATGTCCGATAGGAGGGAAAGGCCCAGTAGGGAGAGTGGAATGGACCAGGAAAATTAGACCCAATTTCACCAGTTTTCTCAAAAAAGAAGCTACTTTAGCACATTCTTAACAATAAATATAACATTTATTACAAAATGATTTTGTTAACTTAATATCAATCATCTTTATATTATATGTTTTTGACAAATCCCTGACAGAAACAACTTAAATAAAGGAATGTATCTATTTTGTCTCACTGTTTCAAGACATAATCATGTACCTGATATGTAATATTTTTCCTGAGGAGACATGACATATATATCTATTCAGCCTAGACAACAGACCAAAGTAACATTTACACCAAAGTCCAACTTGGTGAACCAGTGAGTTTACTGGAGTACTTCTAAGACTATAAGTGGAGGGTTACACATAGGTGAGCAATGATTCAAAGGCAACCCGAACCCCAAAAGACGCACCCAACAAGACTGACATGTAAACAAAGTTGGAACCCTGAGTTTCTCTGCAGGATTTTCAGACAGTTGTTCAGGTCTTTTCAGCACCGTTGCCTGCTCACATTACCTAGGGAAGGCCTCACCTCATGCATGTAGTGAGTTTCAGGGATTTCCTGAGACTTTTGTGTTGCTTAGTTCCTAAGTCCTAGCCACCTTCCCTTTAGAACTCCCTGAATCTTAATGATGATGCTGAGAGGCAGGACTGTTGTAGTTCAGAGGCAACTGCTATCCAACCCCGGCATGATAGAGAAGACATGGCAGCTAGAGTGTCTTCCTCTGTCATCTACCATGCCAAGAGCTTAAAGTAACAGCTTCTCACAGTTTGGTGGGTCAGGAAGCAGAGAAGCAGAGAACAGGATCCAATGCCAGGTTGACTATAACTCTAGAAAGCCTGGCCCCCTAGTGGCTTATATCTGCCAGCCAGTCCCCATGACCTAAAGGTTCCACGCCTCCCAAAACAGCCATCAGCTGGAAACACAGTGTTAAAATATGAGACACTGTGGAGCCAGTTCACATTCAAATCACAATGGTTACTTTTAAGATAGCAAAGAGAAATCCTCACAGCTAAGAGTGAAGTAAAGGAGCTAAGTCAAGCCACGACAGGCAGATTCCTTTCATACATTAGACCACTGAAGACAGCGTCTCCCAATGGAGTTGTCTTCAGACCATGCAGAGCTAAGTTTCTGAACGAAGGGCAATCTGACCCTGTGCTGACCAGAAGGGTGCAATGGCAAGAATCTCTGTAGAGTCACTAGCCCAGAGAGTCAGTTAACCTCAATGAGGATGGCAGGGGCTGATTTTGAGCCCCAACTCTATGAACACAGCTGAATGACTATAAAAAAAATGTGATTGCTAATGATCAAGATTGGATGGGAATCAAATGATATAAAGTATGCTCGCTATCTTCTAGAATAGTCCCTTTCCATGTGAGACACTGAGATGAAAAAAAGGAGCTTATAACAAGAGACAAGGAGAGAAGCTAGAAAATGAAGGGTGTATAGAAAAAGCATGCTTGCATAAGCACTATAGACAAAGACCCACCATCAAGGCTGTTTTTGTCTCTACCTAGACAATCACACCCAAAGCCCACGCCTTCCAGTTTTCTAACTAGAATTAGTTGCAGTTGTTTTTATAGCTCCATCCACAGGCTAGCACAGCTTTCTTTCTTGCTATCACTCCAGAGGAAGGCTGTAGACAGGACAGGTTATTCTACTCTTTCCTGTAAATCTCAGAGCTCTTGAGGCTGAGACAGGAAAATCGTGAGTTTAAGACTGGCTACACAGTAAGATCAGTCTCAAAAACAAAACCAATGACAAACTCAGAGAAGAATTAGAACAAGAAAATAGATTTTAAAAATTATTATCACAGTGGAAGAAAGAGGGGGGAGAAGCCGGGCGGTGGTGGCACACGCCTTTAATCCCAGCACTCGGGAGGCAGAGGCAGGCGGATCTCTGTGAGTTCGAGACCAGCCTGGTCTAAAAGAGCTAGTTCCAGGACAGACTCCAAAACCACAGAGAAACCCTGTCTCAAAAAAACAAAAAAGAAAAGAAAAGAAAGAGGGGGGAGAAAGGGGAGAAAAGGAGAAAGAAAGAACAATGTGAGATATGGACATGTTCATTTGCTTCACTCCGGGGACCACTTCAGTATGCATTTGTATATCAAAGCATCCTGCTGTATGGAAACCTTAAATCTACACAATAGATTACTCTATCTAAGAGAATAGGATGATAGTTGTGGGAGAGACTTAGTATTAACATAATTTCATTAAGATTTCATTCAACTTTGAGATCTTAAATTTTTGAGAAAATGAAAGAAATCCAAGGAGGTAAGTGAGGGGTTTAAAGGGCAGAGTCCTGGCCAAGAGATGCTCAGGGGAGTTTGTGCAAGACACAACTGGATCCATGGTACCTGAGTATTTTTCCACCCCCAGAAGTCTCCCAAGTCCTCTTCCATAAGTCAGTAATCTTCTGTGGAGCAATATAGATGAAGGGCATGAATTAAGAACAATCTATGTCAAATGATATTGAAGAGAAAAACTAAAACAAAAAACTACAATCCAGAGTGTGGTAATTATTCCAAGAGCCCAGAACCTCAGAAAGGAAATCTTCACAGCATATTTAAATGCATGGATTCTGTTTCTGCAACGTGGCAGTGGCGAGATGTGAAGGGTGCTTCACTCCCTTGACTTCTACCCTTCTCTGCCCTGCTGTGCAGCTCTGGGGGAGGCTTATTAAAACACACTGAACTGTACAGAGTCCTGACAAACTGCCTGGTGACTTTTCCAAAACCCTTCACAACAGCATCTGTGCTGCTCATGTGTTGTGTTAGGTCTTTCCTCTCCAATAGGACACACTAACAGAGGCCTCAAAACCAACACACAATAAAGAAAAAAGCCAGAAAGAAATTCCAATGGTGTGGGAGCCAAAATACCCCTTATATCCCCTCCTATTCAACACTGCTAAACCTTCTTCCATTTTCAACTGAAAAAAAAAATTGGAATATTGCCTTGGGTCTACTAAATCATTAGCAAATTAAGAACCTGTTTTTAATAACATTTAACTTGTAAATAATGCATTAATTGACTAGCCTGGATGTTAGCTCCAGCATTTGAAATTCTGCTACTAAATGTATGATGAAAGAAATGTGCCGCAGCAGTGGGCTATATGGTGAGTATAACAGATTAAATATGACAGTTGATATTTGTGAAAATGGGGTTATAATTAGAGGACACCTGCAGCTGTTTTCCAACCAAAAACAACAGAAATTCCACTTGCATAAAGCACACACGTGGGCCACAGGCTCTGTTGCTGGGCTCTTTTGTTCGCCACGAAGCTTTACTGTGGTTGTTCTGCCCTTTGTGGGGTCAGATGTCTGAGTGAGCAACAAGTGGTGGCTTTATGGGACACCCTTTGGTGGCTCTCTAAGCAATACATCCTGGGGAGAGAAAGGACATTTGTCTTTTTTTCCCTCGTGAGGCAGGAGTTACTAAAAACAAGACAGATGATGTAGTATGTCTGCTCAGAATTCCAAGAAGTCATGGGAGAAGAAGCCACCAGGCACACTCAACTATTGAGCAGCATCAGGAATGGAAGCATGAAGGATGTGGCCTCCTCCCAGCTAGACATTCGCAAAAATGTAAATGCTGTGATCAGTAGGGAACTTTTGGAAGCAGGGACTGAGCCAAAGAGAGAAGTGTTTGCAATGACTAATAATTAGCAAAACGCTGCAAATCCTCCAGTTCATTCTTCCATTTATGCCACAAAGAAGAGATAAGGACCGTTCCGTTCTGTACCCACTGGACTCTGAGATACACAGTGACCAAAACCCAGGCTTGTTCTGTGTCTAACCAAGGCTAACCTGGATTGCGGGCCATTCATCGGCCACAAGAAACAGAGCATACAAAGTCAGGGAGAGAGATGAAATATTGAGAAGTAGCTCACAGCCCGTCCTATCCAGCTTGGCAAGGAAGTTAAACAAGATAACAGCAGAAAAGGCTTCCTTTGAATTTTTCAATCAAGGTCATTAGTGGCCTTGGTTTAAAAACAAAAAATACAGTTTCGGTAGTGTTGAGAACTGAAACCAGATCACAGGGGACACAATGAATAAGAGAGAATGTGGCCAAAATGAGCGAGGGTTTTTCAGAAGTCTGATCATGAAAGATGAGAGAAGCAGAGGAGAAGGAATGGAGAAAGAGACAGAGGCAGAGACAAATGCACAGAGAAAGAGAAACAGAGTTTTTACGAAATATCTGAACATTGCATATGCCAAGTGGTGGTCACAGCCACTACACACAGAGAATCTTGGCACATTAACATCTGTGCGTGCTTCTCGGTTATACTTTGTTTTTTCCTATTAGAAGTGGAAAATTCTGTTCCAGTATTCCAAAATATTAACTTCTCATTTAATATGCTAATTACCCTCCATGTTACAAAGAATTACGTTGCAGCTTGGATACACACTCTACCCTGTTGTGTGTTAGCGAGTTGGAGCTGACTTGGTCAAATCATTTGCATTTTTTCGCATGAGACTTTTCCCAATTTACCACTTCATTCTAACTGGTTCATCTTCCCCTCTGCGAAGTCACCGCTGCCTTTGTGGCTCCAGAAGCGTTGGCATATTGGCAGTTGCATGTGGTTCAGCCTAATAGTGGACAGGGACGGAACGGTGAGTGAGACCTCTGGTAAGAAGGAAGAAATAAACAGCCGAACTGGGGCAAAGGGTATTGAGTGAAGAAAACAACAAATACCAAAAGGAAAGTCATCTTCTCGCCGGTTAGGTGTACGTTCCCGAGGGAAATAATCTTTGAGCGTGTAGCCTGATAGTAATAATAACACTTTTAGGGAGTACGGATGGCTCAGGGGATCAATTGGGATGGGGGGAGTGGGGTGCTTACTAGCAATCTGTCCAATTTAGTCAGACTAACTTGCAATTTTACACAACCAAACATCTGACAGACCCGAAGCCAACAAAGCAAAGGCAACCCCTTTTCCAACGGCATGTCCACGAAACTTCTTCCTCATAACATGGGGATACCTCCCTCTTCCAAACGAAGGCACAGATGATCTGCTCCCAGATTCGCCAGGGTGAGAAGTGGTGAGTTCTGAGCCCCAATGAAAGAACTGCTGGTACAGAGAGAAAGTAATTTTTCCAAGCTGCTTGCACTAAAAATAAACCAAATACTGTCTCAGGGGATGGCTACCCCGTCCCCTTCACAGAAAGTAAATTCACTGTGGTGGGAGGCTGAGATGGACTGAAAAAAAAAATCTTAAGGGAAGAAAAACATCCTAATGAGGGCACCAGTGGTGAGACGGTGGGAAGTGAGCGACCACTGGGAATGCATTAGCTCGCTGTTTTCTCCAGAGCTGGGTCATTGGACAAATCTATGAGGAGAAAATCCCACAGTGATACGCAGTTAGGGCACTGGCTAAGTTCTTGGTATGTCCTCTGTCGCTGGTCACAATCACATATTCGTAAACAAGGAGGAAAAGACTCATTAAGATAAAGACCATGACTCCTGTGTTGGTGGGAGGAAATCCAGAGGCACTGAGGCCCCCAGACCAGGCATCAGCTGTTGGAAGCCCTTCATTGCCAGTCTCCTTCCTCGCTGCCATGAGACCATGGCTAGGCAAACATTTGCATCATTGCCTTCTGCCAGGGCATCAGAAGTCATGAACCCAGAAGCTTGGTGACACAGCATCATAAAGAAAACAGTCCCAGCTCTTTGTTAAAATGTGTGAAAATAATACCCTGGTAGGGAGGGGATAGCAAATTCTTTACCAATTTGGATTTTCCTCTTCCTAATTTGAGAACAGAGCTCCTTCCCCTGGATTAGTTCTGATTTCATATTATTTTTAAAGGGATCTTGAGAATGCGGACCTTAAGAAAATCGCCAGTGGCAGGTCTAGATGGGACTTGATCTTCCTGCTTATAGGATGCATTCTGTAAAATTGGGCATGGCTCCTTTTACATTATAATGCCCATAACATCTGTGATGAAATGCTTGCTTTGACTCCCTGAAGGTAGGGTATTTTCTGAATTCTAAAGCTAAATAACCCTGAGGCCCAGACATAAAATTATACCCAGAAATTCATATAAAGTGTCTAATCTCCTTGAGGTTACCCCTGAGGCCTAGCTGTCAATCACGGTCAAGAAGGGGTAATTTGCCCCATTGTGTTGTTTGAGGGTGGTTTTTTCCCTCCTGCTACACCTGGAAAAATTTGTAGCTAATTATATGATTGTTCCAAATTATTTGTTTTCCTTCTGAAAAGAAGCATTTACTTTCTCATCCCATTGACATCAAATTTAGCCATGGACTTAGTTTAGATAATAAAATGTAAGCAAAAGTGACAATCACCAGTTCCCGGGAGAAGGGTGGTGAGCAGTCACGTGACACCACCATTGTTCTTTTCCTCCTGCCTAGAAAACAGCGAGTACACATATGGATTCTTTTTTTTTTTTTTTGTACAACTTTTCTTTTTTTTATTTTTTATTTTTTAAATTTATTTATTTATTAAGGATTTCTACCTCCTCCCGCCACCACCTCCCATTTCCCTCCCCCTCCCCCATCAAGTCCCCCTCCCTCATCTGCTCGAAGAGCAATCAGGGTTCCCTGACCTGTGGGAAGCCCATGGACCACCCACCTCTATCCAGGTCTATTAAGGTGAGCATCCAAACTGCCTAGGCTCCCCCAAAGCCAGTACATGCAGTAGGATCAAAAACCCACTGCCATTGTTCTTGAGTTCTCAGTATTCCTCATTGTCCGCTATGTTCAGCAAGTCTGGATTTATCCCATGCTTTTTCAGACCCCAACCTAGATGCCCTTCAACGGAAGAATGGATGAAGAAAGTATGGAATATATACATATTAGAGTATTACTCAGCAGTAAAATACAAGGACTTCTTGAATTTTGCATACAAATGGATGGAAATACACATATGGATTCTTCCTTCAGGCTCAGACCCAGAAGGAAGATATGCAAAGACATATCTAGCTGATCT
The DNA here is from genome assembly GCF_018167655.1 of Microtus oregoni. Taxonomy (NCBI): domain Eukaryota; kingdom Metazoa; phylum Chordata; class Mammalia; order Rodentia; family Cricetidae; genus Microtus; species Microtus oregoni. The sequence goes on along the minus strand of NW_024543059.1, from coordinate 62,055,169 downwards.
CCAGCTAACACATCACAGCCACTGAAAATGCGCTCCTTCCTCATAACTCAGGAACGTGGGGAACCGGACCTAAACAAGAGCAAATCCACCAGGTACAAGAAATCCATCTGCTTCCTGAAACCCGTAGACCACCAGTATAGGTGTGTCTGTATCAACACAGATGAGGAGAAGAGTCAAGGACTGGAGAAAGGAAAGCTAGGGAAAGAGTTGCCAGGAAAGCACTTGTGGTGGTCTAGAAGGCTTTGTTTTGCCCTCTCTGCAACAATTTAGCACATTTGCTCCTTTCTGGCCTCTTCTCTGGTTTTCTCAGTGTTGAAAAAAATAATTTTCTCCCAAACACTGGTTTGAAAAGAACCAGTCAGAGAAGCTCCAGAAAACAAAAGCTTTTCCGGGGAGTGTTCTTCATGCTCCCAGGCAATCGGACCAATGCTGTTTGCCTAATTCCTTCACCTTGTTATTCACCCCACAAAACATACCACTCCTTCTCTTTCCTTTCCAAACTCCCAGATTCATCTAGTACCACAATCCGGGCTTATGACTTCTTGCATCACCAAGAAAGACTTTCTGAAAGAGTGACTGGCCTTCTGGCTCCAATCACTATCTTCCGGTTCTTTCTTTGACATCACTCCAACCAGACTTCATCTGCATTCCTCTACAAGTGCCACTTTTATCAAGTGACAAAGATTCTTATTTGCTAAGTTCACGATCATTTCAGTCCTCATCTTATTCGGTTAATCAGAAGCTTTGGACCAGATCACTCTACAGTCTTCGAACTAGTTTTCTTTGCTGGGTTTCCAAGACTCTCTGTTTAATTGGCTTTGTTGTCAGCATTCTGGTCTTCTTTCTTTGCTTCTCTCAATGTTTCTTCTCATTTTGGCACTGAAGCCCCAGGCCCGTGTTCTGGACTTTGTCTCTTCTATTTTTTTACACCATAGGAAAGTCTGATATCCTGGACATAATAAATTTCTGATTGTAGCCTGGCTCTCACCACTAACACCTGTACTCACGTACCCATGAAACAAGCACGATACCCCTAAGATTCATCCAGTGCTTGATTTGTCTAAATCCTCCAAGCTCCATTTCCAGCATGATGACTTGCTCTTCCCACTTGTCCTCATTTTAGCAACAGGCCATTCTTGATTCTCTTAAAATCCCCATATGATCTGATGCCCCTTCTGCCCTCTGTGGGCACTGAATCCACGTGGTACAAGACATACATACAGGCACAACACCTATATACATAAGATGTTTAAAATAAATAAAATCCTTAAGAATTTTCTTTAACTCTTTTTTTCTTTTACATTACATCCTAAGCATCTAACAAATCTTGGTTCTACCTTCACTATACCCAGAACTCCAACTTCTCCATTGCTCCTAACTGCTACCATTCTCCTTGCCAACATCTTCTGAAGTCTTTTGTCTGCCATCAACCACACTGCTCTTCTCTCATGGACTCTAGCCCTTCTATAGTGGGTTTCTTATTGTTCTTTGAGCTTACCAGCCCCGCTTTCACAGAAGCGCCTCTCTCTACACTTCCTGGTGTTGCTCTACACTGCCCTTTTGAGCATTCGCATTTTCTCCATGCAGTAGGAAACAAAGCCCCATAGCCCATCCCCTCCACTCATTTCCCTTCCCTCTTTTCTAGGTCAAATCTTCCCACCCACACTCTAGTCTTCTCTTGCCCTCTGTTCTACAAGCATGCACAAAACAGGCCATGTCATTTGCTTCCTCAGCTTATATATTGGCTCTGTCTCCCAGCCTCGAATGTGGGTTTCATATGGAGGAGAGCTTTTGATAACACTACAAGGAAGCTCAACAAACATTTGTAGAAAGAACTGATTAGAGGTTTTGAAAATTATCTTATTGATGTCCCAACTCGGTATTAATTTTATATTAATTCTCTGCCTTTCTGGGTTCTTTTCGTCTCCAGGATCGTTCTATTAATTGTTATCTTCCAAGTCAAAATCCCATACCCTTGTCTTTTCCTAACATAAAATAAATTTTTCTAACCCTTCCTTCTAACCTGCATCACTGCTTCCTTGAGAAGTTGTTCTGAAATATTTGTACACTGTGTAAGAATGTATTGCTGCAATCAGTATAATAAAAAGCTGAACAGCCAATGGCTAGGCAGGAGGTATAGGAGGAACTTCCAGGCACAGAGAGAGGGTGTAGGAGGAAATAATCAAGGCACAGAGAGACCCCAACAAGACATTGATGGAGTCAGACAAATAGAATTAAAGAAAGGTAAAAAGCTATGAGTCAAAACATAGATTAATATAAATGAGTTAATTTAAGTTATTAGAGCTAGTGGGACATGCCTAAGCTAAGGCCAAGTTTTCATAATTAATAAGTCTCTGTGTCTTTATTTGGAAGCTGGTTGGGGACCCAAAGAAAACGTTGTCTACAAATGGTGGACAATGTGGGGTTCAAATTTCCACACAGGGCCTGAGAAAGTTGGAACAAAAACAAAACAAAATAAAAAAAAGTGGGCATGGCTCTTTGAAGAGGCACAGGTGTGCAGCCGAGACTTGAGCAGCCAGAATGCTAAGTAGAAACAGCTTACTAAGTAAGAAACACCTGCCACAGTGCAAGCACCAACTTTCTAGAAATGAGGTAGTTAAATACAGCTCTTGGTCAAATGCAGTTCCCAGCTAAATGCAGTTCTTAGCCAGGCCTGAAGACTTAAGGCTCAACTCTCAAGGACCCACGGAGGGGGCACAGCCAACCTCCAGAGACACACAGCAGAAAGCATAGCTACTGCATAGCAGTTTAAGGTTTGGCTCATGTAATCAGAAAATGCTATAAGTGCACAGTAAAACAGGTCCACACAATACACACACACACACACACACACACACACAACCACTTTAAATGGGTTACCATGTATATAGGTGCTTAAGGAAGAAAAGAAACTGGATATAGATAGTCATATAGAAAAAATAGCTTAAAAATAAGTTACTAAGTAAAGTCTTTAAAGAAAGAGTAAAGTAATATAAAAATAATAAGCCACATAAAGATGAGAAATACACGGAGAGACTGAATCCTCTATGCTGTTTTGTTGACTTTGAATTTTTTTGGATGCTGATGAGGGAACAATTGTGACTCAGAGACATAGGATTATAAAAGAAACTGCTGAATTAAACTAGCCTAGATACTTTAGGGATGTCTTAACTTTAAAGTAGAATTCAGAAAACGCATTATATTGGTGCCTTTGTTTCCACAGGCAATGAAAGTCTGTGAATTCCTTCAAAATTAATAGAGGCCAGATTTGATTGGAGGAGACCCCCAGAAAAATCTTGTCTATGGACATAAAGAAATAAACCTAGAAAAACTACAAGACAGGTGACCTATATGTTAACCTTGACATAGGAACAGCTCTGAGACTGGATGAACCATGATAAATCTTGTTGGTTACAGAGTCTTCGTGCCATCCATTCGTGTGTCATGAATAGAGTGTTGGTTATACAGTCCAAACAAACTTATAAAGTTGACATATATCCTTTATCTGCTCAAATATAAAACAAAAAATCATCTTTAGCTTGTGTACAATGCACAGTCCATACTTGTGTTAATGCAGATATGTATGTTACCATTAAAAGTTTACGAATTCTCAGAGTAAGGGGACCAAAACCAATGAAATGGGGTGGCCCAGGTGATCCAGCTTTTCAGAGTGCCTCTGTTCTAGTCTCCTCAGAGTTCTGCATTCAGAACAACTTCAAAGGTAGGTAAGATGGTCCAGGTTCACAGGACTCCAGATAAACCTTGTACTTTTGCATTACACAGAGAATGGACAACAAATGTTAAAGCTAATTTTCTTATAACTTGACCATTATTGCAGTTTTTTTAGGGTCTCCTTGGAATGCTGTTACCCCCAGTCAATAGGAAGCAGTCTAGAGAATACAACATTCACATTCCCAAAAGGTGGAATGGTGGGTTTTGGTCATTCAGTGGGATGTGAATGTTTGTCATCATTTAGTGGGGATATAGGAATATAGGATAAAAAGACAACTATTCATCTCAAATATTTTATATTGATAAGGATTTTTGTATATTAATATAAATTTATTTATATAAAATGGCTATTTTTGTTATACCATATGTGTGTGTGTTTCAACTCTTGTTTCAAGTAATATATATATATATATATATATATCTCATTTACAAATGTAATATAAAGTTCTAGTCCTTGAATGCTATTATTACAAACTATTTAAGATAATTAAGAAATGCAGGTTAGTAGTTAGTCACCTAAAACAATAAAGCTTGTAGTTACATTAGGTATGTTTTCAAGATTGAACAGACTTTTTTTCAGATAGACAGGCCGTCTTCAAACATGTCAGAGACCTACAGAATATGGTATTTAAGATGTTTTAATAACCTAAGACTTTTCATGATGAGACACATCCAGTACTAGCAGCACCAATTTACTTCAAAAAAAGGATGGTGGGAACCAAATAAACTCCATGTGGAGTTTGTTTTCAAGATGGCACAGTTAGCCACTAGGCAAGAAACTTCCCTTGCTTCAACCATTGACACTACACTGTCCAAATTGAACAAGTAGGACACAAAAGAATGTCAAACTGTGCCAAGATAAGATAGGACAGTCCTTCAAAATTCCTGCTTCACAAAAAAAAAAGCCTGTAGGAAAAAGATAGATGTCCCAATGCTGCACAGAGTCTTGTATGACTGCCCAAGCAGCCAGTCAGCTGCTTCTGTCATTTTCTGCTTACTCAAGTAATATTGTATCCTTCTAGGGTCACTGATGGAATTAAAGATGAGTTAGTTATAGTTACAATTTTCCTTGTTACCAGTTTCAGAAAAGAAACTCACAAGAGAGGTACAAAGTGTTTAAGGTTGAGAAACATAAAAGTTTAAGTTGTTTATCTAAGAATATATTCTGAGTTCTAAAAGGATAATTGTGGGTTGTTAACACATTAAAATAGAAAGTAAAATAGGTGCAAAACTTTTAACTCACCATGAGAGGATAGATAAAGAAATATTTTCTCTGAATTTGCCAACTACAGCTAGATTGGACATTATAAATGTAATTTATTCCTGATAATTGTTCTTATTGTATATAGTTTTACTATGCTTTACTTTTTATTTATACAAAATGGGGAAATGTTGTGGGATATTTGTACATTCTGTGAAAATTTATTGCTATGATTGATGTAATAGAAAGCTGAATGGCCTATAGCTAGGCAGGAGGTATAGATGGGACTTCTAGGCACAGAGAGAAGAAGTACGAGAGACAATTCAGGAGCAGAGAGATACCAATGAGACATTGAAAGAGCTGGCCAAACAGAATGAAAAAAAAAGTAAAAAGCCAAAAGGCAAAATGTAGATTAATATAAATGGGTTATTTTAAGTTATAAGAGCTAGTGGTACACCCTAAGATAAAGTCAAGTTTCATAATTAATAATAAGTGTTGTGTTATTATTTGGGAGCTGGCAGTATAGAGCAAGATTCATTACAACAGGCAGATTTGCCTGTGGCATCTAGTGTTTCATCCACCTTACTTGGAGTCATACATGAATATTGCCATTGACATGGACTATACAGTTTCTCTAGTTCCATTCTCTCCTAAGACAATAAAAGAAACTTTGGTCCAAGGCTAGAAACGTGTCTTTGTGAGGCTGCACATTTTATCTCTGGCTCCCAGCCCACCCCTGCACCTCCTGTGGCAACCACCCATCTTTCGTCAAGCTGCTGTCAGTAAAATGAGCTGCTTCTAACTTCTCTACATCTTTTTTAAAATCTCCCTCTAGTTATTTCACTTTGATATCTTCACAGATCTGCTTTTATCTCATTTTGCAAGAATATTTGTACAAAGTAAAAACGGGCAGTTTCCATAGAACTTTAACAAAACCCCTACAGACTCTCCTAAAGTTTTCATTAGATCCTTTTTAAGATGTATTATGCATAAATATGTAAAAGATATGTTAGAATTTAAATTCCAAAACTAAAATGATTCAGAGAACTATGATTAAGCTGTTAATAATGCTGCTTTTCTCAAACGGATGTTGCAAAGATTCAGTGAGAAATACATATTATCTGACACAGGAAAGACAGAGAGCATGCATCTTAGAACATTCATTTCTGTGCTTGCTGTATAGGGTTTCTGTGTGTACCTGTTTCTTTATGACCTTGTTAATACTATATAATACTGAGACCCAATTTTGTCTCTCAATATAAAAATTCTGAGATTTTGTAATGGCCCAATTAGTTATGGTAATTCATTATTCTACTTCCTAGAGCAATTTATAGTGTACTTTCTGAATACTAATTCTTTTTATGAGAGCCACAACACACACCACACACTCCAGAGCCACTAAGTGACAACAGGTATCGCTACCTGCATTTTGTCTGTGATAGAATCTGGTACTAAGATAACTGAATCAAGCCATGGAAGACAAGGAGCCAGAACTTTGTGTAATCTTGCATTGGTTCATTGAACAGGGCATCCCTGTACATTGGATGAGAAACTAGAAGTTATTTCTCTACTCATGGGCAGATGAGGCTTATTGTGCCTATGAGTCTGGATGAACTCTGTGACTATTTGGTCAATGAAATCGAGCAGAATTAAAGCCATGCCGATGCTGTTTCAGGTCTTAGAAAATTAGCAGTTTCTAAATCTGACCTTCTGGAATACTCAATCTAGAACCCTACGTCACCATGTGGAAAGCTGAAAACCACCCTACTAGAAGCCATGAGCCATGTAGAGACATACAGTCCCACCTGGGGCCTATCTTCCAGACAAATGGGCTGTGTAGTGGTGTTGTGGGTGTTGGGGTGACTCCATTCTGACCCTCCTAATAAACCTACCCACCAACCAAACACTACTGAATGGCCTCAATCAATTTGTCACAGAGCAGAAGAAGTTCCCTGCAGAGTCCTATGCCTGAGACCCAAGCAATAAAATCTTAATACTAGAAGAGCGATTGATGACTGCAAGTCAAGTTGGACAGTAACGTGTTATGCAGTGATAGGCACTGGGAACAGAGTCTGATACCTGGCAGTGGAGCACTGACAAGATCTCAGCCCACCTGTTTCAGAACCAGAAGATGGACAGAAGCTCATGAAGATAGGTGGACCTGAGGAAGACCGTGGAGACTGATAAGATCATAATACAATAGTAACTACTAGTGCCCTGCTTATGAAATGGCAGAAATTTTAGCAATAAGACCCATGGTAATCTAGACAGTAAAAATTACAGCCGATGAGTTGAAAATTATATTGCATGAGCAGCTTCAAAAGCTTTGACAGGAGAATCAGGAGTTCAAGGTCTTTGTTGGCCACATAGTGAATTTGAGATGGCTTGGGCTACATGAGGTTGTCTCTAATACATACACACACACACACACACACACACACACACACACGCACAACTGAAATAATGTATTTGACTATATTTTAATATCTGAAAGGAATACCAAAAGTATCAAATGATTAATTTTAGCATTTATAAAATACGATAGATTAAGAAAAGTAAGGTAAGTAGGAGGTGGTGGCACATGCCTTTAATCCCAGCACTTGGGAAGCAGTGCCAGCCGGGTCTACAAGAGCTAGTTCCAGGATAGCTAGGACTGTTAGACTGTTATACAGTTATACACTGCTCTTCCAGACGACCCTGGTTCAATTCCCAGCACCCACATGGCAGCTCACAACTGTCCGCAACTCCAGTTCCAGGGGAGTCTGACACTTTCACACAGACATACATACAGGTAAAACACCAATGCACATATAAGTATAAGACTCAAACAAGCCTGTTCTCTAGCTCATCTCATCCTAATAACCTCAACATTTTAGCAGATAGTTATTGGTTTTGGTATTAAAAAATTAAGAAAAAAGTAAAAGAAACACTTTAGTGATGAACCGGGTCCTCCATAAAGGACCAGTTGCTTCATTACTCTTCCTGGGAGCTATGTTCAAGGAGCTGACCTCTATCTCAGCTCTCCTCTGACTCCCATAAGGCATATTTGAGATCTAGTGGGCTGAGTCCCGGAATCTCTGATTTTGAGGAGTAAAGCTGCCTCTTCCTCATGCCAGAACTTTTCCGAACTGATGTTCCCCAATGATTTTGTTTTTCAACTAAAAGATAATTGACCAGAATCTTTATGTCAATCAGGAAAGATTAAAGCATGGTGTTATTTGGGCTATAATTATCGACTTTATTTTTTATTTTATTTGGTGGCTAAATAGTCACTCTTGAAACCAGCCTGTTCTGCATGTTAAATATCAACCTAAGTCCAAAATATTTCACCAGATGGCTTCTTATTAAAACTCAATAAAAGAGAACAGAAGGAAAATCCCGGCACAGGAGGAGCCAAATCACCCAAAGAGGCTCAGACTAAGACCTCGTCTGAGACTTATTATCACAGTAGAACATCTCACCAACTTCAGACCCCTCCTGGATGACACAGTAAGGCTGGGAAAATCTATATATTTTCTTTGTATTCTGTTGAAGCTGCGGCCATATGTTTCCCCCTTTTCTAAATCAAATGTTATCATTTTTTCTTTCTCTATGCTTCAGATGCTTTCTCTTCTCCTCACTTGTCCTTTAGCCCCAAATGACTTCAAGCTTCTGCACCATCTCTACAGCAAAGTCCATATTGGAATAGAAACAGCGCTGGTTTGAGTCCCAATATACCCATCTCTGAGATCTAATACTTGAGGTATTAGAGGTATACTGCTGTTCAAGCTTGGGGAACTAGAATAAGTCCTTTAAAGTCTCTGAGGCGTCTGTGGTTTCATTTCTATTGTAAAATGTTTTGAATGGATGATGTTGAACATTTATGTAGCAACGTTTTCCATAATTTCAGCAATACTCACTACCTCTTAAAAATGAAGAAAAGGTCCCAAGTTGTTCTATGGTAAAAATGTTTTAAAAATTGTTTTTTCATGAGCATAGATAACAAGAAAATAGTTGCCGAATGCTAATTATATTATTAGCAAAGTAAAAGGTCAAGAGATTTTTTTCATTCTTGGCATGATTAGAAGAATATAGGATTACATATGTTAATTAAAATTTCAGAGAAATGTAAGTAGAAAAATGCAAAGAAAATCTAGTCCATATAGCAGGGAAGGGGGGCAACAGCAAGGAAAGAGAGAAGCAGGAAGGAAGGAGAGGGGACGTAAAACAAGATAACATCAAAACAAAGATGTCTACTATAAAAATACGCATCCAGATAGATTTAAATTCTTTATTAAAACAAGACTCTCAAATTTGGTCAAGAAACAAAATCCATCCATAGGCTGGATTTCAAAATTACACATATGAATTAGAAGATAAAGTGTTGGCATGAGGCTAGAGAGGATAAAACGCTTCCTGGGCAAGCATGGAGACCTGAGTTCAACTCCTCCACTCCCAATCCACATTAAAGGCTTAATGGAACCATATGTGCCTATAATCCTAGCCCTCATGAGTTACAGAAGGCCCCAGAGATGCACTAACCAGCTAATCTAGCCAATCAGTAGACTACAAGTTCAGTGAGAGACTCTGTCTCAAAGAGTAAGTAAAGCGAGACTGAGAACAATGCCTGCATTTGACCTCTGACTGCCATAGGCCCATGCAAAGGTACCTGTACACACATTCGCGCACACACACACACACACACACACACACACACAGAGAGAGAGAGAGAGAGAGAGAGAGAGAGAGAGAGGCAAAGATCTAGCAGGCATAAACTACTAGAAATACTAGTAGCACAAAGAGTAGGCAAAAGACAAAACAAAAAAATGCAAATTTAGAATGTTTAAAAATTAGACTTCAAAATACAAGAAATGGAAGAAGCAATTGACATTAAACTACTAAAGCACAGAGTTCTTTAGCATCCTGAAAGAAACTGGAATTTTCCTCACTGTGTTTTCATTCTCTGATAAACCAAATGTGCTTAAAATTTACTTAACAAGTAAATTTCAGATAATAATAGCATTGCTTTGATACAGGGTTTCTTGTAGCCCAGATTGGCTTCAATTTATCTATAGAGCTAAAGATGAACTCCTGATCTTCAGGTGCCACATCCCAAATCCTGGGATTACAGGCGTGTATCATCTTAGACAATATATGCCCTTTTAAGAGTACATTACTTTACCAAAAACAACCCTCTAAAATATTTTTAGAAATGAATCAGATATTAGCCTTATAATAAAATTTTGATGAAATTTTGTAAAGGAAAAGTAGAAAGACTATATTCTTTAAATATGATAAAACAAACTAAAAAGAAGTAATAATAATTTTTAAAAGGAAATTTTTTACTTGTAAATTAGTAAACATGACTATCATGTCAAAGAAAATATCAACAAGTTATTATATGGGTTATAATATGTTTATATTATATTGTATATGTAATTATATAATAATATAATATATAATTATAATGGTATAATTACTGTGAATTATAAAAAAGCAATAATTACATGTAAAATTTTATAAGGTAGAATACTAGTCAATGGAAAAAGCAGATTCATATACTGCCTTTATTAGGCAAGAATCAATACAAATAAAAGAATTCACCTTAATTAAATTTAAGACTTTAGAAAAATAGAAATAATCTTTCAAAGCAAAAGGAAATAAAAAACGTAAATAATAAAACATATATCCTGGCAAGGAAGAAAATACAAAGTTTAAAACAATAAATGCTTGAAGTTTAATAAGATACACTATAGACACAACAGACATTCTTCAAAGTACCGTATGATATTATAGATTGTTAAATGTTTTAATTCACCGATGTTTCTGAGAAAATATAAAGGACTAAAATTGACTCAGTCATAAGGAATAAATCCAAATAGACACATAGCATTGGGAAACAATGCAGATAGGATTAATTTCAATTGTGTTTCTAAGTCAAAACTACTGCCTAAGTATTAATGAGCTTTGAAAGAAAAGTTCACACATCACACAGTTCACACCCTACTTCAGTACAAAGAACAAAATCCTGCATATTTCTTTAGTGTGAGCACAGCTATGATTTAATAATAAAAGCACTAGAAAAGCTAAAAGCCAATATTTCTCATAAGCACCCACAGAAATTACCAATAAGAACTATACAAGGGCCGGGCGGTGGTGGCACACAACTTTCATCCCAGCACTTGGGAGACAGAGGCAGGCAGATCTCTGACTTCAAGGCCAACCTGGTCTACAGAGAAAGTTCCAGAAGAGCCAGGGCTACACAGACATTGTCTTGAAAAACAGCAACAACAACAAAGAATTGTACAAGGGCTCATATTTTGACCCACTGTGAGCTAGCCAATATTCCCTCTGGCAGAGGAAATGAGGCTGGGAGAGACTATGGACTAAGATCCCGGCAGCAGAGTGACCATCAGCAGGTATGCCAGGGCACCCATGCCTTGCCCCATTCTTAGGAGAGGGATGCGTTGAGGGTCTGTGTAGACACCTGCACAAGCAATGGCGTGAGGGTGGCATGATAGGAGAGAGACCTGAGCTTAGGGAACTCAGATGTGGGCAGTGGTATACGACCACAGCTACAGAGGGAGATAGCGCCATTATTACAGTGCACCGTAAGTCCACTGAAGGACGCTCAGAGGAAGAGCACTCTGCCCCCCAAGGCTGGAAGCAAATTTGTCCTTTGCTTTGGAAAAAGAAAATCTTTGTCTTTCATCAAATACTCCCAAGAGTTGTCCATGTCCTTTTCACAGGAATCACAGCAATGTGAAAGGCACAGGGCAAATGCCGTATAAAAATTTCACTGCGTGTTTCTCTGAGAATGCAAGGATGGCACAATGTCTGAAAACGTAAATCGGAAAATTCACACACACGCACAAACGCACATGCACACACACACCAAATATAATAAAAACTCATCATTTTGTTTAAAAAGAAAACATTTCTATAGGCAGAAAAATCGTTTATTTCTAATTTTACTATCTGTCCTAAAATGATACAAGCTAGCCAGATTTACAGCGAAAGTCTGCACAAAGTCCCACTAAAAGCAGAACTAAGTTAAAAGGTCCATTATATTGGTGATTATTTAATATTATCCTGGAAGTTTCTGACAATGGAATAATAATAAGGCACGTGTAAGAATTGTAAGCAAGGAAATTCATTATTTTAAAACAAACAACTGGAAAGAATTAAATGAAAAACTGACAATGAGTTTAATAAAAAAAAAGTCATAAACGAAACACTTTAAAAACTTAACTAGGCACCGGCAACAACTATTTTAAATTATGTTAAACAACAACACTATATAATAATTCGCCCCTTACAGTTCCTAAAAATATAAAATATATAAAATATAAAATATCCTAAGCAGCAAAGGCTTTCAGTTTGATGATGATGCTTCCATCACTTCACTGAGATACTCAAAAATGTGCATTAATAAATGAGGAAAAGTTTGTAAATACCTTAAATAGTTCCAAATTAAGTTGTAAATGAAGGTATACTGTAATTAAGATTCCAAGATTGATAAGAGTTTTTGTAAACCATGGAAGTGTCATTTAATACACTTTTTAAAATAGATGACAAAGATGAATTCATCTTTCTAAAAAGTAACATGTACCATAAAGTTTGGGTGAAAGCAGAAGTGCCAACTCATTGCAGAAAACAGAAGCGTCAACTCATTGTGGATAACAGAAGTGCCAACTCATTGTGGAAAACAAAAGCGCCAACTCATTGCAGAAAACAGAAGTGACAACTCATTGCAGAAACAGAAGTGCCAACTCATTGGAAAAACAGAAATGCCAACTCAATGCAGAAAACAGAAGTGCCAACTAATTGCAGAAACAGAAATGCCAACTCATTGACGAAAACAGTAGTGCCAACTCATTGCAGAAAATGGAAGTGCCAACTCATTGAAGAAAACAGACACCAAAGCTACTGTCAGGGTATGCATTAGAATCCTGTGAAGAAAAGATGGTCCTAAATCAGCTAACTTTCCACTTTAAAACAAAACAACAAAAACTAAGAAACATTCCTTTGCGTGAAATAATTTGGTAAAAGCTATGCTTTTAAAATAAAACCATAGGAACCCAAGTAAAATATAGATGCAAATCTACCAGATGCTTAAGGACCCTCAGAGCACAAAAGCTGAGTAAGTCATGAAAGAAAATAAGAAAAGACCTCACAGCATTAAAAGCAAATCTCAACAACCAACAGGTCACTACAAATGGTATTTAAAGGCATTTAATAGCTATTGTAGACTATTGTGAAGGGAAATGACGGTTTCAATAAAGGGAGGGGGACCAGAGAGAGCCTGTAGACTCAAGCTACTATTATACAGAATAGTTATGTGATGTTTCTCACATGAAATGAATGGTAGGCTAGAAATAAACCCTAGCTCTGCCACTGGCTCAAGGGCTTCACCATGCCTCAGTCCGGTCATACATAAATTAGAGACGTAACAGTCATGCTAGTCCATGGGGTTACTGGGTCTATTGCAGGAGAAAATGCACCCTGGCACAGAAGAAAAGCTAAACAAATGTTAACTATAGTCATAGTCACTGAGGTACAGGGGTGTAATTAATTACGCTCTTCTCTCTTGACTCACTGCCTCCCACCATCCGAGTTAAGAAGATGAGAACCTGACACCAGAACCCGAGAGACACGCAGCTGTACCTAGTCGCAGAGATTGCTTGAACTTGACTGGAGGAAGAGCCCTCTTGGTGGATCCCAACCCTACCTCTTTTCCTTCATAATTAAACTCCACCCCTTGACAGAAGGCCTACCCCTGAGGCAGGAAGATGCCTAAAAAAAAAAGGTATCTTTCCCAATAGAGAAACTGGCTGCCCTATGGGGGATCAAGTAGCAATTCCAAGAAAATGAACCTCTAAAGCCTCTGGTCCTCACAGGATTCTTGCATGGGTTGAGTGAGCTGATGCCTCAGCTGCCACAGGGGTCACTGTGCCCTAGGAAGGAAGGGAGAGATAAACCAGTGCCCGTCCCTGTCTCCTTCCTGATTAGTGAAGAAAGATCTCCTCCGCCCTGGAACCTGAGGCGAGAGTGAGGTGTCCTCTGCCACATCCCCCCTCATCACACATGAGAGGTAGGAACATGCAGTGGATATTTCACAGACACTCATCCAAAATTACATCTTTGGGACATTTTTGACCCTAGAAAATTGTCACATGGGGGCAGGGGCGGAGAATAAAGTACCATTGTGCATTGGTATTTGCAAAGGAAAATTCTGGAAGGCATAGGCTAAAGTGTTAAACGTGGACTTTGGGTGGTGTTAGGATCCGTTTGTGTTAAAAAGGACTTGTGTTGTCAAAGCAGGTAAGGATAGCTGCATAAGAAAAAGATACATGTGAGCGAATGGTTTGGATCAATTAGACTCCAGGCTCTCAATGGGAAGCTCAGCTCTGGGGTGGACATGATACAGTCCAGAGCAAAGAACAGCAGGTATTGGAGACCCCACATCTGGACATGGTAAGGAAACCAGAAACCCTCTGTGGTGTGAATCCTACTTAGAATTAGCACTCACACAAAGAGAAAAACAAACAAACAAACAAACACTTCAACCTTTCTTCCTCCTTGAAGACAATCTGAATTTCTTACAGCTTACTGTATTCTTTGAAATTTTCTAAAATTTTTATTATTTGAATATTCAGAAATAAAAAAGGGAGAATATCCACCAGTCCCTAGGTTTTTAAAGCCATTTCAATGCCTCTAACTCGCAGGGCCCTAATTTAAAAAGATTTAAAGTTATGAATTGCTGCTTGGCACTGGGGTTTTAGAAATGGGTCATTAAGGATGGACTTTTCCTTCTTTTTCTATATGCACATCTGTAGATTTTTACAGGTATAAATTACTTTCAAAATTAAAATATAAGCTATAAAAACCTGCCTTTAAAAATATAGTGTTTAAAACATAAACTCCTACATCAAGAAACCCAAGTGGAGGGAGAGCAAGGCAAAGCAAAATATATGCATATGTATAAACTTCAAAGTTTATGATTGAGTTTAGGTACACTACAATCCACCCAGCAACTAAGCATTTTATATCAGGGCTTTATTTCTGTGAGGTTCAAGGGCACACAAAAGGGCATTATAAATATTAATAAAAACTTCAAAAGCTAAAGCACATTTTTATGGAGTTGGGAGCATAAACTGAAAGAATTAATTTGGAAGGAGATGGTATTTTTCTATGGTGGTTTTGTTTCGCTTTTGCCGAGTTCCAGTTCTGTCACAAAGGGGCAAACTGTGACACGCGGTGGCTTGAGCAGAGGCGATCCTTGCTGTGTGTCAGGCCAGCCACACACAGAGAACAGTTTTCCACCCAGAGGACATGCCCTAACGTCTGCTTCCTATCTGGTCCTTGACTCCGTCCCCACCCAAGAAGAGAGATCCATTACATGGTGCCTGTGTGTTTGGAAAACCTACCTCTAAACCTGAAGATAGTGAAGAGTGAAAACCTAAATGCCTCACCAGCCTCTTAGAAAATGAAAGCTAAGTTGAATGGACAGAAAGGACAACACATCAAGAGGAGGCTGTTAGCAAGTGAAGTCACCTGGGGTAGAGACGGAGGGGCCAGCTTACTCTCTCTCAACCACGTCACCGTCTGGGGTAGGCTTGAGAGCCACCATATCAAAACGTAATCAACCTAAACCATGTTCTATTTACAGAGTGCCTTTCATCCCAAGGTTTTGCAGCACTTTGTGGGCATTTATCTTCCTATCAGCCTTGGAAAGCAGGTTGGATCAAGACTTATCTCCCTTTTACCAGCCAAGCGATCTTGTAAACAGGCCTTCACATCCCCTGGAGAGCCAGGTAGGTAAAGGCAAGAGGCTGGTGTTTTGTTGTCTTTCAGAGAAAGAGAGGCCAGAACACTTCAGGGTTGAACTTTACCTTCCCATTCCAGAGGAATCCTTTTGATGATTAGATAGTGAGGAGAGTCAGGGACACAGTAGGCAAACAGCTAGATATATAAAAGAAAGCACCCAGTGAAATTCCTCACAGGGCATGGAGAGGGCTTTCCCTCAACCCCAGATGCCCAAAATCCCACTGAGAAAGAAATCCTTTAAGTTAAGGCATTGCAACCTCAACATCCTCTTGCAAAGTGAATACCTCCAGAGGCATACTACATTTAACCACTTTTACACAATAGCATTACACAAAAAATTTACTAAGTGTGCATTTAATTACAGTGTTAGCTGAACCCCAGGTCTCAATGGAACAAGCCATACATGCAGATACTTGATAGAAGTGAGTCTCCACTTAGGTTCTGCCATCTTGTGTCCTCTCACAAAAGAAGCGACACATCGAATCATTGATGACTAAGCTGGAAAAATGGGGCCAGATAATTTTTTGATGGAATCGGGGTAGTGGAAGGAGAAAAGTCAGTCTTGATTCAAACCCTGCCAGCTCTTTACAGGTCACAGGTCATCGGGCAAGCCAGGCTCCATGTCTCCATCTCGCTTCTGCTCCATAGAGCCTTCAAGTGGTATCTTGGATTATACTTCCCCAATGGCAAATAACGAAGCAAGAGTTACTGGAGGTAACACTTCCAGGAGCCTTTTATGTCCAAGAAAGCGTGTGACCCCTGTCCTCGGTTCTTGTCCAATCATGTACCCAGAGCAGACCACGCCCATAGCACGAGTCACCCTAATACCATTGCTTAAATGGACCGGATTTCCACCACAGGCAAGAGTTGAAAGCAGCTTGGGTAGTTATCTCAGGGAACACCAAGGGCAATGTGGACTCTGATGAGAGGTGATCACACTGTGAGCAGAAATAGATAGATGATAGATAGATAGATAGATAGATAGATAGATAGATGATAGATAGATAGATAGATAGATAGATAGATAGATAGATAGATACTCTGCTTCATAGCTGTTGAGTTCAGAGAGTCAGAAAAACGTGAATAAAATACTTCACATAGCTTTCAGTACCTAACAAAGAGCCAGGAAATGGTTGTTTTGTGATTGTTAGTTACTATTGCTACATTCTTAAAACTCTAAGTAGAACCAGGTTTGCAGTGATTTGGAGGCTGGGTCTATTGCCAGAAGCCCCTGGACAAGCCTGAGAAATCCTGAGTTAAGAATGAAAATAAAAATGAGTGTGAAGTATATGACTAGAAAACTTTGTCTCCTTGAGAATCCTGTGATGGATTCTATGGGGTATGGTGGGTCAGCACACCCAGATCTCTAGAGTCACAGAAGGACTAGGGGTGTGGTTCGGCTGTAGAGTGTTTGCCTAGTGTGTGCGAGTTCAACTCTCGGCACCGCATAAACACAGGAGTGGAATTGTGCACCTGTTATCCCAGCGCTTCTGAGATAAAAAAGGTCAGAAGTTCAAGGCTATCCTTGACTAGATAGTTGATTCAAGGACACCCTAAGATGTGTGAACCCCCCCCCCAAAAAGGAAGGAAATGGAAGACAAGGACAGTGAGGTAAAAAAGGACAAGGAAGAGAGGGGAGAAGAAAGAAAAGGAGGATGAGGAAAGGGAGAGAAGGAGGGGAGGAGAAGATAATAATTAGAGGGTCTGGAGAGGGGGTTCATGGGTTAAAACCACATGTTAATCTTCCAGAGAACTAAAGTTCACCAGCCCCCACACTGGGAGGTTCACACCTGTAAGTCCAGCTTCTCCAGATCCAGTGTTCTCTTCTGGGTCTCTGAACTCCATAAGCACCAACAAACTTATACCTATACCTATACCTATACATACATACACTTAAAAATAAAACGGATCATACTGTGTCGGGACCTACAAGAAATGTGAGTTTACGGATAGAAAATTCTGAGCTACAGAAGACCCTGCTATTCTCCTCCAAAAAAAGCCACTGAGAAGAAGCAGGAGCTATGTTTCCTCACGATGAGCCCCTGAGGTGTGAGCAAGCTCCATCAATGGAAAATCCCAGCCTCTCTCTAAAACGACAGCTAGCTGACCGAAAGGGGAAGCTGCAGTAAATATTTCTGCCTAACTTGGACCAGAGCTCAGCTTCTATGAAGTTCAGTTCCAACTTTAGGCCTAACTCGGCCAGCGTGAATCCCCACAAATTAACTCCCAGGGCAAAGTCGGCTGTTAGAGGAGAGAATCAACACTGCTGCCAAGCAGCTGGGCCTGTCAGTCCGGTGGCTGCAGAAGGTCTCTCTGAGGCTGAGGAGGAGTATAAAGAGTGAGGTGAAGCCCTGGCAGCAGGCACAGAGGCTCACGCTAGCCGTCAGATCCCAGTTCCCTCTGTAGAGGTCCAGGCTTCCACTGCCCTGCTCTATAGAACACAGCTTACAAAAGAAAACCGCTTTGTTTGGCAGGTGGGGCAGCGTTTCAACTGTGCTTTCTTCTTGTTTACTCAAACATAGAGACGCTTTATTTTCCACAAAAAAAAAGAAAGAAAGATGTTATCGCTGTTTGAATCTATGTTGCTTCAAAAACACACATCTTCCTTTCTGTATCAGAGGCAAGGGTTCTATTCCTCTGAGAAGGGATGTTCTGTAGCAGACTGGCGAGAAACTGGCAGAATACTGAGTGGATAAGATGACTCCAGAGCGAACTATATGGAACTTTCCTCTTCTGCCCTCCCGTGCCTGTGATTAGTTCCTGTAGTAAGACGCGCGTTTACAAACCAGAGCAGAGCTGGGGAAATGACCCAGTCAATACCATGCTTGCCTTACAAGCCCTAGAACCTAATTCCATCCACAGAGCCCATGTTTAAATGGCTCACGTGGCATTATGCACTTGTAAACCCAGGAGGCAGCTACTGGTGGATCTCTGAGCTCACAAGCTGGCCAACTGAGCACAATGGTGGGCTCCAAGTCAAGGAGGAGACCCTGTTTCAAAAATGTAGTGGCCAGCACTCCTGAGAAATCACACTGGAGGTTTTACACAGACACACAGGTGCATACGCATGCACACGCACACATGTGTGCACACACATGTACACAGTGAGCCATAAAGGGCGGTCTTACAGGACAAATTCGGGATTGTCTAGCACCTTGCCAGGCCCCTTGTCAACTTCACAAGACTGTTCCCTGAGTTGTCTATCTCTGGCTGCCTACCCCGGGCTCCATCTCGTCTTACATGTCCACTTCTCTTTGCAGCCCTGTTCAATGGACAGTTCCCCTCTCTCTCCCAGGTTGTGAGGTACTGACAACTGGCCCAGAGCTTAGACTAACAGAGCACCACGCAGAAATCACTCATTGGCCATCGCCTTCACCGGCACCGCTATCACCACCTATCAGCTCTTTCAGTCTCCCCTGACCAAGTGTCTCTAGGATTTCTACTTACCCGATTTTGTTCTTACCTTCTGAATCCATAAAGCAGATGCTAATTTAGGACACTAAGGCAACAGGGATGGGGAGAGAGCTTGGTTACTAAAGTGCTTACTTTGTAAACACCGAGACCTGAGCTTGATCCCTGGAACCCAAGTAAACGTGTTGGGCATAGTGGCTTGCACTTCTAATCTCAGGGCTGGTAAGACGGAGACAGAAGGCCCAGGGGCTCACTGACAGCCAAGACAGCCTAGTGGGTAAGCTCCAAGCAAGTTCGAGACTTTACCTCAAAATTAAAAAAGGGGGGAGGGCTAGCATCCGAGAGATTCCAAATGTAAACACCACATGCCCAACCCCCCACACACAAACAGGTATATTTTAATAAGCATCATCAATAAATCTGATTTTGTAGGTGCTTCAGTTGTCTCCTTTCGTTTCTGAATCTGGGTCAGCATCAAGGTTAACACACTCCTCCAGACAAGAGGTGGGTGATTGTGCCTACAACAGCTTACCTTGTGCCATCCTCAGAAACCCTGAGGGAAATGACCAGCTACATCTTTACGGGACGGGGGGGGGGTCTCTAGAGCTTAGCGAGTTTGGGGTGAAGTTGACCAAACTGTTGTTCAGCCAGAAAGGCCAGGGTAAAAACATTAACCTCAGACTCTGCCTGAGGAACCTGTTCTCTAAACCACAGATCCTTCTGCTTTGGCCCTGTGTTACCAAACTATTGCCTTCTGAGGGATCATCCTGAGGGGGGTCATATGAGGGCTTTGTTCTAATGGAAGCTGTAATCATGACATCCTCTATGTGTGTCCCATCAGCCACTGTGAAGCTCTTTCTTAGTGAATTCTCTTTGTAGATTTGAATAACAACAGTCGGGATGGTGGCTAGGCAGGGGAAAGGCTACCTTCTCTGCAAAAATAGAAATAAAAACCTTATGAAATGGCATCTACTTAGCTTCTCTCTTTCCCCTTTCATGCTGTCCCTTCAGGGTCCATGCTTCCCCAACACAGGGGCCAACTTTTCATCTTATTTTGCCTCTATAGACTCAGGAATGTTCTTTTCTCCCAAGGAAACATTCCCCTGGTGGGTGTTACACACTTGTATCAATGGAGGAATAAATGTCCCACAGTTGAAATTCGGTTACAACCTCCTCATCTGCAGACTGTACAACTCAGCAGTAAGAATTCTCTTTTTGCAGAAAACTGGGGCATAATCAAGGCTTTGAATGAAGGGCAGAAAAGGGAAATCAGACGAAATCAATTCCATATTTTTTAGTGTGGAATGCAGATAAAGGAAACGTTTTCACAACATTTTTGTGGCAGAGAAAGATGATTTTTTTTAATCCCTCTTTAAGGCCCTGTCTCTTCCTCAGTCCATGGTGTGACCTTATGCTGTCATTCTGAGCACTGACCTGGATCCTCCCCCAGGGGGCTATGAGAATAGACTCTCACGTTGGTAGTGGGCACTATGGTGCATGGAAGAATGAGATCGCCAGCTCAGGGCTGTGCTCATCAGCAGCCTGACTTCAGCAAGTGTGTCTGCTCATCAGCTTCCCTGTGTGTTCCCTGCTCTGTAAACTGTAGCCAATAAATCTGCCTAAACTATGGTGCTGGAGTTTAAAGAAGAATACAGAGGACTCAAAATGTGTCAGCAAACTAGAGTGGCTGGCATTGACGGCACAGACGGCACAGACGGCACAGAGGGCACAGAGGGCACAGAGGGCACAGACGGCACAGACGGCACAGACGGCACAGACGGCACAGAGGGCATAGACGGCACAGACGGCACAGAGGGCACAGACGGCACAGACGGCACAGACGGCACAGACGGCACAGAGGGCACAGACGGCACAGAGGGCATAGACGGCACAGACGGCACAGACGGCACAGACGGCACAGACGGCACAGAGGGCATAGACGGCATAGACGGCATAGAGGGCATAGACGGCACAGACGGCACAGAGGGCACAGACGGCACAGAGGGCACAGACGGCACAGAGGGCACAGACGGCACAGAGGGCATAGACGGCATAGACGGCATAGACGGCACAGAGGGCACAGACAGCACAGATGGCACAGACGGCACAGACGGCACAGATGGCACAGACGGCACAGACGGCACAGGCAGCACAGACGGCACAGACAGCACAGAGGGCACAGACAGCATCCTTCTTCTATCATTTAAAGTCCTGCTTTGCACAACAGCTTTAGTAGTCTTGCACCCCAGTGATAACAAACTTCAGCAGAGACAACAACTCACAGCCGCAAACTGAGCCCTTGACCTATGACACAGTAAAGGACCGCCAAGTCCCAATTACCTGGTACAGTATGGTCATATTTGTCATCCGCTTCAAACCCAAGGCAGACATTATTATGGTTGTAACTTGCTCCCCCTGGTAACAGTATTCAGAGGTGGGACCTTTAAGAAGTAATCAAGTCACAAGGGCAAAGGCACAGGTGCCTGCTTGGAAACCAAGAGTAGTCCTCACCAGATAATAAAGCACATGACACCCTAATATTACATACTCAGCCTCCAGCATGTAAAAAAATCATTTTTATGAATTACCCAGCGCATGGCATTTTGC
Organism: Microtus oregoni; assembly: GCF_018167655.1. Taxonomy (NCBI): domain Eukaryota; kingdom Metazoa; phylum Chordata; class Mammalia; order Rodentia; family Cricetidae; genus Microtus; species Microtus oregoni. The sequence continues at coordinate 62,033,409 of NW_024543059.1, read as the reverse complement.
TAGCAGCCCAAACAGTCCACAACAGATACACCCAGAGAGATCTTTGGTAAGTTGTGACCTGGGCATCTAGGCTAGACGAGTTTGCCACCAAGAGCCTCTCCCATCTTCTTTGTGTCCTGGAATCAGTGGCTTCCAGACAGCCAGATGAGGAGAATAGAAATCCATATGGAATATTTCAAGGCCACATTCAGGTATCCAGCACTCAGCCGCTGCACCCCAAGATGACATAAGGGACCAAGCTATGCGGTTCAGTGTGTGGCCTTGACAGGAGACCCATAGACGGGCAATAACAGTGGAAAGAACAGGCAGGGCAACCATTATACTTGTTTCTTTGAGACAAGCAGAAGCCATTGAGGCGAGAGAGTGTGCATGGGCCGAAGAAAAGACGAGTTTGGTCACTGTTTTATTAAAGACATTTAAACAGAAAACAACCCTGAGGTGACACGAGGCAAAATTATGCAGAGAAAAAGAGTTTAATTTTGATGTCCCCCTCTCTCCTCCTCTCCTCTGCTCTCTGTTTTTAATCAGTGTCTTCGGCTGCCTTCTCGTCTCCCAGACCCCAGCACAGGCCCCAAGCACTCCCGTCTCTCATAGAGCTGCTTCATATTTCAGACAAGGATGTCCATTAAAAGATGCCTTATTTCCTCAGAGCCATATTGTCTGATAGATGACAGCTAATTAATCTGATAAAGTAATTCATGCAGCTCAAATAATAGTTATTGTGGGAATTGTTACTAGGCCCATGTAACCTGTATTTTTAATAGGTTGCTTCAAGAGACGATGCCTTAACCTAAATAAATTGCTGCAATGGTAAAGATTGCTCACACGGCAGGACCACGGTCCTCACAAGAAGCTTGGCAAATGTCATAGAATCAGCTCTGATAGAAACGATGGGAACCCTCGCTTTGGTCCAGCTACTGAACATCTGTGTTAACTGAGGCAGAGGTTTCTGTATGTCTAAAACGTTTTGATATGAGGTTGGAGTGCTAGAAACGGTCCTTGGGAACTCATTGCCTGTTGAGGAAAAAGGACTCCGTCGCAGCCCAAGGTTCCTGGCATCAGTTGATTTTTCCTACATAGGGAAATCTCACTTACGTGAGGAACAATAAAACAAAACGGCTCCATAGGGGTCATCGCAATGTTGCTAATTGTGTTCATGAATTAAAATCCCTCATTGACTACTGATTTGAAGAGTCACCTTTGGCCTGTTTCTTCCTGAGGAAAGGATGCTGTGGTTTAGAGTTTAGTGTGGAGTTTTATTTAAAGGGTTTTTGCAGGCACAGAAGCTTCTCGGGCCCATTTGGTATGAGTTGTTTCCCTGACAGTAGATTCCCAAAGAGGCAGTCTGAGCTCTGCATCCAGAGTACAAGGGACAGAGTTGTCCTTTCTGCTGTGAGGAGATGGGACAGGCCGGTGTGGTCTCTTCTTTCAGACGATGACTACCGGAGAAGATATCTCTTTAAGAAATCAGAAACAGGCTAGGGAAATATTTCAGTCAAGAACAGGCTTGCAAGCCTAAAGACAAGAGTTCAGATCTCCTAGCACCCATGTAAAAGGCCCAACGTACATCTCTAATCCCAGCACTGGGGAAGCAGAGACAGGGCAATCCCTGGGTATTGATTATTAGCCAGCCAGTCTCAACAAATCAGCAAGTTGCAGGCTCAGGGAGAGACACTGCCTCAAAAAGTACAGTGGTGAACAATCAAGCTTCTTGGCATTGACCTCTAATCAACACACGCACACACACATGCACATAGACACACAACATGCATACACACACACCCATATACACACGCAAACAAACACAATCAAAATCAAGGAGCAGAGGAAAAAACCTGGCCCCTGCACTGGGCTGTATGACATAAAGCTTCTCCCTGACAAAGGAGTGTATAAGGCCGAAGACCCTGGTTGCCTCCTGTCAAACACAGTCCCTTCTCCGTCCTTGATACTTTCCAACCTCTATGAGATCGTCAGATTTTTGAGATTTAAAGTTAGCCACTCCATTTCAGATGTGGAAAAGCTAGTTGCAATGATCTACACAACTCTCCCAGTGGTGCTCAACTGTCTTTCTCCTGTCCCTCTATCTCTCTCTAAGGCCAGTCTCCTCTCCTGTGTCCTTTTATTATATGTTTACAGCAGACAACAAAGAGGACATCGACTTCAGTGACAGTGTTAATGAAGACACGCAGAAAGAGGACATAAACATGTCCTGTCACATATTGCTCATGTGATTTCGCGAAATTCGGGTAGTCCCTCTACGTTGGCATCCTCTTCTCAGAATGGGGACATCACGGTGTAGAGCACGCAAGGCAAACTATGTCATACCTAGAAACCACAATGCACCATCAGGCAGACCGTTTATAGTTACTGGCAATGACATGATTTTTGAGATATTAATGGATCGCATTAATTAACTTCAGGATACAGTTCCCTAGGCAAGGGGCAACAGTATAAGAAGAGTGTAAGGATCTACCCTCCATAGGCTTAAAGATCTACTTGGAAAGGCATAGAACATGAAATCTACATTAGAACAGAAATGTGTGCTCAGGGTTAGGCAGGTGGCTCAGCAGGTAAAATGCTTGCCATGCAAGCATGAGGACCTGTGTTCAAATCCCCAGAAAGCCAGTTGCCACAGAACATGTCTGTAACCCCAGTCTGTCAGGGGCAAGTTAGGAGGTAGAAGAAGAAGAATCAGCAGACATTCATGGGCCAGCTAGCCTGGTGTGCAAAGAAAAGAACAGCAAAGAAGAGACCCCATCCTAAATAAGGCCTTGCCCTCCGCATGTACATGGTAGTACACACATACCTGCATTGATACACATCACAAACATACAAGGATATATTTTTTAGTATGTGTAATCGTAAAATATATAATATAAAATTCACACAATCAGAAATAGTAAGAAGTAGTAAGAAACAGGAAATGGCACAGTAGTCTAGCCAGCTCTGGGATTGTGGGACCTTTGCCAAAGGAGAGGCATGGCAAGCAATGCAGCATGCTAGGGCAGCCTGTGCAGCAGCCATGCAGCCTGCACATTTCCCAAGAAAATAAAACTCAAATGATCCACGAGATGCTGGATTGCAGTCTCGATTATCAAGCCACTGGACTGTGCTTGGCCGTCCGGATTTTGTTGGCAAAGGTCTAACTCTCTCTCCTGTAAATTCGTCCCTGACATGTAAGACATGACGTCGCAAAGAAACTAAGAGCCAGGCCAAGTGACTTCGTTTGCTCTTCGGAGAACCCATGCCATCTGAGTCAAACGAATGTAAGAGCCAAACAGGCCTGACCCTCTGCAATCCTTTTCTTCTTAGGGCTGATGACCTCTGGTCATCAGTGAGGGGCAATTTCCAAGAGAAAAGCTGCCCTTTGTGTGCACCCAGCTGTGCTGACTGGAGATTGGCCATCCGTACGGGTGCCCGCATCACTGGGGTTTCTTATCAGGTGCAGATCCTAGACGTGCTGGGTAAGGCAGGCTCTGCATTTCACAGCTTCCGCCTGATGCCAAGCCGCTACCACTTCCCAGGCCCTGCGGAGATGTGAGCCTAGAGAACCACCCAGTGATTTGGGTTCAGTGGCCACCGGAACAGGTTGGAAGCCTAATTATCACACTATCCCCAATTTCCCAGAAGAGAAGGGCTATGGCCCTCCAAATCCTATAGCAGTTACGTCACTTTTGCCCAGAGCACCAAACCTCCCCCCCCCCTCCAAGTCACGGGAGCCACCAGAAAACTTGCAGAATGGAGAAGTCAGTGGATCTTCCCTTCTCCCAGACACCTAGAAAGCAGCGGTGCCTCTCTCCATGGAAACTGCTGAAGGAGTGAGCCCTTGAGGGCCCAGCGAGAGAGAACCCGCAAGAGAAAACAGCAGGCACTCAGAACTCCTGGGTGGTTTTAAGTGATGATTTGAGTGTTGCCACAGGAAACAGGAGACTCCATGCTGTTTGCAAAGTGCAGATAGAGGCCGATCTTGTGGCCTGTGTGTCACGGGAAGAAAGTTCTGGAGGTAAAACACGTCCATGGCTTTTAAGGCTCGAAAGGAGGCGTCTGTCTTTTTCCCGTAACACCATGACACGCTGCGATCTGCCAGCTGCCTGCTGCCCACCGTTGGCATGGGCACAGTCACGGAAGGGCCCGGAGGTAGGTCTGTTTTGTCCTGGACCCCCCTCCTATGCCCGTAACTCTGAAACTACATGACATCTTAACCTTTTAAGAATTTCTTCAAGACAGCATTTAAAAACACCCAAATCTTTCTTGACCTTTACATTCTACGGAGGATTTTTTTTTCTTAAATTGATGTTACAATAATTTTTTTTTAAGCTGTGGCATTTTTAAAGCTACTTCAAAAGGAACTCCACTTTCTCCAGCTCACCCTTCTTGAGACCACGCATTAATCACGAAGGGAAGGCACAGAGATTCAAACCCGTCTTTATTATGTTTTCGTGTTTGTGACATTTTCTTTCTACCAGCCAGTGGGATGTTCCTCCTTTTTGTCTTTAATTATCTGTAGGTTGTAGAATTTGCTTTCTGGGTCCCCATCCTCTTCGTCCACCACTGCGCCCTCTCTTGTCATGGCCCAGCCGCCTGAGAACCCCTTCTGACTGGTTTGCAGAGAGCACTTGATGGATCGGCCTTGGCCTGACAGAATGCAAAAAAATGCGGATGCAAAGCAGAGCTATCTGTGAGGGTTCGCGTGAGCTGTCACGTGACAGTCTGCTGGGTCTTCCCTCCTCAAGCTCATCTTTCAGGGGCTGAGGTCAGAGGTCACAAAAATAGAGAAATAAGCATTCAGAGACCACTGGGGTCCCAGCTGCCACAAGTGTGAACCTGCAGGTCCAAACCTGGTGTTCCTGGCCATGAATTTGGACAGAAGGAAAAAAGTATCATTGCATCTTGATTTGTACCAATTGCTAACTAAAACTTAGTTGTGTTTTTCTGTTATGGGCACAGGCAATAGAACGCTGCGATATTAAGAATGCCTTCCCTGTGTCACCAACTAAAATCATAAATCTTTTCCTAGTACTTAACAGCAGCTACCTAGGTCCTAAAAACCTGCGTACATTCACCACTGCTTCAAAATGGGGCAGTAATTTGTCTGACTGTTAGATCTTATCAATCAATGCATTAATAAATACATATCGCTACACCTCACAGCTGTATGTTTTAATCCTGTCATGATGCTGCAGCGCTGTTTCTTTCCCTTGGAGTCATATGCGTTCTGTGTTAGGCATTTTAAAGCCTCACTGCAGGAAGGGTCCACAGGCCTCCTTCCCAGAAAGCACAAGAAATTGTGGCGCACACAGAAAATGGGGAGGAATCCTCCTCTGTGCCCCCTGCATTCTGGTTGGCCATGCCATTAAAATGTGCACCATTTGGAACGCTGATGGGGTTTCGCATTGGCTCCGTTAAGTTCACAGGCATTCCCAAACCTTTTCTCCGCTACTCTTCCTAGAGTTGTTTGTTCATTTTTAGTGTTCCGTCATTTAACATGTTCCTGGCTTCTGTTGGGCCACAAGTCTTGTAAAAGGTCATCAAATGAGTGAGTCTTTGTAGTTCCTTTCAAGATCTTGAACTTTAAGGAGTTAAATCATTCCTGTGAATCTCTGTTGAGTTGGGAGCACAGTGCGCTGGTAGTCTCGTCATTCCCAATATCCACACCAAGGGATCAACAGTCAGTCTGTCCAGCCATTTGCTGGGTAATGCCAAAGGACAGAAATTATTTCTTTTCCATGAGTACATTTGCTCATTTATTAAAAGCTAATTTGATATGTCAGGCAAATAAATGGTTCTAGATGATTCCCAAATCTCTGAATCCCAGAGTAGACACTACTACTTTTGACTAGGAAACAGAGTGCAGGCTGCTAAGATGGCTCAGGAGGTAGAGACACTAACGATGTGAGTTTGATCCGAGGCCCCATAGAGCAGAAGGAAAGAACAGACACCTGAAAGTTGTTCTTTGACCTCCACATGCACATCATGACATGCTCATGAACTCCTCCTGCCCCCTACACACACACATGCACACACACAATAAATAAATGCAGAAAATATTAAGGACTAGATAGTGCATGAGGAGAAAGAACAGGGCACGCTTAAGGTAGGGAAGAATTACTGAGTTTTCTTCTTAGTGATTTTGAGACCCATAGTTGAGTACATGGATCTAAGACTTAGAAAATGCAAGCTTCTATGTAAATACCAAAGTTGCTGCAAGCAACGGCCCGCTAATACACACTGCCAGGAAAACAGAGGAACCTCTCTCTCTCTCTCTCTCTCTCTCTCTCTCTCTCTCTCTCTCTCATGCAAAGTGTAAAAAGGTGCCAAAAATCCCAAGTAGAGCAGAGTGTCTGAGTAGTATTTCAGAACAGATACAGACGCACAAATGAAAGGATCGACGTAGATAAATAAGCAAGCATGCTCTGAAAGGATGTTTTTCAGACTCTGGGTTTCTGGGAAAGGAAATGGGCCCTTCAGGAATCAGATGGCAGAGCAGAAAAAAGAGTGAGGAAACGGGAAAACTCAAAATTCTTTAACTAGGGCCAGTGAGGTGGCTCAACCAGGAAAAACACATGCCTCCCAGCCTCATGATCTTAATTTCAGCCCTGCTAGTTCACAGAGGGAAAGAAGAGAATGACTAACAGCTGCCCTCTGCTCCCGACATACTATTTGTGACAGCACACATGCACACATATATACATGCCCATACAGCTGTCCACTCAACAGTCACACACACACATATACATGCCCATACACCTGTACACTCAACAGTCACACACAGACATATACATGCCCATACACCTGTACACTCAACAGTCACACACACATATATAAATGCCCATACAGCTGTACACTCAACAGTCACACACACACACACATATATACATGCCCATACAGCTGTACACTCAACAGTCACACACACACACACACACATATATACATGCCCATACAGCTGTACACTCAACAGTCACACACACATATATATATATGCCCATACACCTGTATACTCAACAGTCACATGCACACACACTTGAAAGTACTGCAAATAAATAAATGTTAAAAAAAAAAAAAGCATAATAAAATTAATCTTCCACTACTATCACCACCGGAGCAGACAAAAATGTACTAAATTACCTATATTTACTAGGCTTATTTTAAAAAGGGCCGTGTAAAACATGCCACTATGACAGAACAAAGCAACAGAAATACATTTTTAAAAAGTGTACAAAGAATCTTCATACGAATGAGCTGGGGAAAATCCAGCTGCTCCCCTGAAAGATGATGCACCAGGATGGATTCCAGGCTCCCTCCACACTGAATTCAATAAATCCTAACAAATACCCAAGGATATGAGAAACCACCTCAAATTAGAAATTCAAACTCCGAGAGTGGAAATGAACAAAATAAACGGAGAGATAAAATAAAGTTGGCTTAACACAAAAGAGTGGGAAGAAAAGACAATATTATCTTAGAAATACAGAAGAAATTATAGGGTGCCCAAAGGCAAACAGGCTCAGAAGATGAAAAGTTCAGGGAGGACAGGGGAGGGAGACAGAAACGCGCCCAAGACCAGACGACAGCACACAAGGGAATTGCAGTGCGGACTGGACATCAGGGGTGCAGAATGGCAGGAGTACAGGGACAGCGTTTGTGTTATTTTACTCCCCAAAGGAGGAAAAGGAAAACTACAACCACTCATAAAAACTACAATGTAAGAAGTCTTTCCAGGAATAAAATGGCCTGAGTTTACATGCCAAAAAAGCACAGTCGATACCGAGAAAATTAACTGAGAATGGAGAAAACTAAGACATTAATTTGTAAGACTACGAGAGTTAAAGCATGAAGATGAAATCCTCAAAGATTTCCAAGCCAAAAAGAAAAGGAAGAGCATGAAAGCAAAAGAGTGTGAGAGCGAGAGAGGGAGAGAGCAACAGCGGGAGAGAAGGAGAGCGAGGGGGGAGAGAGGGAGAGAGGAAGAGGGGGGAGAGAATGAGAGAGAGCGCAGAAGAGTGAGAGAAATAAAACTTATCAGCAAACAAATTCAACTGGCATTAGAGTTTGAAAAAGCAATATACAAAGAAGCCAAAAATGGAATAAAATTGTTCTGACGGTATAAATATGAACAAAGGAGTAATATGTAGCACAGCATTTAATATACAAAGGCTTACAGAAGTCTGTGCCCACAAACTGTCCTTGATAAAATGATCTTTAGGCAATTGAATTATGGCTGGAAAAAAATCAACAAAGAGGGGCTTATTAGCAATCATTTAAAAACATAAAAATGTGCATATAAAGCCAAAATCAAATGCAGCACTGTGACAATTTAAAAATATTGCAACTGGAGAGTAAGAGTAATGGGAAATGGAAATTCGTATATGGCTGCATAGACAACAAGCATAATTAAAGAATGGGCGCCATGACTTGGGGAACATGGTAACAAGACAGGTAAACCACTGCTTAGCTTCATAAACTAAGAGGGTGTATATTAGGAGAGGAAAAATAATAGTGAAAGAAAAGACACTTTAAAAGTACAAGTCTAAGTCCCAAATCTCTATGTAAATAAATTTACAAGACAGATAACATCCTCAAGAAAGCACATTGAGCCAACTGAGCTAGAAATTGATTCAATTTCCATGCTGAAAATAAAAAAAAAAAAGAATATTAAGGAACGCTTTCACAAAAGCAATCGCCAAGCACTGATGATTTCACGGAAAAAGAAACCCTCAAGTATCAGTTGGTCCCAGGTTCTCTCCATGGTTCCAGAACATTCAAATGAAAGAAAGTGTTTCAATCTTTTTAATACAACAAACAGAAACAAAGAAAATAAGGGAAAGAGCTAGAGTAGAAAATCGCCCGTCGTTATCAGCTCATGGGAGATGAAATCAGAGGAACGGTATCTGAGGGAGAAACACATGCTACCTTCTCCAGAGCAAAGCTGACTTAGTGGTTGAGAGCTCTGGCTATTCTTGCAACGGACTGGGGTTCACTTCCCAGAACCCACGTGCTGACTCAGAAGCATCTGCGATTATAAATCCCAAGGAATCAAACACCTCCTTCTGGCCTCCCCAGGCACATAAAGTGGAGCACATACATACATTCTGGCAAAACATATGAAAAAAATTAAGATTTTTTTTTGGTTTGGTTTTTTTCCTTAGTTTCCTCTTATGTTGCTCTGACAAAATCCCCACAAAATCGGATCAAAGAAGAAAGGATTTATTTGGCTCAAAATGTCAGACTACAAGTCCATCGTGGTAGAGATAGCAAGGTAGCAGCAGCCATCTTACATCCACAACCATCTGTGCAACCGAAGCAGCGAGTCATATTATATCCACAGCCAGGAGCTGGCAGCAATGAATTGTACACGCATCCTTGTGCACAGCTCACTTTCTCCACTCTTCGGTAGAGCAGAATCCCTTCATAGGGAATGGTGCCACCTACGGTGGATGGGCCTTCTTACCTCAGTTGACATAATCCCGATAATCTCCCATGGAGGTGCTCACAAATCAACCTAAATCCTTCCAAGTGACGACAGTTTAAACCAATCATAGTTTCAATGAAAAACTGCTAAGAAGAAAATTATCATTTGACAAAGATTTAATATACATTAATGGTAGTGCTATGAATATAAATAGAAAATGATGACTATTTCCGCAATGTGATAATTAGTACTAAAAAATCACTCTCTTACTTAATGGAAAAATAATAGGAGATCAAAACTCTGCAAATCTTATAAAACAAGAGTATTGCTGGAGCAGAAATAGAGATTAGTTAAATGGACAAAAATACTAGTAGAGTATTAGTATAGAATTAGATCCAGTATCTAAAGAAATTTTGTGTATCACAAAAGGAGCAAAGTCGCTGGAGCAATGGGAACTTTTAAATAAATAGTTTGAAACTACTAGGTAGTCATTTGGGAGAAAAAGATCAAATGAGGCCCATATCTCATCTGCAGCACTAGAATAAACTCAGAGTAGATTACGATTCTAAATATAAAAGCTGAGGCCATACCGTATTGGAAAATGACTAAGTTATCCTTTAACTTCAGTAAAGAAAAAGATCTCGAACTGTGATTTAAAAATCAATTTTTATGACAAAAAGCACCATATACAGAGTCAAATAATGACTATGGAATAGGGGAAATATTCATAACACATACTAGTGCAAAAGGACAAACAATTCTTGAATTCATGGAAATCTCAAAAATATAGGAAGTAAAAATCAAAGTACTGATTTTGAAAATTAAGAAAAGTCAAAAAGGAGATAGGTGTGCATTTTGCTAAGGCTTGGTGAAGCTATAGAGAAAATGTTATCTCCGTGGTTTCCTACTGAGAATTTGAATTGATATAATAGCTGTACAGGAACTGTGGGCTGCACTAACACATTTCATTTTGACCTAGTACTCTCACTCCCTGGTTCTGTGGCCCCAGGAATATAAAAGTGTATCTCCATGAAATCATTTATTCCTACGCTGATTGTAACTGCAAAACATTGGAAACCTCCCAGCTCGGGAGAACGAAAACACTGGGGGGAAAAGTTGTCAGAATGGAGTACTATGCAACTGACCACAACAATAAAGAAATATCTAGAACGGACAGGAGACGCCTTTTATAAAAGACATTAAATAAGAAAAAAATAACAAAACTCAAAAAAAGCATCCAAAGTACACCAGTCTTTGTGCCCCGGATCAGATATACGAAATTACAGAAGCATTTTCTCCTTTATATTATAAAAAGGGAAATCAAAAAAGAATCAACAAAGCTTGAATAAAATCAAAATAACTTCCTCAAAGGACTTATCTAACACAGAGACAGGGCAGTAGCTATCTGGTGGGGAAACCAGCAGTCCTCAGTTTACCCAAGCCTTTGAGTTTAACATAATCAGTAACAGGATGAGCAAGGCTGCCTGTGCATCCCTGGTTCCGGCGCCATGGAAAGAGAGAAGTTATCTCTCTGTGAGGGGCCTTGCTTTACCTCAACCCAAACAGGAAAGCACATTAAGCATATGTAAATTAGGCGACATTCTACCACTGCCACTGGTGAGTAAATACCCTTTGAAAAGTGCCAAGATTGCAAAGGACGAGGAGACAGGAAGTCGGTGAGAAGCCACCTAGGGAGAATGAATAGCTCAAAGCAATCCAGGGTTCCTGGTCAAGACTTTGGGACAGGAAGGGAACATTTGCCATACAAATGATGTGTCGTGAATGAAGCCTGCAGCTTGGTTAACAATGTTGTATTTAGAGTTAATTCTTTACTCCTGGTGGTTGCATCAAGATGATGGGAGAGATTAAAAATAAACCAAAGTAGGGCGAGGGACCCAAAGGAGCTCTGCTGAGCATAAAGGCAGTTTTCATATGTCGACAATTAGTTCAAAACAAACTATTGCTTTAAAAGCGTTAACAAATAAATAAATCTCTTACCTTATAGTAATGGATGTTTTTGGAAACTTCCATTTCTCCAGAGCTGTCCTGCAAAAGTTTCACAACACTTCTAAACCCCTAGCACTGCTCTCACGGTGATCAGAAGGGCAGCCTCACAGGTGGCCACGTTAGTGAAGATCAGGGCTGAAAGGGCAGCAGAGGAGGTGGAGCAACCGATGGAGAGTTTCAAATGACCTCGTTTGTGGTGTTAAATTTACTCATAACCTGAAATGGGCTGCGGTCTACACAAGGGCACAAAAATCATCAGGTAAATTCAAGGACTTAAAAAAAAAAATGTGTCTAAACCACCTCCTGTCCAAAACATTGGCGCTTAACCTTTTTCCTGAAGATGCAATCTGCTCTCTACACCCTAGCAGACTTGGAGACCTAGATTGCTACAGGAGCAGAACCATAGCCGTGTCCTGGTTCCATAGGTCTGTGCTGTGTTATCAGCTTGACATCCTAGGGGTATGTGGAGATGTGCCTACTCTTTGAGCAGAGGGGACAGCACGCCTGATTTACGTCCTTCACGGAACTTTGTCCTTAAAAGCTATTTTAGGGAATCCTTTCCAATCCTGTTTCCCCCAACAACTATATCAGGACATGGCTTGTTCCTCTATCTTAGGAACAGAGGAAATGAGATAAAGATTTCAAAATACCAGAGGCACTCACAAGAAAGCTGGGGTAGGCAGAGATAGCGCCAGACACAGGATCTCCAGCTTCTGGGTCCTCAGTGATGCTTCAGTGGGCTGTGCTTCTAGTGAACACATAAGAACAAGTGGCCCCAGATACAGCAGCTGCCATCACAGCCAAGGACAGTGATCCCAGGTGCTCTTGATTCTTTTCAAAGCCATCTTTAAATATTGTCTTTGATTTCTTCCTCAGCCTGTATTGGGAAGCAGGTCGGAGAAAGCATCCCTTTTACTAATCATGCCATACCATTTGATGCTTTAAACGACATAAAGCCCTCTTACTGTGTGACTTTATTTAGCTCCTATCAAAATAAAAGTAGTGTTATCTCCATTTCCCACTTAAATGAGAAGCAAGAGATGTTCAATGTCACCCATAGCAAGAGTAACATAACTTCTAACTCCCATCCCAGACACACACACACACACAAAAGGTGTCAGGGGGAACTATGAGTTTCTAACTAGGACTCCAAAAGGAGTCCACGTGTGACGTCATAATGGAAGGGAACTGATAGGGTTATTCTGCTCAGCTGTGATCCCATTGAAACTGGGCAGGGGCAGCCCTGGATACCAGCCAGGCCTGCCCATCTGCAGGGATTTCTGTGGCTAGCTCAGGAGCCCATCCAAGGACTTCGGAAAGCCAGATGGGATGTACAGTAATTCAGTGATTAAAGTTCAGAAGGAATCATTAAGTTTTCAAGACAGGAGACATGTAGGCATAGGATGGCTGGCTCCTATTATGTAAAAAAAAAAAAAAATGTCGCTGAACCAGCTTGTTGGGCTGTTTCTCACCCTTGTATATCTTAAAGATCTAGTGCTCACCTTGCCTCACCCAGGAGAACCGGTTTTTATTATTGACGCCACCATTCACCCTTCAGATGCTGCTGGTTCCCCTGGTGTCCCCAGTCACTCCATGGACTTACAAAAGACAAAGTGAACAAGGAAAACTAGCAGGGACAGCAGGCTGCAGGAATGAGCCAGGCAGGCAGAGAACCTTTATCTCCTGGCTAGGCTGAGTGAGGCGCCCTAGGGAACAGTTCCGGCCATCCCTCTGCTGATCCCATAGGTCAGTTGAACAAAGTGCTCCATATCTGACAGCTGTCACCTTGCTAGTGGTGACACCAGCAGAAATGTACTGGGTCTCATTGCCAGCAGCCTGTACCCTGGAGAGGCCCAGGTGCGGTAGACGCATGCAGGTGTGGTAACAGGCCATGGAAGAACCTCAAGGCCTTATCCTCCATGCTGGCAGGATCTGTGCTCCAGCCCTGGCCCTGTCTGGGCTTACATGGCTTCATTTGGGGAAACTTTCACCTGTGCGAAGCAGGTGATGGATAGCACAGCATGGCATTGCACAAACTCCCGGAGTTGAAGGTCATAAGGAAGAGACCAAACCCCAGGAACCTTGGGGATGTTTCCAGCCACACTTGTAAATCCAAACAATCTCACAGTTGTGAAATGGAAAGTTTGTGGGGGAAAAAACAAATGCTTTGGTTATTACAGCGTTACTACATTCATAAAATATATTTCATTGGGGGGGAGGAGTTTACACAGGGGGTAATGAGATTTTTGCTTTATGCATTATTTATCACCGCTTAATCCAGGTACTGTGGGTTATTTTTTTATTCCTTCCTTTTCACAGCTACAAAACACTTCAGTATTTCTAATTTATTTCTGCTTACAATACAGATGTTCTCAATTGTGTTTCTAACTACATTTCAACCGTTATGATCGCATTTATATGTTTGTGTCAGCACACAAGCAGAGGTTGACTTTGCAAGGCACAATGGTAGGGTTTCAGGACGCCTATAAAAAGGGCTTGCATGGGGCTGGGGGGTGCCTGGTGGGTAGAATGCCTACACATACACACACCCCTAGGTTTGATCCTAGGCATCATAAAACTAGACAACATGGTACCTGACTAAACCCCCAACACAGGTAACTGGAGGCTGGAGGACCTGAAGTTCAAGGTCAACCTAGGTTACGTGGCCACAGATTAAATCTGAGACCATCCTGGATAACATGAGACCCTTTCTTTAAAAGTCTTTTTTTTTTTTTTAATCAAGAAATGAAAGCAGATGATATTGTCTTCATCATTAGTGGTCAGAATCTTTAGGTAATGTCCCCTGCCAGTGGGAAGGCAGGGCAAGACCTCCCATCAGCACAGAAAGGTCATGTGCCTTTAAAATGGCACTTGGGGATGGCCATTTGGAAGGAACATTTGGACAACATTTGGGTTATGTCCTCACAATGAATTTCCAAGCTGTTGGTAACAAACTAAAGAAAACGCAGGCTGCCCTGAACACTAAGAAACAAGCATGTAAGAACCTTGAAGGTCATGTGTAAATATTGACATTTTAATTTTATTTAGCATACCAAGCTGGGGCTTCCTGGTGCTTATCTTGCTGTAAAAGCTCCTCACCTCCCCTCGCACTGCCCTGCAGATCTGATCAGAACAGCCCTGGGTGCTCTGCCTCCCTTTGCTAACAAGGCTTAGTTTTGTTTGTGCAAAATCTGAGTCAGAGGGGCGTTCCTCCACTCTCGTCGGCAGCATGGACCGATGCACCTGATTAGATAACAGAAATTTGTGGGCTGAATGTGCCTGTGGTGACATGAAAGCAGAGATGCAAAAGCAGTCGGAAGAAAAGTAAAATGCCCTTCCACTCAGTCAAGGCAGGGGCTAAAACTCATGTCGTTTGGGGAACCAATAACTAGCCCATTTGGTGAATTCCATAAGACACAATGGCCGCCCGAGGAAGAGGTGCAAGCATGTCTGTCCGCAGCTCTGCATTCTTCTCCCAAGATCCCACCTGCACGGTTCATTTTTAACCAGGGTCCGCTTCTGAACGTGAGTCTGCCCAAGTGCTTCTGACTCCCCTGAGCGCTAAGTAACTTCACTGAGCAACTGAGCTTAGACCTTCCCTCGGCCAAAAGCAAAGAGGCCGACTTATATGGAGAGCACCCTGCAGCCTAGAACTTGCCAACGCCTCCTGTCTTCCCTAAGTCGAGTCAGTAGGATCGTTTTCCTGCCAGATCTGAGCACTGAAATCCTGGTCCAGAAGAAATGAGAAGCCAGTGACTTACACCCAGAAGAAACACACAGACATCTCCAGTGGTCTTTGCCCTAAAAAGCTTTTTCTATGCATAAAGAGGAAAAAAGATGTTAGGACAAAATGGTCTTTTGAGGCTTCATGATGCAAACTCTCTGACCTAGCACAGAAATCAGGAACAGGGACGAGAGATGAAGTAGGTAAAGGCACGTGCTACCCAGCTTGGGAACTTAGATTGGATTCCCAGGAGCCACATGGGTCATCTGACCTCCACACATGCACAGTGGACATATACTCAGACATACTAAATGATTAATATAAATAAACACAATTTTTAGTTAAAGAACAAACAAAATTTTAATAAGGAATTATAAAAAAAAAATATCCTTCACATTTGAGTTGGGGAAAGAGGAGGAGTAGGTCAGCCATTCATGATCTGGCCTCTGTGCCCAAGCCAATGTCACAATGCCGCCAGTCATGCTCTTGGCTGCAATGCTAGTCACCTACCCTGACTCCTGCCTTTCACATCTTACCTAGTTCAGCTATTGAAACAGCAAACAGCATCACAGCTAGTCTCAAATGGATGCAATTTTGTTTTTAAACAATACTGAGTGGCCCGAGGCGGTCCCCTTCAAACCTTTCCAGGGGGGACTGTGTGTGTCTCCATCCCTCCCCTGCTGTCTGCACTCTCCCATTTACCCCTCAACAGCTTTCCCCCTCATCCCTCCCATGAACTTCCAAAGCCCTCCTTTCCGCACCACAAAACAAGCACCTCCATTGAGCTTTATTAATTGGTTTTGCATTTTGCACAAACCCAGAGAATTTCCATTTTAAGAGAAAGAAAGAAAGCCAAAAGACTGAATCATTACAGATGGAATGTCAGACACCATGGCATCTGGTTAAAAGAAAAGAAAAGAAATGTCATTTGGGCTGGTAAGTACATTCCCAGGACACCTAGAGAAGGCGGGCTGGTCAAGCTCAGTATCCATGGATAGACTTGGTGGTCCCTGCCCTTCTTCCCACCTGGAAAACCTGCCTCCAGAGTACCCCACCACTGGGACATGTTAGCCAAAGTGTATGAAAGTTCTACCCATAAACTCAGAACACAGAATATTCAGTTGAAACTCAATTAACAGTATCTAGCAATCCTGGTTATGCTTAAGATCTACGGCCTTTTCACTTCTCCATAAAGAAAGGAACGGTGATACTTACCACATGCACACACACACACCATACACACATATCACACACTTACCACACACACCACACACATAAATACATACACCTCCAAAAGTAGAGAAAAAGAGTTGCTTTCATTTCTAATTAGGTATGTGTGTGTGTTTCCACACGTGAGTAACGCACCTATAGAAGCCAGAAGAGGGCATCATATCCGCTGGGGCTAGAGCTACAGGTGTGACTAGCCAGACAGAAGAGCTGAGGAAAGAACTTGGGTCCTCTGCAAGGGCACTATGTCCTTCATGACCATGAAACCATCTCTCCAGGTCAAGAAGTTACTCTTTATGTAAAGAAATTAGTTCCTTTTGGTAGTCCTGGCTGATTTTAGCCAGAATACCTTCTTTGCAATGTGTCCTCTTTTTGTCACTCACTCCCAGACCTACACGAGTTGAGGGAAGATGGAGGAAGCTAATTTGAAATAACGGTTCCAATCAAATTCAACGCTGTAAGTTTTCAAGGAAGAGAATACTCCCTGTGACTGGTGGTTCTTTATTCTGAAGAATTCACTCCTAATTCTCAGCACATAGAGCATTTACTATAACAGCGGTGTTCTCATCTGTCACATAAAGTGATGTGATGGCCAATGAGATTAACAGCTATGAACCTTGACAGCTCACTTCAGACTGATGTTCTAAAATCCAGGAAAGGAGCCATAATATTGGCCAAAGGAGGCCATGGCTGGAAGAAGATAAACAGTTTCGGGTAGCTGGGACCAGCATGCATGTTCCTGGCTTCTTAAGTGATGGTGCGGTATGACGGACCACCTCACGCTCCTGCCAGCAAGCCTTCTCCATCATGATGGACTTGACCCTCAAGTGGAGAACCAAAATAACTCCCCTTCTTTGTTGCTTTTGTTAGGGATGTTTGTCATAAAAGGAGAGGTAAGTAATTACCACACCTGTTACTCTAGCATGAAAGTTGTGGTGGAGAGGCTTCAGGCTGGAAGCCCACATCTTCTTAATTTGATGCATGGGGACTCAAAAGGAGAGAGACTTTAAATGACAAAGACAGTTTCAACAAAGGAATGACAAAATTCAACTGAAGAAAAAGACAGTGTCTTTCTCCCTTCTGTCCCCTCTGTTCTGTTTTTAGGCCTTTCTTTCTTACTATGCCAGTTCTATAAAATGTGCCTATTCTATGGCCCCTTTCACCTCTTGTCCTGAATAATTAGCTAGATGATCACACATACCCCTCACTTCACCAAATATGATTTTTCACTACAATATTAGTTACTAGGACATCCTCACACAGCGCCACAGACGAAGAGGCTTAACCACAGAAAGCCCTGCTGTCACAGCTTGGATGCCCACCTGTCCATCCAAGATGCTGACAGAGTTAGCATCTCCTAATATCTTGTCATCATGCAGATGGAAGCTTTCAACCAGTATCCTCTAGTCATATACTCCTTGTTCTTCTACAGACTCCTGTCCTGTAGGATTAAGGCTCACCATAATGGTTTCATTGTAATTTCTATGTCTTTAAAGAGCATCATGGAAGCAGAGGTTGCATGGCCCCCTATTGCACCTACAGCATGAGTCTCAAGGTCCTTGCCCTTTCTTCAAGGTGGTGATTTTTTCTTTAGTGCTAAGGATTGAACCTTCAGCCCTATATGTGTTAAGCAAACTCTCTGCTATTGAGCTACCTCCCTATCCAGATCACTAATTAGTTCAAGACAGTTTTGAGCTTATTCTGTATCCCAGGCAGGACTTGAACTTGCAATCTTCCTGTCTCAACCTCCTGAGTTGCTTATAGACCTGCACCACTAAGTCCAGCTCAAACTTATGGTAACAAAAAACCATGGACATAGTTCAAAATGTTCAAAAAATCAAAATAAAAAAATTAAAATCTTCAGAGTAAAGAAGTAGAATCTCTGATGATGTGCCTATAATGTATCTACAAATTTAGTTTAATCTGATATTCTAAAATAGCTATTTTTAGTCTCAAAGTCATGCCGTCTGTATTAGAGGGATAAGAGGCCATCATGGATGGGAAACACAGCAGCAGGCATGGAAGCATGAGCAGGATGTTGAGGGTCACATCTTCAAGGGCAAGCATGAAGGAGAGAGAGAGAGAGAGAGAGAGAGAGAGAGAGAGAGAGAGAGCTGGAAATGGAGTTAGACAATAAACACTTAAAGACCACCCCTAGTGATGTACTTCCTCCAGCAAGGCTAAACTCCTAATCACCCCCAACATCATCACCAACTGTGGACCAAGGCTTTAAATATTAGAGCCTTTGGGGGTCATTGTTCATTTCAACCACAACACCCTCCTTAAATCAAGACCATAACAAGCAAAACTTCAAAAATGCACATTATTACATCAAAATGCAAAGCCAGCAGATGACAGTGGAACTAGACCAACTCAGAAATTTCTTTCCCAGGAACATTTTTACTCAGTCAGTCGACAGTCATCAGTTTAAATGGAGATTTCTCAGAAATTAGAACCCAAATGATCTGACATCAACAAATCTGCTCTAAGCCTGATATACCCAGAACGTACATAAAAATAGCACAAGAAGCCATCTGATTATGTCTGTGTTATGAGGATCTGGAAGACCTAATACCACACCTGATTTTTCTGGGTCAGCTGACTGAAGGTAAATCATTGCTTTCTGAGTCTCGATGTCTCCATCTCTTAAACAGGAATAGTATTACCTGTCCTTAGAGCAAGTTACAAAAGTAGATGAGACAATATAATCTAAGCATGCTACGAATGTAGCCATGCAATTTAATTCATTTATCTGTGAACTGGAGAACACCATTCTCATATGTAGGGTTCATATTGTTTCTGTTGTTTATCTTCTCACTCAGGGCAATTGCTAATAGTGAGGGCTGTAATTTCCTAGTTGAATGGAACACGAACAGCTTGGAGGGACACTCTTCTTCAATCCTATTCATGTAGAAAGATAAAGACTTCTTAGTCACTATAAGGAATCTAACCTAGGAAAGGGATTCATTTCTCAAAGAACTATATGGAGAGAAAAGATAAAGTATATGAAGGAATTCTACACATGTCAATGTAAGTGGTCTTAGTGTTCTTCCAACATAGTAGTTCTAGATTCTGTTGTTCATTGGTTTCAACCAATATGATGTTAAAAATGAAGACTTTCCCTTGGAACTCTCTTCTGCACCACACTGGTTGAATATAGGAAATTGTCTTGAAGCACACTTCACTGAAGGATGAATTCCGACCCTCAGGAGCATCCCATACCTCATCTAATACTGTAAGGGTTTAGAGGTATTGGCCAAACCAGGGAGGGTTCAATGGATAGTACCTAACGATAACATGGGAGTTTCTTAGTGTCCCACTCCAAAAAAAGCTACCTTCATCATTCCAAAACATGCCAAAATAATCTTTCAAGCAGAGAAAAAAATTAGAATGTGTTTGGAAAATTAGCTTTAAGTCAGGGTCCATAATGTTTCTGAATGGTTCCCTAAGCCCCTCCTTCAAGGGCATTTCATGCTCCTAAGAATAAGGGCTACCTGCAGGAACCTTGCCAAGTTCTGAGTGTGGTGAGACTGGGAGTGTGTTGAACTATCTGAGCTTGTCACAGACTCTGGCACACTCAACTGGGGTGAGATGAAGAGCTTTCAAAGCCTCAGCCATCTCTCCACGACTTCAACCATGCACAGAAAACCATCTGAGAAGCCAAGAACCAAATTCTGGAAGGCTCTGCAAAGGCCTAAGTAAGAACCAAGAAATCCCTGAGAGCCTGTGGAATTTTGATTTCTGGCACCCTGCTAGGTTCCTCTTCTGACGAGCAGCAGGGCCAGTTCTTTCAGATCTCTGTCACCTGAGCTGACAAGCTGGGTTTGTCTGATGTACCACCCTAACATGTCCAATCACCGGTGCACAGCCACATGAAGTCCGTGGTCCTCCCCTGGCAACCAGGCCCAGCTCATGCCATGGGATCCTCGACAACACACTTGTCGTGACTCTTTCTGTCCTTGCTTATGGTCTAGAGAATAGGAAGAGCTCTCTTTCATTCTGTAGGAATCAATACAGCTTCAATATGTGTCACCAGGCTAGAATCCATATGTGTCCCTATTTGGACTTTCCATTTCTTCATTCGGTAACTATTGGTTTACATCATGCCATCTGACTTCGGCTCTAAGAAGCTTCAAAAAAAATCTAATTTCTTAAAATGCATTCTTAAGAGATGACAGCTGCCAGGTAGGCAGTGGTGGTGACAGAGGCAGTGCCTTTAATTCCAGCACTAATGTGGCAGAGGCAGGAGGATCTCTGTGAGTTCAAGGCCAGCCTGGTCTACAGAGTAAGTATTGGGACAGCCAGGGTGATTACATAGAGAAACCCTGTCTCAAAAAAAACAAATACTAAATAAACAGTAAATAAATAAATAGATAAATAAATAAATAAGAATTTCTAGTTAAAGAGTTGTAAATTCTAAGTCACGATTGTAGCTGATGGACAATGGGTAAAATAGCAAGGACTAGGAAAAGCAAAGGCAATCATATTAACCAGATGAAAAGAGATGAGCCAACCAAAACAAGAAGAGTCAATGAAGCAACTGTTGAGTAAAATTTTGCAAGCATATTTTGATTCAATCTTTTTAAGTAGCCCAACATCCCTGGGGGCGGAGAAAGTATATACTATTTAAGGGGAAAGTGGTGCGTGTGTGTGTGTGTGTGTGTGTGTGTGTGTGTGTGTGTTTCATCTCTATTGTTGGGATAAAACATGCTAACCAAAGGCAACTTAGAAGAGGAAAAGTATTTATATGGCTTTCGGTTTCAAATTATTGCCCATCATTGAGGGGAAATGAAGACCGGGACTCAATGGCTCCCCCGTTCCCATTCACAATCAGGGGCAGAGAGAAATCAATGTGCCTGCAATGCTTGCCTCTGCTCCTACCTTGCTTTCTCCTCTCCTACAGTTCGGGACCTCCTACAAGAAATGATACCACTCTCAAGAGTGCTATGCCCGCATCTACCAATGATCAAAACAATCTGCCATAGACATGCCCACAGACCAACTTAAAAAAGACAACTGCTCAGTTGAGACTCAATTCTCAAATGATTCTAAGTTGTGGCATGGTGACATTTAAAAGTAACCATCATAATAGGTCATTAAGAAAACTGGTGACACACGCTCATAGTTTCAGCATTCAGAAGGTGTAACCAAAAAAAAAAAAAAAAACACCAAGAGTTCAAGGCCATCCTTGCCCATAGAAGTTTGAGATTAGCCGGGGCTGGCTTCGTGGGATCTCATCTCATAACCAATCACCCCTGCCCACCCACACAGGGAAAACACTTTATTTAGACAGAGTCTCACTGTCGACAAGACACATTCAGAAACAAACTTATGGGTACAATAAACATTTAAAGAATTCACTTTTTTCACCAAGCCTTGTACCAAACCCTGGAGACATGAATATCAAGAGATAGGGCATATCTTCATGAACCCTGAGGAACTCACCAATCACAGCAAGGCACTATGTTGGCTCATGATAAATACATTGTTTAAAGGTTTTTAGAATGAATGACCGTATGTATAGTTGCATGGGCTATTTGTACAAAAAGAGGAACTCACTATAGAAATATCGCATGTAATGTGATTTTAAGGTTTAAGAGCCAGCATCTGCATCTAAAGTGAAATAACAAAGGATCGAGTGTGAGAGGCAGGGACCGTTGAGTTGTGCCAGGCAATCTCGAATGCCATAAGCAGAACGCTCTAATCTTCGATCACATTAATTAAAGTGTAAAGCCTAGAATGGAGGACAGAATAGTCTACTGTGCACTATCAGGCCGTATCTGGAATGTACTGTTCCATTCCGGACACTACACAGAATTAACTTCGCGAGAAACAGAACGGTAGGCAGGCTAAACATCACCCCATGTGAGAAATCATTTATTCGGTGTGCCTCTCATGGTAATCATAAGAAGAAGTAAGTGCTGGGGGCTTCACAGGCATCTTCTCGTGGAGCTTTTAAAATCCTTTGCCTGAGAGGCAGGCACCTCATCACCCCCAGTTCACACACACACACACACAAAAAAAAAAAAAAAAAAAAAAAAAAAAAAATACAAGCTGAATGGCTCAGAGCAGCTTGCCAGCTTGCCCAGAGTTGAATGAGAGGTGAATATGGCCATGAACCTCACCAAGCTTCTCTGATACCTCCTTTGAGGAGATGGGCATTACAAAGAGAGCACACGGGGCATGCTGGCTTTGAGAGAGAGCACCAGAACGAAATAGACATTTGCGGCTCTTCATTCATTGTATATATAAATATTTTTTTAAAATATATAACAATTCCTTTAGGTGTCTCACACAGATCCTCTCTCGGGCTTTTCCACCCCATTTCCAATCAAATTGGCTATTTCCTTGAAGGAGGGCAATTACATTAATTGCACAGCTCTCTGTTTTCTATCTACCAGGGCTCAGAGTTCAGCTATTTAAGGTGGTATCCTTCTGTGGGCCACATTTCACATCTCCCGGCATGTCTGTTCCCAACAACAACTGCCCAGGCCTGGGGAATGCAAGTTTTAACACGTTTGGTTCGGACTTTACAGAATGTATCCGCTGGAGCTAGCCTCCAAAGCCGGGGACTGCCCCTTCCCTCCGTGCCACCTTGGAGCCAGGATGGGAAATTTACAAGTCACCCTGCGTTTTGAAAAGAAGTGATCCATTTCCAAGTTGCAATCTACTTGAAATAATCTCCCCAATTACATGGAAGTAATTTACTCCATATTTACTTTCTGCTCTGGACGATCAAATATCTCTTCCTCCCACCCCCAGGGGCAGCAGCTGGGATTAAAAGTTCTTCTACCTGCCTTGCTGGGGCTTTATGATTTAACTCTTTCCTGCCTCCCTGGGAGTGAGAAAGTCTCCACCAAAGAATTTCTGTATTGGTCATGGTTTATCTCTGTCTAGCCCCCCTTTTAGCCCTAAAATCTATTCTTTCTGTAATAATCACATGTATTTTAGATCTAATCTATTTCCAAAGTTGCTGATTATTTTTGATACACTGAGACTGGTCTATATAAAACTGAGCCATGGAAGGAAAATATTTCGTGCA